>NC_139482.1:29035194-29663194 GCF_008360975.1 Lichenostomus cassidix
AGAAACCAACAGATAATTTAATTGAGGTTGGAAGCCGAATTCAGGTGAGCCAAATTCAGGCTAAGCTAAAATGCTTTTTTAAATTTTAATTTTTTTGAACAGATGCAATTATTCACTTTTGGAACAATTTACTTCAGAAAAATCACCTCTTGAAATTATGTAAGATCATAAATGGTCCTTTTCCTTGCCTTTCAATACACTAAACTGTCAACAACTAAGAGATTACAACCCCTAGCTTCACTACCTTGTCTTCTTTACTATCTCAGAACAAGTAGCAAATGACACTTTAGGTGGTCTCCCATATTTGGATCCTCACTCAGTATTCAGCATTTTCTAAGCCTGTGTGAAATATTAGATTCCCATGGATACAGGACACTTACCAGGGGAAACCCAAAAACACTTACAACAATATTCTCACAATGCAATCTAACTTCCAACTTGAATATTTGCATTGTGTCTCCTTAACATGCACCTTGCAAATTATATCTGAAGACAAAATGCCTATTCACTGCCATAGAGATGCCAGATTTCACCCATGGAGTGGAAGCTTTGCACCACTGCAGCAAACAGTTCCATGAACTAATATGTGAATTTGCGAAGTTCTTTGAGATCGTACAGGATGAGGAGTGACATAAAATGGAAGCAATTATCCCATTAGCAAAAAGACTTTTTTTTCTTGTGCAAGGCATTAGAATCTCTCCAAACATTCTTGTGGCAGAAATTAATTAGGGCAAGGTGGAGATTTAGACAATATCCTGGCTCTACCATTGCACCAAAGAACTAATCAAGTACAGAGCTATCTAAACTAGCCCAGTTTTCTCCAGACCACCAATCTAGCTTCGTTTTTTTAATAAAACAAAGCATTACTAACAAAATTTCTTTTAGCATATTTACTCTGAAAAGTATCCTGTAGAACTGGGTAGGCTTTAAAGATAAGAAAAATTATTTACGCCTCTAAATCTCAGGGAAACATTGTCAGGGTAGAAAGATGCCAGAAGAAATAACTGAGATACCTTTGGAAAATATCTCAGTTACAGCCTGTAGACTGTACAAATTAGGATAGTCATTCAGGTGAGGTTGACAACCCTGTATTTAAGCAACAGTCTGTGTGCATCAGCCTGACAATGAATAGAGAAAGGCAGAACAAAATCCTCTGCAAAGCTGCATTATTAAAATATTAGTTCCACAGCAATTTTGCATCAAAACAAGAAAAAAAAAAATGAAGTTTTCAGCGTGCATTAAATGGAACAGAACTCATGTTCTATTGAAGTTCCAAATAAACAATTTTTTAAAATGTGACTAAAACAAGTAATGAAATCCAAGCTGAAATGGACCACAATAATGAAAGGGTGCCGGTAATAATGTGAAACTTCTCATGTAAGAAGAAATAGATTTTCTTTCAACATTTAGGAGCTACATGGATTTTCTTGTCAAAAAATCATATCTAAAATCCAAATGACCCATGAACAAATCAGAAAGGCTTCCTTTGGTTAGATTATTTCATATGCTTAGATTGTACTTTGAAAAAGTCACGGATGTTTTCCATCTTCACACTAGTATACAGATACATTCTGTAGTACACAGCTAATTAAAATTAGGGGTAGGAATTTCAAAAACTATTCAGCTGAGTATCCAGCCTACCTGGACCAACCAAATAGGTAGAAATATAACATTACCTGTTATATTTCATAGGCAGATGGAAGAATGCTGCCTTTAGTACTCCATACAAAGAAGAACATTGGTTTGTATTACTGTCTTCAGGCAAACTATACTACAAGATTACTATCAGTCTAGCCAGCCCTTGCCTAATTCACAAATCACTTCTGGATTCAGTATTTCAGAATACTTTTAATGAGAAGGAAGAAAACTTATAGACACAAACTGGAATGCAGAACTGGGACAAATACAACAATGATGTTACATGGCATATATTTAGAAGATCTGAACATATAACTATGAACTACAAAAGGAAGTGGGTGACCAGAGCTGGGGATGTGGAAAAGGAAGTGGACCTCCATACACACACACACACACACACACACACACACACACAGAGCATTCAGAAACTGCAAAATCCAGTTGAATGAGAATGAGGTTAAATGATCATCCTTACAACACAACACAACACTTAATAAAAGATTTTTGATGTTTTTTTTAAAAGGACAAAGGCCAAGAAACAACCCTCTACAACTTATGATGAAACTGATGTATCTTACGCACTTTTTGTCATATGTTTAAAACAACTGTGATCTCTTTTCCAGTGTTTTTAAACTACAAAAATGAACAGCTCTGACCCATCTCACTAATTCATGATGGAATAGAATCAGACAAAAAAAAAATTATCTCCAAAAGAATGCTTACAGGAGATAAAATATTAAGTTGGTCAACCTCGGTGGCAATTTACATGCCTTGACATACACAAAGGTCCATGTTTGGCAAATGTTAAAAATAAAGGTTGAGGTGCCTTGAAGATTCAGATATCTTTAGTCTTGGCAAGAGGATGAGGACTGGTTTTTTTCAGGATTCCAGCACTAGAAATAAATGCTCAAATTTTGTCTCACTTATATCTTGACCCTTCAGTCCTTTTTCTGAATCTGACCCTTTCTCCCAAAGTTGCCAAGGTTTTAGTCAACAATTTGTCTGCTACTGTTGATCTAATCACTTGTTACTTCTGGCAATAATAATTTGACAGACATCGATTTTTTTTAATGAAGAATGAAGCCACAGGAAAATCCCCAGCTCAGTCTAGACATTTTGCCTCGAAGGACTTTGCCTGACCTATGCCAAAATATTGCTAAACTGCTACAGCTGACTCCACTTCCCTGCTACAGAGGATACTAAAATGCTTCACACATGTTTGAAAAAGAATCCCAGTAATGTTGTACCCTTTCAAAAAGTACTTTAGAAGTTTACAAAATCCACATGAAATACACTCCCTATTATTTACATACAGAAAAGACAATACTTAGAGCAAATACTTTTACAATGGGCCTAACAATAGCCAACTTCCTTTCTTACTCTGGCAAAATCTTCCCTGAACATTTGCAGGGGTTTGTTAGAGGAGAATGATTTTAGGATTTCCTTTTCTTCTACTAATGACCATGTTGGACAGTTTGCAGACTATCTCTTCTCCCTATCTCAAGCCGATCTGTGGACATCTTGTAATGATTTTTTGGAGGAATGGAAGAACATCTGCCTCCCAGAATTCAGCATCAAAGTATGTCCATGATTCTCCCTGACACACTATTGTTTTGTATCTTGTCATTACTGTTTATATATAGCCATTCTCTTCTATGCAGGCAGATGCTGCAATGGCCCATAAGTAAATGTAATTGCTTAATATTCAAAGAGTAGTTAGTGTCAGCTATGAACAGATACACTACTTTAGTGTAGTCCCAAAATGTACTAATCTCTACATATTTTCTACACAGACCAGATAGAATCCCTAAGATCAGCCTGATCTGTGTGGATATCTGTAAGGAGATTATAGACATGAATCAGAGAAATACCTCTAAACATGTTGAAGCTCATTCTCCTTCAATGAGTATTCCTGTTTCCTGTTCCTCTATTTTTTTCTACTTCAGCTTCATTGTTCTGATTAGCTAAATATAAACTTCCATAATCTGCAAAAGGTCTACTATCAACAGATGATTAAACTAACTATATATGCAATACAACCCCCCCACCAAAATGTGTAGCTCTTGCAGTAAATTTCCATAGGTACAGCAGATCTTGAGGAAAAGAGTAAGATAACATATAAATTATCAGAAAAAAAAGTGTACCAATTTTCTTTTAAAATAAGATTCTTATAAAGCTATCCCTGCATTTTGAATTAGAGACCAGACTTTGTCATGCCACCAACATATGAAGGATTCCTGAAGAATAGCATTCTTACATGTCCTGATCTTTTTTCAGCTGTTTGTAGCTATTCCCTCTCAAAGGGTTCTTGGCTCCCCTGGACCAGTGGCACTGGTGAGCAACTCTCTGGTATTCCCTGTATTCATCCTGACAAGTCCTTAACCATCATATCATCTTCTCAGGGCTCTTTGTTCACACATCTGACATAGAAACCGCTCACAATCTTCTACCTACCACTTCTCTTCTGCTTCTATTTTCAGTTGATTCTCTCCCAGATCATGAAAGGTAAAGCTTTTAAAATGTTCCTGCTACATTTCTTGCTTTAGCAGATATATTTCAAGTGCTCAATACTTTGTTAATTTTGGGTATTTCAGCCTTTATATGTTTTGGTTGTGTTACTTTGTACAGAACACATGACATGACACAACAAGATGCTTTGTGTTAAAGACAAAAAACTTTGAAATCTTTGTGCATTTCACAATGTGTCAAAAACAAGTATTACAAAAATCAGTCTCGGCCTACTCTGATTAAAGGAAAATGGTAGTCTACCTGACTTCCTGATACTCTAATTCTTTTAAAAGGTAATGCTCTAGGGAACGCTTGACTTCTGGTAAGTGAAGTTTTTTCCCCACCCACCTCCTCCCAAGCTTGCAGGATCATACTTCACATTTGTTCCTATTTAAATTAAGCAGAACAGAAACATGAAACTACCTTAAGCAAAAATGAACAAGTCTGGTCTAAGGCATTTATACCTTATTTGCTATCTTTGGAAAGGGTGGATTTTCAATTATCACTTAAACTTCTCTGATTTTCTTGGGATTGATAAGAATAGAAAAGAAACATGTATTTTCAAAAATCAGGAATTTGTTACTAACATTAAAAAAAAAATTATAAAAAAAAATTCAACTGGCTGATTTTGTCCCAGGTAGTTTAGAATTGAACTAAATCATGGGTTCTGCCATTTTTTTACAACTTTTCCAGAGGTTTTACTAGTTACTAGAGATTTGCATTTTTGATGTTAAAATTTTTAACTTGTCCATTACTGATATTTTCCACGGCTCATTACATTGTGCAGGAAATGGGAACACACAAATTAGGATATACCAGAACTAAGAGTAGTGATGCAACATTACATTTATCCCCTTAATGAATTTATATGTGCTTTTACCTAAAATCCCAAGGAAAATCCTTGGCTAAGGTAAAGCCTTCTGCCTGTAAGATACACACACACTATAAACACAGTTCTTTCTCCCCTTCCAGTTGTTTGCATCGGTCACTTGCCCACTTGGTCACTTTAACTGAATTTTGCAGCTTTGTGGTTAATATATTTAGAGATCTTACATTCACAAACACATCTGGAAGGTAAAAGTCTAAACCTATCTACTCACATCATGCTGCATTTAAATAGAGATGGGGTTTAAAAGCAGTATTCCACATTACCCACAGTGTAACTGAAAAGCCTGTTTTACTTGATGCACTAATTCAAATGCACAGTTTCTTTCCAAGCAACTCATGTTTGACTGTTGTTTTTCCCCACACTGTTGTTGCATAAAGGTCACAACTGTATAATATACACAGGCATGGGATCATGATCCCATGCGGAGTCGGCCAAAATGAATTCCATTCCCAGCTTCATGAATGACTTGCAGTATGAGTAACAAAATTATTTTCTCTTTCTTGTTCATCTGTACAACAATACTTACCTTCACCAGGTTGTGGGAATTTATTATGCATATATTAGTATTTTAGAAGCATCATAAGCTGCATCCATTCCTACAAAAATATGTCCTACAGTAGCTTGACTAGGTTTTTCAGGACAACGATTATCTGTCTTTTTTTATTTGTTTGTACAGTTCCCAGAACAATAAGGTCTTAATCCTTGACTTGGACAGCTAGACACCATTGAAACATAAATAATTAGGAAACAATATGAGTTGAGAGATTTTAGCAAAGTGTTATGCTTCCCAAGGGTCCAAGGCACAGAGCATTTAAATGACCAGAATTTAGCCAAAGCAAAGGGAACTGGGGACAAGAAACCATAGCCTTGGTTGCTTCGAACAACTTTGGTGGCTTGTTCTTGAAAGAGCAGGGACACAAAAAAGAAGACTGATGGAATGCATATGTGAGAAAAAAACTCTATTCAGAGGAGCATAGGAACTGCAAATATAGTTGTCTTTTGAGTGAGGCATTTAGGGCAAGAGCTTTTAATGTATTTGCCAGCTCTACTGTATTTGCAAATTATGAGCAAACATGGTAGAAAAAATACCGGGTTGTTGGGGAGGAGGGGAGGTGGTTTCAAGAAACAGCACATAAACATGCAATTTGCCAAAAGATGCACACATCAAGAAAGAGTTGTATAAACAACAGTAGCAGCTGCCTCTTGAGATGTGTTCTTACGCATATGCAGGCTGCATTTATTATGAGTATCCCCACTATATTTAAGGCAGACTGTCAGAAGTATCAGCTGTGTGTCATGATATATACCAAGAACATCCCCCTGCTTCCTATCAGAACCAAAAAGGTGGAAGCCAGTCCACTTGAGTAGCTCTTCATTTCGGATAGCCCTTCATCTTCAGCATCTAATAGCCTCAAGTATCAAGCATAAAGGGTATAACATGGAATTTGTGCCAACATTTCTAAGGAAAACACTTACTGAACAATTAAGTAACAGCTTCTTCATTGCCTGTCCTCGCATTTGTTCTGTTGTTGGTGCCTTCTAAGCTTTGTATGCTCTGAAAGTGAGTATCAGAAACTTGGGCTTGTTTAGAATTGAAAGACTGATAGGAAGCATGTGACTGTCAGCATTAACATGAAAAATAATTCCTTCCAAGTGACAAATGAAGAAATGCTCTGCTTCCAGTCAGTCTGGAAGATACCTGGAGGACAGGCAATTTCCACAAGGTGATGAATGAAAAGGAAGTAGAATGCTGAGACGAAAGGCTGGAATGTTTCCAGTAAACTGTAAATGTAGGGTGTGGCAAATGAAAGCAGTCTTCAGGGCAAATAAAGGCAAAAGAGTCAGGGTTTAATGGACTACACACAACTTTAATTTTCCTGAAAAAAGTTAATGTCAAAGCAATATATAAGGAGAAATGGCAAATTACAACAGAGACTAAGTTAACATTATTTTCAGTCACTAATTAAAGTAAGCATAATATATAAGAAACAATTTACCCAGAAAAAATTTACCTTTTCAGTATTTTAAAACAGCCTGTATTCCACTAAATTACTATCAAATGTCATTGTTACACTCAGCATACAAAACTCTTTGATATTCTCAGTCAACAATACATACTTTATACATACACCTAATTTTAAATATATTAACCCACTCATTTAAGTAATCTATTTAATGCACAATAAAAATTAAAGCAAATCTTTCTTTCCAGCCATTTAGACTTATCACTCCCCCTTGTACCTGACAGTTAACTAAGCAAAAAATTTAAACAGATTAGAATGATAAGGATTTTTCAGAAGAGTCAGAAGTTATATGCATACAGTTTGATGTGATATGAAATGGATGCTGATGCTCTATTCTTGAAAGAAGAGAAATAAAGTTACCTTTTTTCTTTTTAACTAAAGTAAATGGAAAAAAGGTCTTATAAAGTCTTAATCTCTTACCTGCTGGTATGCTTCATAGATTATATCAAACAAGAAAGCCTGAGGCATTTCACTTGCTCTGTACCTGGCACGTTCCAGTGAGTGGTCTAAGCAGCCATCTGCAGCAGAGGCAATAACAGTAGAAACTAAAGGACGGATTGCTCCTGCTGCCTGTGAAGCAAAACACGAGAGACCTAAATGTTGTTAATATTAATTCACATCACATAGCTTTAGTCAAAAAAAATCTTGAAATTTCTTCCTTCTTTATCTTTTCTGTATCTCATAATCCGTAAGTCATACTACTTTTGTCTGTATGAGATTTTCAAGATTAATGCAGCAATGGAAGACTGTATAAGTATACATTGAGGGGCAATTTGCAAAAAAAAAAAGAAATCTTAAATTCTTCACAAACATCTACTGCAAATATATGTACAGATCTGAGATGTTAATATTTCAGACTTTCTTCTGTATACATAGTAGGTGATTTCTGTGACAGCTCTAGGCCTATTCAGATAGCAAACACCAGCAGACACACCTGAGAAGCCTTGACAATCCACAACACCTATTGTTTTCACAGATCTCATCTTGGCTAAACTGACCAGGAATAAGCTACAAGAAAAGTTTCAGAAAATTGAGCTTGTTCCTCTGTGTGGTTTCACCCTGTATAATACCAAATAACCACACTCACCAGTGAAATCAGAGGGAACACAACATATACATCTGAAAGTACTCAATATTCAGCAGCACTGTGCTGTAGAAAAGATATTTAAATGCTTGTATTTCAGTTTTAGTTTTGCTTAGGTTTGAAACCAATTAAACATATACTTTTGATCTTCTTATCAATATATAGCATAAAGATCTGTGGCATCTCTGAAACAGAACTCTCCTATGTGGCTTTAGGCATTTTGATACCAGAAAGTTACCCACACTTCACCACTAACTTATCAAACGCTCACGTGAACTTTGGATGTTGCTTAAGACAACTGGACAACAGTGGACCATACAATAATGAAGGAAAGAATGCAGTGGCAGGACACTGCTTATCAAGTCACAGGGCAAAAAGCATGCTCTCCAACAATGCTAACCACTGAGAACAGCATCTTCACAATATACCACTTATTATCAATTTTTAAGAAAAATAAAAAAAGAATAATTGACGCTGTTCCAAAACACATGGAATTATCCAACATCTTAAATCAGTATACCTAGAAAATCAATCCCAGTGGTGAATTCTGACACTTTACAATGCAGCCACAGAAGATTTTCTGAGGTTTAGTGAATTTTGAAACAGAAAAAAAATAGGTCTCTTATCACAGAGGAGCACTGCTATTACTGATTTTTCTTATCTTTGTTGACAAATGCTGCCCTCATACATGAGTCCTGTCCATTCTTAGAAGATTTCTGACTTCAGATAATCATACAATAGCAGAAAAAGACAAAAATATTTTGTCCTCTCAGAAGAGAAAGAACAAGTTCTCTTCCCTCCCCCTTTCACAATAAACAATAAAACAAAGGGAAATACAGTCAGCATGTTGAGCACTTTATGAGCTCTAAACTACAGTTTCTTAGTTCATTCTTTTACAGAATGAATACAGAGATGTGAACCAATCTCTCATACCCAAAGAGTTCTGATATGCATGAGCAACCAGGACAGGGTGAAGGAAAAGTTTCAAAAGATTCATGTGACTAGAAACATATCTGAACTACTTTTTCAAAATCTGAAAAGCACCTTTTTCTTTCTAAAATGAGGAAAGAGATACCTATACAAAAACGACATGGAGCAGAGTGGATCATCCAAAGGCAAAATGTGGCACAGAAAGATCATTAAAAACCATGAAATCACCTAAGTACTGTCTGTAAAGAATCTCAAGAGGTCATCTAGTCCACCTTTCTGTCCGAAGCACGAACAATTTTATTTCCGCAATAGAAAAGACAAACTGAGAAAACTAAACACCACTATAATTTTAGCAATATGTCAGCGTATTAAATGAGGTGTAAATTTAACAGATGTACTTAGAGCAAAAGCTGTGCTTAGTAGAAGTAGAGAGACTAAATTATCTGCAACTTGTCCCCTCTCTATTTCCTACGATTCAAGGACATGGATTATTACATCTATATCCCAGCTGCTGGGCATTTGGACTATGTTATTTTATTCAGCCATCATATTTTAATTGGTCACACACACACACACAAAATTATAAAATTAGAAGGTCATGGGAAAAGAGAGAGAGCAGCATGCTACCCACAGTTTTTTCTGTAATTAGCTATATATTTGATTTTTTTTTTCAGAAACAGCTACCAGTCGAGAAAGCCATTTAGCAAAAGAGGATTCCTTAGGCTGCTCCAATATTTTATTACAGTTTTTAACAATCCTGTCATGTTAAATTTTAAGCATAAAACAGGCTGCAAGAATACAATGGGACTTGCGTAACCAAATCTCACAAGTGAAACATGCACTCTGAAGAACAAAAAACCAAACTGCAATTCTAAATAAAATTGAATACTCAGAATTATCTTCTTAAAAGAACTCTGAAACACATTGTTTTCTTGCCATCTGGTTTATTGCACAATAAAAAATTATGAATATCTGCACTGGTATCTTTGTGACAATACTGAACCTCAGCTCCTGCTCTGCTGAGGCCTAGTCTTCCAAACGATTCAGAAGGAGCTAATTTCTACTAAATCCAAATGCAACATTTTTTTGAACACTGCAATTAACTTCTCAAGCAATTGAAAGCTTCATGGCACTTAACATTTGACAAGTGTATTCTCAAACAACTACAGTTCTCTTTTACAATACCCCATAACTGAGTCCAGCAAGGACTCACCTTTCCCCAGGACCTTTCTGTGTTTCACAAACACACATCAAGCTCCCTCAACCAGATGATGACCCAACGCAGGGCTGTGCTTACCACCTCAGTGACACATGAACTACAGTAGCTCCTAAGGCCACTTTCAGACGTGGTGAAATTGGGCTCAACAGAGGAAAAATACTGGCCTGTGGCCCTGCATTTTCATATGGGACAAGAGAGCTGAGTCCCTAACACAGAAAGCCTTGCATCTGCAGTACTGCTGGTATAGGCCAACAGAGCTGCCAAACCCATGCTGGCTTACACAGACCTCACCACACATGCTTCTGCTTCCAAAACAGGCTCATCATATCTTCATTCATGGTCTAAGCATAATATTTGGCATGTAAAATCAAGAAAATTGAGCTGTGAGTTTTGTCTTATACACAGGCCAAAGAGGGGCACACTTTTAAGATGTATGGCTCATTCTGCAGTACCTCCTTCTGGTCAGCACAAGCCTCCTCCCCCCCTCTGAAAAGCGCATAGCCTTTCTGAAATCCACGTAGCAGCCTTGCAATGAACTAAATGGGGAATTCAGGAATTTAAGACAGAGCTACAGACTACATTTTTTTAGTACAGAAATTTAAGCATTAGGGCACAGTAGGGACAACAAGGCAGTATTTTAGCTAAAGGGACTTTTGCCCCTGATGATTGTGGGGTTTAAGTGAAGAACATAATCATTTAGCTAGTCTATACTATTCGGTTACAACAGCAGGCATGTTAATCTTTGCAAGGAACTTCCATTGGTTTTTGTGGCTATAAATCAATAACAAAGAATTATTTCCATATTAGTATAAGCGAGTATATACTGAGTTTCAGGTATTTGAATTTTACTTGTTCTAATTTGAGAAGCATTGACTTGCTCTTTACATCAGGAATGTACAAGTACTTGGCCCAGCTCTCAGGCAAGGTTCAGACATGAACTTAAAAATCAATGAAAATCTGTCCTCATTTAAAATTATAAATACTTGCTAATGTTACTGTAGTTCTAGAAATCTTTTTTGCACTTTGAATTACCACAGCAGAAAATACAAACCCTGTGAGTCTAAAGCAAGTGCCTGGGTCTTATACTGACATTTTCCTACTGAGAGTACTTGTCTTCCACTTTCTAATAATTTTGAGTCAGATCTCAATTAGGTTTGCTTTCAGTATTATACAGAAAATGCATCATGCACCCTTGCTGAATACGGATACTTAACAGATAGTTAAACTGTATTTCTTTAAATGTCCACTTTACAGCCTTCAAGCCACTCTACTTCAAATACAGTCAAGCACTAACCTGTATGTCCAGGAAATGCATTTCTTTCCCCCCTTCTTGCACATTTTGTTAAACAAATCAGTTAAAGTATCCGAACATGAGTGGGCAAGCTCTTAAAATATTCCTTCATAGCATAACAGACATTGAAACAAATAACATTAGCGGGTTAGTTTTCTTTTACAGACAAAATATTGAAAGAAAATAGATCCTTCTAACTCATCACTTCCTTAAAACAATGCCAAAATGTCCTTAGAATGCAGAATTCCATCAACTTCAGGGGAAGTGACAGACTCGTATCATGGAGAAGCAAGCTCATCCATTGATCTGGTGAAACTGAACCCAATTCCCGATGCTTTTAGAAAAAACAGGTGTCTTTTCTAACTCATTTTAAACTGCACAAAAAAACAGGTGTTCGGTTTTGTGTTCATTTTTTTACATAACTACCTAGACCACAACACGCATTCAAGAGTTAAAGATCCAATGGTGACTGAAAAAAAGGTAGAGAATGAAGTGCATGATGAAGGTCAGTATCTTAGGTCATCACAAGTATTTTCAATGGATCCAAGATGTATTAACCCACCTTTTCACTAAACAATAACATATTGTTCTCAGTTTAGGATACTTTCAACTATGATAAGGAATTGTTTAGATGTGTATATTCAGTGAATCCATAAGCAGGGTGTGCTTTAAGATCAGCAACACAGTCAGTTCAAGGAATGTTGAATCCAAAAAGTATTAATGACATCTTTTATTACAAAATGAAATACGAATGTTTAGACCACAGAAGCCTACATACAACATAAAAACTTGGCTAACATAACACAATATAGCTTACTTTTATTGAATATTCATAAATCATTAAAATCCCCTTTTAATTTAAAATAAGGTAATATTGGGTAATAAAATAAAATCCAAACAGAACCATTACAATTTTCATAAGGATTAGGGAGGAAGATGGAGCTTTTATCACAAGCAACAAATTATCCAGCTAAAAGATACCCAAAACACAGTCCAATATTCACCTGAGATCAACACTTCCCACCTACAGCTCAACACACCAAGAACAGGTTATCACAGAGCCAAAAGCTCCAAAAGAGCATGAAAACAAACACAACCACATCACTGATGTGGTCATTTTGGGTAGCCAGAGTTGAAACAGAACAAGGCTTGAACAGCTGCAAAGCTCAACAAGTTGAATGATATGGACGAGGCAGAAAAAAATTTGAAGTGGTACAAAATCCTTACAAAACCACCACAACTACAATTCCTTTTGTTTTAGAACAGTGTGGTAACAAGCTCAGACAACCACAGACCCTCCAAAAAAAAGTATGCTATGTCTTTGGCATGCCCGTGTCCCCAGTGAGCCCCAAGCACTAATGCAGACCCCCAAACTCCACTTACACAGCCAATCTGCAACCCTCAACCCCAAGTAAGTGGGAACAACAGCCTAAAACTTTACAGCTGAGTTATAAATGAGCAAAGCTTCCACCTCTCTAACATGACTCCTTTTCTACTTTTTAATTACACCAACAATACTTTTCTTCCCCATTCAGAGCGCCTATCTCTGCTAAAATTAATTTTCCCTATGCTTTCTATCTTCTCAGCTGTCCAGTAGCATTAAGTAGGAGTATATTTTGTTTTATTTATTTTATATTTTAATCATCCCAACTAACAATTCAGTGTTTTAATATTACTTTGGAATAGGCCTGATATGAAACATATAAAAGCAAGCCTATGAATGCTAAGTTTAAAAGAATGCTTCTATTCTTATGCTTTTACATAATTGTTTTCTCAATACTCATATTTATAAATATTAATTCTTCATTCAGAGTTGTTTTCAACTCTGACAAGAAAAATAGAACTGAAGCAAGACTCACAAATAATTTAGCCACCCTGCCTTAGAAAAAATAAACTTGGCTTGCATATATAGACTGAAAATAGAAGTACAATAGAAATACATTTTCGTAATTTCAAGGCAGCTAACTTCTTTGAAATTGTGTGCTGGAGATAGTGGGGCTTGTCACACTTAGAAGAACAACTATATCCATCTTGGAATGCCATTAAAGTCAGTTTTATAATGGTGAACTTGGTAAACATACCAGCAATTTTATCGTGCTTTTCCATGAAGACAAGGAGTGCATTAGGACACTGGTGAACTACGTAACAATAACAATCAATGCTAATTTAGGCATCTAACTAGGTATCTAACAGTTTACAAATATGTCCTGCAATGGTTTTTGTTGGGTGAAAGACTATTTATATGTTTCCAAACACCACCATCTCATAAGGATTTCAGTCTAAATTAGGTCTGGCCATGAACCAGCAAAAGAAGCTCAGAACAACTATGATTAATTTCTTCTCATTTTATTCCATCAAACTGTTTCCACATGTTACTACATGGAAAGTATTCTTTTACACAGATCAAACTACTTTCCAGGAAGGGCATTCACAGCCATCTACAGTATGAGAAAATACAGAAATAAACACATTATCTCTGATGCATGAAACAGGTAGAAACTTGCATTTCTATTCAGACATCTGCATTCAAACTAATTGTATCTGCAGTAATCAACATACTTCAGCCACACTCAGTAATTACTATTTAAGTTAGAAGAATTGTCTATACTGAAAGATTTCTTGTTTCAAATTTATCAAACAGAACCTTCAAAGCAGAATTCAAAAACTTAATTATAAGATTAAAATATTTCACATATTTAAGAGGATGTTCTTTTCAAATTTCTTCTATATCTAATAAAACAAAGGCATATAACCACTTTTGTAAAATAAAGCAATTAAAGAATTACTTCTAATGAACATTTAAGGTATAGCATTAAAATACCATATCTTAAACTTATCTTCTTATGTTTCTTTTCTTTTCTTTTCGTTTTCTGTATTTTATATCCAGCATTTATCTAGGACTACATGGCTTTTCTACAACCAAAAGTTTTAATCTATGAGAAGTTTAATGATTCCAGTGTAGAGATGGAAGATTTAGAGTATTTCCTCCTCCAATCTATAGAAATCCTAGCAAAACAACTCTATTTCAATGGACAAGATGGAGGCAGAAACAAAGTCATGGCAGAAACCATATGCCACCACTCCTATACAGAAGTGCAGTTGGAAACAACAATTCAACTATGTGAGCAAAGTTTTCTTAACTTAGGTGTGAACACTTGCTCAAGCCCAAACTAGCCAAGCTTCCACATTGAACTAATACAAGCCTGCACACAGTCCTCAGAGTTCATAACCTCATTCTGCACCAAGAATCCACCTACTTTCTGTATTGTAAGACAAGGCAGCCATTTGGTTGCATGGTTTCAACTCAAACGTGTCACCATCTGCCCCCATAACTCATTCTGCTAATGTCATGTCCAAAAGACCCCCAAAACCAGCTGCACATTTCTCTTGAAGGTATAGCATGCAGTCAGTCGGGACTACAGGACAAGCAAGATGACTCAGTAAAGAACAGTGTACCACAATAAAGGTAGAGGTACTCTCATTATCATGCAATAACATAGATTTGAGTCCAGGGCATAACATACTTTCACCCACACCCACACCCAGGCTCTCCCATGTAGCATAACTTATGTGACTGTGCTGTGGTGGGGCCAGGATTCCTTCTACCTATTCCTTCTACTGAGAAACAAGCACTCAACAACCTGGGCTGTGTATCCATTAGAAATTAGGGCAGAAGAAAAAAGATTACCTTCTTTCTGCAACGGTATCTTCTGCCTATATATTCTATAACAAAAAGAGTAATTCTTAAATTACCTTATTTTGAATTTTATTGGGAAAAAACCCACAAAATTCATAATCCGTATAGGCACAGCATGTTTGATTCTCATTAGTGAGCACTAAACTTTCTTTTATGCAGGCAGTATCACCAGCCAGTGCAATTCTAGCTATCTTGACACATTTGCACTGGCAGCTTTTAATTGCCCAAGGACAGAACTGGTTGAACCATTAAACAAGTCTAGTCTTACACAGATATTAAACCTAATCATCAGTGAGACAAAAAGATGGTTAATTAGAACACATGTAAGGAGTTTTGAACACTATGAAAAAAAAGGCTTGTATGCTAAACTTCACCTGATTTCCTTAAAGTCTGTTTACCCAGCTGGCTAGAAGCAACAGTCAAACTCACTAAAACTGGGCACATGTTAATCTTAAACCAACACCAGGAAGGAAGAAGTTATAATTGTGTTTATTCCTAGCTGAATGAGAGGGGATGTTTAATCAGAAATTTAATATACACTTTGATCCAATGTTAATGAGCTGACACTATGTTGTACATTGAAATGACTTCAAAGACATGGGATGCCTTAAACAAATGTAATGTATATTTATGACACTGTTTAAGAAAAGGAAAACATTTCTTCTAATGAGGTCACCTTTATCAGAACATACTATCTGAGTAACTGGGGATAGCACATGTACATCAAGACATGTCAGAACCCCAATTAGGTACAGCAAACTAAGGAAGATAACAGAAACTGTTATAACTGTTATTGTTAGCTCAAAAGTTAATATTGCACATGTGCTTTTTTACTTTACATAATTTCTGTTCTTTCATATTTAAAGCATTTACTTCTAAGCGTCTGTAAATATCGTTTTGGTCTTATCAACCACATGCTAAATTCTAAATATTATTCTGTGGAAAAAGTAAGATTTCTCAGAGAAAGTAAAAAGGATTCCCTTCAAAAAGACAGAACAATAGGAATACACAACTGAAAAGATACATATAGAGAGAGAGAGAGAGAGAGAGAGGAAGGAAGAAGAACTAGGTGTACCACAGGCTACATTTTTTTCAACACACGGCACTGAAAGCAAGCTCAAAAACATACCATAAGTGGAAAAGAAGCAAAACCAAGTACATATGCACTAAGGAGAAGAGAGATGCTGCAAACAATGCCACAACATTAATGTGAACATTTGATTTCATAATAAAATTGGAATTTTTTTTAAAAATCAGACTGAAAATAAGTCATAAGAATGTCATTTATCTTGCTTTTGTGTCATGAAATACTGACATAAATTTTTAAAACAATAAAGCAAAAAATTACAAAAGTTAGCAGGATTAAACTAATATATACATTTTTAATGTGTCATACAAATTATATAGCACTTCTTTTAGTGCATTCTTTATCTGTGCATTCCTTGTGAGAATTCAAGAATGATCAAGGAAGTTACTGTTTTCATAAACACAACAGTACTGTACGTTACATAAAATACATTTTGTCATATTATTAGCCAAAAAAAGGTGGTACTACCAGAGTCAACATATTTAAGGTTTTTTTTTTTTGTCACAGCACAATAACTGGTAATGTTTAACACCATGGTCTCATTTAATAAGGTTTTGTTTTGTTCCTCATAGACTTTAAAAAAATATTTTGAAGTTTGGTATAGAGTCTGTACAATGCTACTAAAGATCTATATTAAGTATCTGATGCAGACCACATATGGCATCCCCCACCTAAAGAGCAGCACATGCTGGTACAGAGCTTCAAGACTTTTTATGACCTATTTATTCTTTTCAGTTGTCAGCAATAGTTGCACATTATACACAATTATGATGGATTCTATATGATGTGTAATTCAGTCTAAGCAATTCAAATATTTCAAAGCAAATCATGTGGCCAGTATCCCACCATCAGTTTTCAATAATTTTTGAAGTATTTTAAAGCATACTTACAGCTTTACATTTTGGCATTCATTCAACATAACTAACACTACAACGAAATACCAGCACTTTCTTGTTCTAACTTGTGCTGTACTGCAAATCTAGGTGGCAAACTTTAAACAAAACATCTGCTCTAAAAATTAACGAAACACAAACCCAGTGATTTTTGCCACTAAAATAAACAAGACTGTTTATTTGACTTTGACTGCATATTATCTTGAATTAACAAGTAATGAAGCACAACTTACGATCAGCAAGCCATCTTTCATACCCCAAATACTGATTTACATTGCAAAAAGCTATTGGTGAGTGTGCACTGTGCCACAAAGGATGTTGCATATTAGAGTAAATCAATATAAGGATGAGTTAGCACTTGTATTAAGTGGAGCAGAAGTCTTGATGCAACTGCCACAGGAGTTAAAACTGTTTTTAAGAAGTTTATACTTTAAGAAGAATATTTTATCTCCAGACAGTGTGCATCATTACCAAACCAGCATTATGATGTGAAGGCTACTGATCCACAGCATATCATTAAACACATGATTTGCATCATTTTATGAAGTAGAAAAAAATCTTGACATGTTGTAGGAAGACTCTTGCACAATTTAATCAACCAAATGCAAAAGTGCAATGTTTAATTAATAACTCTTTCCCACACATTCAGTCCTGAGTAACCAAACCCACAGACACTAGCATTTGTGGTCATGCAGTGCCCCAAGCAACTCTGCACTTGCTTATCAAATGTCTTTGCCTCATGAACTTGCTCAGCAGCTTCCCTCAGAACTGCTTGTGCCTCTCCTTTGCAGAAACCTTGGACTTGAGCTTCTTTCCCTTACAACCCATTAGATTTAAAATTTCAAGTCACCTCTTTACACAGGTTTCATCTAACACCTTCTGTTATCAAGCGCCTTGTAAAATGGATCATTACAGTTTACCCTGTCAGTTTGGCTCAAATAGTGACTTTAATACATGTATGTGTGGATTTGATACCTCATGAATTCTCTCCTACATGCTCCAAGGCTCCTCAAGGCAGTTTTAGTTCTATCTGTACCAAAGCCCACTTACTTCTTAGAAACAGGAGGATAAGCATAGAACCAGTCCAGCAAACTATTACAGCATATGAAACAGGCCAAGTTGGCTTTCAGAAGCTTCAGCTAACCTGCAGGGCTGGTGCTGTCCCTGCTGGAACCATTCAGATCACAAACTCAGCCAAAATGCAGCTGGGAACTTTTCTGCTTGAAAACTCAGATAATCTTTCTTTTTAGTGCAATATTTGGTGAAAACCAGTAAAGTTTACATGCCTAATCCTTAATCAGAGAGGTATGGCTAAAAACCTCTTCCAGATCTTGCCATGTAGGCGTTGCTAGAATGATCCAAGGCCTTTATTTAGCTTCTCACACAAGCTGGACAAGATGAGATTTCCCTTGTTTGAGCTATTCTTTAAACATTTGATCTGCTGCAGGAAGAAGAAATGTGAGTGATAAACAGACACATCTTTGCTAAAGCCTGCTTCATTTTCCAAAAGCCATATTGTTTTCTCAGATGAAGTATATAGATTTTAACTAGCCTCAAATCAACAGCAGTATCATGTATATAGTTTCTTTAAATTTAAAGGAGGTACATTTCATAGACATTACATAAAAATTACCTCAACAACCACTTAGGTATGGGAAACTATGCTCAGAATTGATTTTCAGGATAATAATGCTATGTGGAAAAAAAAGGAAGGTAAAAATTAATGTGCGTAGACTTCCAGAAGCTAAAAAGTCATGGATTAAGCCACCTTTTAAAAATACTAGTTGTATTGGTACTACACTGGTTCCGTTTGCATGACACACAAATGCTGCAAAGAAAAAAAACTGAGATTATAATTTAAGTTTCTGTCTACGATTTATGCACTTCAGTTGGCTGAGTTGCATCCTTCCTAATAAATGCAGTGAGTCATCTAAACCGCTTAAATTGAGACTGGGAAGTGACAGAGCTGTTTCTCCCCTTACCAATGCCCTCCCACCATCAAATGTTACATCTTGTTAGGACTAAGACTACAAGTATTTACTAACAATGTATTAGCTCTCCATTCAACACAGAAAAAAATTAACAACTTGGTTGAGAACGTTTAAATTTCTATGGGACCAAAAATGCCATAAGCTATGGAAACATCGCTATGCTTTCGATAGTTACTCGTTAAAAAGGAAAAATGCATTGTATAACTGTTTTTTGTACAACACCAAAACCACACTTCATTTCTTCACACATTGAGGGCTACTGAGGAACTTCTGATCTTTACAATAATGTAGAATCATAGAATAGTTTGGGTTGGAAGGGACCTTTAAAGGTCATGTAGTCCAATGCTGCTGCAATGAGCAGAGACATCATAAACTCTGCGTGAGACTGAGCTGCTTAGAGCCCTGTTGAACTGGACCTTGACTGTTTCAAGGGATGGGGCATCCATCATCTCTTGGGGGAACTTCTTCCTGTGTTTCACCAGCTCCACTGAAAAAATATATTTGTCTCTATCTAGTCCAAATCAACTCTTTTTCAATTTAAAATCATTACCACTTGTCCTATTTCAACAGACTCTGCTACAAGGTTTGTACCTATCTCTCATATAAGCCCTTTTAAGTACTGAGAGGCTACAGCAATGCCTCTCTGAAGCTCTCATGTCCAAGCTAAATGACCCTGACTCTCTCAGCCGTTCATCATAGGAGAGATGTTTGATCCATTTGATCATTTTTGCGGCCCTCTGCTGGACCTGCTCCAACAGGTCCATGTCTTTCTTGTGCTGAGGGCCCCAGTGCTGGATGCAGTACTTCAGGTGGGTTCTCATGGAGGTGGAGTAGAGGAACATAAACACCTCCCTGGACTTTCTGTCCACACCTCTCCTGGCCCAGAACAGAGTTGGCTTTCTGGGCTGCAAGTACCTATTGTCAGCTCATGACCAGCTTTTCACCCATGAGTAACCCCAAGTCCTTTTCCCAAGTGTCCTCTCAATCCTTTCATCCCCCAGACTTTACTGATACCAGGAATTATTGCCCCAATCAAGCCACAGGAGCTTGCACTTGGCCATGCTGAACCTCAGTGTTCACACAGGATGACTTCTTGAGCTTGTCCAGGTCCCTCTGCAAGGCATCCACCCCTCAGGTATATTAACCACACCACTCACCTAGATGCCATCTATAAATTTGCTGAGGGGGCACCTGATCCCACTGTCTGTGTCAATGATGAAGGTATTAAAGAGTATTGGTCCCAATATGGACTCCTGAGGGACAGCACTTGTCACTGATCTCCACCTGGACACTGACCCTCTAGATGCAGCCATGCAACCAATTCCCCATCCACTGAACAGTCCACCCATCAAATCCTTCTCTCTCCAATTTGGAGAGAAGGATATTGTGGACAACTCTGTCAAAGGCCCTAGGGAAGACTAGAGAGGCAACATCCATAGCTCTTCCTTTGTCCACTGATGTAGTCACTCCATCACAGAAGGCCACTAGGTCGGTTAGGCAGGACTTGCCCTTGGTGAAACCATAATGGCTCTCTCTAATCCCCTTCCTGTCCTCCATGTGCCTTAGCAGGCTAACAGCATGTAAGACTTAAATTGTTGTTTTGTTCTCAAATTGATACATAACACTCCTACAATTCATTAATGACTATTTTTACATTGACATTAGTCACTCTCCTAAAGTACACAACTCATTCCATTAGTGAAATAAAAATCATGCCAAGATGGTAATGGTAATATATCATTAGTTCTTGATTCTGTTTTTTGCACAGGAGTCTGACAGGACAGTGAGAGCCCCAGAAAGCACCAAGCAAGCATGCAATGAAAGCAGAACTTCTGAGAACACAGGCAGAGGATAACTTCAGATGACCCAGTTTATAAATATGAATCAAAAATGGTCTTGCCACTGATGCAACCTTTGCAGCTTGCTAAAAATCAGTCTTTGAGTATAACAAAGAGGACAAACACCATGTGTAAAATATTCTATATATGGCAAAACCAGAGAAGATAAGAAAACACAAAAAGATAATCACTTCCAAGAAAAGAAGTGCAAAGAAAGATCAAAGAAGGCAGAACTGCTCCAGCATTCTGTCCCCATTCAAGTACACCACACCAGATCACCTTATTTATCTACCCAAGTCTTCCTTTACTGTCAATGGAGAAAAAGAGGGGGGTTTTGGTTTGGCACCCATCAGGTTTTGCTAATGCAACTCAGCAACCGTAGATAGCAAAATAAAATGCCTTCTGTAACTGGGTGACAGAACAGTATCCATAGGGGTCTGTGCTTTCTGCTACAGCCTTCTTCTACAGTAAGACTGATAATGGCAGCATAAGAGGAACAGACTGAGCACAACACAAAGTGTTTTCTGTCTGGGGGTATTATTTTGACTGACAGCCTCTGTGAGTAAGAGTCCATGAGACTGAATAGCACTGTGCAACTGTATTGGCATGTAAGCTTTGTTCAGATCCTTGCTAAAACTCAGAGTAAAGTAATGATGTTAGACAGCTTCCAGAAACCAGCTTTTAAAAATGCCATTTTAACTTAGTCCTTTCAACATAACAGACTATACTTTCAAATCTAGTTTATGCTAACTAGAGAAAAAAAAGTCTTTGAATGTGCCTTCTTTCTGTAAACTTTCAATAGTAGAACTGACAAGTTCCCCCCCACCTTCCTGATTTTTTTTTCATGTAAGCATTTTTCATTTCAGTTATGTTGTTTAAAATGCAATGTTGGCAACGAGATATTGCTAGAGGCTTTGGACTGACGCCTTTTGAAGCTTCCACATTTTCCAACTTTTACTAGCTGTAAAGAATTTGTTTCTAGAAACATATAATTTTAATTGCAAAATTAGCCCAAAAACATAAATGGAATTTAATTGGTTACAAAGTAATATTTTGACATATCAAGGAATTGTTTGGGGGATTTAAGGCATAATTCATTAGTTCTGGTTAAGGTACACATTTTTATTCCTACAGGCAAATAACAAACTGATTAGTAAGTGTAATAAAGCAGTTTATTTGTCTGACAATTGGCAGCTAGAAGTGCAATAACTTACTTGATCAATTGCCACTTTAAGGAACTTAAAAGCTTCTCATAATTATGTTATCTGTATGGTATGCAGACATGTAACAATACAGCATTACCCCTATTAACAAAAAGTGATTTAATATGATGTTTCTGCCAGGTTTTGTACCTTTCTACATAATGCAAGAGGAAGTAATTACTTTTTATACTGAAAGATGGAGGAACCAACTTCCTTTTAGACATGCAAAGAATTTGAGTATAGGAAGAACTAAACATGATAGTTTCTCTCAATCTATTTTTCCTATATTCAAAACCATGCATATCAGTTTTGAGAAAGTCATAGCTTTCCATTTAGTTCTTCAGAATTCTGTAGTTCTCAAGTGGAGACAGCCACCTGTCTCTAGGAAGAAGCATTTCCAGTTTTACATAAAATGAAATCATTCTCATGTATTTTAATTCAATTACTTTGTCAGGTAATATTAACAGCACCCAGCTCTTAGAGGCTTAGAGCACACATCTCTCTGATGGCCCAGCCTTACTGAATTCAGTGGATCTGAGCCAACACAGAAAGCCACCACAGAGCAAATGAATACCACACACATTTTAGACAAATGTTATACAATGGAAAAGACTATTACACATGTACAAAATCACCGTTTTGAGATCAAATGGTACTTCAGTGATCCAGGTAAGGAAATATTTACCAGTCAGAAGTTCATATGAACTGGAGTACACTGACTTGAGAAGGTCAATGAAGATTGCTTTTGTTCCCCCTACTTTTTTACTGAAAATACCTTACACCCAATTAAAAAGAAAACCAGGAAAAAATATTACATTAAAATCACAAAACTTTCAAGAAAAAAGTGAACAACTTAAACATAAGTTCAAATGAGATATGATATACCTTAACATGGAAAGACAACATAAACACATTCAGAAAAGTTCTTCTCATTTCAACCCAAAACCATTTTTCTACCACTCTCAAAGAATCACATTTAAAACTGATTTACAAAGAGGAATTATTTTAAAGTCTTTGGCAGAGAATCAGTTCTGGAATGCTACTTTGTGCTACATGAGAAAGGTCAAAAACCTTGTTAAAATTCTAACAGAATTTAAGTTTTAATGACTGGAAACTTATGTTCTATATCACTGAAACCTATAGTGCAGAGTTTCTATTTTATTTCCATTTCTTATTAAGCCTATCTACAAAACCACAGACCTACTAGGAAGAGGCTCAATATATTTAGATTTCCAACATAAAGTTCTGAGAGACTTGACATAGCTTGGTTTTCATAATAAATATTTTAACAAGCTATATATTCCACTTCCACACTCTGAGCTTTCAAAAAAAGGGATTTGAGCACTAAGGAAACACCATGGTTCATTCTTTGGACTCATTATTCCACTGTCAAAGTCGTGAACCACCTGCCAACTAGCTTATCTTTTACCACGTTTTCTGGAAAAGACAAGCAGTGGTACATTTTCCTAGTTTTCTAGTACCCAAAAAATCTGCTATCACTAATGACTTCTACCTCGAACTGTGTCCTTGAAGCCGGGAAGCATTATGCGATCTTACTAATGGAAAATCAGGAACAAATTAAAGATAGCAAATTTTGCAAACAAGCTTGCAGCTAAGATGTGATTTCTTACATCTCTGACTTAGCCAGCTCATCTAACAGCTCCCCTTGCTGCTAGTGCATGCCTCTCCTATCCTTCTACTTGCATAACATAACTTCCACCAACTCTTTCCCCTTCATATATCACTTACTTTCTCATAAATCTTTTGGGATTTTGTGAATAATCCCAATCCTGAGATCCAGTGATAAACAGGAGAATATCCAGCCTACAACTGGAGGCTTCCTACTTAACCTGTTTTCCAGCAGTTTGCAATGCTTACAGGTTCTAGAACTATTTAGCATTAATACAGAGACAACTCTCTTGCTGCTTATTCAGGATTTGCATATAAGCTTGAGATGAAAACACAAAGTTTGCAAGTCGACCGATGCAGTACATACACTCTTTGGCTATTATTAGTAATCACTAACAGAACTGCTATAGCATTGGGTGATATTTCTGCATGGAAGAAAAGGTAAACTGTCATTACATAAGCTATCTTTCAACTTACAAATTGCTGATTGATTCAATCTCTTACTGACAGTCTCTATGGCAATAATTATTCCCTGTAGCAAATAATACCTGTGGCATTTAAAAATGTCAACCTCCCCCACCTGACCTCTCTGCATAATAAGGAAACTGGATCTGTTCTACTTTAAAAAAAATCCCATCACACATTAATAAAATTGCTAGAAAATTCCTTATTCATCAATCATGATTTTACACTGCACAGTATAAAGCACATCGCAGAGTTGCATTGCTGTATAGTACATACCCCATGTTCTTTAGCAGCCATAACCACTTTTGAAACAATATCTTCTTCAACAAAAGGCCTCACAGCATCATGGATAATCACTACTTCTGGCTTCTGGAGGAAATGGCTGGAAAATTCATTCTCTGCAAATACTTTCAGTCCATTGAATATTGACCGGTGACGAGTTATTCCACCTTCTACTACTGTAACTCTTTTGTGACCATATTTTTCAATGATAGTCTTCATAGTTTCAATATTTTCAGGAGAGACCACCACGATAATATCAGATATCCAACTTATCCTATGAAAAAACAGAGAAAGTAGATATGAATGAATAAATAAAAGTGGAGATATATGACACAAAGAAATTAATAACAACAAAAATTCAAGATGGCTAAACAAAGCATCTCTCACTATAACTCAAGTCCATGTTTTCGTACTCCATTCCTTAAGGGAGAGCTATAACAGGATTTATACCAATAACACTGGAGTTCTGGGAAGGGACTTGCTTCCAACAACCACTTTGCAGAGGGGCACATTCTGATAATGCTTCAAAAGCCATCAAAACACTTCTTACTCCAGCATCACCCCTAACTTCAAACAGAACTTTTAAATCAATCAGTGACAGTTTGCTAATATGTTTTTAATAAACTGGTAAATCCTGTGACCTGAAATACTCTGTGTTCCAGTGAAGTACATGGTGTACAAGGGAATAAGACAACCAAGAAAAAGTCTGAAACAAAGACCATTGTCAAGACAGGCATGAGCAGTAATTGACAGAATGGTAATGACTGAAAACTGTAACACTTGAATATTGACAGGAAACATTATACCGGCAGTTTGAAAAAGATATATATATTTATAAACACAAAGATTTCTGCTCTAGGAAGCCAGAAAATGTAAAAACATAGTTTTGCTAATTAAGAATACCATATCAAAAGCACATTTTTTGAGATCCCCAGGCTTCTACTGTTGGTATCAGTCTAGTTCTACAACTGCGGTGCTGTGTGGGGTGAAGTGAACGACCCACAGACCATAGGATTAAAACCAGTCATAACTGAAGCTAGGTTGAAATTACACTTGTGTCAAAGTACCTAGGAATACAAATTCTAGTCATATGTGGCATACTGTACTTCAAAACAACAGAAATACCAGAATTCAATTCCATTGTAGTGTTATTTTTTAAATGCCTACGTAGAGAACATAAAAAAAATTGTGTTTCCTTTCTGTGTTTCCACAGGTGGCATAATAGAGCATGTCAGACAAGAAACTCATCAGATGAGAAATGACTAAAAAAACCCCTAAATTTTCTATGTTAAAATTACCCATGTATAGCTTACACATCCAGCTAGGGAGAGACAGGTATGATAAACTGTGTCAACTAAAACTAGTAAAGCTACTGAAATTAATTTGCAGACTCAAGAACCACTAAGGTACTTAATATTTCCAGTTAGAAAAACAACAGTAAGAAATTCACAGTTCAGAAATACACAGGCTCAAGATACTGATTTCTGCAATAACACGTGAGAAAGCGTTGCCTGGGAACAATCCTTATCTCAAAAGCAAAGCTACCTGTGTTACATCTTCCACCTTATGTAGGGGGCGGGGAGTAGAGGGGGATTTTAATTAATAATACTCCATGGAAAACTATTTCAATGAATTTTAAAATAATTATTTAAAATAAAATGAAGTGCTATTAGCATTCTTCAAAAGAAAAATACTTGTCTTTGCATTCATTTTGCTATTAGCAAAGGCAGAAAATACAGCCAAACCAACATATTCTCAGCAATCTTTAAGTACTGAAGTTGTTCAAATGTAAAATCTGAAGTCATGTGGTTTTAAGTTTCATTTCAACTTGTCACTCACCACAGGTCTATCAAAAGGTTTAAAAATCTCTCAAATGAGTTCTGGCATACTCTTACGTTTAGCTACAAAATGTTGCACTCCTGCATGACTTCAACTAGGAAAAACTAAATGGAACTAGGGAAAACTAAATGGATTAATCTCAGTTCTTTCAAAAAAACAAGTCAGTCATTTAAATAAAGCAAAATTCACGAAGAGCTATTTCACATTAAATGAGAACAAGAGCTCTGCACTTGTATTTGCAGAACGACTGTAGCCTTACACAGCATCCAGAAACTGGACAGTCTGCACTCCCGTTCTGGAGTCAAATGAAACAGATTATGAGGCAATTGTGTACACAGTTCTTCTGAGAAGAGGGGAAGAGAACACAAGTGCTGGCCAGCCTGTGATAAATCTCCGCACAGAGGGGGTGGAGGGGCTCAAGGCCTCCAGCGGTACAAAACACCAAAAAGTGACAGGATGCGGTCACAGCTCCACCCTGTGTCTGCATAAACACATTTGTAAACTTGAGCATGTCGTCCTTAAACTCATTCCGGACCTATGTTCTATAATCGGACCTGGGATTTAGGGATGTAACACATTCATGTAAGAACATAAAGGTATTCTCTAGATTGATTACATACAGAACAGCTTAGGTTTTGTCCCACTAAAATTCATGAAAAGTACTAATCCAGTAAAGTATGCTACAAATTTTAATGAATGAAAGCTGTGCACCACACAGGTTGCATGCTCTTCTAATGATCTGCTTATGGAAATGTTGCAAAATGTTTTAAAGTAGAAAGATATCAGTGTACACTCAATCTGGAAGTAAATTAATCCTTTTTTTCCTCCCTCAATTTGTCACATCCTTTCCTTCAGAAAGATTTCATACTAAGATAATAATCTATTCAGGACCTGTTCAAATCCAGTTTAAAAACACCATTTAAATTTTTATAGCTGTAATATTAGATCAAGCTTCAGAAAGAATCAGCATGACGCATGAAAAAGATCACAATGCTGTACCCCAATGTGCTTTAACAACACACAACTCCAGTGCTTCCATACAACACAGGCTGTTCCAAAGTGGAAAATCAAGTCTGACCAAATGAAACAAAATGACAAGCCCAGTTACAATCACTTTACAACTGACTTGAGAGGACCCCAATACTAGCAGAAAGCAAACAAGGAGGCAGAAAAGGAGTATATATTTGGTTCCGGCAGCTATCCTTCTTGTCATCACCTACAGACAGACTTACTGCCTAGTAGAAAATAGTATTGTTTCAATAAATTTCAAACATAAGTACAAACACTCATATCAGCTGAGCTAGAACATTTACTCAGCAACAGATTAAGCTATTACTTCAAAACAACAGGCTGCAGAGGAAATGAAATGAACCCACTCATATATCCTAAATGGCATGCTGAGGTACAAATGTAACTCAGATTTAACCCTCTATCAGTTCACTCACATTCAAACCAGCGCTGAAATCTGACATAAGGCTTAAATGCTCACGCCCAATCTCCTGCAACTCTCACTCTGCCACTAACAAACCATTCAGTGTAACTTACTGAGACCAGCCAAACAAGACCAGAACTAGGCAGTCGCTGCTGAGATGGCTTTAGCAGTGGTAGAAAGGATCTTTCACTGTCACAGAAGCTTTCAGAGGTGCAAGATAGATCATTATATTACTTTTGCTAACCTTATTCAAAAACCAAATGAGAAAAAAAGTATCAAGAACAAAATGCATTTGCTGAATGCAAGTATAACTCCTTTTGCTCCATAACAGCTTTGTTACAAATTCATTGATATATGAAAAAATGTATTAATACAAATGTATCTCTTACAGTACAAAAATGGAAACAGAAAGCTTTTATGGTATATTAAGAAATTTTGGAGGATCTCAAGCACAGAAGCCATTCAATTTTTTCCAGAAATAAAATGCTCCTTATGAGTCAGACATGATAAAAAAGATACCTCCATAAATTTGCTGCAACTATTTTTTGCTCATAAGCTACTTCGAAATTAAGCTAATGATAACTGGGTAAAAAGAACTATCAGAGTAGATCCATTTAACAAAACTGCAATTGTGTGACCTACAAAGCCAGTGAATATGCATCAGTCAATGGAGAAAAATATTTGGCAAATAAGCTATGCAAGACACTTCCAAAGAGGTCCTCCTTTGGGAGCTTCCCCAGGGGATTTTAAGACACCTCCACCTGCTTTGAGATACTACAATAAACAAAGCTGTATGAAACCTTTAGGGAAAATTTTAATTCTGCCAGTGAAGATATTAACTCTGTTTTCCTCTTTTAGAACTACTCAGTGTACTTTCTTACTGGAACTGGTGAAATATGAACACAGCAAGAATAGCAGCAGCATATTTGTTTCACAATGATTTTAAAATCAGTCTTTACCTTAGTTTGTTTTCCTCTCTGTAGGTTTAGTAAAATATGCATGCACATGTGCATACAGAGCTAAGATTCCTCCCTGTCTCAGGAAAGGAACTGAAAAGGTTCTATTCTAAACAAACATACATACACACCAAAAAAAAATCAGAATAAGAACTCTGGTAGTTGTTACAGAAGCAAAAAAAAAAAAAAAAAAGAAATGCCATTATAAATCAGTTGAACTTGTTGTGAAAGCCTTGCATAGTTCAACAAAAGCAGGAACAAATCCAATGGGAAAAAGAGGCATTTAAGTTTTCTAAAACACTTTGATTTTAGGCCCAAGGGAGGGCCTGACCTTCCTATCAGTGCCACTGTACTGGCAATTAAAACCAGCAATTTCTCCTTACCCTAGTTTTGCTCACCTCCTCTTCCTCAGGGTATCATCTGTGATTATTATTGGCAGGCCAGTACTCTACATGCTGTTATCCTATGCAACAGGATGCACTGCTTATTCATTCATGTCTGCTCTTGTCTCATCTGCACATTTTTCCACACTGATATTTAAGACACTCAGTGCTTTCAGCTGAATAGCATAAAAATTTTTTCCTACTGATCTTTAAAAAGCACATGCAAAGCAGCTGCATATCCTTGAACTGCTCATATATTTCTGTCTATACATCACTACCTCTTTTCTAGATTTAAAAAAGCCCAAAAATAGCCACAGTAGCTGAAATGTCCAGTTCAACAAAAGTTATTACAGGCCAGTGAGTCAATGAGCTGTTCAATTACATCAGGTAAACAACAGACATGAAAAGATAGTATCAAGCTAAACACAAAATCTGCCACTTCTGGGCACATTACGTGACGAACTGCTGTTCTTCAATATTACACTTCTGCGCTTACATTCCCACAAAGCAAGAACAAGGTACATCCTTCACAGTTTCAGAGCCAGAAGTAAAAGTGTTGAGATGAAAATGAAAGCCATTCCAAGCTTTGGAGTACATCTGTTCTCAGCTCCTCATTTACATCTCTACCAGTCAACACTCCAACTCAGCAGAGGTGACAGGAAGTTCTGCCTGGAAGCAGTTGTTGCACTCCTGAGCAAAAGCACCAAGTTGTTATTCTCACAATCAGCTTGGTTGAACTGTACAATTAGAAATCAACGTTCTAATTTTTTGCAGCTTTAGGACAAGTATAATACTGTTGCTCAAAGTACAGCTATTTTCTCAAAGCTTACTGGCAGTAAAAATAAAGATTTTTTTTTTAGATGCATAACATTTCCTTCCCAAACCTCACTCTGCTCTCTTTTCTAGATCTCTAATACACTGAATAAGGATATTATTCTTCTTTGTAGATTCCCATGACATTTTGGCAAAAATTACAATTGTGGCAAGCTTTGAATTGGATGCTTTGCTTACCGATGTGCTTAGCTTTGCAACTGGCTGCTGTTGAAAATTAAGTAAAGAAAACAAGCAGTATTTCTTTCATAAAGTAACAAGTGACCTGAGGGAAGCCTCTCTGGGTGGGAATGGAAAAAGAGTCCCAATTTTGATGTTGTACAAGTTTCCATGAGTTATGAACTTTGAGAGATGCTGGCAATTTTATTTCTTTCACCAAAATCCACTCCTCCCCACTTATTCTAGAAGTCTAAAGGTTTGTTTTCCTACAAGCTACTGCAACACATCCAGAATTCCCCTTGACACACTTCTCCTACCTGCGGTGTTTCAAGTGACACTAGATACAAGATTTACATTATGTTAACATTTGACAATAATATATTAACTGTCAGTCCCATGCCTAGAACTCAACAGCCTTATGAAAAGGAAAAGCCTGTCTGCTAAGAAATCCCATTATTTTAATCCTTTGCTCCAACACACAATCATAGCATGTTAAGGTTTGGAAGGCACCTTAAAGATCATTTAGCCCCAGCCCCCCTGCCATGGGCAGACACCTCCCTCTAGACCAGACTGCTCAAGGCCTTATCCAACCTGGCCTTGAATGCTACAGTGCCTCACCATCCCCACAGTAAAGAATTTCTTCCTCATACCTAACCTGTTTCCCATCTCTCAATTTGTATCCTTTATTCCTTGTCATATCACTTCAACATAAACATGGAAGTTCCATGTGCAGCTTCACACTACATAAGCCATCAGTTTCTAGTACAGCAACTGTAACTTAAACATTTTTGATTTAAACTTCCTACTGATGCAAGGTGTTTTACCACGGGCAATAGTGGAGCATAATAGTGGAGCACAGCTGTACACCTGTGAGTTCATTCATCCCATCATGAGGAGTGGGTCATTTTTTGAGGCTTTTGGACATTATAAAGACCATTTCCAATGCCAATGGCAGAACAGACCTTTTTTCAAAGCCGATGGATAGTCCTATGACTGTCTCCAACAGCTGCGGTGGGCTCACAACTCACCGAATCAGCCACTGCAGCTACACAAACCCTAGAGCTTCGAGGCTGAGGGGCCTCGAACAGATGATCCCCAGGAGCCAAGGAATGCGGCACAGCCTCGAAGCACGGCAGGGCTGGGGAAGGAGGGCGGAAAGCCGCCAGGATGGTGGCGCTGGAGGCAGGCTGGGCTGGGGGAAGCGCCCAGCTCTTCTCGCGGGTGAGGGAGCCCACACACACCCCGCTCCCTGCCCAGTCCGACCGGGCGGCGAGGAAGGGAGAGACATCGTCACGCTAACCAGACCCGCCGGCGGTGCCCAGGGCCTGAGGCGAGGGCAGGGGGGCTCCCCTGCGGCTCTCCGAGCCCGGGGCACGGCGAGGGCCGGCAGGAGCCCGCGGGGCGCGGTCGGGAGCCGGGCGGCGCCGGGCATGTTACCTCTCCATGGCCCGCACCGCGTAGCTGACGAGCGGCCTCCCCTGCACGGCGCAGAACTGCTTGGGGGTGGCACCGCCCAGGCGCTCCCCGCTCCCGCCCGCCGGCAGCACGGCCGACACCGACACTCCGCCGGGCGCGGCGCCACGGCTGCCGGGCTCCATCTGCGCCGGGCCCGGCGGCGGCTCCGCTCCGCGCCCCCCGCGGCACCAACAGCGCAACCGCCCGCCCGCCTGTTTTATTCGCCCACGACATCCGCGATCCAAAGAATCCAGCGCCCGCCCGCTCGCCTGCCCCCGGCGCGCACCGGGCCCTACCGCTCGCCCCCTCCCGCGCTACGGCAGCCCCCGCAGGAGCTCTGCGGGCCCCGGCTGCCCCGCGGGAAAGCCCGGGCCGCGGCGGCGGAGCAAGCGGGGCAGTGCGGCCCGGCGGCTGCAGGCACACAGAGGCACTGCCCGGGCACGGCCGCCATGGGCCCTTTAAATGCCCGACTCGCGGTGACTCGGGGCGGGGCCGCGCTGTGGGGAGCGGGAGGCGCTTCCCGCCCTGTCCCGCCGGGAGCACAGGGTCCTGGCCCGGGGAGGACGTCAGCGCAGCGCGGGTGGCGCTGAGGGGAAAGTGTGTCGAGCTGCGTGTCCTGCGCCTTCGGGAGAGCCCAAGACGCTGGCTAGGGACACCTGCTGAAATGTGGTGATTGTTCCCCTTCATCCTAGGAGGGGGAGATTGGAATAAGATCGTGTGGAAAGTGTTAATGTTGGAAAAGACCTCTTAAGTCATTGAGTCCAGCCGTTAACCCAGCATGGTCGTACTCACTGTTAAACCATATTTCCCAACTGCTACATCTACATGCATTTTAAACGCTTCGAGGGATAGCGACTCCACTGCTTCCCTGGGCAGCCTGTCTCAATGTCTGTGAGCCCTTTCAGTAAAGACATTTTTCCTGATACCCAGCCTAAAACTCCCCTGGGTGCAACTTGAGGCTATTTGCTTCTGTTCTGTCCTTTGCTACCCGGGAGAAGAGAATGAGCCCCACCAGACTCCAACCTCCTCTCAGGTAGTTCTAGAGAGCGCTAAGGTCCCTCCTGAGCTTCCTTTTCCTCAGGCTGAACTACCCCAGCTGCCTCTGCTGCTCCTCACAGGACCTGTGCTCTGGACCCTTCCCCAGCCCTGTTGTCTCTCTCTGGGCATGTTCCAGTTCCTCGATGTCTTTTCTGAAGTGAGGGGCCCGCAACTGGACACAGCACTCGAGGCATAGCCTCACCACACCAGTGGGTGCGAGTCAAGGTCAGGGAGGCATCAGACAGGGGCAGATATAAGGGGCCAACAGTAAAGACTGCTTAAAAGTGGCTCCCAAAGCAAAACGAGGAAAGGAGGGTTGAGAAGAGGGTTGCTTCTAGCTTTTTTCATAACAGCTCTTATTACTGGAAGAACTGAGTTTGTACTTGAGAAGGTAGACTCCTTAACTCAGTCATCCAAGCTTGAAGGTGGGTGCACTCAGGGCCCTGGGACTTGCCAATTTGACATTATTTTTAGGAAAATTTAGGTGTCTCATATGCATGCTATCCTAAAATGACCATTTCTTCATATATTTGAGAAGATAGCTTATGTACAGCTTTTCTTGTTTCTCTTAGCTGTGTTAAGAGGAACCTAAGAAGAGCATATACAGAGACCGTTCTGAGGAGTAAGCCTGATCAAAAGAGCAGCATTGAAGGAAGTTTATGTGCCAGCTGGGCTGCTTTGCCAGTGCCAGCGGGGTAAAATGATCATATGGGCTTGCAGAGCCATCATAACTCGGAGTAGTACAGTAGGAGTGAGGTGATCCCTCCTAGCAAAGGCAAAACTTCACAGGTATTGTTGATATAGCAGGATATCTATCAGGAAAGTCATGGACAACACAGACACTTCGTATGCAGAGGTGTCTTGACAATTCTGGCAGAGTAAAAATCACATCAGCTTGTACCATGCAGTCACATACGAGAGGGACTGATTCTTTTCAAACTTTTTTTGAATTAAAATATACAGGTGAGCCTTCTAGATAACGATGTCTCAAAAGCTTCTGTAAGAAACAAATGTGTTATCATGGGCATTGAATGAAATGGGCATGTAAAAAAGAGGAAAATGTATGACTTACACAGATAGCTGAAAAACTTTTGGAATGGAGACTTATCACCAGAGAAGGCATTAGCTAGAAATTGAACTGCCTTCCTCACAACAAGTGTTGGTCTCATTGTCTTCAGGACAGTTTAGCACATGGGATGTTTTTCAAAAATCCATTGAGTCAGCAACTATATTGAACTATTTATGTTCTTTTTCAGCAGGTCTTTTATTTCCTTTTCTTGAAAAATATTTCACTGCCAGATTCCTGACTGATGACATATATTTGTATGTTGTGTCTTCTCAGGACTTCCAACTTTGTACTGTGAGTCAGCATCACTTCAGTATTATTAGATACCCAAAATGATTTTTTCTTCTTAAGCTAAGCATCTCTACTATCCACAATTATCAATTTTTTTTGCAGCAGCAGTTCTATACAAATGCATTCATGACAGCTTATTCTGCAGCATTCCCACTTTTTTGGTTTTTTCAGAGTAACGTATTCTGAATTCCTGTCTCAGGTCTTCATGCTTTCATTCACAAAGACCACACCTCTATATAAGGAACAAAATAAGTCCTTTTTAGTTCCATGGCTTCTCACACTGTACGTGAGTTCTGAGGGTTAGGTAAGTAAGACATTCCCAAAACAGCCTTCAGAACTATTTTCCCCTTCCTTCTTGACACTGTGGTTTTACATGTCTTAACCTACACCCACACTCTGGTTTTGCCTATTACCCTCTCTCTTATCCAGCCAGTGTTTCCCCACTTCATTTCATTCATTAATATTAACTTCTGTGAAGGAAGAAAGAACATGTGCCAATTTGGTTCTCTTCTTGTTCTGAAGTCCATTTGCCTTACTATGCTAGGGATATGAGGCTTGATCAATCCAGAAAAAGTTATATTTGGTGGGTGGACTTTGATGGATGCAGACTTCAGTGTCATCAAATCTGTTGTATATTATGGTGAGATTTTATGATCCAGCCAAGAAGCCCTTTGAAGCTGCTTTTGGCTGCACTTGACTATCAAATGCTTCAGAAGTTTTCATGCTTTCCACAGTCCCTCTGGTATCAAAACATTCTCGTTTTGTGTTGATAGCACCCGTTAGTTTTTCCAAAAGCCAGTCAGATTGTTCAGGTCTTCGTTATACTGAACTTGTTACTGCTATTTTTCCTTTTATTTTCTGTTTCCTTAGACAACAATACAGAAGGAAGAGCATATTTGACATTCTTATCCATTTAAATTATGTTTTACCATGAGTTAAGAAAACTGGGATTTGGGGGTTTACATTTTTTTAATATTCATTTGTTAGTTATATGCAGTGAAGCACTTTGTGAATGCAGAAACACTTTGTGAATACATAATTTATCTTCAGTTCCATTGCTTTATACATTTTGTATTGAATCAATCTAATATTTTAGTTGCTGGGCATGCTAATATATAAACATTTGAAGTGGGTAAAGTGTAAATTCACACATATTGGGAGAAATATTTTGCACAGTTTTTGACTGGATAAAAAGGAACAGAGGCAGCATTTACCTCAAAGCAAGTAAAGAGCAGGATAATCCATCATTTCTGTGCAGGGGTATAACATCTGAAACCACAGTTGTAGTTTGCAATTATGCAGTAAATATGCCAATCAGATGTTTGAAAAGTGGTGATTTTTTTTCCTTTTTTTTTTAATTGAAGAAAGAAGATATGTACAAATTGGAATCAAATTACATTAGTGAAAGTCACCTGACAATTTGACTGCTGGGGGAAAAAATTATCTGTTTCTATGACTGAAACTCATAATAGGATTTTCAGAGAACATAAAGTTATGGGAGTGGTAGAAATCATTCTGTAAAGTTTTTGTGGAAAAATTAGTGAAAGAGTAAAATTTCTTAATTTAGAATTGCAGTTGAATCTTCTGTAGATGTAGTATAAATTAACTGAGAAATTGTCCTATTGTCAAAATAATCTCTAAGTTCTTGAAGCATTTTATTTTTAATGCAGGCGAAGTAAGAGGACTTTGCCGCTTCCTGACAAGCAGCAAGGTAAACTATTGTGTGTTTTAAAGGGAATTAACTAATATTTTGAAAGTTACAGTGAATTGTAAAAGCAAAATTACAAAAAAATACAATATTTCCTCCTGTGAAAGTGCAAGACCTCTAAAAGACATCATAATGTTAAAAATAGTAAAGATCTGAGAGCCCTTCTTGAAGCCAACACAGTATCTGTAACATTCTTAGCAGTTGTACAGGCTTTTAACCAGAACCTTGTGTTTGCAGGATTGTATTTCACTAATTTTATCCATATATATAAAATATTACTTCAGTGGCAGCAAGCCATAAAATGAACATCCAGAACTGTAAGGAAGGAAATGGAATACCAGTCCTCTTTAGACAGTTTTTCTGTTCAAGTAGGATAGCAGTCTTGGTTCTCCTGAAGTCACCAAAGACTGTGTCTAATTATTGAAGTCACCATTTATAGAAGTAGACACAGGTTCTTTGCCTAACTAAAGTGATTAGAAAGTCCCCCAAAAGGTAGAATTTCAGTTTTTATCTTGCATGTCCGTTGCTATTTGTAGCACTTTACACAAGATCTCAAAGTCTTAGGCTTCATGGAAAGCATGCTTATTGTTTCCAGAAATTTTATTTCAGTTCTGATTGATCACTAGAAAAAATAATCGTGTGACAATTTTATTTTATGCTCTTCACAATCTTCTAGTTGTCACCTGAATCTGATCACCCCTCTACATGGTCCTTTCAGACTGGCTCACATCTTCACTATTTCAATCTTTGTTGCACAGCAGCTGCCTCAAAGTATTTGCTTTGTGGTGACAGTGGTTTCCAAGTCAATACAGTGTCACAGGGAACATAGAGCTTGCGGCAGTATAATAGGTGGGGGAATGTTGAAAAAGGCAAAAATATCTTCTCTCCAAAGTATATTTAACACCTTCAGGGGAATCTTATCTTATTTCACATTAGCATATATTTATTTATGTATTTTTACAAATGTGACTGCAAAGAGTTATTTCTTGCTCTGAGATTCTTTGATGAAAGATGCTATAGATGTGTGGAATACTTAGATAAAATGTTGTGCTATTGATTTGCTCCTATTGCTGTGTGGAATTCAGATCAAAACAGCATGGACAGCAAGGGAGTTACACACATGCATAACTTAAATAATGTAAATGTTGACTATCAAATATCAAAGGGTGCTTACATGCCTTATATACAGTGTGCATAGAGCCACCTATACATCAGATCCCTAAGGGGAATTCTAAGTGATATTTCCTTCATAGGCAGTTCTGCCAAATATTATTGCTCAAAGTTGAAGTGTAAACGGAGAATATTAATGCTGGAAATGTAAGGAAAATATCGTCTTTGAACACAGTGGAGCATTTTCATGCTTGCACATTATTGTAGGTATGTTGGAAAACATGCATTGAGTTTCACCTGTTGTATCCTGTGTGCTTTATATGTGCAAACCCCTTTGGCATTGTTTTACATGTTTCTGGTAGCTAAATTCCTTCTAGAGCTTATGAATACTTGATAAACAGAGGAAGCATCTTGTTTGTGTTCTGTGCAAATGCTAGAAAAAAAATTGACAAACACTTTAAACTTCACCCTAAAATGCTATATTTCTGTTGATGTGTTTATCCATTCTCTACCTGATAATCCTCTAGGCCATTTATCTGGGTTATACAAGGTTAGTTCAGGAGCTAATGAGTATTTTGTGTGCACAAAGAATTTAAAGATAAGATAATTATCTTATAGTATGTAATCCAATAATTCATGAGAGTGAAATTCCCTGACTGCAGGAGAATTTGTGAAATTCAAAAAGGTTAAAGACTTGAAAAAAGACTTCTGCTGCTTTGGGGAGTGCTTTGGCAAGTAGGCGATGAGATGGAGGCCTGGTAATTTTTCATTAGAAATGGCTGACTAGTCTTAAACACTTGGCTCTGGAAGGGTCCTTGTAGATTCTAAGTGTGTTGTTCAGATGCTCAGTAATGCTGGGTTTGGGCAGGCCTATCTGCTCAGCTTTAACGTCACCATGTATTGTGCTGGTTTATGGGAACTGTGGTTTAGGGCCTTTGGCTGTCAGAGTGCATGGGATGGTGACACTAATGAAGACATGCAAGTTGAGGGATGGCAATCTCTATGGCTGTTTTCCATTGTCACTGTGACGTAAGAGCAGGCACCAGCCATTAGGATAGTGCCCTATCATGTCAATTAAAAAATGTTTGATTTTGACAGATGTCCAGTCATGGCTGAAGAAACAGTTACCTCTGAGGAGACACTACTGGTAGTTTCCTTTTCCCAAGATGATTCAAAGCTGAGATAGTCTATGAACTGGTTAAGTCACTGATGTTGAGCCACAGATTTCAAGATGCCAGTGACATAGAATGATGTAATGAAACTTTAGGAATATTTAAGACTTGAAGTTAGATTTGAAATAAAGTTGGGATTTTTGTGGCTCTAAATCTTTGTTTTAATTTTGATGTGTGTTTATTATCGTGCTGTGTTTTACTGCTTCACCATGTTCTGTGCTATCTCCATGGAATGCTTGTGAAGGAATATGAAACAATTCACCAAACTTCAAGTGATGGAGAGAATCAGATAACACCAATGCAAATTTGCAGATTTGGTATGCATAGGTGTAGCAGCTTTACTATTTATTGCTACACTGAAAGCATTGTATCTGCATCTCTTGTCATGTTAATGATGGTCCTTCCCTTAGAAATACCAGGAATGTTATTCATTAGCCCTATGTCTGAGGAGTATAGATGAACTCAGTTTGCCAGAGTTCCTATAGGAGAGATTCCACCCATGTCAGTTTTCACTCAGTAAATGAAGACTGGTCCTAACTATGCCTTCGGGGCTGAAATTGCAGCAGGCAGGAAAAGGAACTATCCAACACAAAAACTGGACTTAGTCTTCATTGCATATCTATATGATATACATTATGCAAAACAATCATGTGGAGGTCATTCTTCTTCCCTTCTTCTGATTTTTTAGTGTTACTTTCTAACCTTTTTGGTAGTATGTAAGGGAAGTCCCTTAACATGCAATTTGTGAATATTTGTGAATATTTTTTCTCTTTCCAAACAGCTGCTTTATAGTGAGCAAAACATGCAGGGTGATAATCCCTAAAAACAGTAGTCTTGATCTTTGCCTCATCCTTTGCTGATTTGTGCAGTTCTAGCATGAAAATTACAGATTGGAAAGTGTCAATCCTTTGATACTGTTCAGTTTTTAGAAAGATCAAGGTTGCAGATTTGTCCCAACTGCAGCAATGTGGCCACCTGTCATCCAACAATTATACAAGAAGACTCAGCTTCTTTAACATACACCACTGAGTAACCATCAAAGGTTAACCATTTTCCAACGTACTAATCTAGCTGGACACAGACCAACTACTTAATGAAAAATGCTCTGTATCCTGCTACTGTTTTTCTGAGTGATGCAGTCCAACTCACTTGACTTTAAAAATTCTTCCTGGCACTTACCTGTGCCAATACACTTGTGTTTTTTCATATGTTGTTTTCTTCAGTACTAAATGCTTCAGAAAACAGATTAAGTAATGTATCCTTCCATGTGTGTGTGTGTGTGTAGTGTGTGTGTAGTGTGTGTGTGTGTGTGTGTTGGAAAAGAATTGTGGGACAAGTAACCTAAATACTGGAAAGAAATGGGACTGGCCATTGAGACACCATAGGAAAGAGGATTTGATTTTGCTAGAGACAGAAGTTTCAAAGCGAAGGGCAGAAACAAACGGTTTTGCAAGGGACAGCAGTATTTGAGTAGATAAAGAGTACCAAAAAGTACTGAATCTTAAGATTCAGACAGTGGCATGAATGGTCTGTCTAATGTGGGCTTTTATTATGGAATATGTATGCCAAGAAGTATTTAATTAAGCAAATAAAAATGGAAATCCTTAATATTTACTTTATTCTTGGCAAAAGATATTGGAAACATTTTCTTCTGGGTGAGATGTGAAGATTCATAACTGATTACAAAAAGATCAAAAGAAAATATGGGGACAGTAGTTGCAGAACACCTAGAAGAGGTTCTATGGATAACTTAGTAGCTGTATTCTTGATGGTCTTGTTCACAAAGACAGATTACTGTAATTTTATACATGTATATGATATGTGATATATTTTATGTAGGTGGTAAGATAGATTTTGAGCCAAATTCTTCAACAAGGAAGTCCAGATGTGTGGCAGACTGATAGCTTTCTAAGAAAGCTGTATACAAATCTTGTCAGCTTAGGTAGTATTCATTCTCCTCAGAAATAGGAGGCTGCTGTCACGCACCAGAAGATACGAACAGTGCAGTGAAATGTGCATTTCTGTGAAGATGGCAGATTCTAAAGCCTCCCTGACTTCCCTGGTTCAGCGTGGAATGGTACAGACACACTGTGCTGTGCATTCTTCCCTTTATATGGGAAATGAAGACACAGAGACAATCAGAAATGGTTATCTACCATATGTATTTAGACTTGACAGTCTGCTACAGCCCAGAGGTAGCAATGTTCATGGGCTATTAGGCTTAGCAATCTGCAGATGGAGCAAGTCTTTTGAAGTCTCATGGAAAGTTGTGAGGATCAGATGAAAATGAAGAACACACAGTACATGCTGTCCTCCACATGTCATTTTGTTTCCTTTTTTTGATCCATCTTCTCTTCTTTCTCCTCCTCTAGACAAACCCAGGTTCAGACATTTCAATATCTGAAAACAAAGGATGCACTACAGTGATACAACCAGTTCCGAGGTGCTATAAGCTGTTCTGGCCACTATCCTAAAAATTACAATGAAGATGCACAAAAGCAAAAGTTTCAGCAGGCTTTTTCAATGAAGAAGAAAACCAAACACCAAAAGCAAGTATTCCTTGCTAAAACCAAAATTTTTATAGCTTTACATTTTAGAAACACCCAGACCTCTGTTCTCCATCCCAACTTAATGGCCATAGGGAATCTAAAATGGCTTTCTTCAACCCATCCCAAAGTAAATGAATAAATAAATAATCAAATAAATAAAATAATAATCTAACGAGCAACAGATGTTTAAACTCGCTTCAGCTGCAATTAAAACAAAGTCTTTGTGCTACAGAATGTTTTAAAGCTTTGCATAGTCATTCCGTTTCTCAGCGGCTGTTCTTGTGGTAGGGCTAGGCAAGTACTTTTCTCCTTAGGCCCTCTCTCTCAACTCTCCACTGTTTTATATAAAAGAACTTTAATGACTCTGCCTGGATAGCTCTTCTTCAGCCAGCCAAACATAAGACTTCACAGAATGGTTTATGCTTTTACTAGGTTGCTTTACAACTTCCTCACCAAATACTTCTCACTAGGGCTAACAAAACAAATAAATATGGAACTCCTAAGCCAAGTCAGGGCATTGCTTTTCCTCTCAGTAGTCAAAATTAAAAAATAATGCATTCAGACATTCTGAAAAGATTTAAAATATTTATGTATCAAAAAGAAGGTGTGCTCTAGTAATATAGTAGTAGCTTATAGAACAGCTAAAGCCTTAAAGAATGACACAATTATACACTATTATACACTAAACTACTAAAATAGAGCAGGGGACAAGAAATAGAAAAACGTTCAAAACGTGTGTTCAAAACATTTTTGGGTGGTATTTTTTACTTAAGGGGATGGTAGTAAAAATCACTCTTTGACAGGAGTTATTGTTGCAGTTTAGCAAACAGAACTATATTATTGTTTCAGGGGATTTTTATTTAGGCCTCTTTTCTGGTAGTTGACTTCTTTATTTTTATTTTATTTTGCATTACATTCAAGAAGTACCATATTCCACAAACATGCCTATTAAAGAAGTTGTCTGGATTTTCATTTCTATTAAGACATCCTCTGTATTTCTTTGTGGTTGAAAAGAAGCATTAAGATGGCCTAAACTTCATTCAGCATTACCTCTTTCACTATCATATCAAACCAAAGGGAAGTAAGGAAATGCAAACTCCCAAAATGGAGTTACGGTCCAGTGTTTCTAGAGATTTCTCTCAGCAGTTAGTAGAGGTTACTTATTTTCATGGCAGGTAGTTCAATAAGCATTAATTTAAAATGAAGAGTATTTTCTTGTCATGGAAGTACTGTGTAAGGTAGATGTTTGATTATTAACTCAGTGGTAGGCAATATCTCTTGTAAATCACACTTTTCTAGTGTGTCAGTCCACATAACTCATAAAAGGAGTGAACTGAAAGGCTGGATGTCTTTCAGAATGATGCATTGGCAGGCTTTTTGTTGTGGGGGCGACGTTCAGGCAGAATTAACAAATCCAGTCAGAGAATGTCTGCTTAACTCATAAATCTCTAGAGAATTTTCAGGTTTAGCCTGGAGCGATGTTTATATGTATGTCAATGAACTTAAAATCAAAGCCCCTTGCCTGGCCTACGGGAAAGGAAATGCATCATGAGAACAGGATACCTTCCAACTCTAAGGATTCCTTATAATTTTCAACTGAACACCTCCAGGTTAATACTGTAGCAACAAGACTCTCACGGTGGAATGTGTTGAACAGTCCTTTCTTGATTAATGTTGTACTTCTTCAGGAAGGATATAAAGGTCAAGGTTAGAGGGACTGAAGTGATTTACTAGCAGAAATCTGTTAGGTATTTTGAGGGGTGTTATTCAAATGTCTGCTTTATTTCCAAACAAACGACTGCACTTGGATTGGGTGGTTTTGAGTCCAAGGCTGCAGGAAAGGAGAGAGCAACAGATTTGTTACTATTATCAAATAACTGAATAAATAAACTTCTCGAGGACATTTCTAATCTAGATTGCAAATGTCAGGCCCTTATGACTTCCACAGTTGATAAATGTCTTAATGGCACATACTATCTACCACTGCCTCTATGAAGTGTGCCTCTGAGTGACTCCATGCTATCAAAACAATCAGCATCTGGCTAAGTTTGTTTCTAGTGGTGTCTAAGGAAAATTGATTTCCACTAATTGTAAAACAATTTACCCTTTAGCTGGGAGCAGATTTCATCAACTCGAAAGTAATGAAATAGTGATGGCAGATTAACAGATTCTTTCTAATTTATTGACTTTTAGTTTTCTAAAGAAGCAAGTGTGAGAAATTATAAAATCATTAGGTTATTTTTTAGGTATTTGAAATGCTTTTTAAGAAGCCCTTGGAATTCTTATCTGCCTATATGATGGAACATCATTGAGAAAGTCAACTTTGATATATTTTTGGTGTAATAAATCTAGTCTGTTTTCTAATTTATGTAAAAACTTATCTAATCTGCCTCTACATTGTACTTTTTCAAAACATTTGCATAATTCTTGTATCTATTTGACTAAATAATTTAGGTGGAAACTAAGAAAATTTTAGCATGTTTTTCTTTCCTTTTTAACTCTTAAGCAAACTTAAGATGTGTCGTATTTAAAATTATTTCAGTTTAAGCGGTACTACTTCACTGAGTCTTTGAGAAACTTTGGCCACTGTCCTCTGCAAGAGCAATGGCCCATACCCTACCCACTGCAACTTTACATGCTGGAGGTTCTTGAAAAGAAATTAGTTGGATCTGCTTGTGCAATGCCTTTGGTCTGGGTCCTTGGATAGACCCCTGTGAGTGAGTTCACACGTACAGGATTGTATAGGCCACATTGAAGCATTCAGAGCTACAAGTTGCATCACAAAGATTAACATTATTCCTTCAGAAAATTCTATATTAATGTATTTCTAGTGCTGCTTTCTTGCAGATCTCTCCCACAAAAGGCCAAAGTCATTGCCAAAGAAGAGACTTTATCTAACTCAGGCAGCACATCAAAGTTAAGTTGCTGCTGATGGACACAGCTCCTGGTGGCTTCCCTCACATTCCCTCAAATATGCCAGACTTAGAAATGGGCCCTGTGGTCTTTCTATAGCATGTCCAGCAAAATTTCACAAAGTCATTTTAGAAGAAGTGGGTCAGATTATTCCCCTTTGAGTAGTTCTGCATGAAAAGACAATCTAGACATTATCATCTCTAAATGTGAACTCCTAGTAAATGTATATTTTGTTCCTACAGTCCAACTTCCCTGACTGCAGAAGAGTTACAAGCAAGATGTGCAGTTTTTTCACCATTCTTATTTCTGGAAGTTAAGCACAGAACAGGTAGGACAGCTTTACTGATATTTAGTGACTATTGGCATTGAAATTGATCAATTTTTGTTCCATTATCTCAATCTTTTGTGCTTTATCATCTTGAATGTGTAGCTGGGTAACAATTTAAAAATGGATGGATGTTTGGCATTTGGGAAAAATTTTTCTGTCATGAAATGATCGAACGAGACTATAATGCTTGTTAAAATAAAAAAATAATAAATCTCTGAGTATGCTGGACTGATATGCCTAGAAGCAATGTCATTTCACTTCTCTCCCTGCTAACTCCTTTATTCATCATCTCTCCTTTTATGCTTAAAAGAAGCACCTTTAAGGTCAGAGAATTTAAGTATAAATGGTCTCTGGTCTCATGATTTTGATACTTTCACAGTCACAAAACTGAATTTGAAACAACTAGGTCATTAATGCAATGGAGTTTTTTAACTGTACTACCCTGTGAATCACTTAATATTAAATTTAAAAGTATGTGTCTCTTTTACATATGGCAAATTTTAAACTGAACTCTTGAAAGTAACTTTGAGGTAAAATCATTACATTTTGTCAATAAAATTTAGGATTCAGTAAGTCAAGCAGTAGCAGTGATTTTCAGGCAGTTATACATTGATGACCAAGATCTCTGCCAAGGACTTCATGATGAATCTTTTGGAATTAAAATGCAAAATAAGATGAGATAAAAAGAAGGTCAAACAGAGCTTGTGTGAGACCTTATCAGGCAAGATTTTTCATCACTCTCTTCTTGTGTAATTTTTACTTTGGGTGCAAATGGATTGTAAAAGTTAATGATTTAAGAACAGCAGAATCCCATGATGAAATCTTGCCCATACTGTTTAAACACAGTTTGAAAGATTAAGAACAGGTGATTCATGCACTATGTGTTGAAAGGTAGATTAATTACTATGTATTTTTTTATATATTCTATAAGCATTTGTGGGTAAATATGCAGGACTCTATTCCAGGTTCTATGGAAAAATGAAACCATATGTAATTTATACCATTATTCTTATTTGATCATCACTAATGAAAAGAAAAAAAATGGTGGTGTCTTACTAGCTTGTAAAATTTCTCAAATATACACTTCTTCTGAAATGTACAGCTTGAGAATTGTTAGGTAAGAATCTGGCTTGGACCATTAATAAACACCACCTATTAAATGGTCATATAAGAGTTTTACATCCAGAAAGATTGTTTCAATGTTAAATTTCATGGATAGACTTTTTAAAACCAAATACCATTCCCCCTTTTTTAAGATTAAGTGTTCTGACTGGTTAAAATGTGTGCATTTCCATACAGAGAGCCAGACAATACAGTTTTTTTAGCAGTGTTTATTTTTGTAAAAAAAAAAAAAGAAACCAATGAACTTGAAAGGAAGTCATATCTGTCTTTTGATTGCACACTTTTTAAACAAAAAAAATGCAGCGTGGAGAACAAAAAACACAATTTTTATGTTGCTATGTCAAAATAACAGCTAGGTCTATGAATGTTCAAAATTAAAATATATATACCAAGAATGCTAAAATGTCTATTTTACATTATCTACAAAATGTATGTTCTAATCCAGCCCCAAATAATAGGAAAATACTTTGATACATATGAAAAGCTATAAACATAGGAAAATTTTGAAGGGAAATAACACACATAAAAGCTCATTAAATAATTACAACAACAAATAAATAGTTTGTTCAGCTTTACTTTTTGATTGCTGCCATGCATATTTTAATTTTTGGTATACTGAGATAAGAGAAAGGTGAGCATGCAAAGCACGTTTTTTTAGAATTAATGTGAAAGCAGATACAAGGTGTTGTATTTTTAAGCTGTTGTCAGAAGATCATAAAACATTATATAAAAGTCAATAGATGAGATAACTGTTCTCAGGAAAACACACAACATAGCATCATTTTACAAAACTGACTTCAGTGAATACTCTTGGCAAATTTTCTTTGCTTCCATGGCTGGAGAAAATGTAAAAGTTTATCGTGTGGTTTTGAAAGGCTTGTACTATTGCCCATCTTGAGCATTTGGAAAATCACCCAAAAGGTCCATATGCTGAGAATGCCCCTTTTGATTTTGGTCAAAGCAACAAGCATGTAGCGTCAACTGAGAACACAGCAATGGCAGACTTGTCTTTAAGCAGTCAGAATGGTAAAGCAAATGATTACAGGTGAGTTCAATTTTGGCACAAGGAGAGGGAGATGAGAGAGCAAAGAACGTCTGACTTCTAACTTGTACTATGTTTGCTGGATTTACTGGCTCTTTTCCTTTCTTTGTGGTGCTGGATGGGTTTTGCTTGAGAGGTTCCCTCGAAATTGTGGCTGGACTCATTGTGCTGTCTGGTGTATCGCTTGCACTTGCAGGCCGTGACCACAGTTATTTTGTAGGTTCTTATACTTCCATCCTGGCACTGAAGCTGGATCCTCTGAGTGCGAGTTTTGTCATTGACACATCTCCACTCTTGTGAGCTCCGCCTGCTCCAGTACTTGGTTCCATAACCTCCTCCAATCCAGTTGGGGAGCAGTGGCAAAGGGAGGCATTCACCAGCACACACCAGTTCCTTCAGGGGATTAATGCTGGTGCATTGGCCATCTGAGATGTACTTGGTGGATCTCAGTTCTCGACAACCGACTTGAACACGATCTGCAGAATGCACAGAACAAAAAACACTGAGATTCAGAATGGAGCCATTTCCTTAATCAGTCATTTTCACATTAACCAGGTATGTCTTGCAGAAGTTAAAGCAGGCTGTAATCTTTACAGGACATCTCTTTACTTTTGTGTTCCCCAATACAAGGGCCTCAAGGTCTGATGGTATCTCTGGATAATACCACAGCATAAAGAAATCCTAATGGCATGCACTTCAGCCGTTGTGGTAGAAGAGGCAATTTTATTCTCTATCCTTCTTCTCAGGGACATACCTTTTAGAAGAGAAAAAATGCCCCAAGGGAAGAAATGTTTCCTGCTTGTTCTCAGTCTAGGGAATCTACTCTGTGATGTTTACAACAATTATGTTGGATCATTAGCAAGAGGGAAAATAGTGCTTTGGAAATGGTTAAAATGCTTTTAAGTGAATTTCAAATACTGTGTTTCTTCTCATTCCGTGGCTGCAGTGGACTGAGTCTCCCATGAACTCTGCATCTCCGAGCACACACTGTAGAAGTGGTAACTGCTGAAGTTACCAAAGAATGGGGTTCTGCCTATGAAGTTTGAATGATTAGCAATAACAGTTTCAGAGGGGTCATTTTGCCCTCAAGAGAACACCACATTTGTAAATGTAGTAGTCCATATATTATATGTAACATAGAGGATGCCCGAAATTCTCTCAGGCAGCTGACAGAATCAACATGCAGAGCTTCTCATACAGGCATGTTTGTACCCGTCTGTATGTGCGGCTCTGCACCCTGCAATAAACACAACTGTTTATTTCAGTAATTACACTTTGAAATAAACGCCCACAGTGTGCTTAATTTTAATAAGCAATCTTTACTGGCTGTGCTCTCCCTCTTTCCGAAGGACAATTACGGCACAGATTCTACACACAATGCAATTAACTAGCGCTTTTAAAATAGAAGTAATTACTAGAAACATTTCAGAGTGAATCATAAAAGGCTTTGAAGGTACATCTACATATCACAGCTACAGGCTGCTTCTGTTTCTACTTGGATTTTTGGAAGCAAGTTCTGAACGGAGGCACTGCATTAAGATTGCTTCACCCTGTCCTCTGTGTCTCAGGGTGGGCAAGGCAGAGGGACTGTAAATCTGCCGGCTGATCCCAGGGACTATTGACAGGGCTGCTCTACTGCCTGCTTTGCAGAAAAGATTCAAGCTTGCCTTCCTGCAGCTGCATTCAGGAATGTACCTGGAAGCAGCTGGTCACAGATCTGAGTTTGTCTTCTGTTTTTCTGTCTTCCCTGGCTCAGCTTTTCACCAGTGACAGCTCAGTGACAATGAATACCTACTGGGCTGTTCCAGTAATCTCATAATGATGAGATGTTTCCTGTGCATTTAAACCCTTAGCATTCATAGAAGCTGACACACCTGGCTTAGCTGAAAGGTATCGGTGTCACTTGTTGCCTTCACTTTCCAGGGATGACGCTATTTTTATCAAATTGCTGCGGGTGGGTTGAGGTGTGCGTGAGTTCCTCTGTTTGAATTTCTTTCATTTTAAGGAGGTGGGCAGGGGAGGGAACAGATAAAGTCATCAGGTTTCCAGATCCCCACGTATCCGACATATATACATAAAACCCAGAAGGAAAAGACTGGATATAAAAAAGGCAAGTCAGAGCAGAGATCATAGGTAAATTACGAGCTGATTTGTTTACTTTTGCTGGAGGTGTTAAGCGGGTAAGCACTACACCAGGAAGTAAAACAAAACAGCGGGAACAAAATTTGGAGTTTTTTATTGCACTTGAAAAGTAGCCCAGACACCTCCCCTGCCCGCAGTGGGAGGTGAATTAAAAAAGCGAGCGCTATGGAAATGCCTCTCACTCCTTTCTCTTTATCTCGCTTCCCTGCCGGATAACCCATAGAACGCGGCATTCCTGGATGAACCTCCCTCAGGAAGTAACCTGCCCGAGAGAGCCGGTCCTACAAGACTTCCCAGCACGGGGGTGGGAGGGCGGCAGAGCCCGGCCCGGAACCAGCAGCATCTCCCCGTGCCCCAGGCGCCGCTTCCCCGGAGCGCCGTGCTCGGGCGGGGGGAGGCCGGGGCGCTGCCGTGGGATGCGCGGCTCCGGCCGGGGCTCCGCTTCTGTTCCCGGGGCCGGGCCAGGCGGGGCTGCCGCCCAGGGCTGCGGTGAAGTGCCGCCGGTGGGATACTCACTGCTACGGTCGGATCCAGTGCTGGTGTAGTGCCTGCCTCCGTTCCTAGCTTGATTCAACGTGCTGTTGCTGCTTGGGCTCGCCGCAGCGGGTTTAACAACGTGAGAATAAAGTATCTCTGTGGCATCGTTCTTGAAAGCCAAGTAGCTTCTCGTGAAGATGCAAGCCAGGAGAAAGCCATAGAAGTGAATGGCGGGGAGAAGCATGGCTGGTTCAGTCTCTGTCTGATAGAGCTGGATGAAATCTTTTCCTTCTGCTTCTCCTGGGTAACTGAAATTGCTCTTGAAGGTTTCCTTTATATATTCAGAGAGGTTTGGCATTCATTCAGGTGTAAAGTTGTGGATAGCTTCAGAATGAAAACCCACAAAAGGGGTGGGGTCCCTACATGAGCTGCGAAGACCTTTCACCAATAGGAGAGAAGACTGCAGTAAAGGAGGAGTTAGATGCACTAATCGCAGGCTTCCCATTTGGGGCTTTTCAGGGTATCAGAAAACTCTTAGGCACCACCACACAGCAGCATTCGGGCTGAGACCTAGAGACTGCAGGCTCTGCCCTGCCATTCCCTGTGGTCCTGCGTGCCTGGCACTTTTGTGTGATGTGACTAACATGGTGTCAGAATGATCTCTCCTGCTCCTGTTATGCAAAGTTATGTCCCCCTTCTCAAACTGAGATGATCTCTATATGGATGCAAAAATTTATAGAACTTACAGAATACTGCTAGTTACACAAGTACTGTCTGAAATATACCAAGATCATTTCAAAAATATTGTGAATAATTTAAAGCTGCCTCTAGATGCTTTAAATTATGCAGCTTTGATCAACAGGGAGTACTGCAAGAGAAATTACTTGGTTTAGGGGAATATTCTCTCCCTGGTGTAGAGAGTTATAAGTATGTATTTCTGTATCACCACACATAAAAAGTATCTGCTCTAGGCTCCTCAGTACAAACATATCCATATTCATAGCCTCTCACCATGCTCATTCACCAAACTAGTCTTTTTTAGTTTTGTACATTGTCTAGAGCATTCCTGTATTTTAATATATTGTTTCATATGATAAAAGAAACAAAGAGAAAACATGCAAATCTTTTTTCAAAATTTCAGAAGAATAATCCTTTCTTGGGCATACTATTTTATTGTGTCACATACTTACTTGATTTTGCATAAAATTGCATGGCCCAGATACAAATGCCAGTGCAAACTGAGATGTTTCCAGTAGGCCAATGCTTGCCTGTATCATGGTGAATGCTGTATAGGTTTTCAATATAAATAAAACAACACTGAAAACTGTAGTGTTCCAATTAAAAAGGAAAACGTTTTCTTGGGAAAAAGCGCAGCCTTGCAGAAGACCATATTATGTAAAAGTTAGACTCTAATCTCACACACTCTGTAACTGAGTTGATATCTAAAGTCACACTGGATTTTATTGCTGTAATAAAATCAGAAGTGGGACACAGGTTAGTTGCGTCTATTACCAGGATCAAAATCTCAGTCATTCAGAGAAGACAGCTGTGTTTCACCCTAGTCACAAGCAGACATTTATCTATATCAGCTACACTTCCCTCTTGCATCACTAAGCTATCCTGGATTTCAGCAGGAGTAAGGACAGATCCACAGTAAGTGCCAAATTGATAGCTTCTGCTTAAAGGACACAGGAAAAACAGGAGTGTTGCAAGGTGAAGTGAGTTTTACTGGCAGAGCTGTGTGTGGGGAAGTTGAGTTGATTGCTTGCATCTATTATGACTAGCCCAACCCAGTTCTGGAATAACAAGAATGTTGCAAGGCAGAGTGAGATCTTTCAGCAGAGTAATGTATGGAGGAGTGGGATCACTGCTAACCTCTTACAAAGCTCCAAGTTCTGCTCTCATGGAACATCTAATCTAACCACAAAAACAAAGATGTGCATTTTACCTTCCCTTAAAAAAAGAAAAAAATGTTTTCTTGAGCAAATTAGCAAAAAGATATGTACATTACAGATCATTAAAATTTGAGCATTATTTTTCTTTTCAACAGCAGTGAACCAATGGTCTACTTTGTTGATGTTCAAGTCCTACTTCATTTTTTCTCATATTCACAGATCATACAGATCTTTACACATCTCACCTTCCCTGCAGGATAGTCTCTGTGCTGAACTGTAATTAAAAGCATGGAACCAATTTTCCAGGTATCCACAGTACCTGTGTATACCAGTCAGGAGACCCCTTCCTAGCAGAGAGATTTTCCCACATTATACAAGACTTAAGAAAGTCAGAGGTTTCCTTGAGAGCTCTTTCCTTTGAAATAAGGCACAATTAATCTTCTCACAGGGAAAATGAATGGGACTTTGGAGTCATTTTAAGATTGGGTCTACAAGGAGCTTGCTAGGCCTCAACCTTTTCAGCATTCAATGAAAGCTAATGATCATTCTTTCAAATGTAGTCTACATGAAACCATTAAGTTTGTCACATACATCTCTTGGTCTTGTCACTTAGAGAAGGAAGACCTCAAGACAAGCCTCTTACACCCTTTGTAAAGGAAAAGTTTGGCCCTGAATTTGCCACAGGAAAGACAGTAGAGATTACCTCATTTTTCTGTGCACTAGGCACAGAGTAGGCATTATTTTAATTTTATTTGTATTTTCCACTTGTTTCAAAAATTGAATGAAAATATTGTGATTTTAGCTCCTTGGTTAGTACTGGCAGCCTCCCTGCTTCGAAAGGTAAACAGACCTCTGAGGAGTTGGTCGGTTAATTTGATTTATACTTTCTTCATCAAAACTAGAGTTTGCAGTCTTTCACTTTTTCTGAGTCTTCCTGACTGAGATTAGGAGTTGCTTGGAAGAATTCTGATCAGACAAATTTGGTTATTCTTCCTCAGTGAATTTCAGAATCAAAAGGTGTTTCTTGTTGATTAGCTCAGGATGAGTTCCCAGACTTAAAATATATTTTGCTGTCATTAGTTAGATGTTGTGATAAGCTCTCAAAGGTGAAGCCTCTAAGTTATCCTTGTAGCCTCCAAAATAGACTTATACAATGTATAGTCTGTTCTCATTCTAGTCAGGTTCAATGGCTTGTGTAGAACATTGCTCTGCTTAATCTGTAATATTGGCCATAAGGAATATATTACACAAGGCCTTTGAAGTCTGTACTGGCTTCCTTTTTGCCTCTGGGCATAACTCAGGATGTTCTTATTGATCTATAAAACTCTATGTGCTTTGAGTCCTAGGCAGTAAATTCTCTCTCCTTTATCTTCCATTATGATGCTTGAGATCAGCTGGGGCATACTGACTATACCTGAGTGTCTGGAGAGGGTGAATGCTCAGTGTGAAGGGTCCAGGAGTCTGGATTCCACTGCTCCCAAGGATACAAGAGAGCTTCATTCTGCTGCTTGGCATGGTGTAAAGGCCTTTATTTAGTCAAATACTTGAAAAGTGATTGTGGGGAAAGCACAGGCAGAAACCCATTAACCAGATTAATTTAAATGTTTGTACATGTACCCAGGGATAAAGTGCTACATTTAACGACAGACTTTTTTAAACTTAACTGCTCTTCCTATCTTAACAGCCTTGCTTCTGAGTGAACCTAAACATAGTAGTAAATCCATCCATCACTCTTCAGAGAGAATGGTATCCAGAGTTATCTGCACCTTCAATCTTGCTTTTTCCATTTTCTGTGATGGAAAAACCACACTCTCTCAATGGATGTGGAATAATATAAGGGATACGTTCCATAAAGATCCCAAAAGAGAATTCCCTTCTTCATGGTCATTTATAAGTCTGTCAGGATCCCATTCTCCATGTTTCTTAGACACCATAATGATGTCCAAAGGGCAAAGTTTTGTGCAGAGTGCACACACCTGTCTAGCAGCACAAAACAGCCACAGGGAATAGAAAAGTATGCACTGACAAGTACAAATGACTGCCAGAGAGCCTTGTCTTTGCAAACCACATGATCACTGATTATGCACAAAAAAAAATGAAGGAATCCTCAATTTTTCATAAAACCTGGGTCTGCCCATTTTTAGTAATGACAGGAAAAGGCCAGAATTAGAATAAAGGCATCATGGAAAGGAAGGTTCACCATTTAGGATTATATTTTTATTGTTAGTTTCAGAAGAAGACCGTTTGAGCTCTGCACTTCTGACTTGTTTCAAAGCCAGATACTTTAAGCACAGGCTCAGATAAATGACTGAAAAAAAATAAACTGACATTTATTCCTTTGCACGTTAAAACAGAAATGACTGTCAGGCTATTTTCTGTTAAGCAATAAGTATATTAGTAATGTACTTCAAAGCTGCATAAAATGTGATTTGGAGCTTGATAAGAGAACTTGTCTAAAAGTGAGGCAAAATTGTCATAAATGCAACTGTTGAGAACTTGTGAGCTGTTGTGCAACAAGTTAGCATATTAAAGCTCATACAGAAAACATGTTAGAGAACCAAGATACCCTCCCATGCTGCAAATTCTAAAACCAAAGATTTTTTTAATACTGGGGTTTTTCTATACTGACACTTTTTAGTTTTCTCAGTAATTACATTCGAGAGATTCAATGGAAAACATAACATGTATTCTCATTAAAAAGAATGACTAATTTGTTCTGATTTATGTTTTCTTCATCTCCCTAAGATGCCATATTACAATTTTATTTTTTTCTGCTTGCTCTTATACATAATGGAGACAGAATAATTTAGGTCAGGCTGTGGCTTCAAAGGAAGTAATTTATCACTTTTATCAAAAAAGACATTAAATAGACTGAAAAGGGGGTAATATATACATATATTTTAATCCTAGAAAAAATTACAATAGAGTGAAGAGTTCTTCTTGAACATTTGCAGTAAGATTTTAAGGCAAGTTTGAAGACAATGTGGCTTATCATCCAAAACATTTTTCTGATTTCCACATGTATTAAAGAAGAAAGAATAACAAAACATTTTACAAATGAAAATAATGAGAATAATAACCTATCCATTTGTGATAACATTTTCAGAAACTCATAGATGACACTGCAATGTAACACTTCTATTTTAAGGAAATTAAGGGCAGGAAAGATGGATTTTAATTTTTTTTAATACACATAGATGCTGAAGTCAACTGGACTTTGGTATCTACATACTTTCTAAAGTGTTGCCCTAAGGAGTGAAAGTCCTATTGATTTTCAGTGAGCCAGTCACTTAAATGCTTTTGAAAATTTTACCCTCAGGTTAAAATTCTGAAACTCCTACTCAGTGTTAAACAGGCAAAGTCCCATAAGCATGCCCCAGTTGCAAATAAAACAGAAACTGAGTGAAGGTTTTGAAGTCTGACTTGTTTCTTTATGTGTAATTAACTGAACTCTTAATATATCACTATGTTTCAGTAAACTGCTTTGTGTTTCTAATTATGTGGTCTGAAATGATTACAGTGTATTTAAAAAATGCACACTCTACTACAAACCAGCTAAGAAAATCTGGCACAGTGTCAGGATTTTCTAGGCAAACACTTGCCAAACCTGTTGTTAGATCCAAAGTCATAATTTAAAAACAAGCCTACAAGGTATCTGGAAGAAGATCCCTCTTTCCTTCCTTCTGCTCCATCTCCCACTCCCTTTACAAGGAAATCGCTTTACATTATCAAAACAGAACAGTTAATGACATTTGTCTCCTGATAGGAAACTTATCCAAACTTATCCCTGCTGCATTCAGATTTTAGATTTGACTAGTGCACATTCTTGTTAAAGAAAAAAGTTACCTTCACCAAGAATGATAGTGTCCAAATTCTTCAATCAGATAAACATGCATAACTCCCTGTTGAAATTAAGGAACTTCCTGAGGGCAAAACCTGGCCCCCAAATTAGAATTTTAGTAATTGTAATACTGTGTGATCCTTTCCCTGCCAAGAGACAGAAATGGCCCATCCTGCACAACAAATTCACAGACTTACCACACACTCAGCATCAGGGTTTCACATTTAACCCATGAACTGCAATATAATTGATCAGAGTGTGTAGAGCTTATTTTATTAAAACTAATTCATCCAATATGATGTCACATTTGTACAGGACTGAGAAGTTCTTATTTGCACATGTGGGATCTGCTATAATCCAGCAAATGTTTCCACATTATCACTCCAGACACAGTTTTAAACACTGGGAACCTTAATTAAAATGGAAATCTGTCTCCCTTTCAAAGGATTTATCTTGATGTGTTGGTTTTTACTCTTGGCTACTGAGAGTATTTCCTTCCTACCTGAAGTGAGTTTCAGTCACCTAATTCTCTTTTAAGTCCCAAACTGTTTCATGGAATAAATGAATGAATCAGTCTGACTGAAATTAAGACACAGAACCAAGTATCACCTGACTACACAGACACTACAGCCCATTCCAGACTTCCTTTCTGACAATTTTAATTACCTTGAATTCACACATAAGAGGAAAACATAACAGGAAGAGCTGATTGAAGATCTCCATTGAATGCTCTAGAATCTCTTTTAAAACTACATTTTTACTAAACTAAAGTTTAGTAAAACCTACTACAATACAACCTTAACTAATAAAGTGGCAAAACGCACACTGAGAGTCAAGTTTCCAAAATTTTAGCGCTAAGTGCCTAATAGTTTTTTAGGCATTTTTACAGTGAGAACATTTTGTTGTTGCAGTTGAGTCATGTCACTCACAAATATAATACTTAGAAACACATGCGCAGTCAGTTTGGTGAAGAGTGTGAAAAATGTTATTGACATGAAGTTGAGAGGTGGGAATGAATATTCAGTACATTCCACCCATTCTCCAAGTTCTATGTAAAATTTAATATCAAAACATTTCAGGGAAGAACAAGAATGGCAATTCTTTGCAGCAGTAAATGTCAAGATTTCAAAATCTTTTCTTCAATCCAAGTCAGGAAAAATCTTCACATTCTGAGATTCCTTACAGAAGAAACTTCAGAGAATGAAGAAAATCTAACCAGATGTAACTATTTTTATTTTTTCTTTGATTAATCTTGACTTTTAGTAGTGGCAGTTCAACAGCAGTACAATAATCCCAGCCTTAGGTTTTAAAGAGTTATTTATCTCATCATCTCATCTCATCTCATCTCATTTTATCTAAGATTAGAAGTCTCTTAGTATACCTTCACGGTAATAAATAATTATTAGATGTATTATTAATCATAGAGTTTTAAACAAAACAATCCTCTAGCTGGAAGTGCAGTGGGGTTTCAGTTTTCCTGTAATGCTCAATATATCTATATGATCGCAACAGATTAGCACTTTGAATTAAAATGTAGTTAAAGTAATATGGTTACAAAACAACAATGAGGCAGCTGTCAGCAGAGATAATCAGGAATGATTATTTTAAAATTACAACTTCTCCGAAGATTAAACTTTGTCCATACTGATCAAAACTGGCCGTAACAGTAGCTCTTGTCACTGTTGCACCTCACATCACTGCCCAGGAACTAAACCGGCTCAACAACAAATGCATCTTACCCAATATTCAAAACCTTGCCACTATTTATGCCTGTAACCTTCAGGCAATGAAGACATTCTTTTTCCAATGCAAAGAATGGTTGTTGTGAGCGACATTTATTTTGGGACTTCAGTCTTTAGTCTTTGGAATGACAAACTGGTTTAGATGACTTATAAACAGTATTCAAGAAAGGAAATGTCAGAACATTCTGTTTGTTCACTTGGCCTTTCTGCAATTCTTCAAAGCTTTTCAAAGGGTTGCTTTTCTAAAATGTATCCTAGCATGGAAACATTAGACAAATAAAGCTTTCATAGCTGTCAACATCTGAGTTTGTTTTTCAGGAGGAATATTTCCAATAAATTTTCACTCTGAGAAAAAACAGAGTAGTGTCCTCCCTTTTTGGAGTTTTTATCTAAAATGTAGCTCACATCTCACATAGTCATGCCTGCCTGATTAGAACAACAAAACAATTTTTACTGTAAATGGAAGATCCTGCAGGTGAAAATACTTCCCTGATTCTTCCCTGGTGGTAACCAGACTGGCCTCCTGTAAGACTTGGAGATGCCTATTTCCTTTGTAGGGTTGGATGTATCAAGCCACCTTGGTATAAAGAGCCAGCAGAGATGGCATTTTGCTTAATTTTTGTTTTTCTTAATACATACTACCTTTGCTACCTCTTAAGAGGGTAGGAGCATGAAATCTTGTCTTCCAGCCTCCTGTCAGAGTTTTGCATCACAGATGCTCATTTCCTTCTACCTCTTGCACATCTGAATTGAATTAGCGCCCCGTGCCGACTCCCTTCTTTTCTTTTTCCATTGCAAACTCTGGCAAGCTGTTGGAGCATACGAGGTGTGATAACAACTGCCTGGCATTCCCTTGTCTGTCCACCTGGTTCCTCTGTGCAGGAAGCACATTTAGCTTCTCCAAGAGAGGAGACAAAGGATTGGGAGGGTATCTCTCCAGAGATTTTTTTTTTTCCACAATTGAATTTTCAAGGAAGGAAAAGCATTTAAATACCTATAAAAGATCTCTACTTGCTAGATGTCCAAAAGAGCCAGTAGATCAGGCAGGTCTACAGGGTGATTTGGGGACAAATTTTATAAATTTTGTATTCTGAGGAGATTCTCTTAACTACTAGGTAGCAATGCATTTTGCACCCATGTAGATAAAATAATCTGTGAAAAAGAATTTTACAAGTTTCTATGATTCTATGAAAGTATCTGTTGATGTAAAGCTCCTTACAACAGCTTTCTTACTAGTAAAAAATGACTTCTATATGTACAAGAAATTACAGCATAATTTTGGTATTTTATAGGTGTAGAGGATATCAGTAAATGCTGTTATAGCTCAAAGGTCTACCTGAACTTTAAGGTTTTGCCCACTCTAGCTGACACAGAGTTTCACAACTGCTTCTTACTTGAACTACCACATTTACATATGCAGCCTCTTATAAATTCTGAATGGAATGCATATCTTTTGCTCCTTCTAACAGATAATATAGAGAACAGAAAAGAGGATCTCTGATGCAGAATAAAGTGTTTTGTTCTGGGCAACCCAATCCATAATTCTTGTCAACATAGTATCGGTATAAGGTCTGTTAAAAAAAGAACTAAAACTGAAGTGCTGGAGCAAATTTATTCATTAATTACTTTCTCTGCTTTAAAGTGACAGAATTTGTTATTTTATTACTATTAATTCAGTCAGCAAGTATAAACAAAAATGAAGGAATGTGATGGTTACTAAGGACAAAGGAATGTACGGCCATGAAATGCATTTTATTGTACATGCTAGAAAACACTTTCAAAAATAAACAGTTTAAGTTAGATAATTTATTTTCTAAACTGTCACAAGGAAGAGCCATGCATGCTTCTTGCTTCAGTATTAGGGGTCCAATTTGAACCTTGCTGAGATCAATGGAAATCCTTCAATCATCTCACAGGGAGTTGCATTTAGAACCTCCATGTATTAAAACACTCGCCAAGGGAGTAGCTGGCTGAGTTCTGATAATTAGTGTTCTGAGCATGCACTTTAAAATAACTCAAAACAGCCCTCCAGTAGGTGGCACATGAGATTTCATAGTCTAAAATGTAAATACTGCAATGGCATGTCACCACCAGCCCAGAAAGCTCTTAGGTAAGCCGTTTGGACTAAAAGGCCAATATGAACCTTAATTGTCTATATGCAGCAATCAGTATGGGCTTTTTACTAGCTTTTGCTTAATTAGCATTAGATTTACATTTCCATGTTAAAAAGAAATATCATATTTAGGAATAGCATGGTTATAAAAATTTTGATTTATCCATCTTGTTAAAATAGTTTACATCTTTTCAGTGTTTCCATTACTTAATGTTTATTACTAATGTCACCACACTTGTGATGGCAGTCTTTCCCAAGTACTCATTCCAAACATCTGAGGGAGGACTTTTTCTCATTCTTCCTGACAGAAGTGTAGTCTGCTTTGAGGTCATTAATGAATGTATCATATCCTTCCCCCCAGTATGCATTGCTTCTTATGGACATTCAACACTGCGACTCCAATTTCAACCTCATGCCGCATGCAGTAATGCTACTATAAAAAATCTGGGACTGTCCTTGAAAGAGAGGCTTGAGAATCCTCCCATTCCCATTTGGGTCCTTTTTGTATCACTAACTGTTGTTTATTTTGATACAACAGTTAACGTAGCAGTGAGTTAATACCACATTACCACATAAGACTTAGCACACTTTGTGAAACTACAATACCTGAAAGAACTTGAAAATATCTTAATTATCCCACACAGAAAGATTAAAGGAAGGAAGGCAGTCCTAGCAATACAGAGGGTGCTTAATGTAATCATACTTAGGATTACTCTCAGTTATTAAGGTTCTTTTTGGCTAGAGATGTTGCAGAGGATTGAAGTCACTCATTGTTTGCCTTATTACCTTCAGCAAAACATCTAAGGAGCAGGAACACTGAGTTTGCTCTCCAAATCTAGCCTTCAGCTTTGTGGCACACATAATCTTTGCATGGTAAAAGCTCAGACTGCGTCCTGAACCTTAGTGGGTTTGGGCTCCAGCATCAAAAGATGACAGTGTACTTGAAAATATCACATTAATCTAATCTTGTGATTTTGGGACCATTACAATGCTTTTTATGTCTAGGATTTGCATCTCTACTGTCAGGCATGTGTGGATCTCAGAATATTCTCAAAACCTAACTCTCCCATAATTCACACCACAAACCCTTAAACTAATACTGAAGCATTATTTAGATGATTGCCAGGAGGTGGAAAAACTCTCACTACACTCAGAAACGCTGATTATACTCAGTGGCTTTGTGTAGGCCAAGCTTTTGTTCAGGCAGCCTGCCTGGCCTGCACCCAGGCAAAATCAATCATAGTAATGGTTCATCAGTTAGTTCTGGGAGGTTGGTTTTCTTTGTAACAGTGTAAATTATTTGAAACCAAGCTGTGAGTGGGCTATGTACAAAAGTAGAGATGGAAAAATTGTGGGACATGTGGCTTAGGGTGCCCATATGTGCAGTCAAACCCACTTTTCAGTTTGTAGTCTAGACGTGGCCTTATGGCTTGGATTTGGAAATACTGAACCTCACAGAGATGAAAGTAGGGTTTAATACCCTAAGGCAGAGAGGATGGAATGTGGAGAAAACCTAATAATGCAGGTTACTTTAATGTCTGCAGTATGACTGTGGTCAATTCCACTCTTTTAAATGGGGAGGGGGAATTTCATGTCATCAAAATTTGGCAGGTAAAATTCAAGACAAATAATTTGAATCTCTAGTGAATGTGGTTTGGAAACGAAATTAAAGTTTCTAATAAATTTCTGTAAATTTTCTTTCCAAATGTTCAGCTAAACACAGCTTCTCTCTTGGAGGCAGCTGTAATAATAAAATATTTTACATTTATAAAGTGCTTTTCATCCTGAAAAGTCCCAACAGACTTTGCAAACTGCATTCAATCAAAATCACCTAAATATGACTAAACTGCATAGGGAGCAACCAGACATGCAGGTACGACACATACCTTGGACCACAGAAGTTTTGGCCATGAACACTAGACTAAAATTCTACCAGTATTGAAAGAATAATACCGTTTTTATTTAGTTGAAATGGTCAGGACCCTGGATTTTTCAAAATACTCATATGATTGTAAACTTTACCAGTCTAGTAAGTACCTGGGAAGATAGAAGCAGTGAAATTATTTGTTTGGGATTGGAATAGTAAAAGTCTGTGTATCTTAAAGCTAATTCTTAGTGTTAGGCTTTCCTTGACAGATATGTCTGGACATTAGTTTTTATGTTTCGCAGGCAGATGAGACAGCTGTCAAGTACAAAGCCTTAGTGAGGCTGCAGACATGCAAAAGACCTTTCCTACAGGAGAGTGAACTGAATGGTACTAGCATTCATTTGCCAGATTGGTATGCTCTGTTAAAAATAAATAATACTAAACATATCAGTAACTTAGAAAGAAAAGAAGTACTTCATGCAAGCAACTAATAAAAGAAATAATATTGGGTGAATATATATATTAAAATCATGAGCTTTTTCATGAGAGTGGAAATAAAATGGAGGATACAGTGAGTGCTCTTTTTGTTAGCTTACAGAACTGTCATGTAGCATTGTATTTTGGCATCAAGCATGTTGAAATACCCAAAAATGCTCAACAGAAGTCAGGACTGAAATGTCTGCTTCTTTAGAAGCAGGAACACAGTTCAACTGCAATTGTCCATAAGCAAGGCAGGATTTAACTTGCTGAAGAGTAGCTGCACCATTAACTGAAATGCTGTTAGTTAAGGCTAGAAAAGTAGAGGATTTAGTACATGGCAGTAGAAGTACTAAATCAAATTGAAACTGCACTTCTGTGTATTGAGACAAAAGTCTCAAGAAACTAAAAATGTATTTCACCCAAAGAAACACATTCTTGGTTTATGTACTCCATGCTAGCTTACTCCTGCCAAAGGGCCAGTCCTTATCCAAGCATTTTATGTAAATTATCAATAGAACACTTATGGACAAAACACAACTCATATGGTACAGATAATAAACATGTATATAAAACATTTTAAAATGTACATTTTCTTCTTCCCTTTCAAATTGTAAACTATAATCTACATACTTTTTTTTTTTTTAATGCGCTTTTGGAACAATTGTCCTAACATTGGACTAACTTCAGTTTAAAAGAAAGTAATGATTACAATTGATGTTGCTTTTTGGGACCTATTATTCATTAAAACTTTTTTTAGCTTTCCACACATGTTCTACTGGACAAGTTGTGTCTGTCATTCCGTGCCACAAACTGTAAAGTCTTTAACAGTACAGCTTTGTTTCAGGGATAACGCTTAAAAAAATCAGAAGATAAGTACTCTTTTTTAAAGTGTATGGAATGCAAATTTTTCTTGTTTCTGTATTTGTGTTTGTAGGAGAAACAGTAAAAAAGGAAAATTGATTTTGGATGAAGTCTTTAAAAGAGCCAAAGAAAATCAGCTGTCCACTTTAGTTGGTTCACGAGGATGGTTTATTTTCTGTTTGCTGGACATTTATCTGAAAAAGACAGTTACTACAGCAAAACACTATTTTCATTAGAGCCCAAGAATCTGAGACTATGAAAGCCACAAAAATATATGTAAATTAAGAATTCTAAAGATATCTACAGATATGGCAAAATAGTTGGCCAGCACATGAAAAGTATTCAAATGTCTTTTTTAAATGGAAGAGTAAACAGAGCATAAATCCAATTTTACTTCACTTATCAAGCTTTTTTAAGATTGGAGGGCCAGGGGAGATTGCCAGATGATTTTATAAAATACATCCAGAGTCTTCTGTACTGAATTTCATTACTTTAGTATTTGACTAAAACATGTGTTTCAGAAAGACACTGAAATATGAAGAAGAACTTCTTCAGAGATGCAGAATCCGTCCCTTCTGCTAATTTGGACCTTCTCCCTTTTTATTAAGAATATATATCTTATCTGTAGCCTGAAGGTTTGGGATTTCATTTTTTTGCCACAAAGACTTCTCAGCTATTATACTACCTAGAACTTTCCCTTGTAAAGGTACAGGCACACAAGGTCTCAGTGATCTCTAAGTCTTCTTTTATTTCTCTATCATTTATCACTGTTCAGTCTCTCAGACAATGCCAAACTACTCAGCTGAACACAAAGGTGTTATTTTTATCTCTAAGAATATGGCATAAGGCCTGGTATACAGAGAGTACAAAACATCAAGGCATTCATGACAAAACCTAATATAAGAACAGTGCTGTCAAATTCTCAGCAGTGTCAGAGTGAAGAATACCTTGACAGAAACAGTTATATCTTTCTCTACCTTTTACAAGCTTTGCTTCATCAAGCAAATAGATTATACCTCTAGAAAATGAATTAGTTGAGGTGGAACCCTCTTGCTTCTGTTTTTGGGGGATTTTTAAAGATCATATAACAAGAACCGTGCCTGTTTCAGGCTCGTTGCTAATTTTTCAGTGGATGCTGGTAATTTCTACCTCTTCACAGTCCAATTATGCATTTTCTCTAGAAATATACTAGAAATATACAGAACTATATAGAAATATATTTCTTGCAGTAGAAATACCAGATTCATTAGACTGATCTCACTGAAATGTACTGTTTTATGAATAAGTTGTACAGACATTGTCTTCGACTCTAAAGCTGTGCAAAAATTGGGACGTTGGTGATTTCATGGACATGAAACAAATGTGTTCCTAGAACTTGTTGGATGAATGTTGATGTCATTTGATGTGAACTGGGATCAAGGTTACATGTTCAGGCAAGTGCTGTGGCTTCAGACCAAAATTTCCATCCCCTGGAGGTATATTTCATCTGTATTTCATCAGGCAAACTCATGAATCTGCAGAAGGCCTTAGCAATTATATTGATGCCCCACATACCAGCAGAACATGACAGTCCAGGTGCATAGCAAGGAATAAAGGCAGCGAATGCTGACATTTAAAACCATGTACATTTAATTGCTTCTCACGTTTCGTAAGTGCTATAGAAGTCAATGAGAAGTGAAAAACCCCAAACTTCAACTAATAAACAAGGATTTAACACAAAGATTGGAAACCAATTAGAAAATCAGAAACAAAATATAGTGAATAAAAGAATGGAACCTACTATTAAATAGGGTGCCAAATAGCTGCACATCATCACTAATCACTTTTATACCAAATTATGAGCTCTACCTTAACCACTTCATAGAAATCTTATGACTTAAATCCAAAAGAAGCCTTAGTTCTTGGGCTTTTCCTTTTTTTCCTTTCCTTTCCTTTTTTTTTTTTTTTCCTTTTTGTGTAACTTACTTATTTGTCATTCTGGTCCAGTTCTCTACATAGGAGGTCACTCCCCACATATCATGCTGCTTGAGAAATGGCTAAAAGATGGATGAGGCTAACCATAGAGCTGTGCTGGGGGAATGTCTGCTGGGAGAAGCCCTGCAGAGGGCAGGAGCAGAGGGAGGCCATGAGCCAGTGAATCCACCTCCTGAATTGCAGCTCCAGAACCTACCTCCTCATCCATAGCAGATGCTGGAGAGGACACCAGGGAAGGGAACATTGACACCCTTCAAAGCTAGCTAAATCAATCACAACCCTGAGTGTGGTATCTACATGGTATGGAGTCAACCTTTTTTTTACCCATGACTATGTATCTACTTGTCCAACAGAGAAATTGCCTGTGGCAACAGCTCAGTTTAGTTGACATATACATAATGAATGACACAGTACAGGAACCATAGATTCTATTTTTGTTTTATATTTGGTTTGTTGTGACTTACTGTTTTGCTAGTAGGGAATTTAAAGTGATACTCTCATAAACACAACCAGATTGCACTCAAATGCACACCTACAGCCCCATTCAGTACAAAACCTTAAATTCTCATCTTGTGGTTTTCTGAGAAATTTTTTCAGTCTGTCACATTTCCTTTTCCTATTGTAACTACAGACTCCATGGGGTACCATAAGTGAAGACTCACCAGAATGCTCTATTGTAAGATCTTCCTTTTGTGCTGCCTTTTGTCCTGGCAGGAGATAAACCATCTCCTTCACTCTGTCTGGGACACAGATGGGTATGGGCAACATTCTTCCACTATTGAATCATTAATCAAAAGGATCTATTTTTCCACTTTTTAGTGGCATCCCTTTTTCAAAAGTTTGTCATTGAGTAGACTGTTGTATATTTTTTATTTATATAAGCCTGATCTTTTCCTAAACCAGATTGAATTGATTAATTTGGTGTCAATATTCTCTAAACCATGCAGAATTTCTTCAGTTCTAATAAAATATGGACATTTGAGATCTTCCTGCCTCCAGTGGTCATTGAAAGATGAAAATGGGCAAAATGTAATGCAGCAATAAGGAGCACTGTTTACTATGGGGTTTTTTCTAGATATGGCGGTTTGATAAATTGTGAAATTTGTCCTTGAGCACTGAAGTATCAAAAAATGTTTGTGAGCTTCAAGACTCTGCTGCTGGTATTTGTGAAACAGGCACACCACCATTCCTTATCTCTTCAGGTGGGTCCTAAGGGTTGTGTTGTGTGCCATCCATAAGGTGGATAAATGCACTTAAACCAAATGTTTATATTTGCAAGCAAATACATATTTCTTTACTATAAAAATTGGTTTTGTTCAGATATCTTACAGTTTTGTAGTCATATTCAGCCTCATGCTAAAGGAAGGTAAGAAGCACTACTCTGATGAAAATCCTTCACAAGCATGGTCTCTAAGTAACCCAGACCTTTGTGCTTACCGTATTGAAACGTAACTAGTTTCAAATGTTGATGATACCCATGGCTGCATTTAATCACTGACACCTTAGCCTGTGCTTCTGCAGTATTTATCATAGTTTTATTCACATCACAAAGGGATTTCAAAGCATAGAAATCAGGTCACTTTTAGATGAGATTGAACTAGAAGATATGCTCCAAAAGCACACCTAATGTTCTCCAGCCACAGGTCCAGGCTATCATCCATCTATCTATCTATCATCATCTATCTATCTATCTATCTATCTATCTATCTATCTATCATCTATCTATCATCTATCATCTATCCCAGAAATACCTTCCTGAAATGCGTGATGTGGCTGTTAAGTTTCCAGCAGTAACTCATGCCATAAATGCTTTCTCATTAGCCTGCACCACTTGCTAAAGTAGACATCATTCACGTGGCTCACCTCAACCTACCAGCTGAGAGCAGAGACTACCTAGATGGGCTTTGAAAATCTCACTGGAAATTTCAGTCCATCCAGCAAAGTGAACTACAAAATGGAAACACAACTGGGGTAGGCTCTTCTATGCTTGAGGATTCATTGCATGCACCTAAGGTATGTAATGTAGCAGCTAGGGAAAAAGCCCTGGATCAAAACATTTCTCCTTAGTCAGAGTCCAGAACAATTAATTTCCAAAATATGGGGGATTTTTTTCCCTTGGAATAATAGGATGAATGTTTTGAGAGATTTCCCTAGAAGCAGGGTATTCTACTGAATTTCCTAGCAGCAAAAAAAGAATTTGAAGAAAAATTTTGAAGACTGCATTATTGAAAATGTATGTTATACATTTGCCTGAAAAATGCATTTTGTCTGCTGTGTTTATATTTCTAATGAAGTATGCAAAGAAATAGAGTGTATTTTTTAATACTAAAAAGAAAAGAAATGGAGACAGAATCGCATCTGTGTATAATTATAGCTGATGTGCTGAAAATTTGCAGATCTATTGTGAGCTCATCCTCAGCAAAACCTCAAACAATCACCCATTTTTGTGCCAAAAAATGAGTTAAATAGGCTGGACTTTTTTCACATTGTAGCAGCATTGGGAAATATTATCAACACCACTAGATTTCTAAAGAGGTATAATACATTTCTGTATGCTGCTTTCTAGGTTAAATTTGGCTGTAAATTTGTAAGCACATAGAACCATGTAGTACTTTCCCCTTATGCGATACAATAAAGAATCTTAAAGTACACAAGCTGTATATTTAAAACAAAGTAACCAAAAATTCTTACCATTCAGAAAGCAGCAGTATTACTGTAAAGAAAGGGCATAATTTACTGAAATTATTTTTACTAGGCAAGCCCAATTTGGACTTTTATGAGGTCAAGATAACTAACGTGGATTTCTTAAGTAATTTTAACAGAAAACTGGACTATTCAAGCTTAACATTCACTTTTAGGATTAATAATGCCTATCAGATCAATCCTAGCATTTATCTAAAGCTCTTAATTTTAAGAATGTAAGAAAGGTTTTATTGGGTCAGACCAATGGTCTATCCAGCCAACTTTTTTGTCTTCAGCAGAGGCAATAGAAAAAGCTATTCAGAGATTAACAAACCCAGTTGTTCTCAGAGGTCCATTCCTCTTTCTTTTTCCATGATACACCACTGTTGTGTCAGGGTGGCCAGAGGTACACCCTCACCCTGTTGTGATATTTTCCATCCGTTTGTCTAATACCTTTTGGAACCTCTTGACACCCTGAAATCCCATGTGATAGCAAGTGCCAGAAGTCCACTACTTTGGTTTAAATAAATGCTTTATTTTAAATTTCTTTTAGGCTGATATTCTGTTATTTTCAAGTTCTCATATTATAGGATAGAATGAGCAGAAATTTTGCTTCTACCTTACCCACAATTTTCATTACATTGTCACCTCTCTTCCCTGCCTTGTCCTTTCACTGCTAAGACTCACAATCTTTTTATTTTCTCCACATAAGGTAGCTGCTGAATTCCATATTCATTTAAGTTCCCCTTAGAGCTACATGTTTTATACAGAATGCCAAGATATTTTTTAATTTTTTGAGAGCTCCTCAGAAACTTTGATATTCAACTGCTGTACTGGAGAAAACTGAAGCTTTTCATGTTATCAATATGATAGCTGCTTTTCTAGTAACACAGGTAACCTTTCCCAGTTGTTTATGCATAGAGATCCAAAAATTACTTCTGGACAATATAGTTTGGTTTTTCCTCCTTACTAATTTTCAGCTACTATTTTATAATTAACACTATTCATTAACTTAAAATTTAATATTTTGAACAGCACCTCATTTTTACTATAGCAGGCTAATATAGTTACCTGTATGTCAGTAACACATTTTCCTCCAGAGTGCTATTTGCTTATTCCTTTAATGCGTTTATCTGTATCTACAGCTCTTTTAATTATCTTAGGCTCTCCTGGAATGTCTTTAAAGTGTTGCTCAAAGACTCTGAATCATGTATATTTGTTGCCTTCTCTGACACTCAGTATTTCTTCTGTTCTAGAAACTTAGACTGAATACAGGTTTTGAAAACTTTACTTTTCACTTTCATTTGAGGGGCATTTTTTCCACCTCATCTGCTAGAGATTTAATTTTGCATTAGTAACAGGTATTATGTACAAGCACAGAGCTTATGGCCATAGGTAGCTATCTTTTTTTTCTCCCAGAAGAAAAATACAAGCATTGCTCTGACTGTTTGTGATTTATAGAACACAAAGGCCTCATTCATTCTCATTTCAAGGTCATCGCTGTGTGATCTTCTTTGAGCAACTTGCAGATAAGCATCAAGAAGTCCTCATGAATAACAATGACTCAACTGTCAAGGCAGTAATAGTATGATTGAAGAGAGCATCCTCTAAATGCAACATATAGTAAGGAATGTGGAGAAAACTTCCATGCCTTACAGTTGAGATAAAATGGCAAGTGCCATTTTTAATATAATGGTGAACTGGAATACCAATTGGAAGTCTTAAACAAATGGCTTTTTTAGCAAAGAAGAGAGGAGGTTTGCATTTTGAATAAAGCAGAGTGATGCGCAGGAAGCTCAGAGAATAGAGTATCTTCCTCTGGCTCCTTTGTTCCTCTGTGAGAGGACACTATATAGCATTCAAGAAAAATGCCCTGATGATGCTGCTGAGTTTCATATGAGCACATTGACAGGATGCACAGTTTGGCACAACTGACTATTTCTTATCTGAATTACAAATAGCAGTGGTGGCAAAGATCCAAACTGACCTATACTGGTGGAATAATTCAAGTAATTATTCAGGAAACTGTAGAGTAAACATTTAGTTCTTTACTTTCCTGTAGGGCTCAAAATGCTGCAAAAATCTCATGGTATGCTACACAATTGGGAGTTCCATGCTGCACACATAGATTAATAATGTGGTGAGGTATCTCATGAGACTGAGACAGGAAGATGCATACAACAAGGTTCTAAGGAGTGATAAACTGCATTTATTTAATTCCTGGATAAGTTTCATAGAAGTAGGACACATGTGAAAATTGGATGGTAAAGATTCCCATGCCCAGATCAACTAGGAATGTCATGTATACTAATTAAGCAAACAGAAACAAGAAAATAGTTTCTATGTATTTTTGAGGTGCATACAATTCACAATAAGACAGGTTTCCAGTCTCAGTGCCAGATAAGCCTAGTCAAAAAAGATAATTGATTGGTTTATGCACCATTGCACAGTGTCTAAAGACATTCATAATCTATGGTTGATTGCATTTTGAATATTGCCAAAATGAATACAATCCCCTCACTGTTGGACAAGATCACAATATTTATATTGACAACTGAGAACTTTGAATAATACATGGTCCCCTCACATCTTTTCTATAAAATTAAGACTCTTTTATGTCTGAAATCAAAACCAGTCCAAATAGTTAGGATTTTGACAGCATTTTTCAATTAAAATTGTTTATTTGAATAAATTGTGCCTTTGTAAGATAAATATGAAAATACGTTCTCACAGTATGGACTTGGATTCAGTTCAACTTCCAGTTTTTCTTATTCTTATTATCTTATTCTTATATCTTTCCTTATCTTATTTTCTTATTCTTACAGTAAGCTGTCTGCCCTCACAAAATGAGATATAAAGGACATTCTTAGTTTGTAAGACTGAGAGAACAAAACAATGTTCCCATTTACAAATTCTGTCACAAAAGTCAGGGTTAAATACGGAGACATCTTTCAAGAAGACTGACCACATTCATTCTGACATAGCACAAGCTGAGGGAAGAGTATGTTCTCTCTGAAAAATGTCCTGCCTCTCAGTCAAAATCTGGAGTAAAAAGCTATTTAAATATTTCTGAGGGAACACAGAAGCAATCACTATGACCTGTGAGTGTCTCAGACAAGCAAGAATGCTGAATCGCTTTTAACATACCAATTTTCAGGCACTTCAAAAAATTATTCTCAGGCTCAAACTTCACTGCATGCATTCAAGTCTTTTAAACGTTTTAAAATCTCTTTTATTAATATGTCTTTCAATCCACTTTTTTTTCCCTGAGAAGAGAGCTCTGCTGTTTGGGCATCTAGATTACAGTCAGTAGATCTTAATTTTGTGTCCATCAGTACTATTCTGCTTTGAATTCTGCACTGATAAAAATAAATTCTTTAGTATAAAGCTTCAGGACCTATAGATGAAAATATCTATTCACACAAACCAATGAGATTAATTTTGGTTGCTGGCTCACAAAAAAAGCTCTAGATAGCCTAGAAGGAATTTTAGACCTAAAACCAACCCAAAGCCCCAAGTGGAATAGGTTCACCATTTCAGTATATACAGTGAGCAAGCAGTTAAATTTTGCTCACTGAAGTCTTGAACTGAAATTCCTGCCACAAATCTGACAGAGGAACAATTTGGAGTCCTCTGTACTCATTGGACTTGGGGCATAAATGACCTTCTCAGAAGAAAGTACACACAGAAGGAACTGGCATGTTGTGCTGATGCTGGAGAGCCTCTGGAACAGGGACAGCCCCTTTGGGTACTGGTGCCCCTGCCCAAAAATTACCTCTGAATGTTCTCCTCATTCTTCACAGGCAGAGGAAGAGGGCACTGAGGTGCTTTGGGCACCTAGAAGATGTCACAGCTGCAAACTGCATTTTTTGTTGGCTAGCTCAGAGTACAATCTGCCCTGCAAACTGATTTCAATTAATTTCCTTCTGGACAGCTAATTTTTCCAGCATGGCAAGTTCACTCAAAATTATGAATTTCTGTAAGTGAGAGGATTTTCAAGAGTCAAGCACAACAATAGTAAGTTTTATAACTCATATGTTTCCCTTCTATAAAAGTCTTCTGCTTGTGAGTATTAGGTAAAATTTTCATAGGATTATATTTTGTAATGGGATAGTTATGCCAGAGACACTTATTTCTGGTAGGTTTGATCTTATCTTTTATCTCCATTACTTGATGTTTTTCTTTCTTCTGGTCTAACGTTTCTCCAATATCCTTGTGATACAAAATTACATGGACTGTACACCATAAGTGATAATGCATTGCTGATGAAAATTCATTGCTTAGAGTCAGGGTGTAATGAGAAGCTGCACAATTAGGAACTTTAAAGCCCAACAGTGAAGTTCTGAAGGCCATCAGAACATTGAAGATAGAAGTGTCACACATGGTGCTGTCAGGAAGGCTGCAAAGGTATTTGTCCATGCTGACTGTTCTGCGAGGGCCATGAGGTCTGACTGCCTTGATGAAGTGGATGAAGATGCTTTGAGGTTATGGAACACCATTTTGGAATTTTACTGCGAGAAGTCTCAGGTGCCAGTTCCAAATATTAATTTGTATCACTTTTGAAGTTCTGTGAGAATTCTGCAGAACTGCTTTCTACCTTTGTTGATGCTGTTTCCAAAACATTAATTGGGATTCCTTTGGTTCTTTTAGGCAGTATGAGAGAAGATCAGAGAAAATTGTTCAGGATGTACTGTTTAATTTTAGCACACATATTTTATGCCAGAGCTGTTTATGTCTGTGGTTAGCACAGCAATAGAGAGGGGGGAAAAAAGCCAACCAAAAACCCCAAACCAGAGTCAGTTGAAATGAATGGCAGTTCAGCTTGTTCTTATTTGTGGTGGATTTTTTTGCTGGTAATTATTTGGGAAAAAGAAGTCTTTAACTACAAGCCCATCTACTCTCGAATTAAATACTCAGCACTGCTTACTAGTGACCTAACATTAACACTAAAAAGCATAAATGTTACTGGCAGTTATTAATGTTCTAATGGTATATGGTTTAGCCTGTTCTGAGAGTTATATATAGTTTTATATAGTTATATATAGTTTTATATATATATATATATTTATATATATATATTTATATATAGTTTTTATATAGATGATACTATATAAAAAGCTTGCAGCTATATATCCAACTCAAACAAATTCCCAACAATGCGCTGACAGACACAGGAAATCTTGTACAAAACTACCGCAGTGCAGACTAGGAAATATTTTATTCCTGCCTTTGTTGAACAAGGTATTTTAAATATGGGAAATGCTTTTTTTCAAAGTAGCATTTTTGAAATCTGAAAGTTCAGCTATTACAATCTTCCTTTCCATTCTGAAGTTAAATGTTTCCTGGATCTCTAGAACTTTTTAAAAATATTTTGTTTTAACGAAACAGAGTATTTGGGTAACATTTTTAACATAAAACACTCACCATCTTGAATGAGCTAAAATAACAAAAGCCAATGCTATCTATGTATGTGTGTGTGTGTGTGTGAATTTTTTTTATCGCATGAGACTTTATAATGGGAAATTATTCCTAATCCTCAATCCACACAAAACAAGGAGTTCCCTTGTATCAATAACCTTTAACTAACAGCAAATCTTCTGTTCCCTCAAGGCAAACACCCAGGTAGCTCTGACACCTGCAGCTACTGTAAACATTCACTTAAGAAGGAATCAAACTAGTGGAAGCCTGGGGAAATACAAATACAGTAAATGGATTAAAAATACTTCACCTGGTGCTTAGAGATTCTGCAATCATGAAATACTACTTTTTTCTAATAAAACAAACTCCCAGAACTCACTAAAAGTTAGCCTACTGTGAGGTTGGAGCAATTACCAAACACACTTAGGAGAGGAGGTATGGATTAAGGCCATATTCTTACACCAAACTATTTGAAGGTGGAACAGTTGTCTAAGATGACAATTCGTTTAAGGTCTGCTGGCATACTTCACAGAAAGCATCTAGCACTTTTTTAAAAAAACACAGACTTTTCTATAGAAGTGGAAATGGGCTCTAAATATATATAATGTGATTTTATAACTGTGCCTGTCTTTTAGAAAATAAATCACACATTCACGCTGACAGGCAAAAAGTAAAATTCTCAAAAGTACCAGTGAACTTAAATTCCAATTGTGTAAATTTCCTTTACAATTCATGTGGTTTCAGCAACTCCACTGTTTGGCAGTTCCAAAGAGCCCATATTGAATTAAAATTGTGTTCTGCTATGAAGACTGTTACTTTCTCAAGTTCTCAAGTGTTTTTCTCCCCAGTACAGTTTTGTGAACTTGAACATGTATTTTTCTTATTCATGGGCCTAAATAATGCCAATACATGTCAATATACATACCATACCTCTGCATATCATTGCAGAAATGATATGAAAAATGAGAAAAATGTGAAAAATGAGAACATGGGCAAAAGAAAATTTTAATCTAATTTTTTTAAACTGTTCCTATGTGACAGGGAAATCATCATACCTATTAGCTGTAGAAAAACCTCTAAAATCAGTAACAATTATGTAGTTTGTGAAAACCTTGAAGTTCACTTCAACCATGAAGCTGATCTTCAAGCATCTCCTGAAGTTTTTCACCATTCAATGTTACCTGCTCCCTTCTTCTCCAACATGAAGGCAAGAAAGAAGAAACAGAATCAGAAACAGTTGTGAAACATAATTATGGTATTTTCATTCTGCTGCTAATTGACAAAAATATGACAAATTTCTGAATGTGATTAAAAGAACATAAAAGGAAAACAGCAGACTTGATCTAGAAGATCTGTTCCAAGTCTAGATCCTGTTTTCTGTGCAGAACAGCAGTGCAACGGTGGCTTTTGCCATGTACAAAAGTTTAAGAGGCAACTGAGAATTGATCCATTAACTGCCTTTGATACACTGCTATGGTGTCCAGATGTCATTTGATCGTAACTCTTTTACTAGGTTTAGCTACTTTTTAGTACCTTTAGCCTAGGTACATGACAAGACTAGGTACTGAGTATATGGGAAGAACTGCAGAATAAGAATAGTAATAACATAGTGTGTAAGTAATTCATTTAAACAGTTTAGGTCAGTAGAGCTTTGACAGACTAAACAACAGTTACAGATCTCAAAATATCAAATCAGTGAGACAGATGAGTCAGAGTTTTTCCCAAGGCAGAAGGCATGAAGAAACAATTTCAGTGCCAGGTAGCCAACAGAAATAATGTATCCCCTATTTAGATTAAAATGTATGATCAATATTATATAAATAAAGACCTTTTTCTATTACTCAGATAATAATTTTAAGAGTCCTGGTATGAAGATTGCACTCCTTTTCTCTTGAATGAATGTACATGCAAGTTCTTACACGTATAAATTCAGACTCTTCTTCAGACTTTGGTTTTATTTTGTATTGCATATAATCATTTGCATCTATTTAATATTACAGTATGAATATAGCACAGGACATGTATTTTCCATGTTACATTTTCAGGGCGTTAACTGACCAACTAAGATATTACACTTCTTGTTACTGGGAATGCTTATGTTCTCTGCATACATTCTCTGAACACTCCTGTCTCCACAGAGAGTGTTTAGGGGTCAGCAATGGACACAGACCCTCCAACATCCAAGGAAATTCATTCAGAGCGGCTTTTGTGCATCTTTGTGTGGCACATTTTGCACCACATAAACAGCCTCATTGTCAACTCATTAGGAAGACAGACTACTGGAAGTTTACATCTGAAAATTACATTGGCAGATATCACTGTTAAATGAAAAGTTGAGGGCTTTTTTCAGTATCTGCAGTTTACAAAACAGCCCGCTGACAAAGAATCCTCTGAATTAACAAGGACATTGCCATCAGTCATCAGTAAGAACAGTATTGACTTCTACATGTAGAGAGCCCTGCAGATATTCTTCTAGAAAAGAGTTATTACTTAAAGGTTAAAGTAGTCAACTTTTTTTGGCAGCAATATTGAAAGTTTTAAACATGCATAGTATGTTTTGATGAAAAATACCAACAATATTAGTAAGTTGATTTCAAGTACTGAATACAGAAGATTTACTTATGTGACAAGCAGTGATACTTTTATAATAACTTCCCTGTTAAAATATCTTCCTATGAAGCCTCAGACATTCCAAGCTTGCACATTATAGAGGACTAAAAATTCCAGTTATCATGTTCTGGAAAGCATATGTGATCATAGCAATGGAGGTGTATATATATATATATATACACTAATATATATATATATTAGGATAGCTATAAACCATTGTGGAAGTGCACATACAACATTTTGAAAGATTAGGATGTAAATTTCTGAGACTAGAGTAATAGGATCATTTGCCATAAGGATGCTGTTCACAGAATGTTGTTTACATACCCATAAAAGAGCTGCAGCAGACAGTAATAGACAGTAATTTCTTTTCTGACTGTTGATTCAACTTGGAAGCCAAACTGCAGGAACACTCCAGCATGCAGAATGGCCAGGGAACAAAGTGAAGGGTTGGCTATGTTGAAATGAAAGATACATCCAAATTGTGCTGATAGAAACTTAAAGAGTATTTATAAATCTGTTGGAACTCCTCTCCAGCAGGCCTGTCACATTAGTTGTGGTGGTCTTTATTCTCCAGCATAGTATTCAGTTGACAAGTCAGAGTGAAGCTGGATTCAAAAGACCTGGTTCATCCACACGATGCAGTCTGCTGGGGCAATTTTGCCATAGGTTGCATCTGGACTGTTTTATCTTCTTTCCTTACACTCACCATTGTGTAAAATGTATTACTTTATATTACACAATATTAGAAAAATTAAATAATGTTTCCTAGGCAGCAGCCTAACCATTCCAGTTAATAACTAGCTTCAAGCTGAAAATAGTCTGAACTGTTTAGATATGGGATCAAGTTTGTATTATCTATTGGAAAATCTATCTATCTGCTCCTGAACCTGCTTAAGGGTCACTGGGATGTCATCAGTGCCATCAGCAAGATTAATAGCATGAGAGAGAGAAGTGATTCAAATTCCTGAATGCTTTAGACAGCACTGAGTATTTGAAACATCTGCAAGGGCTTGCAGCTACTGGACCTACGAAAGAACTGCACTCTTCTGGAGCAATAGCTGGAATGCAGGTAGGATATCCTACTCATCTTTCCTCAGGCTTCTAGTTTCACCTGATAAACACTGATAGCATATTTCCGGTTACAAAAAGAAAAAAGGAAATTCGCATTTATCTACAATATTTTGCATTTCACTTTCCAGGTGAAATGTATTTAATAACCTCAAAAACAAGGTAATTGTACTAATTTCTATGTATCATTAGTTTAACACAGGCAATTTTAAATTTGTCCCAGATAATGCTCTTGCTCTTTGATGATTATTCTGTAAGTAGCAGAGCTGCATGAACATGTGAGATGGAAAATAATTCTGTAGTTGGATCAACTTTCTTTTGGGTGTTGGACTAGATGGCCTCCAGAAATCCCTTCCAACATAAATTAGTTGAGTCTATAAAACGAAGATGCAGTTTTTTAAAATACCCTTGTGAAAAAGCCATACAATACAGTACCTTTGATGAGAAGTATTTAATCATAGACAATAGTAAAGAACTGTGCAATCACCATACCGTAATGGTGTGTATAATATCAATTTCTGCAAAAAAATAAAGGGGATGGATGCAATCTTACTGCTTTATTTTTCACTGTTAAATATTTTTCTTTTTACACTGAATAAATGTGCTCTAAAAATGAAGGTCGTCTCAGCGAGAAGCACTGAAACACCATTAACTTCAGGTCAATAAGACTACAAAGGTGAGAATACTATGCAAGTAGTTTAAACTATCTGTATGAAAATAGATAATATTTAATATATTTGGGACATTGCATGAAAAAAGCTTACTTATATAATATATAGAAAAATGCAGACCTTCAAAATGGTAGTTTTTAGAAATTATAGGGGACTTGAAAATCAGAAATTTAATATAAACCCTTAAAAATAAAGAACTGTTCTAATATCACAGGCAAAGAATATCTGAATTCTGAACACTATAAACTTTGGTGATTAAAAATATCACATATTAGGTATTGGTTTCAGTATATTTCATCTTTCACAGCCATGGACCAGCAGGTTAAGTTACAAAGAGCTATTGTGCTATTGGTTTTTCAGTAAAGCCCTGTCAAAATCTTTGGAAAGTAAAAACACGGCAGAACGATTTAGCACATCAGATCATTATTGTCCAAGTGTCAGTTGCTAGAATGTGATAAAATGCTTCCACAGAAGAGTTTTCCCCAGCGAGGGTGAAGAATGTGGGGGACCAAACAAGAGAGCATCCAACAGAGACAAGCTGCATTTTAAATCAGGTTTAATCTGAATTTTATTGTCCCTAGCAAATCCATGTTTCTATAATGTGGTCTCTAAAGTAATACAATGACAATCTCTTGGGGTGTGGTTGAAGCATGGACATACCAGGAGGCCTCTGAAGTAAGGAAGAAAAGTTGTCACTCCCTAAGGCATCTGTAGCCTGATGATTTACAAAATTAGTAACCTCCTGCTCTGCCCTATCACCTTTGTCAGTAAAAGAAGATCTGTCTGTACTTTCCCGTATTTTGATGTTCTGTTATCACATACTATAAGGTCATGTTGTCTTGTTGCAACTGCTTATTCATGCACAAGCACATTAAGTATTTTTACTACATAAATATGATGTTTTTTTTAAAAATATGTATAGCAAGTCAGTCATTATTCTGAGTAACCCAAAGGACACATGATAATTTTTAACTTATGGACAGCAATCCAGGAATAGTAATAAATAGGTAACAGATTACATATTTTGGAAAAAATACCAATGCCAAACCAGTGTAAAATACAGTGATAGTTCAGTCTGAATTTTAAAAAAAATTCATTTTCTGCCCAAGTTTCTTTAAATTTAGCGGGGATTTTAAGACACAACTTGCAAATACAGAAAGAAATAGGTATTAACTTTACCATATTTTAGGCAGTCTCTATTTAGTCATCCAGAGTAAGTCTGTAGCTACCAGTTGTTAATAGAGACAAGCACCTCGAACCCCAAAACATAGTAAAACAAACTTCACCTGTGTCACATCTCTGTGAGGGAATACAAAATACCTTCCAAATGTTCCCTCTTTCTCTCTTTTCTCCTACTTTATTAGTGAATTTTCTTGTCCTATCATGTTAATTGGACTAGTTGGTAAGTCAGTTTTATTATTAAAGGTGACTTTAATAACTACCTTGCTTTTCACAGTTCTAAACTGGTAGTTCTGTCTTGTTGATTGAAAACATCGAACTTGAAAGTAGAATGAAGAAAATATGGATATCTGTACCAGTTTCTTCTTCTCCATTAGAGTTCTTCTTTTTATGACTTTAAATATCCTAGAGATATTTTTAGAAGATAAAATAAGGGATTAAAGGAATTTCTCTTGTCAGTGTTATGCCTTTAAGATGTCTAGTTTTCTTATTTGAGGTTTCTATTTGTTTAAAACTACCTAGCTGAAATGAAAGCCACCCACATAATTTTTTCCATGAAAATTAGGAATTTGCAATATAATACTTGTACTGTATTTCCATTCCTCCATCATATACACTACATCTAGCTTCAGTGGTCTGAACAAGCAAAGGCATGCACATAATTAATTCCATGAGGGACAGCTTATTCATATATTTACACACACAACTCTTGTTCTTTGTATATCAGTTACACATAATTTACAATGACTATTTCTGCTAACTTGAGTACTCTGCGTAAATTAAATTCTAAATAAAGCTCCAAGTTTTCAGACATATTTTTGTTGTAGCTTGATCAAACATTTTCTATTGTCCTACTTGCACATGAGTGCGTGCACACCCACCCACTGGAAATGGCTTTTTCTATTCTTCAGCTTGTGCTATGCAGTAAAAATGGTTATAAAAATAGCAACATGGCAACAGTTGCTTGCACATGTGGATGTCATAAACATTTTGTGTTCCTTTACAGCCAAACTCAATCCAAGACACTGTCGCAGCAGTGGGCCCACTCCAGGAGCCGGCACGGAAGAGAGGCTCTCAGGCACCAAGGTGATTTGCAAATTGCAAATATTACATACGATGTGAATTAGCTGTAAATTAAACACACGAGTGTTTTCTTTATAAGTGACATATATTTCGGAGGAATTTCTTCACAGTAAGAGTGATTAGACATTGGAATGGACTGCCCAGGGAGGTGCTGGAGTCTCAGTCTCTGAAGGTTTTTAAAGAAAGACTGGATGTGGCACTTAGTGCCACGGTCTAGTAGACATGGTGGGTTTTGGTCATAGCTTGGACTCGGTGATCGCAGAGATCTCTTCCAACCTTACTGATTCTGTGATTCTGTGATCTACAGACATGGACATAGGATCTCTGCTTAAAAACAAACCAAACCAAACCAAACCAACAATAACAAAAACCCAAAACAACCAAAAAACCCCCAAAACAACAAAAAAAAACCCAAACCAAAACAAAAAATCCTATATAGTTTAAAAAAAAAAAAAAGCAAACACTTTTTCAGGGTTGTGAGGAATATGATCCAGGAGATATCCCAGCGGTATCAGAGGCCTCTCCCAGCTCCCCTTAGCCATTGCCCACCAGGGTCTCCCACTGGCCCAGCCAGCCCCCTCCCCAAGCCCCAGGTCCCTGGGTGGGTACCCCTCACTCGCCATCGAGCTTCTTCCCCAGCATGAAGCCCTGCCTTGATTCACTCCCAGGTGGGGCTCCCATTTCAGTGTTACACCATTTCTACTGCGTCCAGTTCTGGGACCCTTCATTCAGGGAGGACATGGAGGTGCTGGAACATGTCCAGAGAAGGGTCTGGAGCACAAGTGCTGTGAGGAGCGGCTGAGGGAGCTGGGGGTGACTCTGCAGAAAGGGAGGCTCAGGGGAAACCTTATCACTCTTTCCAACTGCCTCAAAGGAGGCTGCAGCCAGTGCCTGTCTCTTGTCCCAGGCAACGAGCAACAGGACCAGAGGACATAGTGTCAAGCTGCCCTAGAAGAAGAAATAATTTCTTCATAAAAAAGGTGATTAGACATGGGAATGGGCTGCCCAGGGAGGTGGTGGAATCACCGTCCCTGGAGATGTTTAAGCAAAGACTGGATGTGGCGCTTGGTGGCATGGTCTAGCTGACACGGTGGTGATCTGTCGCAGGTTGGACTCGATGATTTCAGAGGTGTTTTCCAACCAAACTGACTCGGTGATTCCAGGAGCGCACTAGGGCTCCAGGCCCGCACAGTCCAGCCCAGCCCAGCCCAGCCCGGCCCGGCCCGAGGCTCGCGCTGCTCCCCGCGGCCGCCCACAGCGGGGCTCTAAGATGGCGGCGGCCGCCACCACCGGCAGGCAGGTGAGAGGGCGATGGCCCCTCCTGTCCTCTCCCCTCGGCCCGCCCCGGCCACACCACACCCGCTTCCCGCCCGGAACGGCGGCTGCCCCCGCTCGGCCCCTCTCCCCCGCCCGGTCCCGGTGCCCCGGGCCTCAGCCTCTCGCTCTGCCCGCCGGGCAGCGCCACCACACCCCAGATCGACGCGCGCTCTGTCCTGCCGCGGCGGCGGGAGGCACTCGGCTCCCCGCCCGGCCCCGGGGCGGCAGCGAGCGGCTCCGATCCTCCCAAGTGCGGTGCAGCCCTTCCGAGGCGGCGGCTGAGCACACCGGAGCCCTGCTGGCCCCGCGGGGGCCGCGCGGTGCTGCGCTACAGAGCAGGGGCTGACAGGGCAGGGGGCTCCAGGGTGGGGAGAGGATGAGATCTTGCATGGTGGGGTATGCGAAATACAGATCTTCAAACACAGCCTTCCAGCCTTGGAACGTGGCACCCGGCACTGGTGCTCTGTGCAGTAGGTGTGCACTCCCCGTTGTCTCGTCCACGCTCCCCATCGGTGTGTCTCGCAGTGCCGGGCCTGACGCCGGTATACTTGGGGCATCTCGCAGCTGCTTTTCTCCAGAGATCACTTGGTGTTCCTTGGGCAGATTTTGCACGTGTAAAGGAAAACTATGGCCATTTGTCCCCGATTTTTCCCGTACCCGACAGCTGCAGCTGCCAGCTGGCCGTGCTGAGTTCTGGGTGAATGGCATATTCCCACAAGTGGCCCTGCGAGTGCCTGGCTGCCTCTGGTCAGAGAGTCCCACAGGTCTCACGCATTTGCAAGTTGTTTTGTGTGTGTTTAGTACACCCAGAACGCGCTGGAGTGGTTGTGCAGCCAATACAGGCCACTCTTACATCTGTTGGTTCTTCCAAGCCGTTTTGTACTTGTAAAGTTTAGCAATTTCATGTTTTAAACAATAGTGATCGTAATGGTGTTGGGTGCAGTAGCTCATGTAGTAAATCCATTTTTTCTGATACGCGTTTTAGTTTTTATCAACAACTAGTAAGAGAGATCCATAATTCTTATGTTAATTGGTTTCGTTGCTTTTGCAAGTTTTAACATATCAGTAATATATTCTGAAAGTAAAAATTGTCTCTGCATTTTTCAACCTTAAATGTACAGGTAGACTTTTCTAGATGCATAGTTTTGAAATGTGTGCACAAAGTAAAGCTGCATGAAATAAATTTTCACCTGTAACGCACAGTAAGCTGTTTCCTTTTTCATGACGTGTACTGGGTTGGCTGACCTGAGTGAGAAGCCCATTCTCCAGTAAACATACATTACTTTCTCACTTCATGTCTACCAACTGTGATTCTCCACAGGAAAAGAAAATTAATATAAGTGTAGCGTAATCATCTGAATATTTTTATAAATATAAAATAGAGACTGCCAATTTAGTACCTCTTAATCTCTCTTAGACTATGTTATAGCTTGCAAGGTGCTGTGATATATATATTGATTTTGGTGTGCACTTCATTTTAAACACTGAATTCACATAAATTACAATGTAATGAATCAATAGTGATGCTGTGTATTATACTGACAAATGTACTGTATTCTGTCAGGCAATAGAAAACCAGCTGAAGATCTGTGGCTATAAGAGCAATACAGATGTTGTAGCATTGTATCTGGCTAGACAGTAAGTAAAATGTTTCTTGTTTTGATTTCTACTAAAAGTAGAGCACACAGTAAATGGTAAGCTTTCATAGTCTGTCTGTATCAGGAACTCTCTAAACATAATTTTTATGTGAAATGCCAGTAAATATTTTTTTTCCTTAGTCCATACATGTTGTGAATAAAGAAATGGTGAAGGTACACCAATACACAGCAGAACTGTGCTCATAGCTAACAGCCTTACCCCTAGATACATGATCTGTCTTCAGCAACCTGGAGTTGCTTGAGGGTCTGTGAGTTCACAGTTGTACATGAATTCCTACCATGGGGAGCAGAGGAGTGAGATTTGAAGGACCGATCTCTGCCTGTTCTAACAGGCTTATAAGGCTGGGAGGAAGGAGTATTAAGAAGGCAAACAGAAAAACACAGGACCTACCCAGTGTAAGAACTGCCAAATTTCTGACCTCCCTGGAGAAATCTGTTACTGCAGTGGCAAAACTCAGTACCACCTTTGAAATTACCTGCACCTCTACTGTTAAGAACTGAAGGGAGGGCAGGGCAACATGAAGTGAATACAAGCACAAGAACACTTATTTTGGGCAGGCAGTACTGATGAGAGAGCTGATTTCCTCTGAGAGCATGAAACAGCTCGAGATGTAGGGCAGATGAGGAGAAGAAGATGTGCTGAGTGAAGGGAGGCAAAGCTTTCATGAACCTGTGGATAATCTAGGTTGATAGAGGTGCATGGTGTAGTATGAACATGCTGAGAGGCTGCCATAGAGGGATGGATACGTGACAGGACATACTTCAAAGTTTTGGGAAAGCGTGCTTTGAATTTCTGGCCAGGGCACAATTCCAAGTGTTGCATACCTGTCTGCAGCCTCACAACTTCATCCACTGCTCACATGGTTGATATCATATAGAAAGAACTAATGTAGTTTAATAATTAAGGGACAAGGTTTTCAAGGTCTCTTGGTCCAATGAGTGGTGAAAAGAAAAAGTATCAAGGGATTTCAGTGTTGTCTAGTCTGTTTTTAGTGGAAATCATATGGTCTTGAAAATCTAAATGTTCTCGCTAGTATGTTTAAATTCCTTATCACATCTCCTGGTTTACGCCAAGAAAGTATTTGATGCTTTGTGAAAAGTAAACATAAAACATTTAGTTACTGTCAAAACTTTTAAAATAGGCCTTTTAGAAAGAAAAAACATGTAAAATTTCAGAGAGAAGTTAAATAATGAGAAAATTACAAGGTGCATAGATACATATTTTCTAAACAATACGATTATTATACTGTGTATGTATAAAAAAATTAAAACTGCATATACAGTCCTAATTGGCACATTTTCTGGTTTTAAATGCTTAAATGTGTGCCCTCAATGGCTTTGAAGCATTTTTTTTTTTGGTATAGAATAAGAAAAGTGTTCACATGGCAGATACAGAAATGATCTGTCTTCCCATAAAACCATTTTGGGAAAGATGAGGCAAGATGGATTCTTTGATGATTGGACAGAAGCAAACTCCTTTTATTCTGTATCAGTTTGTATAAACTTGAACCTCAGCCAAGCTCAGTATCAGATCATGCCTCTTTTACTGTCGGTTTGACATATTTTTCTGCTGGCTGAAATAAGAAAATGAAAAAAAAAATAATTAAAGTCAATCAAATTGGAGGGAATGAGTTTATATTTTTAAACCATTACTATTAAAGGGACACGAAGCGATGTATTTTGGACACTGAAAGCTGTCATCATAGGAAGACTGATTAACGTCGCAGTAGGTAGAAAAAGAGTGCTGCAGGCAAAAAAAGGATCAGTTTATAAAAGACATACAAAGCCTGGAAGGCATCTAGAAAGGGACAGGCTCTTTTAAATTGTTAGAGGAATTAAGACCTACCTGGGGCCAATTAAATGCCTTAATACCAGAAAAGAAAAGAAAAAGAAAAGAGAAAAAAGAAAAAAAAAAAGATCAAACCAGGTTGAGGCTTGGAGATAGACAAGATGAGGCTGTTACTAGACAGGGAGTAAAGCCAATGAAATGTAAACCTGTAAACTAGTTATAGAGTGGCAGTGACCAAGAATATGAGAAATTTTGGCTTTGCTACCTGAAATGTAGTTCAAGGGTGCACAGGAGAATTAGATAGGAGCTTTGTAGGAGCTCTGTATGTCCTGTCAACAGCCATCTACTTGTCTCTGCTGCTTGCAGTAATGTCTTTTTCTGTTACTTGTGACAATAGACACGTTCATTATGTATTTGTAGGGTTAGTTTTTATAGATTATGTGAGGAAGCCAAATAAACAGTTTAACAAAGTAACAACATGGGAGGATAGTCTGATTTTCAGTAATACAAGAGGCTAAAAGTGCAGCACCTCAACTTTGTAGTATTTGCTCTTTTCATTTGCAAATGCAAGATGAGAAAAGGCATCCACCCTCCCTTTGTCTGTACCTGGAGAGTGTGTTGGAAAAAAAACCAAACAAACCAGCAAATAAAAAGACAACATGGAAAGCTAGAGACACAGCTTGAAAACAAACTTGACTTTAGCCTGATGATGCGAGGTTAATTTTTATCAATCCAGTTACTTTCTGAAACACTGGCCTTAGTTTTGCAACACATTAAAATCTGCAAGAAAATTTTTGCTATGGCAATTTCACATTGTCAGGTAAAGGTCATCTATAATTTTTCTAGTGGAAATCAAGAACATTTGTTTAAAGCAATGAAAAATAAAGAAGACCAATTATTGAAAATTACTTGGCAGCTCACTAGTATTTTCTTCTTAGTCAGTAATTTGTTATTTATAGTACACTAAGCAAGCTCAAAGTACTGGATACACAATTAAACATAAAACTATACTGGCATGTGGGAGATAGTTTCAGCCTCAGTGGATGTACTAAATATGAGAAGAGGAGAAGAGTGGAAAAAGAGCAAAATATTTAAAATGTCCACTTTTATGAAAAATAATAAAAAATGCAAATTGACATGCTTTATGTCTGTCTTCTGTTGGCTTCTCTGGCACTGAGGCTTGACAATCCCCGCTGCAAAGCACTTTTCCTTTTAGCTTCATTCCCCCATGGTGCCAAACTTCTCCTCCTGTGTTCTGAGGAGGATTTCTACAAACTGCAACGTACATGTGACTCAGACTCATAACTCATGCTGTTGTGGAAAAGGAATTAATGTATCACTTCTTTTGTTCCCCTTTCTTTACCACCTGCTGCCTTGTTATGCTTGCAGGTGTGCAGAGCGCTTACACTGTCTCTGCCATATTATTCTTTGTATCTTTGCTATAAATTCTAAGGAAGTGTGCCTTTCTAGTACTTGTATAATACTATTTATGAAAAATTAAAATATTTATAAAATTACTAAGCACTAGTAATGTTAAGAAATTTGTTACTCTTTGTTTTTATTCCATCAGAGGACTAAGAAGTATCCCAAGTCTATCACAGTTTCGTAGATTGAGGTATTTGTGGATCAACAACAATAAGGTAATAAGATATTCCTTTTAAGAGCAGACCAATGTATCTATACTCCCTGATTATTACTTTGTATTTTTTTCTAACATAAAGTATTATATGATTGCCAAACTAATAACTTACTTTTAATTTCCAGGCTAATTTAAATGTCAAATATAACAGTTTTGAAGAAAACTTCTTTTTTGACATTAGAGTATAGCCTATTGTATTTTCCTTTATATTCACATCAGATTATAAATTTTGTGTCTCTAAGAAGTTGAGGATTTGTGCTAATTCCTGTGTTCCAGTAGCTAAATCAGGCAGTTCTTGGAACCGACCAAGGGGTGATGTGGCTGTAGGACAGGAGTGGATTGCAGGAAATGCATTGCTCTTCTTTTATGCCCTTGCAGACACGCATAGTTTATTTTCTGGCAAGCTGATGGGCGAGGTGAGGCTCCTTTTTGATTACATGCACAAAAGAGTCATGTAAAATTCTGTGAAATGAGCTTCTCCCTGTGCACAGGAAGCAGCACTGCAGTTCTGGGGATGATGGGGTATCTGCTGCCCTTACTCTGAGACTTGGTACATTTAAGAGATTTCCAGATGAGTGGTTGGAGTGTGACATTGGGCCACATTGACTTCTCTTGTTTCCAATGCAGTGCATGGTCCTGAATCAGTTACACAAAGCACAGGCCTTACTTTCTCTATCTGTGCAAATGTGTATTCTAGTGTTTATTATATCTTCCATGGGTTTTAGGACAATGCTCTGTCAAAATGTCCAGACAGTACAGTTTCCAGTCAATTGTAAGCACATTGTATCTGACAGAAAATCATCTACTAGACAGTAGAATTGTCTGATTTAGAAATCTCCATACACATAGCCAACCATTATTAAATGGTTGAATTGAATCCAAACCCTCATCATTAGCCACTGGTAATTAAAAAGCAAGAAAACTAATAAAACTGCATGAATTTTAACCTGCTTTTAAATATCTTACTGTACAGTAGTTTACATGACTTTCACAGTGAGCTCAAATTCTTAAATTGCTTGCTCAGGTAAATAAGTAGACCTGTGTGCAGCAGAAAAAATATATTTAGATTCCATATCACTTTGGAGCACAGGTATATCTGCTGCCCCAGGTTAGCATCTTATGCTAGTATATGACATCTTACGTCCACTTCATCAAAAGATCTCTGGTTATCCAACTATTTAAAAAAAAAGCAAAAGTATAGATGTATTAAAATGTTGAACTAAAATCACAGGTATAATAAGGCTTTTCCTTGTATTTCTAAAGGACACTAAAGAAAAAGAAGGAATGGCATGATAACTGAGCAGAACTGATCTTGCTGATCAAAAAAGAGAAATAAATTGGATTTTTGCACAGCTCTCACTTTCCTACCTAAGCAGTAACAAAAACCATTCTTTTGTTGCTCTGTATAACTTGTGTGAAGAAGACACTCAGTGGCTTTTCTTGGGAAAAGTCTCACTTAAAATGCCTCAATAGGAGGAGCATATCTTTCTGTACTCAATAATTTTATCACGAAAAAAGCAAACTTCAGATAATCTTGAAAACAAAACTTGCCAAAGATAGGACAATTTAGAACAAATACATGCTTTTTGAACCTGCTGGTGAAGAAATAATTTAAAAACAAGATGCTAGGTTTTTTCCAATTATATATTTCAGCAATATTCTTAAACCAATATAGAATTATTATGCTCTACAGGGGTCTTTTCACAATAAAAATTATTTCAAATGTGAATAGAAGGAAGAGAAAATGTGGAGACCAGTCATTCAAGGAAATCTGTTTCTGACTGACATATGACAGTATGCCTAACTCTAATTTCAGATCCAAGATTTAACTTTCTTGATCAAAAACTATTGCTTGACTGAACTCTATCTCAACAATAATGAGCTGACAGATATATCAGGTACCAATCCTCCCTTTTTAAATTGTTGAGCAGAGGCCTGTACTTTCTTTTCTCTGTATTAGCATACAAATTTATAAAACTGGATGAGAGCAAGTAACTTATTGGTTGAAAGCTCCTATGTATGTATAATAGTACACGTAAATTATTAGATATTTAATTTATCCAGCATACTTGAGTGGCAATAAGGTGATATGTTTATTCTGGTCTAAGAGATGAAATGTCATTCACTTTATGGCAGGCAGCTGTAAAATATTTTTTGTCTTACATGACCATATTTAGTATTGAAAATCAATAACCAGAAGTATTTTGCAAAGTTATTGCTGAACTTGTTTTATTGTAAAAAAGCATCTGTCTTCTTCAGTTTTGCTTGCCCTTGTAGATTAAAATGGCTTTACCAAACTTGTGAATTTGTGAATGAACAGGCCAAAGCATAATAAATTTCTAAATATTTTAGACATTTTAAATGATAATACTTTATTTTTCTCTGTCCCTATAAAATGCTGGGATGAGAAATGATGTTGGTTAGCTTCTTTGAGATTTGGAGCAAAATTTATTTTTGAAAGACATAAAAATGGATACAAGAGACAATACAGATGATAAAATATGGGTAAGCAGAAGGGTCTCATTAGTAGAGAAATGTGCATAAGATACTATATATAATTTGGAAAGCGAGATGTCTAATCCTGATGTGGTGTGAGGATGTGAACATATAGTTTGGGTCACCACAATATTTTGTAATAGGTTTTTAATTCATCAATAATTACTTGAAATAGAACTATTTTCTAAGGAATTTACTCTTTATTGCTTGTGATGCAAAGGTAGTATTAGAGATATACTATTGTTTGTGAGGCAAAGGTAGCATTAGGTCAAGGTAAATGGAAGTGAATTAATCAAAGATTACAGGGATATAGGAGGAAGGAAGGGAGGAAAAAGAGAGGTTGCAGTTGAGGCTGATTTGTTGATGCAGGGGTGATGTGGACAAATGGAAACAATTGGAACAAAAAAGGTTAGGCATGTGTTTAACGGATGTTACTAGAAAGGTGAAAAGGATATTGAAATATCTCTAATTTATTGATTTTAATTAATATTTCACAAAATGTATTACCAAAAGACAGGCATAGATAAATAACTACAATATCAAAATCAGTGTTCGGCATAGCAAAATAGTGTTCTAATAAAGGCAGCTATGGTCAGAATAATTAATTATTTTTCATTTTATTTCAGGTGCTCTGAAACACTTGTGTTCATTACAGATTCTGTTTCTGCACAGCAATGAGTTAAAAAAACTTGGCAAAACAGTGAAGGAATTGAAAGGAATGAGAAGCTTGCACACTCTAAGTAATACCTTATTTTTATTTTGCAGAACAGCAAGTAGTAGCTTTCTAGTTTCTTATCAGGATGTTGTCTGTGTCCGCATCATTTGCCAATAGCTTTTGAAGCTAATTATCAATTTCAACCAAATTTGACAGAAGAAAGAGATTTCTAAGACATGAAAATTCCTCAAAGATTACCTTAACTGAGGAAAAACTGCTAAGTGAGTTCAGAAGTTAACTTTTTGGCTGCTGGCTAGCCAGTATCTTGGATGAGAAGCTTAGAGGGTGTCTAAGCAGACTACAGCTGCCTCTTTGTAATGGAACGTGGGAGTACAGTGAGATTGTCGTAGAGGTGAAGGGAGTTGAAAAATGGGTGTTATTTCTGTTGAGAGTGTGAGTGATAGGTTATAGAACCCCAATTCCTGCCTCATTAATTCTCTTGCTTATAGAACTTCTTTTTCTGCATCTTTTTGTGGATTTCTAGAGTCTAAGAGTAAACATACTCTTGGTATTATTAATAACAATGTCTGTTAGGGAGCACATTTTCTGATATACTGGCTGGAAATGAAAATAGCACTGGCTCACTGAAATTTCAAGTGAAGTTATACAAGACAGTATTGGCCCCACTAAGTTACAATGTAAGAAGTAGCCTCCAGGGAAGGTAGGATTATATACTATTAAGATATTGAAAGTGAAAATACAAGCAGTCCTTTTCCATATTCCTAAAGAAATGTCCATATAGCTCATGCTAGGTGCTTAGTACTTGGAGAAGACAGGAAACAAGTTTTGTGCCTTAGTGACATGGTTAAAGAGGTGAATGTCAGAATGTCACCAGGCCATAACACCTCCTTAAGCATTCAGAAAACTGAATGTCCGATTGTGGGAAAGGAAAATATGAATGGAAAAGTAAACTTTTAATTGAACTTGACCCTGGGCCAAAACTAAAATAACAAATCAAGTGTTTAGGAAGACAACGTGTCAACCAAACTATTGTAATTCTTTTCATTATATGCAAGATAGAAAAATTAGTCCACTTAACAATGCAGATAGAAAAATTAGTCCACTTAACAATGCAGTTGTTTGAAGTGATTAGGCAGAGTCTGGACAGACATCCTATGATGATCCTATAAATGGTGCAGTCACTTGAATTTAATGTTAGCTCTACAAATTAATAAGGAGCTCCAACAGGCACAGGAAGTTTGTTGTACTTGTTGCAACCATCTGTGGGAAATACATAGCCGATAGTTTAAGTGCTGCTGACTTACTATGAATGGCAGTTATGAAGGCATAGTGAAAATTGGATGCAAATTGGACTGGCCACCACCACAGAAAAGGAAGTGTTTGAAAGAACAATCAAACAATATATATAATATCCTGATCCACCCTAATTTAAAAAAATGTTGTTTAGTTCAAAGATTTGTGCAAGAGTAAAAGGTAATCAGTGAAAGCAGCTTAAAAACCTTAATAACCATAACTTTAAAGTCACTCTTTCTTGACCTTTGCTGTCATGAAAATAATTGTCAATGTACTTGCTTCAAGATTTCATAATAATGAGTTCTCCAACTAACAGTTCTCTATTGGTTTAATTAAATGCACTGTCATATTTGAACTAAATTACATCAGTAAATAAAATAAATGATAAAAGTTATATCCTATATATCATATTACTGTATCATCTATCTTCTTGCAATATTGATAAATATGAAGTAGGTGCAGAATTCGCACCATGTAGCTTTGGAAAGGGATGTGCTCATAACACACTCTTACAAAACAAAACCAGTGAGACTTCTCACTGTTACGAGGGAGATCTTTTTTATTGTCAAACAATCTGATTTAAAGAAAAAACAAAAAAAACACTTGCTAGCCTTCAACAGAGCTCCTGGTTGCTTAACAACATTTTATTTGTAGCTCTTGGGGACAATAGAACTATTAAAACACACTATTATTATTCACTTCAGAAGTAGCATCCAGCTGCCAAAATGTTGCATTTCTCTTCCTGAAGGCTCTCTCGTGATTTTTAGTGACTGCCCTGCACTGGATGTGCAGCATAACAACCATCCTTCATCAAGTGTCTAGGGAAGACACTCAGCTTCAAAAGATTTACTGCACATGTGCTCACAACTGCAACCTTTTGGGAGATACAGGGTGTTTCTTTATGGGCTCACCTTGTGCTCACATCTCCCTTTTGGAATCCAAGATTTTTGTTACGTACTCTGTAAATTGCCTCAGCTGATTTATTGTCCACAGCTGATAACATCCTGCTGCTAGACCTCAGAAAACTGTTCACTATGTTTCTGCCCCATGTGGCAGAGGCACACTGTTTTTCTACGCTCCAAATAGAGAAAACAGACAAAACTGTGGAGGAAGAAAGCATTATCCTAATTTGTAGAACTAAAATTGCATGACCTTGACAAGAAAGTAGATAGCTCAGCCAGGAATTGATCCCAGATGTTCTGTAAAACAAAACCATCTTGATCTGTTCAGTGGTTGGATTTATTGTAAAAATGAGTAGTAGAAAAAGTCACATTCTCTAAAACAAACCTGCAAATCAGTGTTGTTGAGGAGGGATGTAGTCCAAGCAGCATCCAGATTCACAAGTGTTCAGTGTCAGACCTGATTTGTGCCTTGGGAAAAATCTCTCTTGAATCCTTGTTCCATTTCACTACCCAACATACATGCTTTTACAGAGTTTTCTGAAACGTTTTTCTCTTTGGAATGCTATTGTATATTTTCTTGACTCAAGAACAGATTTATCAGATACATACATAATATTCTTTCTGATTAATAACATTTTCTAGGAAAAAATAGATATCTATTACTTTGTTCAGTAAAAATTGAACTTTCTTTTGCTGCCACCTTGTGGGTTTCTTACTAATTTTAAGTACAGTGATTTTAAAAACATCGTTAAAGAATTGAAATAAAAAGTTATTCTCTGATTACATGAACAGATGTTTTCTGTGTAGAAGATACCAAATGCTCATTCCAGCCTTATTGCATCTTCAACTAACTGCTAAATCCCATCAAGAACTGAGCCCTCTCAGCAGTCATACTTGTCCTGAAGAACATGAAATTGCATCTCGTAGTTTACAAATCTCTGTGGAATATTTTCAGACTTTTTTCTTTCACTATCTGTTTGCTTCTGTAATACCATCTTCCTTTCCGTAACTGCTAAAATGACGTATAAAAGAATTTTTTTTACCCTCGAGGAAGTATTAGCCACAGCTTCTCCTCAGAAAGAGAACAGATCATTGTAGACTGTAGCAGCAGTTGTCAAAGTTATCAATTTAAGACTTCTTTCCCCTGCTCTGATCTCAAGGTGGCAGCCTCCTGATTATTTTACTGTCTTAGAAGAACAACATTTGTATAAGAAGAAAAATAGCTTTTTTTTTTTTATTATTATTTAGAAAATACCTCTCACCCCACAACATTTGTCTATTAGCTGATCTAGGAAAGAGCCAGTTTCTATTTTAATCAGCCTCAGATTTCATTAAACAGACTGATTTTGCATGTGAGCCAGGCAAATGTTCCTCACCTGGCAAAGCAGTAGCAAGGGACTGATACCTGTCTCTGTGTTGTAAAGTTTTGGTTATACATCTAATGTGAACCTGAACGTAAACATTTTAGCCAAGTTGCAAATGGGCTTTTGGAACTTGGTACCTCAAGTCTCAAGGAAAACTAGTGGGACCCAGGTTTTCAAGAAACTGGGTCCTATGAAAAATTTTTCTTTTCAGTTTCTTGAGTTTCAAAACTCATCTGTCAAAACATCAGAGGGCTGTGTATTTGTATTTTACATTGTGTCTGTGGGAAAAAGCCTTTTATCAGCTCTGATAAACTCTTAGGTGTCCTAAAGCTCATCTGATATTAATAACTCTATTCTCCTACAAATTTTGTGTCTTACTTTAAAGCTGTCACACCTAAAAGACCACTGTTATTTAAAATAGGCATTAGCTAACAATACTTAAGAAAAATCTAAGGCAAACACATTAGTTTTTTTCCCTGTAGATCTTAAAAAACAGACAAAAATGTCAAAGGTTTGGAGTGCGTGATGGCACCTTTACTCAATTCCTGCCAATGGTGTTTTGCATACTCTGCAGTAAGTCAATTCCTGCAGTCCATGTTTAGATCAATGATTTCACACGTGAAAAGAGACTTCTTTGTTTACCCAGGGTAAGAGCAATTTGAATTTGATATTTTGTATAAAATCTTTGGCTCCTAGTGACCTTTAATTTTGCTGCATGGCAAAGCTGTGCTTTTGGTGCATTTGCTTTTTTGTGACATTGTTTGTTTTTTTCTGTATACATTTTGCAGACCTATTCCAAAACCCTCTGGCATGTGATCGAGACTATCGGCTTTATGTGATATACTTCCTTCCTTCAGTTCAGCTCCTTGACAGGAAGTGTAAGGATTGCTTTCCTCTCTCACAAAGCATTGACAGTTGCATTTGATTGTAACCAGTTTGGAAAAATAGGTGAAATTATCTTATCTGTTCTTTTACACGCATTTGTTGATAGAGAAAAAGAACTGATGAACAAGATACCTGTTTTTGCAAGATGTGTCAAGCAAAAAGACTTTTTATGGCAGAAACACTTTGTCAAATGCTTTTGGTTTTTTTCTCTTTTTAAGTTCTATATGTTTTCTTGTATCTTGGTCTGTTTGGGTAAAGATAAAAGCCTATACTTAGAAACTTGTACCTACATTTGTGCATTCAGACTGGTATGTTGACATGGGTGAGTGTGCTTACATAGGTATGGATAATATCCTGAGCTACCTACATGTTTCTATACAGTTTAAATATCTATGTGCACATTTCTTGATAAGGTACGTGCAGACCAAACTTTCAAATATAAATATTCATAAGTCACCAGGAGATCTTTCACAGCTTGTCTACTGTAAATTCTACAGAAAAAAAAAGTCTTTGCAAGAATAGCCAATTGTTAAATCAGTGAATCCATAAACATGCCACAATGGATCCAGAAAATCAGCTTAGGTGATTTTTGTCTCTGATGTTTGGAGAATTATGTGGTTGGCAGGACTGAAAATTACTGGAGCACTGAGAAAACAGCTGCTTCCTACCTCAGCACTACCTTATAAGAAAATAGCAAAAGAAACCAGTGGCACCTTGAAAACCTGCTCCCAGTCTCTTAGAGAATCAGGATGTAGGACTTGAGCAAGGCAGATTCAGGACATCTGCAGGTGCTGGGAGACTGTGCAGCTGGCTTGAAGGAAAGCAGCTGGATAAGCTCCAGCAGGTGCCAGGGGTTGATGAAGAGCTGCAGGACCTGACCATGTGCCCATTTGCTCACAGTCATTTTGCAATGGTACCTCCACTCTCCTGAGCATTTGTGCTTGTGTTAAGAGTTGTGCTTAACACGTCTGTAAGGCTGTGTTGCTAAATATCACTTCTTGACTGGGGAGTGATGACTGAAGCTTAATGTGCTGAAAAATACTTGTTGCATTTACATGTCTAGAAACACTTCCATAAAACTTCCTGGACTTCATCTCCTAAATACAGTTCTACTGTAGTGAGTCCTGGATTAAGACTCGAGGCAGTAATTTGTATCAAACTGTATCCTGGACTTTCTGTTAGTGAACTATTTCTCCAACATTACAAAGATTCTTCACCATCTGTAGAGCATTACCAGAGCATAGTCCTGGCTGTCTCCTTTACACAAGACATGTGCTCATGTTCTGTTACCTTCAGGCATGACTACTGCAGTTCCTTCCTAATTGGTCCCCTAGACACCATGACTCCATAACTTCCCTGAACTGAAAATGCTTCTGCAAATTACTTGTTCTGAAAGTTTAGCTCACTTCTGTTCCATAGCTAAGTACTAGATTAGTATTAAGTTCATATAATTGAAGCTACCACCCCCAGTTTGATTTAACAGCCTCAAACTGTTTGTTTAAAAATCAAAGTTATTTCTTTTAAAGTGCAAAACAGGAAAAACTTAAGGTTTTGTTTTGATTGTACTCCTAGGGTTTTCTCTGTAATTGACCAATGGGAATTGAACCGGCCTTAAACCAGGACTTGTTTTTGTTGTTCATAAAGACACTTCCAAATCCTTACTGACTTCTGCAGGAGATCTCATTTAAGGAGTATGAAAAGTCTTCTTTTCTAGCATCTTCATTTAAAACTTCTGATCCTACTGCACTCAGAAGAAAATATTTTATTGTGCATGGCTTCGCCCTAAGGCCTTAGAAAGTATCACTCCATGTTCCCATTTTGAATTGCTGTTAAATTGTGTAATTAACATCACTACTGTTACAAAACTGCGCAGAAAATACATGAATCACCTTTTGTATGCAGCCTTTTCAATTGATAGAAAAAACCTTAAATTTTTTATATCCCTTTTAACAGTAGTTACACAAAGAGAAAGGGAGTCAGCGCTTCATCTTTTTAACCCCAAAAGGGCTTGGGTCGTGCAGTCAATAGCTTTTGGGAAGAGAGTAGATACATCCCTGGGGACTACGGTGGGATCTAGCAGATGCACTCAGCCAGCCAGAAGACTGATAATGCCCTCAGGTATTTATAATACGGGAAGGAAAAGCATACATTTTTAGGTGATTTGGATTAGAAATGTTTTTTTTCATTCATCTGATAAAGCATTATTGGTTTTAGTGATAAAATATAAATGCATCAAGAACTCAGCCAGTTTGCTTCATAAAGTAGTTGTAGCAGCATTAGGCAACAAATAAATCCTTCTACTGAGAGTATTGCAGCAGATAAATTCTAGTCACACCCTGTAGTTACAGAATTGCATTTAAAGATAGCTGAACAAACCATTTTTGTCAGTATGAGTCTTGTGTTTAGTTTTACCTTTATTTAAAACATCTCAATACATTCCTGAGTCTCAGTGCTCAGCATCATAGTGTTTTGATGCCCTCTAGTGCTTTTACAAAATAATCTCTTGAAGAAAATATTTTGTTCTTGTGTTCCAAATTTTACATATGTTGCCTGGCTTTGTAAAGTGATTCCTCTTTATGCTTTCCAAGCTGAGAATATTTTACTGATATCTTATAATAGCATATAAAGCAATTTTTAGAGTTCTTAAAACATTCAGATCTGGAAGACAGCATGATCCTGGCACAAGAAAGCAAACGAATACCACCTGGAATCATGAGACTTGCATCACAATCCAGAACAAACTTTGAAATCCTACACAATCTTGTCTGCATTTTTGATGTTATAAAGATAAGAAAACCACCATTGTGCGTAGATGACTGAAATTGTAGCATTTTAAATAGTGTAGATGGAAGTTTGGAAAGTAATCAAATACCTGCAAGGTTTTTTTAAATGTATATATCACAATAGTAAAACTGAAAGCACTATGTTTAACAATTATTTTGAAGGTTGGGAAAAGCAGGATAGTTTTATCATATTTAATAATTTGTTTTGCTGATGATTAGGCAGACAGCTATCTTTATCTCTACCCTGCAATCATGCACATACACAGTGGCATCATTTTCTGTGGAAGAAAAAAAAGCATGGAAGTGTATTTCTATAGGAAATAAAATACAAGACACTTAAAACTACATACACTTAAAACACACACAGATAATCGCTTCCATAGTAATTTAATAAAATATTATCTTAAATATTTCAAATTGTGTGCTATTTTCAATTAATTTTAACAAGCAATTTAGGATCAAGATAGTAATCAATTCTCAGATACTCAAGTTGCTGTACAGCCATTTAATGTCATAATTTGACCTTTCTGTTATAGGTCGTGAATTTGGAAATAGCACAAAAAAGTAAGTAATGTTTTGGATTTCTTCCTTTTGCATCTCTGAAACATTTAATTTCCTCTTCCCATGCCTAAAAAATACCCTAACTAGAAAAGATGTCCAGTAAAAATGGGATTTTGAAACAATTTCATGTCTTTGAATTTAATATAGCTGCAATTCTAGGCTAAGTTTGATGTCTAAAATTTAGTATTGAAAGGTATTCCACATTTGGAAATGGGTACATAAAAATGCCATTTATTTGTAAGATCAAATACTGATCACTAGAAAAAGCATGCTCAAAATATTAGAGCATCAGGATAGCTGTTCCTTATTATGTCCCAGAAAACATTCTCCTGACTGGCTGTTCAAAAATACACTCTGGAAAATTTTATGACTTGTAGAATGAAACTTTTTTAGTCTGCATGTGATGTTACTTTTATTCTGTTCCATTTCAAAACCATAGAAATAAATGTAAAACTTTTATCTCTGTGTCTGGATTGAGACAGGAGAAAGGTTGCATTTTAATGTGATGACATTTTAGATGCAAACTTTGTAAGAATAAATTTACAAACTTTAGGTATCAGGCTTGGCTTTACTTTCTATCTCTACATGAGAAGATTTGAAAAGTGCATTAAAGAGAATTATAAAAGCCTTTATATGATACCCTTTAAAAGTACCGAGCACAGCTCTTTAAAATGAAGCTAATTTCTGTTGAAAAATTAATTCTTACCTGCCTTCAGTGGAGTTAGCTATCCTCATTGATAGAATGGATGTAGAGCTGCCTCGGGTCTTTATGTAAATGCTGAGGCTTTGCAAGGTGCCTTTTTGTGACAAAGCCCATGATACTCAGTGGAGACAGTTCCGTGGCATACATGAGGTGCGTTACTTAAGAAAAACATTCTTGTAAGATACAGTTTTAATATTATATGTGACTTGGAAGGTTTTGGTCTATCATGAATTGCTTGTCATCCTGCTTTGATATTGTGAGTCTACTGCTTTTCTCTCCTGGACTGCAGCTGTGGCAGGATACATGAACAGGAGCTCACAGTGATCAGGATTCAGAGCCTGGAGAATGGATATTTGCCTGAGGGCAAGTTAAGAGATCCACAGAGAAATAAATGTACATTTCCGTTAATGGGTATCAAATAACTTGAATCATGTCCATTGAATCAGAACATTAAAGTATAAAATTATAACTTTTGTGGATAAAAATAGAAAGAAAATAAAATAACATTTTTAAGTCTACTAGAAATAGATTTTAAATAATTTATAGCATGATTTTTCTCAATTAGAATTCTGGGGTTCTGACCTTTTCTCACTTTGTTTTGCTTTCTTAAATTTTGTAAAAGAAGAAAACCTTCTGAAAATCCAGAATTTTCAAATCCTCACTTTTAGTGTCATTATGACTGCTACTTTCACTTTCTACACAGAGTGCCTGTTGTAAATTAGTTCTGAAGTGGTTTGAAAATGTTCAGGTAATGGGCATTGCTTTGTTCTTTTTGCAGAATACCATTTGAGGACCCTGAAGATGCGGTTTTAGTACGGGCAACAAGAAGATCTCTAATGGAATTTTCCTCTGTGGACTGGAACAAAGTAGCCACCTGTCAAGAAAGACGGCTTAAAAACAAAGCAGAAGAGCCCCTTGAGAAGCTGACAGTCCGGTTTAGATGAGGAAAAAAACCAATTTCTCTCTCTAGAGTTAACCATGTGAGTTGGTTAACATCTCAATAAAACAAGTACACATGCATCTAGTTAACTGAATTTCCAGAAAAAAAATGTTAGTGTAGCATTTCTTTTATCATACGTAGTAAGTATAGAGAGTGAAGAAATTAAGATAACAAATGATAAGCAGTGGCAATGTTATAATAAAAGTTGCTTGAAAAGCAATTCTTACCATAATTTTGTTATCAGAAAGTACTAAACTGCACCCTATTTTTTAAGAAACTACTTTTATTTCTTTTAATACATTTCCTTACATATTTCTCCTTCCATTCTGTCAAAGGCTTAAAGTCAATGATACTTTCTACACATAAAAAAGCCCTTCTTTCAGGTTGTAGCTTGTCTTCTGTGTTCCTTCCTTCTCTCCTAAGTTAGCACAGAGCCACAGGAATCTCTGGAGCTTATCTGATTCCTGTCCAACCTTCCTGTTGAAAGCAGGTTGGAGATGAGGTTGTCCGGTGGCCTGTCAGCAGGAATCAAAGATTTCCAATGAGCATGGCACCACCACTGGGAGAATGAAAGCAGGATTTGTGCTGGGGATCTTAGCACACGTCCAAAACCCTGAATCTTTTGCCCTGAAGGGGCATTTTCAGAGAATCCTTGAAGAACAACACATCCCTGTGAGCCCCAAATGCTATGTGTGGAACAGGGAAGCAGCAGCACTTCTGCATTTCCAGAACTCAGGGTGGAGGCGACTACGGCATGAGTACAGATCTGAGTTCCAGGCAGGCATCTCTTGCTTGCCAATTGTCATGAAGTTTAACCTGTATAATCAAGCTACAGGAGGCCCCTGCATGTCACATGAGAATGTCACTGTACTACAGATGCAGGAAACAGAATTGCCACGTAGCTCCCTTCTTTTAAAAAATTTCCCTTTATTCTTCACAGTCTACTAATCCTTGAAATTAAAACACAGGTACATTCCCTGCACAGGTGCATTTATGTATCCTCACTCTTACAGTTTTCACAATATTAAACAAAAGCTTTCAACATATTAAACAGTAAAAAAATTAATAGCATTTTCCCTCTGTTTTGAGAATGGTCCTTACTCCTCTAATTAGAAGTATACTGCTATGTTTAAAACATCAGTGATTCAGCCAACAACAAGAGAGTCTCCAATTTTGCCATCCTTATGCAGCAAGTGGTATTTTCAGTTGCAACATTCCCACTAATTTCATGAGACACAGAAATAAATCTGAGTGAAAAGCATAGTTCAGGGAAGCTCTTTTCTAGATCTGGTATTTAGTTGAAAGCCAAAGTGAAATCTCAGTCGTATCAATGCACACATGAATCTTCTCATCTAATTCACTGGGACCAGTTCAGCATGAAAAATATTAAGCATTTTTTATGTTTATGAAGTAATTAATAAGCCACATCCCACTGTGCTCTAAGGCATCTTTACCTGAAAACCGATTTGGAATGCATTATTTTTGTCAGTCAACATATTTTGAGTCATTCCGGTCTTCCCTGCATTAGACTTTGGAATATTTCTGACCAAACCAATAGTGAAATACGCATTTCACCATCAGCTTGAGACACCTGAAACAGCAGTTTCATTTACTAAAATTGCCACAAAATAGATGCTATTGTTGTGCTTTTACTAGTCAAAAATATTTACAGTAATGTCATGAAAAATTGAGAGTTGAGGTGAGTTATCGCCAGAAACTTAATTGCTACTGAATTCCTTCAGATAAAATTTCATAAAGTGCTGAAAAAAATCAATTCAGTTAACTGGAAATTGTCCTTCCAGTGCTTTTAACTACAGATCTATGTACTTGCAGAAAAAAAAAGTTAAATTACAATTAAAATAAGTTTTAGGTTCTGAAAACATGAGTAAACCAAATCAAATGCTTTTCATTTTTCACTAAGTTGTTCATTAACCACAGATACTCATAGATTTTCACTAGGCTTATTGTTGGTATACATACAGATGGATCTATGCCACTCTAGTTTATAGCAGATAATAAATACCTGTCTTGACAATTTACAACAAAACCTAGAGTATTTACAGACAAAGTAGCCAGTATTCTATGTCATGATGTACAGAGACATTCTGTCTTTTAAAGGAAGTCTTGCATAAGCCACGCTTTAAGAACTCACACATGGTCAGCTTAAAAAATTCTTTAGTACCATTGAGAACTCTCAGTCCCTTCCTACCCTCTTCTTACTCCTTAGAATCTTGAATTTTTTGAAGATTGATGTCATCTAAGCCAGTCTCAGTTTCCAGGGGACTTTCAGGGTGCAGAGCTAGTGTCTCCATCTCTTTGGTTAATTCAGGTTCTTCTGTTCCATCAGTAGGATGATTTGGATCCACTTCTTTTGTAGGCTCTGGATCAGGATTCGACTGTTGTTCACTTGTAGAACTACCCTCTACTAGTTGCATTTCATCTAAACAAAAGAGAAGTCACACAATTAATAAACAATTACTTCATTTGCAAGCAAGCACTTTTATTACTGAAGAACAATAAACACTAGGATACTTTGCATCAGTTCCAGAAGTGATTAATTTAGCCAACCTTCATCAAAAAAACCCAAGACACTAAAGCGTTGCTTAAATTGCTGTAAGGTTACTGTGGGACTAACCCTACACAAAGATCTCATTAATTTATGTTTTTATTTTGCTATAATTCTTTTTAATTTAGAGAGGAGCAGAGTTGGACACTACAGTTATTTTAACTTTCAATTCAAACATGCTTTATTAACACTATTCTTATCATCAGCTTTTCAAAGAGCGGCAGCAGGCCAGTTAAACACAGATTACTGGTGGGGTTTGTTTTAAATCAAAAAGGCATGAATATGACTACATAGGAAGCATTTCTGCATCCAACAGACTGATGAAGTGATGTGCATTTATAAACAATGAATTTTGGTTGAAGTGAGTAATCCTAAAATTTATAACCTGACTGTGTGGAACAGAATCAGCTATTGCACTTTTACTTGTCAAGCAAAGTTTTCTGAGAAAAAACGTTGCTAAGTAACTTTTTCCCTGATTCTACTAAGAGGGCTTGCATGCTAGCTATTCTGAAAAGAAGGAGGAGAAAGCCTAATTGGGAGCACAAGTAGTTAAATCTTGGTTTCTTGTTCTCTGTTATGATTAACAGCTAGCCACAACCCTGCTGAAGCCCTCCTAAGGTCTTACGTGGCTACGAGCTAAGAGCCTTCAGCACGGGATGAAGCATGGACTTCCCTGACATTCACCCTTGTACAGTGGAAACACTTAAAGTCTTGGGTTTCCATGTAGGTGCAGATGTTGCTTTTATTTTTTTAATTTTTAATTTTCTGATGTACAGGATTTGTAGGGGTATTACTAGCTTTCTGAAATAAAACTGCTGTTGATCTGAAATGCTCAGATACAACACCATTCACAAGGTGACCTGAAGCACAGATGAATTCAGTGTCTTGCTAACAGTGCATAATCTGGTAAGATCTATGGTGTGCTGGCCATGTACTTGAAGAAGTTAATAAAGATTAACATGTAGGTAGTACAGTAGAAGCATAACGAAAAATGTTAGCTTCCCTTTCTAGGCAGGGAGGGAGAGATGCCATCCACCAAGATCCTGCCTCTCCCTCTGAAAAGGACAGCATGTGGCCACTGACTCCTTCAGTAAATATGAACCTGCAAGGGTGTGTGTTTGTCACCAGTGTGAGGCATCACTGCTTACAACTCATTATGTTTTTTGTATTGGTATGCAATATATCCAGGGATTTCTAATGTCTTTGCCTCCAGCTTCCACAGTCATCCTGATCTCATGCAACAGCAGCAGCTCTTGTAACAGGATCATCACAGGAAACTGTTGAAAACTTCAGTTATTACTAATTTATTACTGATTTATATCCTGCTATTGCGAGTACAGCTGAAGTGAACCACATTTTTGTGGTTGCATTGTAAGGCATCCATGATTTGTGCAGTGCACTTCTACTATCCTTAAAACAAAGGAAGGGAAATCCAGTAAGCTGTAAAAGAGAAAAAGTGATTTCATCCCCAACTTCCTATTATTTCTCTTTGAGAAACATTCATCAGAGTAAGTTAAGGGAAAGGGTGATAAAGTGTTTTTTCTGTTATTATGTTTTAATTACTTGTTTCTTGAAGGGAGAAAACCACCATGAGCAGTTTAAAGACTCCTGCTTGCTTTCCTCCCATTCAAAGCACACAACACAATTAACTTGATAGTGTGATAATGAAAGTATTATGGGAGAGTTAACATCTACATTAACCTTTGCAACTGGAAGGAGCAGGCTGCTTGCTTATTATCCAACTTGTCTTAACACCTCCAACACAAAGTAGAGCAGCATGGAACTTCTGCACAAGCTTGATTAAACATCTGGATTTTGAAACAGTTCAGTGCAAATCAGAATGCTTTCATTGTAGAAACCTGTGTAACTGTAGCATTAAAAACCAGGCTTGGAAAGTATACACCATTTTTAAATTAAAAGGCCAGAATCCCAACAAACTCAGCTTTGCCATTATGTTTCATCAAAGATTTTTCTCCCAACCTCAACTGTTTTACATTTTTAAGACCTGTTAAATTGTTCTTTGTGATGCAGTTAACACAGCATTAGTTTCAGCACAGGAACAACAGACCCCAACCTTTCTTTTGCTTCTTTTCTTGTTTCCTTTTCTCTTTGGCAGCTTCTAGTTCTTGTTTCTCATGAATTTCCTTCAGGGTCTTGCAGACTTTTTTGTGGGTAAACCAGTGTATTTTCTGGCAGTTCTGGTCACAGTACATCACCTGAAAGTTACCAGCATTATCGATTAATTTTAATGTACTAAAAAACCACACAATTTTCTTCTATTTCATAGTGCACCAAGTTAAATGTCTCTATGTATAGCATTTAATGGTATTCTAACCTATGTAAGAATCTGTAAAGAGCAGTTTGCTTTATTAACTCTAAACATACAGAAATTTTACTCTTTCTTCATTCTTCAGCCTACACACTTGGAAATCCAAGTACTCCTACTTGTGAATTTCAGGCATCCTTCCCAGAAGTAGATGGCTTGAACATTTTCAGTGCAGGCATGCATGCCATTCCCTCTAAGTCTACACAGTAAATAGGGAAGCATTAAAAATCCTCAGCACCTCAGTGGCTCTATTGTTTTGATTCTTACCATTTTACATACGGAACATCTTTTGTCTGCTCCCTTTCCCCCACAAGTTGTACAGAATTCAGCATCCACGAAACCCACTTGGCCAGTAATTGCTTGTGTAAGTACAGAAAAAGCTGTGGGGTCAGAGCCCTGAAAGACAAGAGGTGGTAACGATATTAAAACCCAGCACTGTCACAGAGAGGGACATGCAAGGGAAGAACAGAAATGATTAACGCAAGTGTTGCTCTCACTGCAGCTGCTGCAGCAGCAAGAACATAAAACCAAATCACAGAACTTCAACTAACATGCTCAGCTTAACGTTTACATCTTTAGACAAACTTCTGCATATGAAGTTAAGTTAAGCCCCTTGCTTCTGCAGAATTTACTCTGTAAGTTATTAAAAACGCCATGTTCTTTGCATCTGTCACCTGCTGGAAGATCCTATGCAGCACATTTTTGCAGCTCAGTCTCTGTGCTGATGCAAAGACGTTTCATTTGCACTGATACGCTGTTGTGCTCAGTGCACGCAGATGATACAGATGGTCAGAACATGAAATCTTCAATCATTTGCATGTTACTATGTAGATGTTACTTGCAGCATCCTTCCTATGCAATGCAAGCAATGGGATTTAGGTAACCATACCTTAAAACTATTTTTTTGGGCAATATGGAAACATCAGAAGAAAAAAATGGCAAGCTGCTGCAGCTCTAAGTTATTCCTTAAACTGTTAGACTACCATGGAAAATGGACAATCTTAACTAGTATGACAACACTGAGATGCCCAGACTGAATCCAAGTAATTGTGCAATGACAAAGATCCAAGGCTCCCAGAAAAATAAAAACTACATCATCTTCTCCTTTCTAGTTCTCCATAATGGAAAGAAATCCAATGGAATAAACCATCATTTCTTTAAAGGCAGAAAAGACTGCAAGCTGTCCTAAGAAAAAAGCAACAGGAAGGAAAATGTTTACTCTAAAGCAAGTTGTAATGCATCACAATGGCTTATGTTTTCACACTGTTTATCTTCCTGGCTTAGACAAACAGTAGAGATTGCACTAAGCCTCAGGACATTTCAGCAGACCTGGAGCCACTTAAGATGGAGGCTATTTTTAATTCACTCAGAATAGTCCAAACATGTCACAAGATTGTTCCATTTCCCCAGTGTTGGTGCATACATCTTGCTCTCAGAAACCAGAGAGAACATGCTGAAAAAAGAACAGCAACTCTCATGTAAAATTTATTATGAAGCAATAAATCGTCCTAAAATGAAAAGTGTGTTAGCCAAGACATAAGAAGAAAACTCGGGTTAAGATTTTTAATTTGTAATTTTGATTTTCTAATTTAAATATACATTTTGCTGCAAATTGCATCATCTTGCCTCTCTCTCTGTGATAAAAGGAACCTCACAGAATGTTTTTCCTTTTTCTACCACCACATATTACCAACTTTTTGTACAATAAAATAATCTAGGAAACTATCTGGTCTTAAACTGAATTTAGATATTGGGGAAAAAGAGTGCAAAATAAGCTTCATTTTTGTCTGAATCTACCATTTTAAAAGTGAACTGGCATAGAAAAACTGAACAGACATCCCAGAGTGGGAAATGAAAGCTTGGAGACAAGAAATGAAAGGCTTTATTTTTCTTTAAATGCGGAGGTGTTTAAGCATTCATTACGGGCCCATGAAAAAGATACTAGATGAAGTATTTTAGAGCATTTTCCTGCAATATGTAAAATCCAACTCCAGTTAGCCAGAGAGTTCAGGGACATCAAAAGCCTTTACTTAAAATAATATGTTGCAGAAACTAAGGACAGAAAGATGGCTCAAACTGAACTTATTATGCAAGTTATTTAGAAAGGATTTTCTTAATAGGAAAAACTTACTATTTCAACAGGAGCAATACTTCTCACAAGCTGCTGGAGCAATGTAGCTTCACAGTAAGGAAACTTTCTGATACTTTCTCGAATTAGCTTCTCTTGATACACAGGGAAACCATCTTTCTCTCTCCCTTTCAAGAGACTAAATTTTTTTAAACCCATGTAAAATAAAAAAACACACAGTAAATATTCAAGAACAAACACACACAGCATGCTGTACTCTGTCCTCTTTCAGATTATAGAGAAGAATTAATAATAATTTGGCAACTTCATATGTTAAGGTGTTTAAAATGCAAATGAAAGCATTTTTACTCTAATGCCCAATCATTATGAAATACACAGTAAATAAATGTATGATCTGAAACCAGGACTTACTAATTCAACCACTCAGAGAAAAGTAATAATGTACAGGTAGACTGCTATCTCCACCTGACTAAAATATCAAAATGCTTTGTGCTGTTCAGGAATTGTCATTGTAAGAATAAGAATAAACACTGACAAATGAACAATACCTTAAAATACAAATTCCACTTCATTACATTTAATAATATGTCATAGTCCTTAAATCTCTTTGGCTACTATTTTTTTTATATGGATCACTAATGAACAATTTGATTTCAGTATGTGAAAACTAACTTCGTAATTTATTTTTTGTATCACAGAGGATTACATTAAAAATCCATGGAGGTCTACAGGGAATGTGATCCTTCTAAAAGCCAGGTTACTTTGATATTTAAGATCAGGCAGCTGGGTTTGTAACTGAGTAGATTCTGAAGATGTGTCTAAGTGATATAAGAGTCTAAGTCTCACCCAGTCTGTGGGATTTGCAGTTCTCACTTGCTTAAGTCTTTTTGAAAAAAAGTCTCATCCTGTATGACTGCTGGAGAACAAAATGGCACAAGAAATGTTCCCAGATGAACCACACCAGGCACTGAGAAATACTTTTTTCAAGCCCATCATTGCCCTTTTTTCTATCACACATTCCTGTCTGCTGCTTCACAGCGTATATGTAAATACCAAGTTCTAACCAGTTGCAGCAGAGAGCTGAAATTCTAGGAATGTTTCCTTTGTACCCAGGACAGTGTCACTTCAGACACAGAAAAAATGGAGGCAGTGTCACCCTGATGTAAATGCAGCTGGGATTATTTCAAAATTTGCTTGTCATAGCCTTTATCCAAGCCAATCCAACATATTCCCACAGTCGACTTTTTCCTTTATCTGTAACACTGGCACATACATGTGCTTTCAGACCTCTCTGTAGAAATACTCACCTTTTGATAAACCCATCTAGTTTATCCTCTCGCTCTTTTAAAAAGGTAATACATTTCTGGAAGATGCAACTGATGTAGTGCATTTTCATAGCAAGAACTTCATTCATGTCTTTCTGCTTCATGCATTTCTCACAAATGAGATCCAGAACCCTGTAACATTTCTGCAGTGCTTCTACTTCGGCCAATAGAGGGTTCTCTTTCACCAGCAACACGATCTAGGAGAAAGATTGCAGAAAATGTAATCCAGTTAAGACTTGGGCATTAGCATTAAAGCTTATATAGCTCATAGTAGCTAAATTTCAGTGGAGTTTCTAATATTCTTCTACTTCCTTCTTATGCAGTCTTCTCTTTCTTTTTCCAAGTCATTATCTAGCATTATTATTCAGTAGACTGTAGTTCACAGTTCCCATACAAGAAAACAATTACAATTAAGACTGGTGTTAAAAACAGTATGTTGGGTTTGTTTTTTTGGTTTGGTTTTGTTGTTTGTTTTTTTTTTAATATGAACCTGAAGAATCAAAACCATTTCTAAAGAAAGGTATAGAAACTACCATGAAACTACTATACACTGTCCTAAAATCTCTTTCCTTTTGAACACCTAAAATAAACTGGACTTGTATGATTTAAGCAGTTTCACAAAACATATCACCTTCACATAATCCTGGAGTACTTCCTGTACTCATTCAGCTTAGTAAAGCACTGAATGAAATGTTCTAAGAGGAAACTGTGCTCTCCACTCACTCAGTTAGTTGCCACTGGTGCACTACTGTCTGTGAGTACTGCAGATACCTGGCTGGAAACTGTTGACACATTCTGGACTTTGACTGGCAAGCCCAAGGAATCTGTATTTGAATTTAGGGGTGTATTCATTTCTCTGAACTACACTGGTGGAGCAAACCATAAAAGACAATATTGTCAGCAATATGCTGGGAAGTAAAAATAAAAGCTCTTTTGCACATACTTTTAGAAACAGCAGCAGTGGTAGATGTTACAGTGGCAAACCAGTGATGAAGATAGGAAGATACATGCTGAGGAAAGCATTGAGAGAACAATAGGATTTTGTTAAGAACTATGTTTCCTTCAAGTGGGGCTGGGAAATAAAGCCAAAAAAGACAGCTATTTATGGTTACTGATAAAAAAAATAAGAATCTCTCCACTTAAAGATGCTAGTTCAAAATTCTGGTACATACAAACATTGAAATGGCTTAATTCTTTAATCACATCTAAATGTTGAGCCTTAAAATAACCTTCCTCACTTTCTGGATTAGTGAATAATGCTTTTGATCTAAGTTGGACTCTCAGAAGAGCTGAATGCTTCCTGACAAAAAGCAACAGCTCCCATGCCAACAAACACATACAGTTTACATATCACTCCACCTTAACAGGATGCATGTTGGTGGTAGTAATAATTTTATGCAGAGGCCCAGCTAATTTTACTGGCAGTTTTGGTTCTTTGTCTAAGCCTTGAGGTTTAGTATAGTAGTCCAGCCTTTCACGTGGAAAGAAGTTGTTGATGACAGTCACACAGTCATGTTGACCTAAATGGAACACAAGAAAAAAATCACCAGTGAAATAATAACCAAAAAGTTTACCTAAACCCAAATCTAATATAAGCAATACAAGAGAGAATTACCCACATGCAAAGAGCTTTGCATGATATACTTTGCACTGCAAACAAGCAACTCTTGTCATTCTGTTGTGTGTAGCTTCAATCTTTAGTAAGTATTAACTTACTGACTTCCCAGAAGGGAATGCACTCACAAAAATTCATTTTGAAAACTGTTTCTACTTCCTGTATCCTCTTTCCCTGGTAAAAAGGAGGAGAATAGCCATTTCTCCTCCAAGTTAAACTATACTAGTAGTCTCATATCAGTGCTATAATTTATCAAGGTAAGATTTTTCCACTTTGTACCTTTAAAATTGACATTTGCATTGAGACTTGTAAGTTTTCAGACCTGAAGCAGATATGAGTGTATCAACCATGGTGGGAGAACTTATAAGAACAGAACATGCTCAAAGTTTACCAAATATAAAAGGACTGTGATGGAAGTAATAAGATGAGGAAAGTTACACCCTCTTCCTGTTTTCTACATCTGACAATATAATGGATTACTCAGCTAAAGGGAAAGTAAAACTTATCTTCTCTAGTTCAGGACCACATTCTTTAAATTGATTGATTTGTCTTGGCATTAATCCTATAATCAGTAGAAGACACAGCCAACCACGTTTCAGCATTTAAAATCCTCCACTGTTTTAGAAGAGACAGTTCTGAGCTAATAGAGCACAGTGTAAGACAAATGACAGGGGAAGAAGTATCCTCACTTCCCACACACAGACAGATGAATTAAGGTTGATTGGACAAAGAATGAAAAAAGAACAGGAATAGATTCCAATGTTCAGACTTTTACAGAGTGGTGTATCTCAGTATGCCTGAAAATATTTATGCTACCTTGGTGATGTGATGAGATTTTAAACAAGAATTTTCAAAAATTATGTTGGAGATAATATTCCCCATCCATCAGTAACTCCATACAGCATCACACTGGAAAAGACTCTCCAAATCCAAAGGATAATTAATGGGAGTAGACTTCTCTGATACAATAAGTGAATAGTTAAGGTTTTGCTGCTTGAACCTCAAGTGAGTAATGTCAACTTTTCCCTCTTTAAAAGAGCAGAATGAGATAACAGAAATTGAAACTTAGCACTAAATTACTATTCAAGGAAGTGAATCTAAATGGCAAGGTAGGCTCTTGAATCCAGAACACCTACAGGACTTGGAGTTCTCAGGCATTTAAACACCATGAGACAGTTGTGTTTGAAAGACATTTTTGGTTTTTGGGAAGCAAAAACTGGGCCATTGAAAATTGCTCCACTTTTCCTTATAATATTTCATCAATTCTCCTTGCTAGAAATAGAGAAAAAGTGGAACATTAAATCAGCAGCTTAGTGTACTGTCAAGGTGGGTAAAATATGTAAAAAGGGCTTATAGAAACAAACATAAAAAGACAAGAAAAATAAACAGAACGGCAAAAAAGCCCATTACATGTTTTTCCAGGTTTAATTCTGCATGCTGAAACGACAAACTTTTATCTTATTCTAGTGAAGTTCAGGTCAGTAAGCACTGACTATCTCAGAAAAGGTTCCAAGACTTCTCCCTCTCCCAAAGCAGGGGAGAGGACAGGTGATTGCTCACTGCCAGCACACAGCTCAAACTCAGCTGAGTTCCTGACTCCTGGCACTAAGGTCACTCTTTCCCACAAAGGAAGCTCCAATTAGCACTTGGTGCTGCACTTCAGACACCTCCAATGTAACTAGCTTCCTCTTACTATTTCCAAAGTGGTGACATCGCAAAAACTTACACACTTCAACAGCAACACCTCTTCTCACAGGTAAGATCATCTGTTTTTATGAAACCAAACATGAGAATGGAACACAAATTGAGTTTTACATGATAAGACATGGAAAACAAAGCTTAACAATGTGTCAGTTCAGAACAAGTCATTAAATAATGTTTCTCCAACAACAAGCATCAGAATCTAACATTTTACTTCATTAGGAGTTTAGGAAATTATAATAATTTTCACCTTACCCACAAAAGCAGCCATCTGTGCTGCTGTCCTTCCCACAGAGTTGACAACATCAGTTTCTGCTCCAGCCTCTAACATCATCCAGGTGATTTCTTTATTTCCTGAATTTGCAGGAAAGATATGGGGAATGAGTGAGGACAAATCAGAACTTGTAATTCTCTATGCTTCAAAAAAACGTACTGAATTTCTTAAAGACCAGGAATAACACTGAGGAAAATGAACGTTCTTAAATGTTGTTCTTTTAAGAATGGATTAAAAAAAAGGCATGGTGCTTATTTAACGTTCCAGAGGGTGTAACTCTACTCTCTGTAATGCACATTCACCTTTCCTTGGAGCTTATGGGAGTCACACTCATGTAACTACACTAGAGCTTGGTTGCTCTGGACAGCAGTATAGAAGGAAATTCTACTAATCCAGTTAGACAGTTCAACTACATTTGCTATTCTAGGAAGAAAAACACATTCAGGACTATGATGTAGCAGGAACACAGTGAACAGAACAGATTGTTCCTTTCTCCACAGTGGGAACTGGGTGTTCAGACTGGGCTAAATACCAAGTAAAATGAAGCTAAAATTTGATGGGAAGATTAGATGACTTAATTGGTGCCCTTCAGAGACTAATAAGGACACTTGTCACCACTCCTGCTGGTTCTGCTTTCAAAGGTATTCTTACTTTATCAGTTTTTGTGCAGAGGCTAAGTACAGAAAAGTCAATACAAAAAGGGGATGTTGGATGAAAATGGATGTTTAAAAACAAAATCACTGCGTCAGTAGTGCTCATGTACCTTTTGTGCTCACAGATAACAGACCCTAAAGTAAACATTGAGAGGCATTCACACCCAGGATGACAGGTTAAAAGCTCAGCTGTGAGAAAATGGTAAAAATCCAGCATTTTCCATAAAGCTGTAGTCATTTAACAACCTCTAAGAGATTGTTCTCATCACCTGCTGCAGCTGTGATACTGCTCAATATCAAAGAATGTTGAAATTTCCCACACCTTTTTACCAAAGTTTTAGCAGAAAAACAATCTGATGATCTAGTTAAGGCTCATACACACACATAAGCCTTTCTCTTTTTATACTTATGGTGAAAGAAGGCAGTTTCAAACTCTACTTGCTAAGAAACCTGACTTCACTAGGATCTCCTTTTTGGGAAGACATAAGTGGCCTAGTAAAGAAGATACTTAAAATAACCTCATATTCCCAAATCTAATCTTTTTCCCAGAAAGAACGATCTTTTAATGTAGTGTCTTTTTCTCACTCAAAGAAATCACTCTACCTGCCATTAGGGAAAAAGAATAGCAAGCAGAAAGCTGCAAACCACCACTTAAGACAGGAGAAGATATTTACAACTATAAGCACTCTCATGAAAAAAATACTGTTAGAGGAGAGGGAAAATTAATGTGGGAAAACATCTTTTTAAAACTTACTAAATACATTTTTAAAAGCCCACAAGATAGTTGGAAAAATAATGTAAGAGGAAGACAAAATTTGAAAAATATGGGATTGAGAAGTCTCAAACATTACTAAAAGCTACTGCTTTGCAGTACTAAAAAGGCAGCTTGGTGCAGCATCATTTTCAGTGTAACACAGTCTAAGTAGACAGAATGTATCCCACTGCAGAAGAAAACTGTTCCAGGAAAGTGACTGTTGAAATCTCTAACAAACAGGACAAAGTAGGTACAGGACAAGTAGACTGTATGCCTCAAAATGCTGAACAAAATAAATTTTTATATGAGCCTGAACAGTAGCTCTCCTGTTCGACTGTCCACAGGATTCTACTCATTGTGACATGGTTGCATGGTTCCCATAAATAACAGCAAACCTGAATAATAAAACCATGTCAAGATTTCCTTTTAAATTATTAATTTATGGCAAATTGTACCCGTTGAAGTCATAAAAATCAGTGATCTGAGTTTAGTAAGAAGTTACCTGAAAGTCCAGCAAACATCAAGGCAGTGTATCCATGCTCATGTTCATTGCAGTTTACATCAGCTCCGTGTCTCAAGAGCAACCTGCACATGTCCACCTTCCCTTTGTAAGCTGCATGCATCAGAGGGGTCATGCCATGCTGGCAAAAGAAAGGAGAGGCAAATAGCATACAAAAAAGAATGCTATATCTCTTGATCTTCATACCGATGATCATTTTTATACGTACATACATATTCAATGTAACTACCAAAGCCGCATGTAATATTTTGTTTACAAAAAAAGCTCACAAAATCTTCATTAAAAATATGGTTACTAACATACAGGAGATTTTCCACTTCCATGTCACTTTTCTGATTATGCTGTGCTATAGATTTGAAAACAGAGCAGTGCTGAATAAGTGAAAACCACTTACAGCCAATTTATCATTGTCCTTTTGTGTAAGACATTAGTGTTAAAGACAACTAATGTTTCTGCTAGTTGGAAAAGCTTGATTTAGAAACCTTGTTAGCTTCCTACATTACTCTTTTCTCCCCTGCTGTTGCTTACATGATAAGCAGCAAGAAAATTAGAAATAGGCTCTTGTTGTTTTAAACATTACAAAGGTCTGCAGTCTCTGAAACCCATTTTGCTCATTTTCAGTCCTGATTACTGGTAATTTTGCCATCCGCCGCTCCTACTTCTCCACCTTTCTGGCATGATCAGCCAGAGCTCTGAAAGCTCTTGAAAAGACACACAGCTCTCCTCAGACTTTAACAACCACAGCCTAAACCCTACTGCTTTGATCAACGGTCCCAGTACAAAAAGGATTCGCTTCAGCATGGGAGGACTGAGGTGTAATTATAAATGTAAAGCTGGGCAAACCCCAGAGGAAATTTTCAAAACTAGGATGAACTGTTAGAACTGCTAGTGCAGGCTCTCTCCCTCTCCAAGGGCAGGGAGAAGCATGTTGCTGTTTGAGAAAACTGCATGTCATTCCATTTTTAGAATTTAGTGTGCTTTCTTTTTTTATTTTCGCTTAACATTGGGTCAAGATTCACATAATCGCATGAAACACTCCAATTGCCCAAGAACACCCTCCAACACCGCATGCTTCAGTTTGTCTCTGAAGGAAACCAAAACAGCATTCTGCTCCTTTCTTTGCCAGTCAAGGCTGTGTGCTTGAATACTGTCATGTACACCACTGCTGCATCTCTGTAAATGCAAGGTAATGTGATACTCTCCAATAATGTAATTGTCACTTTGAGCCTTAATATATTTCCTGTTTCAATTTATGACAGAGTAAAACCCAAGTGAGTTTAATTTACCAGCATAATTTTCAACAGATTTCTAAAGGTGAGGGAAATCGGAAAAATTAAAATTTTAATAATTATAAGGTATTATACTTTCATTATTGTCCATCCTAGCTGAAAATATTAAAAAGTGCTTACTTGACGCATTATATATTAGTAACCCACGTATTTTGGTAAACTGCAATATAAACTGCCATTAAATAAACATAATACCTGAACAGATAATTCATAAATATGAAACAAACTGGCTTTGCTAGGTTTCATTTGGGAAACCACAAATGTTAAATAAAGATTTTCTGCCCTACTATATAAAATATATTTTATTTTATTATATTACATTTCATTATGTTATGTCAACAGCAATTTTATGGGCCAATCCCATCGGGAGTCACAGTAGGGCTTTGCCTCCTTTAGCAGCACAGGAGGTACTGCAGCAAAGGAATATGAAGACAGTATGGTTTTTGACAGGAGAAAGAATTTTTAGAAAACAATGATTTTTAAGTTTAGTCATATCCTGAAAGCCAGTTGTTTCAATTAAGATCTGAAGATTATATGACAAAGGAAAGAACTGTGTTTGTTTTATCCTCTCCTCTCAGAAAACAGTTTTTAAAATCCTTTGATTAAATTCGGAAGTGTCAGGCTGTGGTGTGGATCAAAACCCTATCAGGCAGAAAATATGTGGACAGTTGCTATAAAATTGGATTTAAAGTCACATAATATCTGTTTTTCACACTCAAAGCAAACAAAATAGGGTCAGGCTAGACACAAGTTTATCTGGAAATGCTTGGTATCCTGTATTATGTCCCTATACTGAAACTCACTTGACTGCAAGTATTTTTCTCAGCCTGAATGTCCAAGACAGGTCCAGCAACAGTCTGTTTTCTCACAGATGACATTTGGATTGTCAATACAACATACTTAAAAGACAAAACTAGCAGATGGTTTATTAAGCATACAGATGAAACAAATTATTTATTGTTCCATTATGAAACATCAGATGAAGGATTTTCTAGCAGCCAGCATGTAACACTCTTCTGACTAAAAAATCCAGCCTTTTAACCTTATTCCCTAGGACAAAAAAGAATCCTTCCCAGTTTTCAATTTGTTTTGTAGGGATGTTACACAGTACCATCTCTTCTCTTCTGCAGGGCTGTAAGTATGCCCTGTACGTCTCACTATACAAGAGGAAAAGAGTTAGAAGTGCCTCTAGAAATTACCTGGCACTTCTCTTGACTGGGTTCTCCAACTCACCAACCAACAAGGACTCCCTGGCACAACGAGGCTCTTGGCACAGCCAGCCTGGCCATTACAGACCATCTTTCCTGCCTCCTCATGTTGAAAATAGCCCAAAAGCAAACTGAGGGATGGGATTCCAAGAACTACGTTGACCTAATGCTGCCATGGTGGGGAAGTCAATTGATTAAAAAACCCCAAACAACAATCTGTGGGGTCAGTGGGCTGATCCAGCTAACAAGGGAAGAAAAGGATGTGTAGGGAGGCTGCAGGGGCAGGCAGATGAGTACCAGAACCAAGGAGAGGTTGGACTCCACCACCAAACACAGAGGAAAAATAAAGCAGGTCAGTCTATCTTCTCTTCAGCACCCAGCTGAGGTGTGCTTGCACAGGATGAATAAAAACAAATTTATAAAGATAATAAACTGGAAAAGCAACCTTCTGCCATCTAGGAACTACAAAGGAAGTTTCCAATAAAACTGTTTCTCAGCCTTCGTCAACCACAGGAATAAAGAAACACAGGATAGCCAGGGAACAAGAAGTGAGACAAACAAACAAAAAAAAAAAAAAAACTATCTCCTACTCTCGTGACAGGCGAATATTTGGCACAAAACCTCTGTATGTTGTGAGCATTTAAATACTCATGCTCAGTGCGTAAAGAATGAAGACATCACATGTCTTTTTAAAAAGCCATTGTTTTGTAGATAACATGATGACAATTCACTACTGAAGTAGCCACATAAACCTGTGTTACTCAAGTGAAAAGCACAATCCAAGCTCTCCCAACATTCCCACACCCACATCACCCTTCTTCTCAACCACGGAACCCCGTCAAGATGTGCAATACAGGCTGGATCACACTAGAGCAGTCCCTCAGCAGGCACTGGGGTACACTAAGACATTGCACATGTGAGTAGCAGCTACTCAAACAGAGAGGAAAAAGTGGAAAAAAAGAAAGCGAAAGGGCTGTCAAAACCCTAGCTGAAAAACTGCCATAGACATTTGCATAGACACTTGCCAGCAACATTAAAGCATCCACCCCTCCCTTTCCAGCTGATTTTCCAATGAGGAACACAGCCCCACATTAACACAGAAAGAGTGTCTTATTTTACCCTTTAGATTCAGGCAACTAAACCAGTTCTATTTAATTCAGAAAATTATAAACGAAACACACAACTCTAGGTTTGGCTTTTATGTGAGACAGCATTTGGGATGTTACTAAAAATTATGCAAAAAGAACAGGTGCCACAGGATGGCAGAAATACTTGTTGATATATGTCTTCAGAATCAACTCTCTGGTACTGAATGCTGCTAGTCTAGAAATACAACTTGACTTTTCACTGGATGAAAGCCTTCAGAAATTTCACTCTTAAAGCTTTTGAGTAAGATTGCCCTTACACATCTTAAACTTCCTGCAGGCAGGATTTGGAAGGAGATCAACAGTAACATGCACAAATAATTTTAGCTGTAGCTAAGTATGGACTAATTAGAATATGAAATACTGTTCAGTAGGTGTCAATCACAGCTACAGTTCTTCTCCTTTATAGTCATCCTGCTCAGCTGTTGGTTTCACATGTGGAACCCATTAGATTCCTCTGATGATCTTTCAGTTCATCTGCAGCGATGAAAAGTTAAAGCCTACATCAATCAGCAACCTGAATTGAAACCAGATAATTCTTAATAGCAGTTGAAATTTCTTTGGTTTGTGTATTTTGAAGTAGTATGTAAAAAACATCAAAAGATAAAACTCCTCCTCAATAAAGGCCAAAGATCTGGGATTTTCTGCTAGCATAGAATGTTCACACTGGAATAGCAAGATACATTAACTGGAGAGTTGAACATACTCAGTATGAGTGAAGCTACACACATCTCAGCCATGAATAAGCAGGCTGCTGCTGCAATTCCCAGGAAGTGTTCGGTTCTGTGGCACAGAGGAGACTGTCTCTAAATGATACATTACAGAACTGAACAGCTGAATTACCCAAACTAGAGGAAAAAAGTAATGCCCCTAATGCCAGATGATAGTTCTGTACGTAAGAAGATTATGAGCAACCTTACAATTATTTTAAATACAGTAAAATGAGGTACTTCTCAGGTCAAGTCTGTAAGCTTGATCTGCAGAAAACAAAGGATGTAGTACTACTGAGCTCCTTTGCAACCTGAACTACCACCATGACCAGAGGAAACTTCCACAGCTGGAAAGCCCACGTGCTTCCTTTAGCCCGTCTTTCTATAATAATCTGAAATGTTTTAGCCACACGTTGCAGATGGAGTTCAAGTCAGCAAACTGCCAGCAAGGAGTCACAATATTTACAAGCTTGGCATTCTCAGGGGAAAGGAAAGTCCTGAACACTTTCTCCCATGCTAAGTTTCCAAATTAGCAACCATTCCATTTAAAATACAACAAAAGACGACTAAGCAGTGAGCATTAAAGTGAAGTATATTTGTGTTTATTTTGCATCCATTTCCATAGCCTATCTATTTGTCCTCATGTTTTAGGACACCTGAACTTAAATGCCCCTAGAGTTTTAAAGTTACCAAACTGTTAAAGACCAATTTTGTAGAGAAGCTACTGCATTTCCTGGTTTTCATAAAGACACTGATTAAGCCTAAATACCTTTTCCTTCTTCATACATCTAAATCCCCAAACAACAAAGCTATTTGTTTGGTCAGAAAGGGTGCTGAGAAAAAACAGGACTGTATCTGCTGGGTATCTCCAACCTTCTGGAAGATGGGCATCTGTGGAACTCATTTGAGTGAAGGAATCTTACTCCGTTCAAGTGACACTCCCAGCAGATCTCCACAGACAGCAGGAGGTGAAGGGTGTGAGGGAGTCTTGGCACAAGGGCAGAAAAAGCAAGTAGACTTAGAGGAGTCAGTTTTCCTTTTTAAATGCATGTACTGACAGCAGAAGCAATGCTAAAATACTGCATCCAGCTCATGTGTACATTTTTGAAGTAAGAAGCTGAAACAACTGGAAAGGATTTGGAAAAGAGCCACTATTATAGCTCACTTGCTGCAGAAACATAACTTTCGGCAAGATACTTAAAAGGTCACTGCATCTGGAAGACGTTAAAATGTGACTTGGTCCTTGTCTAAAGGTACATAGTGAAAAGACAGCTGATTGTCAGTGCTTTTTAATCTAGAAGAAAGCAGATCCAAGCAGTCAGAATATATGTTCAAACCAAAAATGAAAGGAAGAGGTTATGGGTTTTGGGGTTTTTTTATTAGGAAGTGCACTATGTAACAGCCTGCTTTTGGATGCTGTGGATTCTCCAGCCTGTGGAAATTATTAAATTGTGATTGCATGCTTTCTGTACCACAGCTAGAAGACAGAATTACATTAAAGTGAATGTAATAATGTACTGAATGTACAATTAACTGAATTGAGCTCCCACTTCAATAGCTAAGCATTTCATCTTCAGGGCTTCCTTACTTTTTAACATTAATAAAATAAGTAACAGCAATAAAAATGTGAATTTCTAACTAAGGCAACAGAGAAAAACATTAAGACTTGATGCATTGAGAACAGTCTCCAGTTGTGGCAGCAATGAATAACAGATGAAGCTGGTGTTTAACTACGATTTCACACACACTTATGTATAGATATTACAATAACACATTGGAGCAAAAATTCTAAAGCTGACATGGCTGATGGATTTAAGAACCCTAAACAAATCAGAACCCTCCCCTGATTAATATGCATGATTACACACCATTCTTGGGGATAAAAGGAGTCTGCAAGAAGGCCATTGCATAAACTTTTCAAGTTTTATAGGCCTTGTGAGTATTTAGTCAGATGTGAGCCTTAGGCAAATACGGTTAATATTATTTCTGCTACAACAATAGCCTGAGGCATAACTCGGATATGGTTTCTTTGAATAAGCCATATCCTCTCAACACTAATCCTGGATGTTGCACTAATACTGCAGCAAAGCAGCAGTCATTCAGCACAACTTCAGCAATTACACTTAAGGAAAACCTTTTAATGTCCATACAACAAAGCACACTTGCAAACATATTGTATCTTGGCATCCTGAAGCTCTCTGTAAAGCTTAGTTTGGCTTAGTTTTTCAGAAACTTGTTGAAATTCATGCAGTAGAATTTCAGGTTTAATATTTAACTGTTTTTTAACAACAATCAGAAAATGGATATGTTGGCAGAAATAAAAAAGGCTAACAATATTCCATGAAGATATCTGGTAGAAGAAGTGGCATTCCATTCAGCATTCAGGAGACCACATCTACAATATACTCTGTCCAATGCTGAGCCTTCCAGTGCAACAAAGACATGAATAAACTGCAAAAACATCAATGGAGCATCACCACTACATGGTAGGAACCTGAGCACTTGTGCAGTGGAGAGGCTGCAGGGGGACCTGGGCTTACCTAACCTGGAGAAGGAATGGCTTTGGTGGGACCCAACAGCAGCCTGCCAGAACTGACAGGGAGACCATTGAGAATACAAACTCTTCACTTATGGTGGCAGGAGGGCAAGAGACACTGAGCCTAAGTGGAGGTTGAGATGTAAGTGAAACACTTTTGCGCTGAAAGCACAGTAAGAGAATAGAACCGTTGCCCAGAAATATTGTGCAGTCTCCATCCTTAGAGATTCACAAACCAGACAGGTCAAAACTCAGAGCAATCTCATCTGATCCTGGAGCTGAAGTTTCTTTGAGCCAGAGGCTGAACTAGACACGTTCCCAGAATTTCCCAGTGATTCCTATCAAATTATAAAGGTGTGAAAAAAACCCACAAATTAACATTTAAATTAATAAGTTACAGATGGATTTAGCATGTCTGGCAGGGAATTAGTTTTGCTTGCATGTTACATTTCATATTAATGCTGCATGCTTTAGAAAAACATTGTAAAAAGGGGAAACATGAACATCCCACAAGGTTCATTTCTCCATGAACTTAATCTCCATCTCCAGGTAGCACTTCAGGCTTTAATCTTCTACATGTCTACCACACTCACATCTATATAAAGCTGTGTTTCCACTTGTGATCTAGCTACTCACCCTCCAAGTATGTTTATGGTTTGGCAAAGACAGGGCTTTGGGCAATGAGGCCCAAGCATAGGATGGGGACAGGTATGGTGTCTCCCACAGAAAGTCCCTAAAGAGGCACAACAGTTTGGTGAAGATGACAGGAAGTCAGGGAGCATCCCCAACATGTTTTGCTGCAGTGTTTATCTTACCTTACAGACAGAGCTCATGATGGAACTTGAGAGAAAACACAGTGTAGTACTTTAAGCAACATTTATCTTTAAACTTTCTTTAAAAAACAGTAAGAACTCTTCAAAGGTTCATTATTCAGCTGCAGGCTGGAAATGTCTTCAGAGTAACTCTGATGTTCAGGGCTATAGCAATTACTGTTATAGAAATGCTATTTAACAACATGAAGCCCTTCAGACCTAGTGTTTTCCTTATTAAAGTCAGCATAATGCTTGTACAGTTTTGCAGTACCTCATCCAGGCAATTGACACGGACATTCTTGCTGCCCAGTAGCCTTCCAGCCTCCTCAGTGTTTCCTTTGATTGAAAACAAAAAGACACAAAGAGAGAGAAAAGGGGGTGAGAAACACAATAAACTGAGAATCTGGAGGAAAATGGTCATTTCCATTTCTCATTAGGATAAAAATCTTTTTATGTTAACTGCTTGGGTTTTAGATTAACCACCAAAAAATCAATTGCACTTAGTGAAGATGCCTAGGAATGAACAGTGTTCTGTTCTAGAAGCTAAAAGCCAAGAACTCAGAACATCAAAGAGCAGTTGGAATGCATGAACAACAAGTAAACAACCATTTTTTGTGAAGTAACTAATCTACACACACAAGAACAGGACCCTCATATGTCTCATGATAAATATCACATAAACAGCTCCAAATGGGTATAATGATACTGAGCATTTTAACACATTTCAAACTTCAATCTCTTTTGGAGCATCTTTCGTCTAGAAGAGTTGTCTACATTCCCCCAAAAGGAAATGACCTGATTTCAAAGACTTTTTCGTCTGAATGAAACATGCTTGATCATTTACTCACATCATCTTTCCTGTTTCAATTTGTAATGTGCAACACATCACATGCACAGAAGTGGAATGAATTTGCTTTTGGTAATAGAGAATAGAAGTAGAAAGGACAAGGACCCAGGTAGTTTGATCATTGGCATTTCTAAAAATTGACAAATGGGTAAGTAGACTGAAGTCTGAAAAAGAAATATGTGTCAGGAAAAAAGACTACACCTTTGTATTTTTCAATTGACTACAAAAATTCTGTCAGCTAAGCTACAGGTCTAAGAACCTGATTTAAAGCCCATTGGAGGACTATTCAGGTATTGCAATGCAGCTTCTACAGGCATAAACAAGTAGAAATAAAAGAACATTCAAAGAGTCTGCGTCTGAAGAATATTTGTTGCAAATTAACAGAAATGTCTAATGTCTCATTCAATCATCAGCAAAGCTCTTTCAGCAATGATGTGCTTAATAAAAATAAGCACTGCATCCCTTATTTTAATGATTTTCCTGCTTATCTTTGCTATATCACAAGGAGTTGCTCATCTAGCAAATTTTCAGCAAAACAGCTCTTGCAACTTCAGTTTTGCCTAAAAATCCCATTACAACTACTAGAAACAATTTATTTTCATAAAGCTTTTGGTGTGATTTACCTACACTACAGAGGGTTTTACCAACTTTTTTTAAAATTCATTGATTTGGGGAAAAAAGGACAATCACCTGAGTCACCTCATACACCTGATAAAGACCCAGTAAAAAACCCGTGATTGACAATCAGGGAACCATCAACTGACTTACTCCCCCAGACATACATGAGTTCTAAACACTTCAGAAGCTTCTTAAGAACTGGATCAGTTTTCAGAAGAACATCCCAGCCAAAGAACAGACATCAGTAAGAGCAAAAGGTGATCTTCAGGTAAATTTTAATACAAGCGAAGTTGCATATACAAACTCAGAGTTCTGTATGACAAAACATCAAAGGATTTTCAAACAAGACACTGAACTGATGGAAGTCAGTCTTCTAGAATTGGCCAGAGCTAAAAGTTGGATCCAGGCTCTTCATAGTGGTGCATGAAGAGATAACAGGCAGAAGCTGAAATAAAGGTAAGCTTCAGACTGGATACAAGGAAAAACATTTTCAGTATGAACCCAGTTAGAGGTTGCCCAGAGACACTGTGCAGATTTCCCCCTTGGGAGTTTTCAAGACCTGATGGGATAAAACCCTGAACAATTGTATTTGACCTCACAGCTAATGTGTTTTGAGCAGGAGGTTGGCCGAGAGACCTCCTGAGGTCCCTTCCAAGCTGAATTATCCCACAACCCTAATCAGAAGCATCAGGTAAGTTAGACAGAAGTGTCTGCAAGACAAAGGTCTGAAACTCTATTATTAAAGTGAGTCAATCAAACTGATTCTGGTCCACCAGAAATTCATTGCTGCCTATCCTACGCTTGTGTCTCTGAGGAACAGAGGAACATTTTAATAAAACTGAGAGTGAAGCACCACAACTATAAGTAAAATTTTCATGGGTTCAAATTGCCTGAAAACTACACATAGAAATGCAAGTTTTTAGTTTGCCTCCAACTAATGAATGTTGCTCGTGATTTTCAAAATATAGTTTGGAGGATAACTATTTAGTCAGAGCTATGAAATTCACATTACTGGACCAGGAAACCCAAATGATAGAAAGTTCCCCTGGCAACAAGCACGTGTACCACATATTGTGATGAAACTGCGGCACTTATATGAAATGCAAAATCACAGAATAGGTCAGTTTAAAAGGGACACAGTGGGCTGGTTATCTGGTCCAACCTTGCTGCTCAAGCAGGGCCATCCTAGAGCACATTGAACAGAACTGCATCCAGACAATTTTTGAATACCTCCAATGAGTGACACTACACAACTTCTCTGGGTAAGTTGTTCCAGTGCTCAGTAACCTGCACTGTAAAGTTCTTTCTCTTATTTAGGTGGAATTTCCTGTGCATCAGTTTCTGCCCATTGCCTCTTGTCCTATTGCTTGGCACCACCGGCAAGAGCCTGGCTCCATCATCTTGACACCATCCCTTCCGACAGACATTGATTCCCTCTCCTCTCTCTAAGAGGACAGTATAAGGTAGTATAAGGGATAGTATAAGACAGTATAAGGGATACTAAAATAAAACAGTATAAGGGATAAGCGGTGCACAACATCCCAAACAAGCTAAAGTTCTGGTAATGTGAGAATAACGTGTCTGCAAAGACATCCTGGTCTGACAACAGCACACGGGGGAAACCATACAGCAGGCTAGAGGAGTGGATTACCTCCAAGAAAACTTTTTTTTTTTTTCCAGAGGACATTAAGAGCAATAACTAGGCAAATGTCAACAGACACTGCTAATAAGACGTAAGCTCTCCTGGGCAGAGTTAGACCCGCCCAGCTGAGCTGCCCCAGCCCCTGCAGCGCACCGCGCCTCCCACCGCACTCCGCGGGTGACGCGGGCCTGCCCGGAGGGAACGGCCCCTGTCCCCGGCGGGGAGAAGGGTGACGGGCCCGAAGGCGGGCCGGGGAGGCAGGCGGCCCTCAGTGCCGCGACACGAGTGTTGGCAATGCTATAACGAGCGCGGCCGAGGGCGCGGGCAGCCCGGCGAGCGGCCGGTAACGGCGCCTCACCCGCCACGCCAACGTGTGGGGACACAAACCCCTCCCGGGCACGGCCGGCGGGGCCCGTGGAGCTGCGGCCCGGGGCCGCGAGCGGCGAGGGCCGGGCGGGCTCACCTGTGGCGATCACTGCCAGCAAGTCCTTCTCCTCCGCGCTCAGGTCACCTTTCCTGGGGGGAGCCATCGCGCCCCCCGCGCACGGTAAGGCGGGATCAGCCCGGGACGGCGCCCGCAGCGCCCCCGAGCGCCCCCGCCCGCGGCACCGCCCCCGCCCGCTGCTCACGGGCCTTCCGCCCGCAGTCCCGCCCTGCTGGGGCCGGCTGCGGGCCGAACCATTCCTGCCCAGGCACGGGGGGCATTGCGCGCCGGCTTGTCGCCCTCCGCCAGCTTGCCGTCCGGTGCTGCCGGAGAGAAGGAGCCTTTCCGCTCTCTCCTCTCGCTTTTAAGTTGAGAAACGCGTTCTGCTTCACTTTTGTCACCCCTTTTTGCCTTCTCCGCCGTTCCTCCGTTCGTCCCACCCCGGGGAGGTGCCGGGAGTGGTGCGGGCGGGCGGAGGCGCCCGTGTGTCAATGTGTCCGTCCTTCACTCCTCCATTGTCTCCCGCCGCCGCCGCTGCTGTCGCGCCCGCTCGCCCTCCCCGCCCCGGACCGCGCAACCACCCGACAGGTGCGGCCGGGACGGGGAGAGCGCCGGGCGGGAGCCGCGCCTGAGCCCCTCCGGAGCCCCGCGGCGCTGCCGCCCAGGCAACCACGGCTGCTGTGGGGCAGCTCCGGGCGGGCGGGCGCGGCGGCCATGGCGGGGCAGGGCAGGGCAGGGCAGGGCGGGCGGCGGCACAGGCACAGCCCCGGCTCGGTGCCGGAGCCCGCGTTCGGAAATGCCGCCATTCGCGGGTTTGCGGAGCACCGGCGGCTCCGGGTCCGCTGCGGGAGGGCGGCGGTGCGGGATCTGGTGCACGCCGGCCCTTCGGTCCGTGCTCCTGATTTCATGCCTTTTTATGGCACCGGTTTGTTGGGCGGTGGGGTTTTCTGTCGGTGTTTTTTTTTTGTGTCTTTTTGCAGGCAGGTGGAGCGGTGTGTCGGGCTGAAGCGGCCGCAGGGAGCCGTGCTGAGGCGCGGCGCGGTGTGCGCAGAGGGAGCGGGCGGTGATGGGTCGGGAGGGGAAGAACGCGCTCGGCTTCGGTGTGCCGAGCCGTGCCTTTTGTTGGCGCCTTGCTAAAATTAAACTCTTGGTGGAAAAATGTTCTTTGTTACACGTCCAACTTTCCACTATTCCGGCAGAAGCTCGGTAGGCGCAGGGACGATCGTGCAGATTCCCTCCAAGGGACTGAGGTTTAACATCCTTGATTTCTGCCTGTTTTTGTACCACAGAAAAAAGCAGTACCCTGGTACTTGGTACTGACTTTTACCCTCCTTTGCCCTTCTCTTCGATGTATGTTTTTTTGTATCCTTTCTTTTGAGGAGCCCAATTTTTTTCCTGTAACTAATTTTTGAAGGCATACCTTTGTCAGCAAGCCGAGTTTTTTCTTTCCTTAGTACTTGCAGGTCATCTCGTGTTTACTTACATGCTGAAATTTCTCTTTCCAATACTGATCTTCTTCTCTGTTTTGGAATTTTGATGACTTCTTGACTGACTTCCAGAAATGGTGAAGTCTCACTTTGCTTCCTGGTTCATCGAAAAGCATGCTCTCTGAATGTAGTGTTTCTTTGTAACAACTTGGGTAAAAAACCGAAATGTGATATAGTTTTGTTTTGGCAAAACAGCCAAATTCTGTACGTTTCCATGATTTTAAAAATGATGAGAATACAGGGGTGTACCACCATCTAGTTTTACTTGCATCAACAAGTGTAAATAAAAGAGATCAGTTTGGACTTCAGATTATAACAGATTCTCTTGACTTTTTTTGTGGGAAACCAAAAATGCCATTAAAGCACAAGTGCTTTTAATACTCTGATCCAGAAAAATACCCCCATGTAGTGCTAACAGAAGTATGTCACTGGCTCAACCATGAAGGCTGAAATTAGGGTTTAAGTGCTCTTTTGTTGGTTCACTGCAGGGTGTGAATTTTACCTGCTGTGAACAAATTTTTTGATACTACAGTGCTCTGATAATCTCTGTGGCTCTATTAAATAACAGGAGCTTCCTTTTGCACTCAAAAAAACCCCCACAAAACCTGTTGTGCATTCAGTGCACAAAAGTATGCATATTACATTCCTTTTATTTAATGTGAGAATGTCAGTATTGCCATCGTACCCTGGTTCACTGAATGAACAAACACAATTTTTCCTTGGCAGCCTCGCTGGATCTCACTTGGTGACTAAGGCTATAGGAGTGCTCCATCTGGAAGGGTAATGAAATACTTTCAGTGCTAGTTAAAACATGTTTCTCACTCTTACCTGGCTTCTGTATGACCTTCAATCCTGTGATACGCAGATATTTCACAATCTTCAGTTTATCCTTGTGAGATGGTGATGAAGTGGCATTGCCTCCATTTTACGAACGTAATTCGAAGCATGGAGGCAACAAGTGATTCTTTTCAGGGCAGTGCAGGAAGTCAGTGTCTGGGCAGGGAACTGGAACATGAAAATGTAGGTTTTGTGCCTTTGTGTCTTGCTTCTTAATGCATTTCTTTTATCTGCTGCATCTGTTTGTCTCACATATTTAAGATGTGGGTATTACTGGTTGGTAATTAATAATTTACATTTTGTTTATTACAGAGGGAGAAGGAAATGTTACCTTCACTGTGATTCAGAATATTTTTTAGATTTTAAATTGTATCTGTACATATAAAAAATTCCCTATTTCATCATCAGGTGATATGTCTGGTGCTTGTGATTTCTGAAGCAGGAACAGTGGTGACATTTTTCCCCAGCAGTTTGCTGGCTGTAGTGTGCGGATGTGTGCTTGTGGGGATTGGTGGTAGCTGTTGTTACCAATGTGTAGGTGATCCTAAGTGCCTGTCTGCAATTGTCAAGAGTAAGATTCATGCAATAAAATAATGAGGATTTCTTTAATAAAGTGACGTTCATTTTGGGAGAATGTACAGAGCAGTAAGCCTTTCTTGGGTCAGATTTGGGGAGAAGAGACTGCCCTATGCCTTGGAGAGTACACCAGGAAACTCAGTCTTTGGACATGGAAGAGAGGGAAAGGAAATGCTGAACTGGTTTGACTGTTCTCAGTGTTTTCTCTCAAATAACCAACCTTCTCCCTTGGAGGGTTGCCTGAATTCTGGCCATGTACTCTGCTGCTCTGCTAATGGCAGCAGAGGTCAAAGATCCTTCTATAGTCTCTTTCTGTTCCTGGGCCTGGCAGGGTCAGGAACTTGGTCTGATCCACTGCATTTTATCTAGGGGGAAATAAAATAATAGGTCATACAAGTACTCATACTTCTGTGACTTGTTTCCCAGCTCCCATCTCAGTGGTTCACAGCTAGAGATTTCTTCAGCAAAAAGTGGTGTCTTTGTGTTTACCTTTATATTTGACAGCCTAAAGTGCTAGGCTTTTTGAATTTAGGTAAATTTAGGTATGTAGCATCCCATCATTATAACCTTTACAACTGCTTGAAAGAGGACCTCTGCTTGTTTTTGACCTTGCTACTTCATGGTTTTGTTCAGTCCCCAGTTCCTGTTTCGGGAGCCGATGAGGGATTAGTTCCTGTTCAACCTTGGCATGCAGTCATGCCTTGACAGGCCTGTGGTGTCCCCTGCCATTGTCTTTTTGCCAAGCCGAAGTCTTAGGTGTATTGAGTCACTCCTATGTAAAATCCATTCCATATGGTTACCAACTGTGTTTCTGTAAACTAGCTCTCTTTTCCTGCATGCCCTGGGCAATAGGAAATCTCCTTCAAGTGGAGCTGAGCCTTGCAGACAGACCCCCACTGGGTTTTGGTCCTGCTGTCTCCAATCCTTATAATTATATCCTGGCCAAAGTTAAGAGGATCTAATAGGATTATTCATTTAGATCAATTCAAGTTCATGCAAGTTCAAGGGTTTTTTATTGCTAGAAACATCCTCTGTTTTTTCCTCTCAGATCTCACAAATAGTAATCTGTGGATGAGTTACTTCCGCCCCTCCCCAGCCCAGTTGTTTGGCACTGTGTAACTCTTTGACTTCTTTAAGTGTTTTTATTTTATTTTAAGTGGGGTGCTTTTTAAACTTACATCTATTTCTGGATCTCAGGACACCCGCTTGATATTTGTTATGATCTGTCAATATTGCTAAGGCCTGTTTTTTACCAGAGGCTAGATTATAAGACCACAAAAGAATCACTGAAACAGGTGAGCACTGATACACGTTTGAACACAATTGGTGTAGCCACAATAGCTACACACGAGCTGTACACAAGCTATCTTAGCTATAGCTAAGATGCTGCTCTGAGACATGGATAGAGGTCTGCTCCTGCTACCAGTTCTTTGTGAGGTGTTGCACAGTGTTAGGCTTTCTCTACACTTTGAACTTCAGGGGCAAATCCCAGGACTTGGCCGTAGCTGTATCCAAAGTCTGGCAAGATGAGGCTTATGCTTGCTTCATCTTCTATTGAGCCCAGACTTAAAGGATTCTTACATATATGGGACTGAAGGACACCAAAGTATTCTCCAAAAGATTATCTGATCCAGACTATTGGATGAGCACAGTAGTGGTGAGCAGTGTTCTCCATCAGGAAATACAGGTCAGAGCAATGGGAACGTACCAGTTTGGGACTTGAACGTCCATATAACGGCAAGGTACTTCTGTCTGGGCTTAGTAGTCTGATTGGAGTGTTGGTAGTTTGCTCCAAAACCTGACCTGATTGAGCAGAGCCAGCTTTGGTGGTTTTGCACCTAAAATATAGCCTGAATAGCAGCCACCTATAGAATTTTATTTTAAGAAAACTTCTCACAAGTTTATTTGTATAGGTTGTGAAGTACATTTCTGAGCATATGCTTTTATTTTTGTGTGTCTTTAACTGCTAATCATGCCAGGGCAACCAGAATCTTCCCACAGGGAGTGAGGATTAACAGTGCAAAGAAGAAATTTCGAGATGCTCATAATGATGATCATGGGCAATGTAAGTGCCTTAGATGAATGTTCATTTGTACTACCTGGTTAAAAGCTTCATTTGAAAAAGTCAGCATTGCTTTCACAACAAAATCAGATATGTGTGCCCCTTTGTCTCTTTGTGTACCCAACATAGGAAAAAATTAAACTGCTCTTTCGCAGAGTGAGTTCCCATTCTCTTAATTGATTGTTCTAGATGGTTCTAGTATGAACAACTTGCTCAGACAATGCATCTTTTGTGCTTTTCATGGGAGGCTCTAAGTCGTGATGATTTTATTGAATTGAAAGAAATCTAACCTTTAAACAAATTGCTTCATGCCTGTGAATTCCGTGTAGGTAGGTACTTCCATTTTTTAGAAGAGATGGCATGCAAGCAGCTTTTTGCTGTTAAAGCCTGAGATGTGTTTAGTGACAGCAATATGTGTCAGAGTATGCCTGAGCACCTTTGCAAGACTTAAGTTCTTTCCCACTGAAGCTTTGCAAGTGGTAGCAATAACCCAGTAATGCATTAGCACGGCTTCTGTAAGACTTGAATTGCAGTGGCTTTTCAGATGAGTGTTCCTAAAATAAATTCAAAATTTCAGACATACGAAGTAAATAAAATTACATAAAGCTGCAATGGAAATATATGTGTGCGTAGAAGGAGACGGAAAAACTCCAGCTCATATAGAATTTATAGTGCTTTTGGGAATTCATGAGTGCAATACTGGGAAAACCAGTGTCAGCAGCATTTAGTGACAATCAAACCTTTTCTCTGGTGAAGAACGGTGGAGGCACTTGGGTTAAACATTTAATTAGATCTAACTAGTGAGTAATTTTTTTTAACCTCCAGACAGGTTTATTTAACTCTGCTTACAGTCATGTGCAGATATGTATACCTGTTGAAGGGTTAAGGTTATTGTTTAGGACAGAGTAATTAGATCATGCATTGAATGGATGTGTGCTGTTAAGTTCAAATTGCTTTAAGAGACATCATCTTTTATTCCTCAGCTTATTTTCTGTCCTCATTCCTCCTGTGCAAATTCAAGATTTCCTGTGTCTGTGTTGCTCATAAGGCAATAGGTGATCATCCACGTCTATATCTCTGCTTGAGTTTACAGATTAAGTAATTCCATACTGATACTTCATGAGCAATAAATCACCTGTGAACTGCCATGGTTGTTCATTAAACTGTGCATTTGATTTCTGAAAGTTTCTTTTTCCATGTGATCCATTGTTGATTAAGCATGAGTCTTCCCCTTAACTGCAACAGTACTTACATGTTTAAAGTAGGAACTTGAACTTATCTGTTCAATGATAAATAAAATACTCAAGGATCATTCAGAGGATTTCTGGTGTGTGAGAGGAAAATAGACAAATGGAAAAAAATCTATTCTTTCTCCCTAGAGAGAAGTCTGTGGAGTGCAATAATACTCTGCCATGCCTGAAAACCCTGTTGAACTTGCTGTACCATACTTCTTAAATGTAGCTGTAGATCTTCTAAGAGACTGCAAAAGTCAAAATAAAAAGCAAAAAAGAGTCTAGTACCCATGCACAGTGGTGTGGTGGCCATATTTACTGCACCATAGTGCTCTTCACCATTCTTACATGCTGCACAGCTGAGAGCAGGATGAAACACTTGAATTTCAGGGGTTAACAGCTTTGGGCTTCTGTTAAGTGTGGTTGTATAGTGCAAGCACAATAAAGGGAATTCATATGTTTGTAGCAATTTGCTGGTGGACATTCTGACTTGGATTGCTGTTTGTGATGGGGATGGTTAAGTGGAAGTGGCAGCTTTTGTAGATCACATTGCAGGTTTATTCTCATTCCATCTTTAGATGTGCTTTTGTTGGTTTTAATAAAGTAGAAAGCCTTCCTCACATGTGCCATATTAAAGAAATAATCAATATTGAGTTATGTATTTTGGGTTTTAAATTCAGCAAGTCAGGAAAATACTTCCAGGAAGTAAATCAGTAGTAATTCCAACCTTGTCTATGAAAACTTTTAGTTGCTATGTGTCTTAAGAGATTTTGAAATTAGAAATGTGGTTTTTTCTACTACAGAAACTATAGAGTGAATTTTAAAATTTACTGAGTACTTCAGACATGTTTTGGCATTCTATGCAAGGGTTTGCTCTGAAAAATCTGAGTTATTCTTATGTTGGATGGAGAAGTTTTGTGTAGAGATCACTTAGAGTTTTTGCAGACTCATAGTGGCAGACAAAGATTATTACTTTTAGTCAGCCTATAAGAAGGGTGGATTACCTCTAGTGAGAATTAGGAATGACGACAGACAGGTCAGGCAAAGGAAATGCTAGACATAGTCTGGGACAGAGAGGTTTTCCAGGGACATTGGAAGGAAGCATCTTCTTTGACGTCTTGAATCTCAACGAGTTTCTACAATTCCTTCAACTAGTGCAGGCAGAACAATTAAATATGGCTTTGGGGTTGTACTTCCTTGTAATAACTAGTGTCTCATGTGTTTTCCTTAGATGTGTTCTCATGCAGAAAAGAAGTCTAAGCAGTTCAATGGTTTGTAATTTGCAAGCTAAAGTGATCCTTTCATTTTAGGTTTTGTTTCCATAAATAAAACCCTCTAGTTCTCTGGAAATATTTTTAAGAGGAAAGATACATTCAGTGTATTCAAGTTATACATTAGTCATTTTTCTTCTGATAAGACACAGGGGTGAAATCTTGGGAAGACACTACTGAGCATTAGCCAGGTACAGGGCTTGTTATTTATGTTCACTACCATTCAATGCCTTGAGCAATAGAAGATTAGAAAAACAAAGTATGTTATTTCTTTAAAATGCTTGAGGAGAAGTCAGCCCTTTAGAAGAAGGGATGATGAGTTTCTTTTCAATCTACAACCTTCATTGTATACATCAATATTGATATGAGTTTGGTTTGAGTCTAGGTGCTGTTTTTTCCCATGTGTCTGCACCTTTCTGAAGCCTGTGATGTTAAGTCTCTTCTGTCTTAGGTCTGCTTTATTTTCTTAATGTCAGGTTTCTTGTGACAGACCTGAGGATCCCAAAACCATTAGCCAGTGCTATGGAAACCCAGTGTTCTGCTGTTGAATACCATATTCTGCCAAGATGTTTGTGGGTTTCTTTCCCTACATTTCGCATGAAAAGAGGCCCCAGTCAGTGTGTCCCCAGGGCCGTGTGAATCCTTGGCTCTGCCCTTCAGATTTATCATCCTGCCCATCAGTCTCAGCTCCCTTCACAGCACAAGGAAACACTTACTTCTATCTCAAGCATATGCATGCAGTCTTTCGCCAGATTATGAGTTTGGCTATCTTGTTTTGTGGGGCCTTGTTAAAAGGCTTCTTGAATTAGAGAAAGGAAAGGATGCTCATAATTCTCTAGAAGAGCCAAGGCAAGGGCTTTATTTTGTGAATTGTTTTATTCCTGTTAAAGTGTTTATTGGTGTATGCTGAAAAGTGCCTTTTCCCCAATGTGCCCTGCCATCAGTATGTCAATTTGCATTGCTGTTGTGTCTCCAAGATTCTTCATGATGACAGTGGACTGGTTGTTTGGTGACACACAGTGCTAAATTGTCACGGCATCAGACTCTCAGGTCTCTCCTGTGAGGAAGCTGTGCAGTTCTTGAACTTTTGTCTGTGAGCAGTGGTTCCCAGCTCACTAAAGCCAAATGTGTTAAGCGAAAGCATTTTTTAGGTGGCCCATTTGATGCTAGGATTAGTTTAGTATCTTAGTGCCCTTCCCAAGTTGTATTTTGTTTCCTGGCTATTAGAAGGCCTCATTCTTTCCCCATTTTCCTTTATCCTATCAGTTTAAACAGTTGTTGATCTTCTTAGTGGGTATCAGCCCTGCAAAAGCAGTGTTATGATATGAGGAGACAACATAAAATCTTTTGAAGCTGAGGGAGAGCAAGATGTTGGTGATGGGGACAAGGAGTGTTGGACATGTTCCCCATTATTTTCAACGTGCTTGTTACATATTTTTGTAATTCCAAGATAATCAATTTATGTTGAAAACTAGGCTATTAGATTACTGGATAAAGTACCTTTATTCACGTTCCTAACAATTGGTTAATAAAGGTTCATATCAACATATTTTTATCTGAAATATCAACTTTATTTTTGAAGCATTGTCAGGAATTGCACAAAATACCACTTACTCCAAAGCCCCCGATTGAGAGTCATGTGGAATATCTGCTCTTTTCTGTTTTAGAATTGAAAAAAAAATTAATTTAGGTTGGCACTTCTCATACCTTTGCATTTTTATCCTCCCTTAGCAAAGAATATATGCTAGCTTTTCTAGTTACTCTAGTTAGTTACAGCCCAACTGAGTGTATCAAACTAGGCAGAGCAACATTTGAGGTGGGAGATAAATGTGGTGGTTTGCATGGCCGTCAGCAGTCAGGTCATTGACTTGGAGAGTTTGGCTGTATCCATGACTGAGCAGCTCTACATTCTAGGGTTTAGCTAGGTTAACGTCTTTCTGAAGCCTCTGAGGGAGCCAAGCTTTTCATTGTGGTTTCTCAGTCCAGAAAAAAAAAAATCCTTTAGCTGTCTCATTAGTAAACCTTTTAAATTCTTCATATTTTGCATCCTCATAGGAGATGAGTTGTAGAAATCTAGCGTAGCTTTTATTGGTGTTTTTGCTCTCTTGTGCAAATGTATGTGTGCATACACCTGCAGATGCACATCCCATGGAACCCTTATTAGGTTATCTGCAGAAGCAGGTCGCTGATATGCTCTTTCCAGTGCATGAACAGTGATGCTGTAAACAAGAAAATAGATTTCACTATTAATAGTGTCAAATATAATTGTGCTGAGCTGACATTGACATAGGCCAAACAACCACAAAGTGGATGCATGCTTTCTCTGAAGGAAGCAAGGCTGTAGTGGCATAGTGGTGGTTTATGCCCTTGAAAAAAGATATTAAACATACTCTGGTTAGAAATCCATAACTCCTGCAGTAATGCTTGTTGGCTTCAGAAACTGGGTTGGGAGTGGGTGGATGGCTGTGGTCTGATGCTGAGACTATTCTCTCAGCATATTTGTGGCACACAGAATTTGGAAACTTCTCAGCCAACAATGAAAATTCTGTGAATTATTTCAGAAAGATAAGCAAGCAGGTCTACTGAATTAACCATAGAACTGAATAGTATACAAATAGTAACTACCTGATTGGTAATTTTGGGTGGGTAACTTAATTCTTAACTCTGCTTGAGATGTTCGTAGGTATCACTGAGCTGTAGACTTTCACACAGATGGCCAATCTGCAGGTGTGAAGTTAGATCTGATTCAGATACCTAAAAAGTGCCTTAAATCTGAAGCTGTGAAGCTGTTCATCCATCTCACTCTAAGATGGGCAAGCAAGAATATTTTAGATAAGCTGTTTTCTGGAAATGTTTATGTTTCTCCTTATGGTAGAAAGAGGCAAGAATTGCAGCGTCAGACTTGGGTGTCATCATTCATTTTTAAGGCAGGTCAAATGCACCCCATTTTTGGGTTCTGGCAGATGGCTGTTTAGTCAAGAAAAGTCGATAGGGGTTTTGGCTTAGCTGATTGCCTGCTAAAATGATCGACAGTGAAACAGGGAGTGGTCCTCACAATCAATAGTACCAATTAAATTGCTGGGTTTGGCATTGAACTGAGCTGACGGACAGCTCTCCATGCTTCCATTACCAGTGCATGGGCACAAATCACTGCAATGTATTCAGCACTGCCTGCTGCCTCTGTGGTGGAGTTGGGTAAAACATTACATATCTGCTCTGGTCAACATTGGGGTGAAACAGATGTCTCCATAACTTCTACTAGCTTCTTGTAATGTGATTATGCCAGTAGGAGATGACGCTAAGACTGGAAAATAGATACAAATAAGTGAACACAACAGGCTAATTACTCTTTTTTCTAGCTTAGGTGATTTATATTGATGCTTCATTTGACTTCTTTTTGTGGTTATGTTTCTTAATTCTGAGATTTTAGCCACCTGTATATATAAATGTATTTTTGACAACTGAGTTTTCATCTGATTGCAATTATGATCAAAATTGCATATAATTATAACTTTTTGAGAAGCAAAACTTGAGATGCATTCATAATAGCCATTGCTTGCAGTGCTGTGCTTACAGATAGACTGTGAATTTTTCAGATTCAGTTTGATGGTCTTCAAAGTCTCCTGAATATGGATTACCAACGAAGACATATTCTTGGTTTTATGCTTTTATATTTTCAGATAAATGTTGCATTTAATGTCATTTATGTTTTGATACAGCATGGAAGAAGATTAAGAAAAACAAAGTTGAACTGTCAAAATTGAGAGAAGATGCAGTGCTTTGAGCACTTTCAGGACTGTGTCTGTGTATGATATTCCAAAAATGTGTAACTTTGCCATACATGATTGCTGGGCATTTGAGCTTTCAGTTACCAAAGCAAAACTGATCTCCCACTTCTGATATGCGAATAGTGTCAGAGTCTAGTGCTCTCTGACCAGCATCTTTTAGATATTCCACATATGGAGGGTATGATGTTTAATACTTCATTTCGTCACCTGAAGTTAGTTGATTTTATATGGTATTTCTGATTTAGCAGAGTAATACAAATTATACTGAAGATGTCATACAACTGTAAATGACATGTAACAAAGTATAGCAGTTGCAATACACAGTTCAATCACAATACCAATGTGATTCCCATTACCAGTCTTAACAGTATTCTCACTGGGCACAATGCTGGGCAACCCCAAATTTTGGGAAGAAATATGGGACTTGAATCACAATATGCCTGAAAGATTTTTGCTTTCATCACTGAAGAGAATTGGTTTGAATGTTTTCCCTCGTTTTACAAGAAGCAATCTAAAGTCCTCCTGCGAAATTAGTAATACAGCAAGCTGACCTTGGATAGACCTCTTGGGATTTTTGCTTGCTTCTCCTCCTAACGTGACCTTACTCAGGTGCCACCCAGCTCTCAGTGCTGTTGTCATAATACTCCCAAGTGGAGTATGCTGTCATGGGTGAATAATGCTTATCTTGCATGTTTGTGAATTTAAGAGGCAGCCTTCTCATATCAAAGCTTGGTTTACTGGGAGAAATTTGCCCTAGGTCTGTAATCTCATCTCTGGAAGTGGTCTGTAGTGTTGGCAGGTGAGAAAAGAAAAAGAGAAAAGGGTGGGGGAGGAGAATGTGGTGGTATAAAAATATAAATAGAAGGGAGTGCTACATTTCTTTCTTTCATGTCCTGGCAAACTCACAGCATTTTTCAAGCCTAGAAGGTTATGTCATTCATGTGTTTATAGCCCTTGACAGACTCTTCTTCCATGAATTAGTCTAAGAGCTTTCAGGTTTTCGCATAGAGGTGAAGAAATGCCATTCTGAAGTAAGGTGGAGAGCGCCGGTATGAGAGCTGCCAAGCAGCGGGTAGGATAGCGAGTGTCTGCTCAGTCTGTAATAGTTATTTTTCTGACTCACCTAGCATAACATTTGATTGTGTGGGCATCCCATGGGTGGGTTTTATTTCTTTTTTTTCTCAACATGGAACTTGAATGCAAATCAGTATCTATTGCCACAGAATTATCTTAGCTTGATCTGAGAGAAATTGTACCCACCATTGCCTAGAAAATAACTGCAGGTTGAAGCAGTCCAAGCATTGACTGCTTCTATTCCCCACTCCAGGAATTTATTTACCAAAACTAGTGTGTTCTGTCAAAATGCTCACCTGCTCTGAGGAGGAAGAAGCAGCCACAGGGAATATGGACTACTTTTGGGATGCAGAGTGACACAAGTCAGTTACAGACTCCTTTTTTTTGTTGAAGTGAGTACTGCTAACGCCATGATCAATGTTAGCTGGTATGTTTGGAATTGTAGATACAATGCAAAGCCTGGTGTGTTTTCACTGCTGGCCCTTTGTGCCAGAAAGATCAGAATTCATATGTCTGGAAGCTGACTCACTTTCCCTCAGGTTAGAGAAAAAACATGTGTTATCTTGGTGAAGTCCTTGCACATGCTTTGAAGAAATAATTAGGGAGCTCTGAATTGAAACTTGCTTTAATGCTTAAAGCAGTTGTTCTATTAAAATCAAGGCCTTCATCGATTGCAGGTGTGTAGGAGGTGCTAGCTATTAATACATCTTTCCTCCCATTACAGTATTTAGTTCATGAAATAATAAACTGTTAGCAACTGGGAGGCATTGCTTTCTGGAGAATGCAGATTGTATTTATTTATTTTTATTTTTAACCTTAGCCCCTTAGTTTATCAGTTTTCAAGTGCTGCAGTTTCCTGGAGGCACTAGTGATGTCTAGGTCTTTTGCTGCTACTCAGAGCTTTTAGGTAGCAAGAAGAATGGAAGAAGTATGTCTCTGGATTTTTTTGTTGGTATTGGAATTGCATGAGTAGGATCAACACTGTAAACACTTTCAGTGGCCTGATACATTAAAAAACCCGAAGCTGGATGGACTTGAACAGAGGAGTGACACTCTGCATGAGAAAGCTGACCGTCCTGCACTGGCCTTCATTACTGAACTGTTCTTGTATTGTCTTGTGTCTTACAAGCTTTGTTCCTGGGAATGAAGCCTCTTTGGTATTTTTTTTAACGTGTCCTTCCGAATACCTGTATTTATTGGTTTATTGGAGACCTCGTTCAAGGGGACCCTGTAAAGTAACTCCAATAGTGATTTCTTGCAAATGTACTGTGAACAGTGGCTAGTGAATTCTCCCCCAAACATCAATGAAGGATTGAGCTAAATTGCTGCAGTACCTTCACAATCATGTTTTTGCAGAATTTCAGCTACACCATTTTTCCTATAACAAAATCATCTCTATGGCAATTGCTGAGACAGTTGTGTTTTTCAGAATGAACTGGACATCCAATGTGTCTCCAAATTCAAGAACCCTGTTTTAATATTTACGCAGTCATTGAAAGTGTGGTGTCTTGTGTGAGGAAAAATCTTTGTTAGCTTTGGAAGAATTCTGTCTTCCTCTTCTGTTCTCAGTGCACCTCACCCTGATCTCTGCCTTATCCTTTTTATCCGCTTTTTTCTAAGAGGTTTTCCCATTGGCAGGGTGTGCAAGCTTGGAGTTGGATGACTAGCTATTACCTTAAAATGAATGTTAATTGGATATGAATTGATCTGTAGCAATACACCATCTCCATTATCTCAGCCTACTCCAGTTAAGAATACAGCACCTAAGAGAGCTCTCAACGGTGAGAAAAGCTCCTGCTAATACCTTGTCCTTAAAGAATTATGTCTAATTCCTCCTCTTTAGTTGCTGGAAGAAATCTTGTTATTGGAAGACATTTTGTATGTGGCAACCTGAGTGTGTGATTTAATTTTCTTGACTTGTATTTCTACCTGTCAATTATTAAGAATTTTTTACTTCTTTTTTTCTTCTCTTTGACTGACTGTGCCATGACTCACACATATTTTATATGGTTCCTGATGACATGGCAGAGAAGTCTATTGTCTCGGTCCTTCAGTTTACAGTTCTCTTGACATTGTGAAGTGCATTGAAAGCGCTTCAGTGGTGTTACTTACCTGAGCCACTTCTGTAGAAATTCTTGGTTAGTGACCAAAGAAATACCTGCTCTTCTGAAATAAGTGCAGTGAGGTGGATCTCTAATGCAGTGTGTGATTGTACATTCATTGGTGGTAGTGGGAACTGGGTTTTTTTCTGGCTGTTTTTCAAGAAACATCTTCCTGTGCATCCCAGTTTAGCCATGAGGTGATGTGATTTATGGTGCAGATTTTGGTGAGTCTTCTCATTTGTTTGGGGTTTAGCATCATAGAATTGCTTCTGTTGAAAAAGACCTGTAACATTATTGAGTCCAACCATTAACCCAGCACAGCCACCACTAAACCATGTCCTTAAGTGCCATCTGCATGTCTGCCAAATCCATCTACTTGTGTTTTAAATAAATAAATCCAGTGATAGACTGACCACTTCCCTGGGCAGTCCATTCCAATGTTTCACAATGCTTTTAGTGAAGAAAATTTTCCTACTACCCAATCAAAAGCTCTCCTGATGTAACATGAGGCCATTTTCCTCCTCTTGCTGCTTATTGCTTGGAAGAGACCAGCCCCACCTGGCTACAGCTTCCTTTCAGATAACTGCAAAGAGCAATAAAGTTTTCCTTCCCTCTCCTTTTCTCCAGGATAACTATTCACAGGCTGCATGCACAATTCTTGGCCGGAGAATCTTGCGTGAGCACAGGCTTTTATTTTTTATTTAATGCAATGTAAGTTTCATTCTCTTTAGGTATTTGTTTCTACTTGCTGCAGAATTAAATCAAATCCACTTGTTTCATCTCTTTGTTTTCTCTCTCCCACTAGGCATGCTAATAAAGGACAAGTACTTTTATTGAAGTAGATATACTTTTTACTGTGGACCAACACTGTTCTGTGATTAAAAAATAAACATTTAAAAAAATTTAAGTGCCTTGAAAGCTTCTGTAAGGGTCTTTTGGGAAAGACGAGGCATGTGGATAAGCAATATTTGTATTTCCTGTAAACATTAAAACCCCAGGTTGATTGCATTTACCCTGCACATCCTTACATAACTGTATTTACCCTGCACATCCTTACATTACTGTTTTGTCCCTGCACGTTGCTGTTGAGGCTATAAAATCAGGGAAGGAATTTTAATGTGGCAAGAGCCTGGCTCTGGCTTTACTGCTCCTAACGAATGGCACCTTTGGGTTAAAGGTTTCATAAGCATTATAACTATGCTGGTGCCTCTGTGGGCAAGTCTGCAAGAAAAAACCTGGTTGCCAGTTTGTAACATAAACCTGCTGCACTTCCTGGTGATTTGTGCCATGGTTGAATTTACAGACCTCCAGCTTATTAGTCACTTCTTTAAAAAATCCCTATGTTTTAGGACAAAGGGCACAGTGTCCCCATGGAAAGTGGGAAGCCTGATGAGGATTTGGTGAGAACTGATGGCTGCACTGCATCTGCTCTGTCTTCTTGTCCCTTTACATTGACCTGTTCCTCTCTACTGGTAATGATGTATAAGTTCTCCACTACAGATTTTGTTAGCTCATAATCTAGCTGTCTGCTGCCTTTCCAGAGAGCAGACAGCTGCTGGCTGCATGCTGACATGTTTCCTCTCTGGCAAAAGTGCAAGGGCAGCTCTTCCTGTATGCTGCTTGAGTTCAGTAATTTGCATTTGATGTAACTTCTTGGCTTGCTGCTGAATGAAGTGGAAAACTCTCCTTACCCTAAGTCTGTAACTGTGAGAGAATGAAAAGACCCAGTAATATTGCTGGATAAAAACTATCCAGTAAAGCCTTTTAATGTCCTGGATATTCTTTGGGGAAAAAAAAGATTGCCCTTGATATGTGGGTTGGGATGTTTCCATCAAAGCAGCTCTACCCATCTATGCCCCTATTGTATTTGCCTTTGTGATGAGTGCCCCTGTCTTACATGATATCTCAGCAAGGGAGGGAGATGGAAGTAATTCCTGCGAAGCATCTGTTCCTGTGCAAGCTGGTAGTGCTGTGTTGGTGGTGTTCTGGCAGCTCTCTCCATCTCCCTGTCAGTCAAACGCAGTCGGCGCCAGTCCCCACAGCAGCAGCAGGGTCCTGTGGAGCAGTGCTGCTGACCCCGCCCTCCAGTGGGCTGCCCAGAGGGTCACTGTGTGCCCTCTGGGCTCTGTTTAGTGCCCTGCACACACACAGCCATAAAGTCTTGGTAGGGAGTTTTATTAAACCGTTGGTCTCTTTCATATGTTGTCTGGCATTGATTCCCTTCTCTGCATAACTAGGGCAGGGAAGTTTCGCTGCTGTGAAGCAACTGTTCCCAGATTCATCTGAGCATGTTAATGTTTGAAGAATCTCAGATGATTCTGAGATTTTGGTTAAGAGAAGTGTAAAATGATGCTTAGAAAAATAGCGTTGCTTTGAATAAAGGTTTTCAATATTTTTTTTTTCAATTTAAGCAATATGTTTCCAAGAACAAATGTTTCCAGTATTTAAAGTTGGTAGAAACTTCAGCCTTACCAAGGCTTTAAATAATTCAGGAGTTAATCTTCATAAGAATTTCCCTGTGGTATGGATAAAAGACTGCATTTTTCTGACTTATTAAGTGAGTTCATACTTGCTGAAGCTATGAAGTAACTTTTACTTCATCTGTTGCAGGTTTTAGAAATTAATTTTATTAATTAATGTTGGATTTATTAATTAAAACTGCTACAATTTTTATTAATTGTGTGAGAAGATTGGTTGATTAGAGTTACTGCTGTATAACGTATGTCTGGATCTACAACTGTAGATGTCCCTCAGTTTTATTTTAACTGTTTAGGGTCTTTAGCATGAAAATGAGCATCCATAGAGAAAGCTGAGCTCCTGGACTTCAAACAGTATCAGGAGAATCTGCCAACTCACCAATTTATGAATTTTTAAAGTATGAATTTGTTTTATACAAGCCTGTTAACACGAGTAGGAGTGGATTTTGGTAAACTTTAAAGTCATGCATTTTTTTAACTTTTCTTACGAATTTTGTAGCTTCAAGTTAGTAATTAGCAGACTTAGACATTTTGTGGTTTGTATGGAAAATGAACCCATTGTGGAGAGTAGTGCCAGCTTCTGTTTGGCTCTCTGACATCTACTTGAGTGTTGAGCAATAAATTGAGAGTAGAGCTTGTAGACACTCAGTAGAGTGTCTCCCATCTTCTGGTGCAGAGTGGAATCTGTGAAAGGAGTGAGCTGTCATTCCATATCTCTTGCTTGCTCTCCTGCCGACAATTTATATGAATCCTGAGGGATGTTGGGCTGCAAGATACAAGTTTGCCTGGTGGTTTGGGTTTTCTTTTGGAGGCTGTTTCCTTCCTACCCATATTTACCCTTAAGATCTTTACTCTGATGAAACCATTATGACTTCTCTAGCTGCCATTTCAAAATTTGGCCATTGGCTTTGAGCTGCCAGCTGCTGTACTTTCAAAATGGAAAATATATGTAATAGTTCAAGGTCTTATGTGATTTCAAGGTTTTACAGCTACCTGACGCCTGAGAGGCAGGCTGCACTCTGATGCAATCAAATGTGCTGTGCAAGTTTATGGGCTGCCACCCTGAATTTACAGCCTTCAGCCACCACCTTTGTGCTGTTGTTGGTCTGTTCTTGATAAAATAAAAAGGTTTTTGCATTTCATTCACTTTCGTAAATTTTCAACTTTTATCCAGGCATCTGTTGTGGTGGCAACAGCATTTAAAAATCTCACTTTAAAGAGCTGATGCCATTTGTCCAGATACATTCTGGATTGCCATCTAGATTATTGGGTTGGTTTTGCTCAGGCTTAAGATGCAGTTTCTTAATGAAAGATCCTGTGCCAGTGCTTGAGGCAATGCCTTATAAAGCCAGACCCTCACTCAAGCAGATTAAAGCACAGTGCATTTAGAGCTAAATATAGACAAAGGCATATCCTATGTTCCCAGTAATTAACTATTCAAGATTCTCTTCTGTTGCACTGAACCTCTAGTCATTAAATCTGCCACAAGTTGTGAGTCCTGCTTTTACTGTTTGTTTTTTTAAATCTTTCCCAGCTGTTTTAAAGGACGTATTTTATGTTCACAGGGAATAGTCAAAATCAGTAGTTGACCCGCAGGTTGACTTTACAACCTTCAGGTGCATGCAAGTTTTTTTTCAGCTTAAAAATACACTTCATCAAAGGAAAGGAGAAGTCTGGTGTTAGAAATTTAATGTTTGCATTTCTGTCTTTTATAGAAACCAAGAAACTACCAGTATACTGGGCTGAAGGCTTTTGTGTGTTCATTAAGGAAGTGGGCACTGTCGACCCCAGCCTGATGGCACGTTTGTGCACTGGAAGAGCTGTGAAAAGCAGATTAATTCTTGCAGTTCTTACCTGCAGGGTGGCTCACTTGACTCTTACTTTGCAAACCTCGTGGGCATCTCTTGCCATCTCTTGAACGTTTTTAGACCCAGAACAAGGTGTAAGGTGTCCAGGCAAAACATTAAAAACAAATCAGAAATACCTGGTTGAATGTTATAGATCATTCTCTTTACGAATAACTTGAGGTCAGAAAGACAAAGCTGATAAGTGTGTCAAATCTAGCCAGTCACTGGTTAGTGGCTGGGCTGTTGCTTATCCCTGTAGACTGCTAGATTATCTGCCTAATTAACTTGTAAAGCACCTCCTGTTCCTATAACACCGAGCTGTCTTGGCAGGGGAAAGAGCCTTTTGAGCTCTGCTGTGAAGGGACTCTTGGATCTTACAGCACTTTAAAAGATCCCACGGTATCGTGGTTTGCCATGTTGAACTATCTTTGCAGTTGAGCAAATCGTTTTTCCAGAAGGGTGTTTAGTGTTGGAGTGGTTTCTAAATGCTTCTTGGTCTGTTACAACTGCAGCTTTAGATCTCAGTGATGAATATGAATCTCAGTTGAACTGCTTGTTGCGTATTTGTGTTTTTATGACTTACAGGAAGCAAACCCAGTCTTGACACTGAACTTTACTGGCTATTTCCAGTTCATGTGCTTGCATGCACAGTTTTTGACTATGGATAAATGGTAAACCTAGACGAGAAAGCACTGGCTTGCCAAGTAAAACATTTGAAGTGCTGCAAAAATGGCTAGGGATGCTGCCACTAGAAGTCTGGTGAACAGGAATATATTGTATAGCTGGAGCATTGTTAAGAGAGTTAAATCAATTTTCAGGGGTAGAGAAAGCACTACTTGGCTAGTAACATGGGATTGATGGCTTCTTTCTCAGATATGGAGCTTGAGCTTCTTTTCATTTGTGGTAGGAAACATGTAGGCAAATCTGTGTACTTCTAAACTAGACCTGCAGAGTCCACAATGAAGAAATACAAATAATACAGCTTTTTGTAAAACTGAAGTTATTAAGAGAACATACTCAAATTCTTGCATGAGAAGGCTTAAGTTTGGACAAGCAAATCATAAGTAACAGCGACCTAAGGACATGCAGGGTGTGAAGTAGGTGGCCTCTGAATCTCAGGGCTGGCACAAGCTGTGGGCAGGAAAGGGGGATGACCCATGGTGATTCCTATGTGCTGCAAAGCTTCCTTTTGCTCACTGCTGCTTGCATTCAGCTCTTGGTTTAGCTGTTCTTTTCATAAGCTGTGTCTTGTGTGATGAAACTGATTATATCCAAAGCTTAAAAATAGTTCTGTTTTCTTTAGATAAAATAGCATTAATATATATAGTTTCACTTTCCAATTTTTCTGACGTTGTGTGTTGAGATTTGCTATAAAGGTCTGAAGTAATACAAGCCCAGTATTTTTCACTGTTGTATGATGTGTCATATAGGTCCTTTACTCCATATTTATGCACAAAGTTGATGGGGCAAGGGATCTGTTTATCTACTGTTATTTTTACAACTCCCACATGCTTTTCAGAACTTCAAGTTACTGAGATACAGTGATTCTTGTAAGAAACATTTGATTAGAATTTGATGGCTAAAACATTGTGGTTAGACCACAAAGTCTTATCTTGAGCTGGACGGTGTGTGACCCTGGGCACTCATCAGCTTGGTGAACATGCCAGAGGGTGAGACTTGTGCCATGATGAGCCTCACCAGGATGGTTCCCAGTCCTCTGCCCTAGTGGCTACTGTGTCCCCAGCAGCCCCATGAGCTGTGTGGGCAGTGGTGCTGTACCCCTGCCCCAGGAGTAAGGGCAGAGACTCCAACACCTTCCTGTTTGGTTTTGAACCTTCACATTTTTTTACAGCGATGCCAACAGCCAGGTATTAAGAGGAACACATCTTAGCAAAGTTATCCTTGGATTGTAGTGCTCTTCATCTTAATATGAATTACTCTTTGAATATGTGTCAAGAACTTTCTTTACCTTTCACATGTTGGAGTTTTACCACACTGAGTCTTTATTTTGCCTTTAGATTAAACTGTTGTCTGTAAATGCTAGAGTATAAATATTTTTCCTTTTTTTTCTTTCCTCAGAAATTTTATGAATAAGAATCAGAAGCCAGTGCTAACAGGCCAGCGGTTCAAAACTAGGAAGAGGGGTAGGTTGCATTACATTTTTTGCTTTATTTTCCTCTTTGTTAAAATGACTATAAATGGAGCAGGTGGAATAGTTGAAAGTTCAACTAAAAGATTTTTCTCCCCTTCTTTTCAGCCATGTTAAGTTTGAAGATGTTACTTTTAACTAAGCTCTACAAATTCTGTTATTTTCACCATATATCCTAGGACTTCATTTGAAATTTGGGTTTATTAACTATGAAGTCTTGTGGAACCCTCAGTTAAAGATTAGATGCTAAATGAATTTGTAGTATATTTACATATCATGAAGAAAACTTGTTAGATGTTTGCTTTGAGTGTTTCTTAAACTGTCGTTTTCAACTAAAAACAAAATATGAGCTTTTATTTAAAGGTTGTGTAAAGAAAATTATCTGGGTTTTTTGTTTTAATTTTTGTTTTTATTTCTTTGACTCAAATCAGTGCCATATCTGTAAGTGAACCTTTCATATCTAAAAAGGAATTTTCTCGCCTTCATTCTCCATGAGATGGTCAGATCATCTCACTGGTCCTGCTTTCAGGTCAGAAGGAGGTCAGAAACCTCCTTTTTCGGAAATATTTTTTCTCCTATGTTAGTATAGTCTTTATTTAATTGTTAAAACAATTACGATTGTGTGAGTCCCATTTTACTCATTGTGATACTGACCTTCTGTAAACATGACCAACACTTTGTTTTGCTAATACAGTAGAGCATCAATTTTTAAAGAAAGCTGAGTGGTGCTAATAGTACTGACCATTCAGATATTCTGGTACAGCAGGTGTTGTCCTAACATGCTTGCTCACACCATACTCAGAGTTCATGTTTAGGTGGCTGAGATGAATGCCCAACAGTTTGAGGCAGAGAGACAAAATATATGTAATGAATTATTTTATTCTCTTCCTGCTCCCCCACCAGAAAAACACAACCAAAAGTTTGGTTTGTGAAAAGAAAGATCATAATTTTTGGTAGTGCAATAGTAGATTATTACAGCAGACACAGGTGGAGTTCCTGTCTGTCATGAAACAGATTTTTTCCATCTTCACTTTCCTGTTTCTGATCAAAAGCTAACACCTCTTCTTAATGTCTAGTAACAGAAATGTAAATAAGAGCATTTTCTTGATGTGGATGAGAGAAACAAAAAGAGTTGGTAACCTTTCTCAGAAAATTTCAAATTCAATCACGAGTCTGAAGAGCTGAGTGTCTAGAGATCTAGGATGATCACAAAGCTTAGATACAAATTCCAAAATAGTTTGGTTTCAGTCATGTCAAAAAGCAGTGCCAGCTTTCTCTTGTCTTTCCTCCCTTGCACCCAGCACTTCTTCAATTCATTTCACTGGTACAGTCTCTTAAATGGAAAATGTCTTTTCTAAGGTGCCCATAGAATGTTTGTAAGGATAACTAATTAAAAAAGAAACCAGTATTTGTAATTAATTGTGATGGTGCGCCAGTAATTACTGGAATTAACTTTCTGTCAGCATGGTCGAAAGCATTATGCAGTGGGAGCTGTACACTGCATTAACTCACAACCATATAGACGTACCCAGAGGAGTGGAATTAACAGTCCCTGAAGAAGTCTGTCTGTCAGATCAGCCAGTAAAAGCACTCAGACATGCACACTGCTGGATTGATCGTATGTATTTTTCAGTCTAGGTCAGTCAGTTACAGTAAATATGTTATTTGATAAACTTGTCCTAGGTTCAGACAATGTTCTGTCTCTCATAAAGACTTTCAGCCTGTGTTTTCCACTGAGTTTGGTATAATCGGTCTTAATACAGATTTGGTCTTTCACACCTATTTAATACAAGCAATAATTAGAATAAAGAAAGATACTTGATTTTTACCTGTTTGTGTCCTGTGATACTCCTTTTTCCCTTCTCTAGATCCCTGGAGCACTGCCATCTCAGTGAGGTGTGACGCTGCAGTCAGGCATCTAATAAAACTAATTGCATATGCAAACTTTTATCACTGGTCAGCTAGCTGCAACTAATCTCGGGTTGTGAACAACTTCTGAAATTTCAGAGAGCAAAAGAAGAATAATACAATGTTTTTTAATTTAATGTGTGAAAGTGTGCTTAATATCTAAAATATCTTTGAGAGAGGACCATGAAAGGAGGAGCTTGTAAATCTCACTCTTTCTAGTTATATTGATTAACCTGATAAAAGGAATAAACCTTGCCTGCATCATATATAGTGGCAGACATTCAAATCACTTTAAAAAGATTGGAAGGAAGGAAAACGATGCTGATAAGGGAAGAACCTTCCAAGGGAAGGAGGCATCTCACAGTTCCTATCAGTCTAGGCAAATAAAGTAGTTTGGTTAGTTCTTGGTGTGATCTCTGTACCTGTTGAATATTCCTTTTTCAGTGATGGTTGGCAGTAGTTGGCATCTGGCTGGTACTTGTTTCTATGGAGCAGATACGTGCGATGTAGACTGCACTGACTGAATACATGCATGCACAGTGATGTCTTTGTGTCTTCTGAAATGGAAGAGGGAAAATTGCAATAGCAAAAATGCCAGTAGGTAGTAAGGAAAATTTGTGTATCCAGACAGTTGACAAATACCTACAGGACAAAAAGCTTCCCAAAGCATTAATGGGATCAAACAGTGCACTTTGAAGTGAGCTGGCAGGCAATACCTGATACCTAAGTTTGTTCCCATGGTATAGATAATACAGGGTTAATAAATGCTTAAAAAATGGTGCAAAATAAGCTAAACAAAATGCTGCATAGTACTTTCAGGAAGAAAATTATCTAGTAAAAAGGCAGTATTATCACCTTGACATTACCTCGTTTGGCCCTTCTTTTCACTTCATGTTACCTTTTCTCTTCCGCAGAATTACAGTTGTGGACCTTCTGTTTAAGAGATAAAATTAATTCTTAAGGAGAGGGCAGTGAATGTACTTCATTATTTTCTTAGAAGCAAAAGATAGGAAATAAGGATCTGGGAACATGCTGAAAATGAAAAGCTTTGTATAGCATTGCTGCAGTGACTATTGTGTGCATCACATCTGTGAGCTACACCTGCCTCTGCTAGCCCATGACTGGAGCTGTGCTTCTTTAGTAATTGTGCACTTGACAGCTCAACAGACTGTCACCCCTTGTTGATGATGGCTTCTTACTCACCCTCTTGTACAACATCAGCATATTCCTCTTCAGTACATTAGCTTGGTAGGGAAATGTTTCAATAAAATTACAGATCGCTTTTCATGTAATGAGTTCACCTCATGTTCCTGTGTAAACTCTTAGACTGTGATAGACAAGAAAATAGTAGGGTACTGCAGATGAGAGGAGGACTTCTGGGGCAGGGGAAGAATCTATTTAAAAGAGCTAAGAAATATTGATCATGGTATTTGTGTTTGTATTGAGCACTGTGTGCCCATGATACCAAGCATATAACACCTTCCAGTTTAGATTGAACATCTTAAATTGGTAGGCAAAATACATTTGAAAATGGAAAACAAGATTATTTTTTTAACTCTTAAGACAAAACTCTGTCTTCTTGCTGGTTGATGTGTCATCAAGTTTTTGGTTTTGATTTTTTGGGGGTTTTTTTACCATTTAAATAATACATACTTATTTGGCAATCCAGAAGAGAATAATTATACTCAGATGCTCGTTTATGGGTGGAACTGTGTTTCTTGTGTACAAATAAAACTGCCTGAAGTACACATACTGAAGTACTTATTTCAGTAAGAGACTAGTTTGTTTTTGGGTTGGTTGGCTTGTTTGTTCCTTGTTTTGAGTTAGCTTTTGTACTTCAAGTTGAAGAAGAGCTACAACTGAGTATTTGGTAACAGATCTGATGGCTCAGATGGAATTCCAGTAGTATGCTTCTCTGCAGGTATTTACCCAGAGCAAAGGCACATTCTTCAATGCCCCTCTCAACCCTGTGGTGTGTCTGTGATGGGTGTGCCCTGCAGCTAGGAGAGGGGGTTCCTCAAAACACAGACTCCAGGTTTTCACCACAGCCAAAGTCAAGGTAACACGACTGAGAACCTGAATGTCTCCAAGATCTAGTGTGCAGTAAAAGCCTGGAAATAAATCATTTGCAGTCCCGAGAGTGACTGGTGGTGGCCAGTGTTGAGTGGTGAGTGTGGTAGTGGAGAATCTAGCTGCCAGGCCCCTTGGAAGGCCAAGTGGACTAGTCACCTGAGCTTCCCAGTGGCCTGGGACACTGAGTCCAAGGGACTGCTCTATGGCTTCCAGGTACAATTGCTGTGGAGGAAGGGGATGCATTGGAAGTGCAGGAGAATGTGCAAGTGATGCACTGAAGATGGTAGAATGAGCACACCCCAGGTACATGCAGCAGAGGAGAGAAAACTTCTCTGTATTAGAAATAGAAAAGCTATCAAAAGTAGGAATTGTCTGTAAATAGTTATTAAATTGCCACAAGACTACTGTGGCACGAGGGAAGAGATTAGGGAAGAGAGGCTGTTAAAAAGTAAGGTCACTTGTTTAAGGCCTGGGATGAAAAGCTGCACTGTGAGTAGAACAGAAGCTTGCAGCCAGAGGATGCATAAAGGCCTGAACCTCTAGTCACAAAAAACCTGCAAGAGTTGCAGCTGGCATCTTTTAGACTGGATTCGCACATGTTTCAACAGAAATTTAACCAATCCTGATTTATCTTAATAAGTAAAAAACTCTGGATTGATCCTCTGGTTATAGTATTTTTCAGCTTTTCAAGAACTTGTATCAATGTTTGTGTCAGCAGGTGATAACTAACCTGGGTTTTGAGTGCACAGAAGTTCAGAGTTATTTTAACAGTAACGAGCATTTCATTTGTGCTCTTATATAAAGCCAGGACTTGTTTTCTTAAGCTTTCACTAGCCCTGGTAAGCTGTTAACTGCATGCACAAAAAGGCAGCAGGAGGTACGGGTAAATCTAGATAAGAGTTATCTGGAGGTTGTAGTTATGTCTGCTGTGAGTAATGACCTTGACCCAGGGACATTTTCTGGGGGTCAGGCTATACCTTAATTGAGCTCAGTAAGGAACAGCTGTAGCAAATGCAGAGTGAGTGCTGCGTTTCTGTGTTCTAGCGCTGCTTAGGTCTGTGAATATGGAAGGTAAATTCCTGGTTACATTGTGTTGCCTTGTCTTAAATGTTTATTCAAAATCTAGTTTTATTAATACCTCAATCTCCTTTTTTCCTGAAGACTTGTCTTTTTGAAAACATTTTAGCTATGTGACCATAGTTATTAAAAGAAAAGCAGCAAGAGATGAAAAGCTAAATGTTTGTACAGGGAGAGTATGTATGCATAGCTTGACATTCCCTTTATCCTGCTCTCAGATTTAGCAATGCACAGTGCTACACACGTGATAGTATCTTCAGCAAGAGAAGACTATGAAGTTTGGAAACAATTTCAATAGATGCTTTTCCTCTATTTATTTATTCCCCTATGTTTGCATGTTTTGGTTTTGGGAGATGAGGAGGAGAGGGATGCAAGGGTAAACACTGCAGAATTTCCAGAAACAATACAAGCCAAACAAACAAAGTTTTGGTGTGTTGACCAGAATGAGAAGAATACATTAGGTGCCATGTTCATTTCAATTGCTGACTGATACTGGATTTTTACAGCATTTTTGAAAACTGACACTTTTTCTTTCCTTCTCCTTCTTTCTCTCTGTTTCAGATGAAAAGGAGAAATTTGAACCCACAGTCTTCAGGGATACGATTGTCCAAGGCCTCAATGAAGCTGGGAATGACCTGGAGGCTATAGCCAAGTTTCTGGATGCAGCAGGCTCACGACTTGATTATCGCCGCTATGCTGACACACTCTTTGATATTTTGGTAGCTGGCAGCATGTTAGGTAACCTGCAGAGTATCTGACAGAGAATTTTGATGATCATCCCTGCTTGCTTCTTTTAAAATGCTGTCTTCCTCTGCAGTGGAAATTATAACCTGTATTACAAATTCACTGCTTGCATCTCATATCATAGCACTGTTTGTTGTTTGTCACACAGTAACACCTCATTGCTTGCTGGATACTGCTCTGAAAAGCCTTCAGTCTGAGCTAAACCAGCATATAATTGCAACAGCAAAGAGAATGAGAGAGATGTTAACTAGGGGACACAGGGATTTTATTAGCATAAAAAGGTGTAATACAGCACTCAGGGTTAAGAGCTGCTGCAAGTCTTGCTTTGTAGATGTTGCAACAAAGGCTAGCTGAGAGAAGTGAAGGATGATGAGGTATGCTTTGTGGATGTTCATGGGACATTTCTACAAGGTATCAGTGACAGCTTTTGGCAAAAGCGTGCTTTTCACTTTCCTCTGTATTTTGAGTAAGTCTTTTACTGGTCACGTTGCTTTGATTCTTGCTCTTTGGTATGTAAGAAGAAAATGTGTTTTTTTAAGACTTGAGGTAATGCAGGAAAAAAAAGCTAGTGGAAATACCTAGGAGAAAAACTCTCAACAAAATAAGTCAGTGTTTTGAATGTTTACATGACCCTGGTAGGCATTAGAGGGGTTAGCAGAATGTTCCAAGCACTCAGATTACTAACAGAGCACTAATACTTTTCTCTTTGGAAGGGGGTTACATTATTATAGTGTTTAAAGTAAAAGTTAAAATAATGCATAAGGGCTGTGCTCCAAGTCGTGCTTACTTGATCACTCTCAGTGCTCTCAGGACCAGCTGAGATTCCTGACTGTGAACTGAATCACTCAGTCCTGTGAGGACTTTGTGATCTATGGTGCAGCATATCAGCCAGGTGCCCCTCCTGTCAGGTGCCACAACAGTTCAGCAAAGCTTGGTCTCTCTCTGTTTCTCTCTCTCCCCTGGTAACTCTTACCGTGGCCTTCTGCCTCAGTGATATTAACATAAGACTTACTAGACTTATTAAATCTTATATATAGAACATTCTTTAAAGTAAGAAATCATTCCTTGCCTTTTTTTTTATCCTTTCCTTTAGCTCCTGGAGGCACACGCATAGATGACAATGACAAGACCAAGATGACCAACCACTGTGTATTTTTTGCAGATGAAGATCATGATGCCATCCGAAATTATGCTCAGGTCAGTAAAGGCATAGCTGATTGCTGTTTTCCATTTATGTGTCTAAAGGGATTACAGTGGAACATCTGCAGACTGTCTGGGCTCCAGTAGGCTAGCTACAGACCAACTGAAAATCCAGTTAATCATTAATCTGCCCTAACCTACACATTTTAGGTAAGAAAATAGGATGTCTAAGATAATTTTATCCCAGTTGGCAATACCTTCTTTTCAAAAAGCAGTCTTGCTTATCACAGTCTGCTGTTGGTTGAGTCTATTTCTAGACAACACCCTTATTATTTTGTTGACCTTTTCTGTGTGCAGACTGAAATATTTATAGGACCATATTTTTAGAAACATATGAACTGTATCGGAAATTGAGCTTTTATAAGCAATGGTGTGGCCAGCAGGACTAGGGCAGTGTTATCCTCCTATACTGGGCACTGATGAGGCCACACCTTGAATCCTGTGTTCAGTTTTGGGGCCCTCACTACAAGAAAGACATTGAGGTGCTGCAGCATGTTCAGAGAAGGACAATGGAGCTGGAGAAGCTCTGGAGGACAGGTCCTATGAGGAGTAGCTATGGGAGCTGGGGTTGTTTAGCCTGGAGGAAAGGAGGCTCAGGGGAGACCTTATCACTCCCTACATACAACTGCCTGAAAGGAGGCTGTAGCCAGGTGGGGGTCAATCTCTTCTCCCATGTAACAAGTGATAGAACGAGAGGAGATGGCCTCAAGTTGTGCCAGATGAGATTTAGATGGCTATTAGAAAAAATGTATTCACTGAAAGAATTGTCAACCATTGTAGTATACTGCCCAGGGAAATGGTGTAGTCGCCATTCTTGAAGATATTTAAGAGATCTGTAGAGATGGTGGCCTAGGGACATGGTTTAGTGGCACTTGGCACTCTGGGTTAACAGTTGGACTCAATGGTCTTGAAGGTATTTTCCAACCCAAAGAGTTCCATGAAGTATATGAATGACAAAAAATATAAAGCTCACGCCTCCGACCTTTAGTTGCATAACTAGTTAGGAGTTGGGCATATATTCCAAGAGCTTTCATTTCTCCTACATATGTGATATATAATTTCATCTTGCAGGAATAAAGCTTGCATAAATAGGCCTAAAACATTCCTGAAAAGAGACTAACTTTGCATAACTCCTTAATGGAAGATAATAATAATGTGAGAAAGTACAGTAAGAATTCTATGGAAAAGCCATCATGCAATTCTGGATACAAGTGGGGTTGCACAAAAATGCAATACCCTTCCAACTCCCATATGTCAAAACTCTATTTTTAATTAAGTGAAATATTTATCTTTTTTAATTGCTAGTTATTATTGAAATGCTGGAGTCAGCAACAAAAAGCATAAAAGCTGCTGTCCCTGCTAAGGTGTCTGGGGTGATAATCTGCTGGAAAGGTGCATAGTTGATTTAGAGAGTGCTGGGATCAAAATCTGCATTGGTAAAAAATGTTTGCTCAACAGAAGAAAGCTCCTTTAAAAACATCTTTAATAATCTAACTAAGTGAGATAAACTTATTTTTGGAAAGGGAGTCAATATTTCTTGTGCATCAGTCTTATGATCTCTTCAAAACAGGGTATTCTGCTTTAGGAAAGTCTCTGTTATTGGTAAAGGCATTGATTCTGTCTTCTTGAATTTTAATATTTTAATGATCTTTTGAACAAAAATTGGCAGTACTAGTTCTCTGAGGAGAAACTTAAAGATTGCATATTTAAAAATGGAAGGGGAAGGCTTTGCTTCAAGAGTTTAAGGAGTGGAATTTTCAGTGTATTTTCTGCACTTCAAACCAAAAGCCACCAAAATAAATCACCATTTTGTAATTAATGCCTGAAGAGTTTTGTCCTTTTTTTGACCTTTCCTTTTTTTTAATGCTTAATGAAAAATAGAGTTTTTACTGTGTTATGAAAATGTGGAGATAGTATAAAATAGTATTTAGGGTTTTTTTATCTAAAAGATACCTAGAAGGTAATTTACTCTGTCTCCCAAATGAACCAGTAGCATGGCTGCTTTTTTATGGATTTAAGTCATGGAAACAATTGAAAGTGAAAAGTCTTCAAGTAAAAAGACTGAAGTTATTTTTGATATTTTAGCAGATTATTTGCTTATGAAGTTTACTTCTGTCCTTTACAGAGACTTAAAAAAATGTACAGAATTTTGTTTGGAAATATTAAGAAGAGGCTTACATTTCATCGTCTGTCATTTTTTTATTAGGATTTTGTGTCTCTCTACCTCTCAGCATGGCCACAACTTGATTTTTCACTTTTTCTGAGCCAAAATGCTACCAGTTATGATGTTTGAATCTATTTTAAAATCTGGAAAGTGAATTAAAGCTTTCTAAACTTAATTTTCCTCCCTCCTGCATCCAGTGTGGCAGTAATGTCGTTTGTTCCCCACATAAACCTTTTTACCTGTGCCAGTGAGTCATATGCTTTGTGCCTTTGTACAGCAGTGCAAGTGATGATTTGTTTATTTAATTTCTTACCTTTTCCTTCTTCTTTGAATGAACTCTGCACCTGTGCTAGTTCTGGTTTCATAATCTGTAGTTGCATGATGGGAAACAAATGCTCAAAACTGGAGAACAAGTGGTTCCAATAACATAACTGTTGTAGAAGCTTTGGCAAATGTTCTTCTTCTTTCTCTGACGGTAGTGTGTTTTGTTGTAAACATTTATGTCCGTTGATTTGCCAAGATACTTCATCTACTAAAGATGCCCAACATCCTGTCTGCCTCACTCCATCAGCCTACAGCTGAGAGCTTCCCCAGGGCTGCATTACCAGAGGAAGGGTGCAGAGTTACCTTCCTCCTCTCCCTTGCTTTTATCTACGTAAGTGTGAAAAATAGAGTAGGAAAAAATTTTGAGAAATATGAAAAAATTCAAACTGCAATAGATTCTCCCATTCAAGCATTTTTTTAACAAAGCAAAAATCACAAAACTGAGAGAAGGGTGTTTCGTGCTCTCCATGAGGAAGACAATGCTACAGACATGCCATTCTGCAAGCTACTTATTTCCCTTTGCTTTTTTTTTTTTTAAAGAAAGATGGCTGCAATTGTTACACTTTTTAAGTTAATCTGTGTTTATCTTTAGGTCTTCAATAAACTTATCAGGAGATACAAATATCTGGAGAAAGCATTTGAAGATGAAATCAAAAAGGTAATGTTGATGGCAGTCTTTACTGGAAAGCTAATTTTTTTACTCTATTTCTAATGTAACTGTATATGTATGAATGTGGCGCTGTTAGGTATTTTATTTAGCTCTACTGGAAAAAAGGATGAAATCTACTGGGAGGCATCTTTACTCTGCAAATCCAGTTCTGTCAGAATACTGCAAGAAGCATTTGATGTGGAGTATTTTTGAATTGTGGTTGCTCTGACCAAACCCATGTTCTTATTCCAGACTTTTTTTTTGCAGAACTTTGATACGCTTTGGGATATACCTCCCAATGAGATGTGGCATTACTCTCCTGCAGATAGAACATCTCTCTGTGGTTTTTTTCCAAAGAATAAAATGCAAATCTGCTATGCAGAAGGTCTCTTGATGTATGAGTATTAAACCACTCCTGCACTGTGGAATGAATCCTAACCACAAGTTTTTTGGATTTGAGGCCACAGATATGTGTAAGAGAAAGTCCTCACCAGTGGCAGAGTGCTCAGGATTTGCCCATTAGACTGCAGTGGCTATTTGTGGATACTGTGTTGTTTTGTGATACTGAATTCTAAGGAGACAGGAGAAGACAGGACAAAAATTTGAAAAACTAAAGTGTAGATTTATTTTGTCTATTTTGAGTTCCTCGTAACAGATGTAAATATCTTTTTATAATGGCCTGAATAAATAATAAACACTGTACTGTCCTGTAACTTAACAGGCATGCTGGTGATGGTAAAACCTGTCCCATGACTATAAAGCATATTTCCATATTATTTAAACATCAGACAGGTTGCTGCAAGGGTCATACGAGGGCACATTTGGAGCTTGATACCTCACACCGCTTTTGTGGCTGAATTAGTTTGGCTCTGATTTATACATTCTTGCTCATACAGGAAATTATTTTTACACTTGTGGCCAGCATGCCTATCAACTGATGCTGATTACTCAGAACATCATTCTAAAGACCTAAATTTACCTCTATCCCCACACAAATCTAATGTTCCTGCTGTTAATTACTGTAATCACTGACATGAGAAGCGCTGACTCATAGCATTCAAGTTTCAGAGAGTGCTCAGCATATTAAGCAAATGCCATGTCAATTCAAGCCGCCTCCGCTCAATTCTGTAACTTGCTTGTCTTTGCATCCTCTAAGTTTCCAAAAATTCACTTTGCACACTTAGTGATGAGACTGTGGTTAATACATAATAATTTAACTCTTAGTTAAGGAACAAGTGGCTGTGATGTGAAGTTTAGCCACATGCCAACTTGAGAGAAAGCAGTCATTTGAGGTGCAGTGTGACTGGAGCCAAGCTGCTCATTGAAAGCCATTGGAAACATCCTGGCCATGCCAGCATGGGATGAGAGTGGGCTTGTTCATCTTGCAGACTGCAAACGTCAATTTTATGTGCATACTTTTTGGATAGTTTTCAGTGTCAGACTACATCTTGTATGACAAATCGTGAAATGAGGTTTGCACAGTGGTCCTAGGCCATGGGGAAGTTTTTCCATCTGCCCTTCCATTGCCACCCATGGTGCTGGTGTGAATCTTGGTGTGGCTCCTGGGGATGCCAGCTGTATCCTGTTCCTCAGTTAATCCAGTTTATTAGAGAACTAGAAACTAGGAAGGTGGTTGTGAGGGTGTTTGTGCCTGTGTATTCCACCTCCACTTCCATTGCCCTTAAAAGTCTTTGAGGACTATTTGTTGGTGCCTTTTCTTACCTTCTCCCTCCCCCTGCTTGTGTGAACCCACAAAGTGGCTGTTTTCTCACTTATGAGGCTGCAGGGTTTTTAACTACTTAATCCTTTAATCCCTCCATGCTGTAACTTGTACAGGAGTAGCTGCCCCTAGAGGGCCAGAAGATAGATAACATTTGTATTTCCAGAAGGCGTTTCTGCAAGACCAAAGACTACTACAATTAGTCGGTGGTTAGATATGTAAGAGAGTGACTCGTTGACATTTTTTTCATGGGTCACTGTCCCAGCAATGAAAGTGATGTTTCTGGTAGACTCATTAGGCAGATAGAGAGCACTTGTGGAAAAATCAGCTCTTCTCACAGAAAAAGGCATGCCAAAAAAAACAAGGCAATACCAGCAGTTTCACACTAAAGAAGCAGGTGGTGTAAGTAGGACGTTTTTGTCTGCTTCTAGCTTTCAGTTGTTTTATTTCTTAACTCTCTCCTCAAAATTGCCAGTTCTTCATTTTTCTAATGGCATAAGCAAACCATATATCTAAAGTTTTACATCTAAATTATTTTGTGCAAGCAATTCCAACAGGAGACAAAGATGTTTAGATGCATTTCTCACTTGCTGTGTTTTGGTGTAGGCAGCTTAAGTTCATATGAGCACTGCCCAGTGTACTGGCATAGGCCTACAACATTTTGCAATAATTTCAGTAAAATTCAAAGTTCCAAATTTATGTTCACCTTCCTCTACATATGTATTTCTGTGGATGACTAATGCAGTATTAGCTATTTATCTAGTGTGTTTGCATGCTTAAGTAATTTTCTATATAAACTTCTTATTATCAAAATTGGAATAAAGTACAGATTTTTTGTCTTAATAGTGGTAAATATTACTGAGTCATGACAGTACATCTGAAGTACTGGGAGATGTTGGGACATCCTTTATTCATGTTCCTATTTCCCTAATGAAAGAACCATAAATCAAGCTAGGAATTAGGAAATAAGAGGAGAATAACATTCTGAGATCAAATGGGGAATAAGCAGGAATGCTTTAAGTCAGCTGAATGAAAGGCAGGACTCAGTCAGCAGATATCTGTTGCTATATTAGCTGCCTTCTCCATTGCTGACAATTCAGTGCTGTCTGCAGATGTGAAAAACTGTCAGCAACAGACCAGTTCAGATAATGAAGCCATAAAAAGACACCACACTCCCTGTGTGGGTAGAGTTGCTGAATTTTCACCGTTTAAGATTTCCAGATCACAAGAGGTGATCAGAAGCACTTGTTTTTCTTGTGTGCTTTTCAATGTTTCATGCATGTGCTTACTTGTGCATGTCTTTTGTGCCCAGAATTTGTGCTTAAAAGACTTCAATGACAAAAATAGCATGGAACATCACATTAGGTCTGGTCTTATGCTTATTAGGTATTCTGAATTTCTGCTTAAATAGTTGGGAGTTTTTATAGATATCATAAAAATACAAAACTGTGAGCCAGAGCTGCCCTTTTTATGCCTGGAATCAGTTTGAGTCTAATGAAAGCAGTAATGCCTGTGCTTGGCTAACAGCAGGGAAGTATTCACTTGGAGAATGTTCTGTGGGTGGTTGGGTACTGTTCTGAAGTGTCTTGGACATTTTGTGACTTCCCTGCTGAGGTTTGTAATTGTGATGGTAAAAGAAGAGTGCTTAAATTAATCAGCAATAAAAATCTGAAATAACAACTTTGAACTGAAATTTTTGTTCTTTTTCATGTTTTTAAGATTTGCTTATGAAATGTTTTGGGTTTTCCTTTCACCCAGTGTCCCCCTAAATTGTTTCACAATTGCTGGAAAGTACAGAATAGTATTTTTAAACACCAAAAAAAGACAAGCCTAGGTTTGAGCTGCTTTTAAAAAATATTAGTCAAACAAAAATTAGGCTAGCAGCATGAAGAGTTCTTTAAGTAGCGAGGTATGTGTAGAAGATAAGGATTCTCTTTAAAATATACTGCAGTGGGGTGCAGTTCCAGAACACCAGAAACCACATTCATGCTAAGAGACTTGCAAGGAGCATGTTTCAGAGGAAAGAGAAGGAGATGAGGCTGCAAACACCACAGACATGTGATATCAGGCCTTCCAAAACATTTGACCAAATACAGATTTCTCAAAACTGGAGTTGATACATTTTTTTGTGTCCTCCTCATACAATCTGTCTCCATCTTGGACTGCATAATTTTGGCTTTGCAGCTGGATTTTTTCTTGGCTCAAATTTGACATGAACGTGTGTAACTGTTCATGATTTACACATTACTGACAAAACCGAATGGAGGTTACAGCTCAGAAGTATGTCAAAACCTGGTCTGTCGTGTTAAAGTAGTCAGTGTGACCACTTTCTAATCAAAATCCTCATCTATTGCTTATATAGATGAAAAAGAAAAACTAGTTTAGTGGGGTACACAGAAGTCTGAAGCTGTTTCCACTTTATTAACAGTCTCAGTACTTCCAGTAAAGAGGTTTAATTCTGATTTTTTTTCTTGTGCAGATCTCATTTTAGTACGGTATTATTACGATAAAGCTTGTATAAAGAAAGTTTTAAATCCACAGGCTTCCACTTTGCACTAGGATTCTATTGAAATTCTGTAAAAATGTTCTGAGTCTTCCATTAAATGTGGCCCTGGAGTTCCTTTGCCTGCTCCATTATATACACCAGTTAGTTGCTGCATTTGGAAATACAGCACACCATTTTTTTCTCATTCATGTATTTAGAAATAATAATTCCATTCTTCTTGCATCCCAAATTTTCATACATTTTTTTGGTTGAGTCAGAGTTTGCTGAAATAAAATTACACCTTGAGATTTTGTAGTTTCTTAATTGTTCTTTTAAGGTACAAGTGCATGTTGCAGTCATTTGGCTGTAGCGCACTGAAAAACAATTCCGAGTGATTTGTCTGTAGCTGAATCATTCAGGCCTGTGTAAGCTGCAATTTAAAGCTGATGTTATTCTGTAAGTACTGCCGTATGAATGAGGTTTTTTTCAATTCTATTCACTGATGCAGAGCAGAACTATTCATAAAACACTGCATGAGATTTAATAACTTCGTTAGTCACCTGGATTTTTAAAATACTGCTGCATTCAGAAAGCTTTACAGTAGATGATAAGCAGCTTAGATATCTCACAGAAGATCTCTCACTGTCCATGGTAACAAACAAGCACAGAGACATGTGTGATATTCTGTCCCTTTATATGGGTAGAATATGGTAATTAAGAAATATGCTTATTTGGAAACCTGGTGGGAATTTTCTATCAAAACAAGCTGTTTTGCTCTAATTGCATCTGTTGCTCATTTAGAAAAGAAAAAAGGATGTCCTGACAGCACAAGGTCATGACACCCTTTGGAAGGGGTGACATTTCTTCTTCTTTATTAAGAAGAAAATGAGAATTCTTTTTAAGTCTGGAAAATTGTATCTGCAGTACTGTTTTTTTCCCCCTTCTTCTGTGGTGATGGTAAATTTGTAAGCTAGTATCTGATGGAGTCATCAGCTTTTTGCATTGAATGAAGCTGTCCTTTATTGTCTCACCTCTTTTTTCCCATCACCCAAACCATAATCACTAACAACATGTTAAGAAAACATTATTCTTAACAGTAATGTCATTGACAAAATCTCATTTTGCATGACTTTTATTTTCTGATGTAAAGGAAAAGGAGTATAATGTGCTTCATCAATATGCTCTCAAGTCAATAATTTTTTAACATAGGAAATTAAGATTTTTAAAATAGACTTAATTGCCATTTTTAGAATTAAAAGGTGTATATGTAGGTCAAATCTTCTAAGATTATGAGATTTGTAATTTTTTCTCAAGCTGTTTGTTTTCTCTTGTAATTAGTACTGGGAATGGCAAGGTCTTAAATCAGCCTGTGTTCCTGTCTATCCTTTGTCAGCTTTATCAAGAATGTCTGAACTTGAAATATCTTTCTTATTTTAGCTAGTAAAAAATCTGTTGTAATTGTGCTGTGTTCCCTTCCGTATAAGAAAAACAGGAAACATTCCCATGCTTTTATTGTTTGTATGAGCAATAGTTTTCAAAAGCTAGAAAACAACCTGCAACTCTGTGTGGCTTAGCTGGAAGTCTGCAGCTGTGAATAGGCAGTCTGTGATCGTGTAATTTCTGTGTCTCAAGCCTTTGGCAAATACTTTTATCTTTACATGTACGTACATATATTTGGAGAAGACAGATCTTTTATACCTCGCTAAGGCCATATTCCCCACAGAATCATAGAATGGTTTGGGTTGGAAGGGACCTCACAGACCATCTAGCTCCAAACCCCCTGCCATAGGCACACACTCCTTTACCTAGACCTGGTTGCTCAGAGCTCCATCCAGCCCAGCCTTGAGCACTGCTAGGGATGGAATATCCACAGCTTGTCTGGACAGCCTATCCCAAAGCTTTGTCACCCTCACAGTAAAGAATTTCTTTCTAATATCTAACCTAAACCTTTCTTTCAGTTTGAAGCCATTCCCCCTTGTCCTGTCAGTACCTGCTCTTGTAAATAGTCTCTCTCCATCTTTCTTGTCGGTGGCTTGTGTCCGTACAGAAAGTGAAATTACAAGGGATCAGTGAAATGGCACTTGCATGCCTCTGGATAGATTTTGATGTGATTGCTGTAATTCTCAGTGAGATGTCTCAAGAAATAAGAAATTGAACTGTTAATTTCTTTCTGTTGTCTACCTATGCCTCAAATATTCTTTTTTTCCTTGTCTGGCCCACAGCTCCTGCTGTTTCTTAAAGCCTTTACTGAGACGGAGCAGACAAAACTGGCAATGCTTTCTGGCATCCTGTTAGCCAATGGGACTCTTCCTGCTACAATTTTAACAAGCCTCTTCACTGACAATATAGTCAAAGAAGGTAATTTTCCATGTCTTTTTTCTTTCTTTAGCTTTTTTATAGGAGATGTATTCTATTGCAACATATCATATATGTTGCAATAAAATAGAAGTTGGAAACTTGTGACTGTACAACAGGAATCAGCATTTTAAAGTAAAAGAATGTACAGACAGCAGTGCCCAGCATTCTTTGTGAAATCTAGTAAAAGGCTAGTCAGAGAGAAAAAAGATACAAAACAAAAACAAATCATGAAGGATTTATGGTTTTTTGGAAGTCATACTTGTGTGTGCAAAACTGTAGAATATATGTATTATTGTGATAATACAAAGCAGTGAAATATAATATCTATTCCTGAGATATATCTGCTTGCATTTCTTCAAGTGTTGCTAATATCTTGTGAGTGAGGAGTGAGACAGAGATCACACGCAGGCCAATGGGACATTGCAGAAGAAAAACAAATCAATACCTCATTTTGCCTTCATACTAGTAGTGATCAGGGATTGATAAACTTTCTCATGAACTTGTGTTTATCATATGATGAGTAAATGAGTTCTTTCAGTCTTAAGATACAATGCCTTTTTGAGATTACTTTTTTTAAGGATTTTTGTTATATATTTATACCAATCTACCGTGGAGTCCTGATTTTTCAACTGGTCTCTCAGCTATTTCTTTTTCTGACAGTTTGGAGTACCTGGTATGATTGCCAATGTACTGGTAGTGTTGAGCAGCTTTTATGACTGTTTTTGGTTTTTTTAGAGTTATATATTAGCTAAAATTTATTGTAACTTTAATTTCAAAAAAATTATTCTAACTTCATGTTCTCAGTTGCAGCATGCTAACCATTACATTTGTTTCCTAAATGCTGGAGAAAGAAAAGCCACAGCTGCAGCTTTGCTCTCTCATCACTCACAGCTTTTGGAATCAGAATTAAACTAGGAAAAATCTCAAACAAAAGCACTAATCCGTGTTTTTAGGGTGATTGTCTGCAATGTGTTTAAAATAGTCTTCCTAGTTATGGGAAGACAAGGGCCATCAGAAAATACAAATTTTTAAAAATCATGTAAATTTTTATATTTTAAATTTAACATTTTAAGAATACAATTCTTATTTGCATTATAAATTTATGTTTCTAGGAGCCCTAAACTTTTGACAGAGCTTACTTATACTTTAGGTTCTTGGTATATATGTACTAAAAATGCATCCGTGACTCCATTTGAGGAAGGATTGTTCAGTCAGTGTCCTGGAGTAGATACTTTATGCAAGAATAATTAAGATGCAAAGATAGTTGAAAAATGGGGAACAGAGCAAGGCAAAACAAGTAGATCATACATGAATAAACTCAAACCTTTCTTTCATTTACAAAAAACACAGTGCTTCAGGCAGGTGAGGTTAAAATACATGAGGAAACAATTAGGTGAGCTGAAGGAGTTGCTGATGAGCATGGGACTTGTAATGTTGGCTAAGAAATGGCTGAAAGTGAGGTAATGGTAGATTGTGTGGGTAGGTGGTCTGTCTGGTTTGAGCACAAGTACCTAATTTATTTTCAGATTACCTTATGTCAGTATTTTCATTACTTTTATATATAGATGGAAAACAAAATTATCTTTCATGGGTTGCTGATGTAGTAGAGACAGAGAAAGGTCAGGGTGGTAGTGGAATCTTGTCAGGCTTAAGGGTACCTTTCTTGTCCTCTGTGCTGGCAAAGTAGTGCAAATACAAAGAGCAGCTGATGGGGTTAGTCAATAAAATAAATGGCTAAAATTACTTTCTGCAAATACGGGGAAAAAAGCCCAAAGCAAACAAAAAGAGAAGAGCTATTCAAAGGAAAAGAGTGACAGGACGTGCATAGAGTATAGGAACTGGCCAGTGATCAATTTGGGCTGTAAATGAGAAGTAAGTTTGAAAATACATGGGTAGTGGAGCCCTAGAACAACCTCCCTCTGTCATGGTGTAATCCCAGCCAGCAGCCAAGCCCCAGATGATAGCTGCTCACTCACTCCCACACCAGCAGGATTGAGCAGAGAATGGGAAGGGTAAAAGCTGGTGAACTCATGGGTTGAGATAAAGACAGTTTAATGGAGAAAGCAAAAGTTGCACACACAAGGAAAGCAAACAAGGAATTAATTCACTGCTTCCCATGGGCAGGCAGGTGTTGGCAGAAAATGCCCTGCCTCTCTGTAAGCCCTGCTCAGCAATAACAAAAACATATCTGTATTATCAACCCTGTGTTTAGCATAAATCCAAAATACAGCCCCGTACAGCCACTGTGAAGAGAATTAACTCTACCCCAGCTGAAAACAGCACACCTTCTAATACTGATACTGACATTAAACTTACTTTGTTTTAAGCTAAAACTTGAAAACATGTTTGGGATATGTGTATTGGGACAGTGCTCAGTGACAGAGATCATTCCATTCAATTTTGGTATTTAGCATATAAGCACATGGATACACTAAAGTCTGTTTGCAGCTGGAAATTGTGCCTTAGTCACCCATTAGTTGACCAGGCTTTGTGAGTCTTGATTAGACAGCTTGCAGCACGTAGGATTGCTGCATCATGTCCAACATGTAAAACAAGCCTAAAGAGTTATTTGCAGGCCACTCTTGGCCTGGCATTGTAGATCCCTGTTCCATACAGTACTTCTCTAAGGATCGTGTCTTACGACTTAGCTCCTGAAATGAGGTTGCCAAAACTGCCATAGCAGTCAAGATCTGTAAAGACTGCAATGAACTTTGCAGTGCTCTGGGAATAGTCTCTTTTGTTCTTGTTTGGTGACTTGTTTAGTCAAAGAAATCCTAGAAATAAAAATAATGAATATCTGTGAGGTGGCTAAGGGTGATGAAACTCTTCCTCACCAGTAGGTCCCACCTAGCTCTGAGAGCTTCTGGACTATCTGGATTTGAAGCAGAAAACTACAGTGACTAGCTGTAGCACAGGATTGTGTTTTTCATGATGCAGTACCTTAATCACTGCCCTCAGTAGCCCTGATGCTGGTATGAGTGCAGTATGGAGAATCAAAACTGACCTCTAGGCAACCTTCCTCAAGGATGAGCTCCATCTCCAAGACCTTTCAGCTTCCTTCAGCTCCCCACAGTTGGTGCTCGCAGTGGAGAGGCTGCAGCAGAGCCGTGGTGGTGCAGCTCTAGGAAATATGAGGTGTGGGCTTCATGGTTTATTAAATCCACAGCTAGTGGAGGTAGAGTTTGTTTGATTTAATACACAAAATACTAAGTTGTGCCTCGAGAAAGGAATTTTTTCACTTGAAACAGTGTTTGTGTCTGGTGCTACTGGCTATTAAATGCCTTCTAGGAGGACATAACACAATCTGTCACCTTGAAGTTGCAAAGTTATTTAATTCCAGGATTGCCTAAAAGACCTTGGAAGATACAGTTTCTAGTTACTCCTGTTTATCCTCTGTTGTTTTATGCCTTTGTTTCCTAACAATTTAGTGCATAATTTTTTCTTTTGTGTTGTACTCAGTCTGTGAATTGGGGATATAGGAAAAATAATTGCAAAGAAAATCTTTGAACAGATAAATGCAGGTGGGCAATATGAAATGAAAAGATTTTCAAACAATCTAGCATAATTAAGAAAACTAATTTTGCATTGTAGAAAAAAATAGGTGCTTCAGCTCTACGTGTTTGTTTCTGTTGTCATATGAGTAATTTCATTCCATAGCCTTGTAACTTTTTTGTAACCTTGTAATTCTTATAGTCAACTCTAATTCATGTTGAACATTGCTAAAACATATTTTGTGCTTTTCTCTAATAGGGATTGCAGCCTCTTTTGCAGTAAAGCTTTTTAAAGCATGGATGGCAGAGAAAGATGCCAATTCTGTTACCTCTGCTTTAAGAAAAGCCAACCTCGATAAGAGATTGCTAGTAAGTACAATATATTTTAAATAATCTTTATCTCTCCCAGGGAAAAAGAAGGAAATGAAATGCAGATGGTAGTTTGCTGTAAGCATGTTAACTCCCCCTCAGACTCTGTTAGCGTTTTGAAAATGTTTTTAAACATAGCAATATTGTTATGGCTGCAGCATTGATACAGGTTCAGGAATATTAAGTATCACATGTTTTTACATTCTGTCTGTTTTTCCTGTAGTCAGATGCCTTCTGAGAGACTATGTATGTGGGGCTTGGGAATTAAATAAGTGGGGTTTTTTTTCTAACCACTGCTAACAAAACATACCAGCAGCTGGGCATGAGAAGCTCTGTTTCTTTAAATACATTTTCCTTTTGTAAGTAGTAAATAAAATATAAAGAGTTATGATCAGAATGTAAGTTTCTGAAGCAGCAGCTTTTAAATAGTATAGTGAATGAACAGTAAGCTAATTTTCTGCAGCAGTAGCCAACTAGGTAGCATAAATGGTCCTGCAGTGGTGACAGCAGACCTAGTAAGTACAGTGCAGGAAGGCTTTCAGCCTTAGGACTCAAAACCTGTGTTCTGGATTTGTAGCACGGTATTCTGAGAATATATGAATGTGTAGCAATTTCATGTGCCTTTCTTTCCCAGTGTCTTTGTGAAGATCATTTGGGGGTTTTTTAATCCTCAGAAAGATTGTTGCTGCAATAATCCAGTCAAATGCACATCCTATGTAGCATTGCCTGGAGACTCAGCAGTATTTCCTGTTTCTACCTCAATAGTATCTAATTAAGCAAGTATCTTTCAAAAGTGAAGCAGCCTCCCACACCCTTCCATCTCTTCAATTTGTACTTGATTTTAAGTATCCAAGTCATAAATAATTTGCCATTAAGATGGGAAATGGACTAATTACATTGTTTATTAGAGAGGGGGAAAAAGAAAACTGCATCTTAATTCTATTTCAAGCTTGACTGACTTAAACTTTCAGCTGTTAGCTCTCATTACACTGCTCTATTAAACAACTGTAAAGTATCAGATGATGTTGCCTAGCATAGATGCCTTCATGAAAGTTTCTTCTTAATCTCATTAGTCAGTAAGTAAACAGATGAAGAGTCTCTAGCTTCTTTGTTAAAAAAAAAGTGCTATCTCTCTCACAGATCATTGATAAGACACCAAGAATGGATGGTAAGCAAATGCCATTGAGTACTTTCTAAGATGGGGCATATACTATAGTAATTTTTAAATTTTTCTAAGTGGCTGGGCTTTCATAAATTGACAGTGTCTTTGAATTAGAAATGCCTACAGGAGGTAGTGTTAGCTGCACATAGTAGATTTTGTGATTTTTGTTCAGTGATGCTTTAGTAGTAGGCCAGGGTGCCTGGGCCCCTTACGTATTGATGAATGTATTTTTCTTAAGAGATAAATGTGTGGATGTGCTGGGAGGGCATGATAAATGTGCTTTGCCTATAATGGCTTTGCCATCTATTCCTTTGTACTTTCCCTACAAGACTCTTGGAATCTGGAAAAAGCATAATTGCACTTAAAACTATTTTGAGCAACGTGTTCAGCTCCCAGCTGTTCATAACTACATGCACTTCACATGGAGTGGGTGTTGGCTTATTTACGTAACTAGACATCATTTTTTCCCTCTACTGTAGTGAAACACTCCAATATGAATGAAGTGTTGACTTTTTCAGTGTGGATACAAGCAGTGTTTTAAGTGAAGTAACAGGTTTTTCCCACTGTTCATTCTTAAAAAATGTTCTTTCCATTCTGTCAAGAGTCATGGTTGGTTATTTAACAGGGAGCATTCCTGTCTTTTTAGGAACTATTTCCAGCCAACCGGCAGAATGTGGACCATTTTGCCAAGTATTTTACTGAAGCAGGTCTAAAAGAACTCTCAGATTTCCTTAGAGTTCAGCAGTCACTGGGGACTCGTAAAGAACTTCAAAAAGAGCTACAAGAACGTCTCTCTCAGGAATGCCCAATTAAGGAGGTAAAAGTGTTTTTTTCAGCTTTCTGTTTATACGATCATAATCAAAGAATTAAATCAACATTAGGTAGAGAGGAACAGATTTTCTCTGTTTTTCTTTTAAACTATTTTAATTTATTCATCAGTTCACTCTGTGCTTAAGACTAAAGCAACCAAATATCCTCTGGATTTACAAGTGCAGCTGTCTGTGGCATAGGGGGTAATTTCCTTCATTTATGCCCAAGAATGTATTTCCTTTAACGGCATTAACTTCTAGGTTGGAGGGGAGGGACAAAACTTGTTGTCAAGTTATAGTAACATTTCTAAATAGAAGCATGCCAAGTACTTCTTTTTTATTATTCTTGTTCTAATTTTGTTTCTTAATATTTCTACACCATGGTGTTAGTTGTAAATGACTACAAGTATTTGGAAAGTCAGCATCATTTCTGGTTCATTGGAATTGTCTCTTATTTCCTTCTCCAGGTAGTGCTTTATGTAAAAGAGGAAATGAAAAGAAATGAGCTGCCAGAGCCAGCAGTGATTGGTCTCCTGTGGACCTGTGTCATGAATGCTGTGGAATGGAACAAGAAAGAAGAGCTGGTTGCAGAGCAGGCCCTCAAACATCTAAAGGTGGGTGCATGGGTGAAGAGGAGGAGGAAGCTGTGAATTCACAGAATACGTTCTTAGGCTGTCAAGCTTTTACCTGTTTAAATCCAGGAGATTTAGATTTTTGAAGGCTGATGCTGAGCATACCAAACATTGTGTATGGCCTGACTTCAGTCAAATGAATGCAAAATTGAGGTAGTTCAGATCATTGAGTGCCCTGAGTCCCACAGTGCAGAGAGCCAGGGCAAGCTGAGGTGGTCACAGCCTGAGCATGTCTCCCTTGTGCTTTCCCAGGGTACCAGCTCCTGAGGGATTCTTGGCACTGGGGACAGTGCTAAACAACTGCTGAGACTCAGCCTGCTCAGACCTGACTAGTAAGACTGGCTACTAAGCCTGACTAGTAAACTGCAGGAACTGCCTCTGCAATGTCTTTGCCAGAAGCAAAGACATTTTGGGAGCATGGTGAGGTGGCACCTGTGCTGGTTTTGCAGAGAGCTGGTTAGATCCTGGCAGGAATGCTGAGGCCAGACTGTGAATCGGTTGTTGCCAGTGTTGACTGTGGGAGCTGGATATGCAGCACCTTGTCAACTAAGGACCTAGGAGCTGGCTTGGGACTGTGTGTACATACATATATTATAACTACTCTCTGATCCAGCTACTGTCCTTGAGGATAAGGGAACTGAATACGTAGAAAGACAGGCTGCAATATTGCAGTACCACCATTGCATGTTGGTACAAAAACTCCAAAGACCTTGGAATAGGAAAGAAACCTCAAACCAATGCAGAGGCATCAGAGTCATTGCCATCGTTGGTATTCCTCATCTGAGTCTGAAGTAATTGTGCAGTGCAAGACACTGAGTCTGAGAGCAGAGGCCGAGGCTTTTCAGCAGAGTTAGTCCTTTTAAGCAGGTAAACCATGACCAGGAGAATACTCCCTCATAGCCAGGGCTTCAAAAGTTTTCCTTAAAACAGAAGCAATCTGGTCTTTATTCCTTATGGTAAAATAGATTGTTCTTCATATTGGGTGTCTCTCCCTACTTGGGTGTTCCTGTGTTGGTTTTGCTCTTGCTGCTGCTGTCCTTCTATCTGAATTTGGTTTCCCAGGCAGTAATCCTAGAATTGCAGTTACTTGGGATATGTGTAGTCTTTGATGGTAAGACTGAATGCCTTCAGGTTTTCTCAAGAGGCTCAAATAGCAGTAGAAAGACAAGATAGTTTCCAGAAGGAGGAGAGACATTGTTTTTCTTGTTCTTTTGATGTAAAATTTGATTATCTCTCTTTGAGTTGGAACAAAGCATCCACTGAGATTTATTGTCTAGTACTGCAGGGCAAATTAACAAACACTTTCTGGAATATTTGAACACTGGAAAAAAAGAAACAGAGCTGGCTATGTACAAATACTGTTGGCTGGATGTTTAGTCCTATGCATCTCACTGACCTAAGCCATCAGCTATGCACACACCCCCACTGAATTAGGTAAGGCACCTTGCCTGCATAAGATAGGCATCTTTTTAACTACATCCACTTTCTAAAAACAGAGGGAAAAATTATATGGCGTATTTACTATTTGCACTTAAAGGTAATATTTTAATAGAAGCAATGGAAATAGAAATTTGGACTTCGATAGCTGCTTCTTTGCAGTTCGGTGTTCAAACATGAAACAGCATTTTTCACATCCTTCCTCTTTGGATAGGTGGAGACAGATCTTGGGTCCCTCTCTTTGGGTTCTCAGATACCTCAGTGTATGACCCAGCTCCAGAAATTGGATTAGCAGTGTTAAGGTGATACAGAGCTTAGTTCTGTTCCCTCCTGTGCGTCAATGTGCTGGGAAACAGTCAAGGAGTTGCTTTGGCTTGGTGGCTTGATTGGGATGTGTATAAATACATGCTACATGTGTGATGTGCCAGGTGGTGGGATTTATTCTTGTATGGCTCTAGCTGACAGGTAACTTTCACAAAGCACGTTGCCCAAGCTTTGACATCTGGGTACCAGTCTCTAACTTAGCAGATTCTTTCAGTAAGTTGTACACTAGGCACCCCTGAAAAGATGTTTCAAAACCCAGGATATTGACATATTTTACAGATCTTAAAAAGCCTTGCTGGATGGGTGGCTGCCTAATGGGGGGGTGAGTGGGCAGCCATGAACCAGCATACTCAGGCAGTGCAGTAAAAGTCGTGTGTGCCATCCATATGGTAGCACCAGCAGGAGCTGACCTCAGGAGGAGACAGGGCAAGCTGTTCAACCCTGGATCTCACAGAATAAGCTCCTCATTGTCCCAGTAACCTCACTGTGACACTGGGGCTTAGTGCTTAGGGCACCTCCAATGCAGAGAGGAGATGTTCTCTGTGGATGGGGAGAGTCTTCCAGATGAGTCTCTCTGGAGGCAAGGCTCTGGTGAGCTTCATGACAATGAGGGTGCTGAACCCTACTCCCTAAAATGATGCAAATGGAAAATAGTGCCACTTGCTCAGCCAGCAATGAGAAGAAGGTTTCTTAGTCAGTTAGACATTGGTGAAACTCATAACTTTGAGCCTTTACCAGCTGAGAAGTGAGGAAAGAATGCGAAGGGAATAAAGTCAGATGTGGCAAAATGAAGATAATTTACTTCCAAACTGAAAACACAGGATTTTTATTAGAAGTTATGTAATGTTTATAGACAGCAGCACTTCACAAACATATGGATGGGGGGGGAGTTCTGCTGAGTCTATTAAATAAATCAACTGAGCAGTATATTGCTCTGCCTCCCTGCAACTTGCCTAGATACCAGCTGGATGCTACAAGGGCTAAAAAGGGAAAAAGAACTACTCACAGCCTGCACAAGTTTTTCAGTGCTTTTACCAAAGCACTGACGTCGTGTCTAAAGATGTGACTATACCTGCTAGAAGTGGAAAAACTTGGCCTCTGGTGTTAGCTATATCTAAGCATTTTAAAGGAGTTTCTTGCAAAAGTACTAAATGCTGTCAGCCTGCTGAGCTGCTCCTTGCTATTGTGGTGTGATTTCATGCTCTCTCTTTCTTAAATGGCTGCTAATTCTTGCAAAACATGTTTTGGAAGAGCCTTTCAAATTTCAGTTGATTTTCTTATGTTAATAGTTATTTCCATGGATCATGTTGGGTAAAACCCTCAGGATTTAGCGCCTTGCAGAGAGGTGCTGAAGGGTTTGTACTTTCAAACATGCCCATCAGTGCTGCAGTTGATGGGTGGTTTGTCACCTGACCACAACCAGCAGCAGCCCTGGTCACTGACTGGAGCTCTGTAATATCAGGCCATTCCAAGTCCAGCTGGAGAATGCCAAACTGGGACTTACTGAAAACTAGGAAGAAAGGCTGAGCTGTTCAGTGCAAGAACAGATGAAATAGTGACATTATACAATGTATTGGCTAGGGTTTCTGAAGATCAAAGGTAATTTGCCTTCATCTCTGATAAATGCTCTTAATATTACTTTAAGATTGCAGTCTTAGCTGGACTCATCACAGGCTAAGATGACAGGAAACTGGAGAGACGTGGATATAAACACTAGCTTTTAAGGAAGACTGTGGTCCTTTAGTGTAATTTGTAATTTTAAGATCTGAAATTAGAGAGGGAAATTGCATAACAAATAAGTTTTTGCTTTATTTTTTATTATATTAATAAACTCCAGGAAAAGACAGTGAAATGTACCACTACTGTCTTGTCAGAGTAACATTAGCAGTTAATACTGTGCTTGGAAAATGTTGCTGTTTACCAAAGAAAAGGGTGACATGATACTCTTGATTGTGGTAATGAGAAAAAGTAAGGACACTTTATCACACTTAACTTGGAATAATTTTCTTTATTTCAGTTTTCTGGGACTTCTAAAACCCCTGAGAAACTAAAGAATTCTTTTCCATGTATTTCATCCTGGGATATCTTATGTTATAAACATCCATGAAGCATGACTCCTGAATGAATAGAATGTTGCCTTATGAAATGTATTACAGCAGTACTGCCAGATTGTGGGTTTATAAATTTATTTTACAGAATACAGTAACTAAGTGGTACTGAATTTTAGTTTACAGCATACAGGACATGCTACAAAAAATCATGGATATTTGTGTATGCATTGCATGTGTTTAAGAAAATGCACTGTGCAAGTAAATGTAAGGTTTCAGTGAAACATTTTCCGGGATAAAATTCAGGATGCTTATTTTTTTATCTTTAAGTATAGTGACATGCATTTTGTTTTTTACCCTCTCTTCCTTTCAGCAATATGCCCCCCTGCTTGCTGTGTTCAGCACTCAAGGCCAGTCAGAGTTGATCCTTCTCCAGAAGGTGCAGGAGTACTGTTATGACAACATCCACTTCATGAAAGCCTTTCAGAAGATAGTGGTACTCTTCTATAAAGGTAAAAGTGTGTAACCCCTTGTTGTATTCTGTGCTTGGATTCTCAGTGTCAACCACTCACCTAGGATGTTTCACCAGGTACTTCAAATGAGAAAGCTGTGTTGGCATTGAACTCTGAAATACTTTGTGCTTTGATGATTCAAAGGAGTGTGTGCCAGCAGAAAAAGCTAAAACAAGCCCTTTTCTCCCTCTGTTGCTTTCATTCCATATTCAAGAAGCATGAGCAGGATCAAGCACTGTCCAGCCAACTCAAGTGCAGTTTAGTCCTTGTATAAAACCAGTTCTAGGAAGACATTTCTATAAATTTTTGGCAGATTTCAAAAGTATATCAGAGCTTGGTTTGAAGAAACCTTGAAAGTGCAAACCCTCTCAGCAGGAAGATTTTTCAGGGGTTTGGAGTTGGGGTTTTTTTTTGACTCACTCCCTACCAGAAGGAGCTTTCCTTATTCTTCTTTCCTTGCCAATTTTTTGCAGGTGCTATAGTTTTGATGGATATCTTCTTTTTTTGTGAAATTGACTTCTTCACAAGTTTATTCTGATCAGGTTGTCATAGAGACTAATGGTCTTGCACTGCGTGCAATGGGTGGGTGCCAAACAGTTTGTTCTGACGTTCTTGCTATAAATAGTTGGAGGAGAAAAATCAGCAGGAGTAGAAACCTAATGTTGATCTTTGTTCACCCTTTTGAGTCCAGGTACATGTTCAAAGCAAACGTGTTCCAACTGTTTAAATAATTTCATGGCTTCAGAAGGCAGAAGGAAGTGAATCATGTGGATTTATTTCTATCCTTCTGTTAGTATAGCGTGGCCTCAATGATAAATGAAAAAGCAATGCACCGTGTCCTTCTGCCCTCAAATTCTACAATTTGTAAATACTATTAATGACTGTAGAAAAACTTGAAACTGCAAGCTGCAGCAATCACTTGATTCAGTTTTCTTTGGAAAAGAACATTCGCTTCGGACATGATGAATGAGAGGCGTAATTGCTGTGCACTCAGAGCATAAGTGATGGTTAAACCAGAAATAGTCTTGTGTAGGACTGCCTTCAGAATTTTTGTAGATTCATTACTGTGCTAACCTGCAAGAGCAGCCCTGACATTCCAAAGCATTTGAAAGTTAAAAAGAAAATAAATCACTGAATTTTATATTAACATGCTTGAAGAACGCAGTTCCCATCCACTCTGCTCACCCCACATGTCTTATTCTGACTCTAGAGATTACTTAGGCAGGCTTGTTTGGAGGGCTGAGATGACTTCAGCCTCAGCACTATAGGTGCCACAATCCTGTTTAGGATTCACATGATGTCTAGAGGAGTGTTTGGAGCTACTGTATGGCTTGTGCAATATGTGCTGTTCCTATATTCCTGCTTGGAATATCTGGTGCAGGCGTGCTGCAGCACCTGCCTCTCTGCCATCTGATGCAGTCATGTGGCAGCACAGCTGCCAGCCCTTCCTGGCCCTGTTTAGGCTGAAGCTGGATCTGCCCTGTTTGACAGACCTGCTGCTGCCTGCTGGCAACTGCTTGCCTGACCTTACAGCCACTGCCATAGGGCCTGTGTGGGCACTGAGCACGGTGAGGAAGTCATCAGCTCCATCTGGTTTTGGCAGCTTTGGAGTTAAACAGTGTCCATTAGGTGAGGACAAGCTACGTTGTCAACCAGGGAAGATTCTGGGAACAGTAGTCCTTCAATTTCTGTTTCTTCCACATGATTCTGTTGAGTTCTAATGGCTCATGCCTGCCTCTTCTTTCTTTCAGTGCTGGTAGATTTCACCCTCTCCTCCTCTGCAGTTGATACGTATCCACTAAAAACAAGCCATCAAGTCTTTTTAGAGACATACACTTTATTTAGATAACTCGCCAATGACAGCATATCTTCTGTTTCCTAATAGCCAAGGAAAAAAGCCCCCTAAAACTGTTACTGGCTGTTCCAGTGGTGAGGGAATAGCAGACATCCTTTTTCCCCTTTGTATTGTTCTTAAGTGTAATGTGCACAAGATCCAGAGAGGTGTCAGGGTCCCCTAATGAACTTCATCTAGTGACAAATAAAGGTATCTCAAGTGTCTGTGAATGGGCAGAGAGAAATGCAGCTTTGTACCAGCATGAATGTGGACAGTTTGTTGCTTGTTACTCATTATGAGGGAGTGCTTCCTGAACATAAAAATAGTCAGCAGTGATGATAGGCACCTAATGCCAGTCATGCTTTGACTAATTCAGTTCTATGACTACTCTCATCAGCATGTCCAACATCTTGCATCTCAATGCTTTCCATATTTCCATCATAAAATAGCCCTTGGATTACTTTGCAGTAAATTACCTGGAAATACCTAAACATGTTGACAGCTGGGGCTCATTAGCATGTAGAAGATCTTGTGTGCCTGTGGTGTTGATTTTTTAATTTATTATTCTGTTTCTAAACAGGAAGGAGCATCCACTTTTTCCCCAGTGTAAACCCAAGCGCTGTTTTCCCTTAAATAGCAGCAGCTTTTTATCGGCTTGTAGGTGTAATTTACAAAAGAAGTTCTGTAATTAGTTAAAGCTTGTTGACATCATCACCATCATCATCACTATTACTATTATTATTATTATTTATACAGAGAAAAATAAGCTGTCGAGTCTGTACTGATCCCCAGCCATGACGTTGCTTCTATGGTTTTCACTTAAAGCCAGTACAATGGTTAATCTGCCAGCTGCATTTTGACCAAGATCTAAAAGCCAGTTGCAGAATGAGAATTGCTGGATTCTGAGTGGCCTTCAATAATTTTGCCAGTCTCCTTGCTTGCACTGTAAGATGTGTGGTGGTAGTTCCTTTTGTGTTGCAGTGTATCCCTTAACTGTTGTTAAAATAAGCACTGTTGTTACTGGATTTTATGTTATATATCATATGCACCTGTTGATCTCCTTTCTTTTAGTTTGTGTCCATCCTTGAAATTTCAAATCTGAAATCTTGATGCTGTTGAAATTAATAATCATTCCTTTCATGAGGATCAGAATTTCACCCTTTGAACAGCAAACACAAAGCCTCTGTGTACTTCTTCCATTAGAATTCAAGACAACATTTACAAAATACAAAAAGAAAGAACTGATCACAAGTACGTGTGAAGTAGGACTCTGCTTTGAGGCATAATTAGGCCTCAGAAATACAATAACCAAATGATGCAGACTGACAGAGATTCTCAAACTCTGCCAGAATTCTACACTTAAAAGAGTGGAATCTTCAAGTTCCACTTCATACAAGGGTTTTGTTTTTTGATGGATCACAATTATCTTTAAATATCTTTATTATTCAAGTACTTTTTCATGGTACTTGATGCAAAATTTTCCTGGGAAAAGCCCAAAACAAACCAGAAAGTCCTTAACTGTACTGTGGGTGACATTCCTTGCTTTGAAAGAACCCTTGCCTGAAGGCTCTGTTCTCCCAGCTGAGTTAGCTGCAATAGAGTTGAATTTTGCAGATTGATTGACTGTGCTGGCAGCTGACAGGGTGTGCTTTTCCCTTTACTGCCCGTGGCTATGTGGTTTGAGTTAAAAGCAGAAATTCATTTGAACTGGGTGATTGAGTGCAAAGCTGAGACCTGAACTTCAAGTAACTTTCCAGTTAACCCTGAAGTGAAGAGACTGGGCTGTTCAGTCTCTCTGCTCTGCAGCCTCTCCCTTTTGTGAGGGACGTCCCTGGAGGCTCTGGCCGTGGGTGGTGTGAGTGGCAGTTGGCTGCACCTGCAGGAAAAGCAGCTCTCTGGGGCTGACATCACCTGGGACTGCAGTGAAAATGATGTGCTCACGCCCACAAGCTCCACTGTGCAGCTTTAGCCATTAAAATATATCTATAATCAACTTTAATGAGGAATAACTATATATATACGAAATGAGTCATTCCCTTCATCCTCCTTCCATTTTCTCTCAGTGTTCCCACTGCTTCAAAGCAACTTAGAGGTATCATTAACTACACCCTGTCCTGCATGATTGTTGCATTGAGCATCTTTGTGCTGATGGGAGAACGTCATCCTTTATGAGCACTGCAGGCATGAATGTATTACACGTAATATTTCTCAGAAATGAAAGGAGCATTGCAGTTGTCCTTTTTGTAGTTCAGGGCATTTTGTTCTTCTCTGTTAGGGTAGGAGGTTTATTGCCATGGAGTTAAATACAGGCAAATTTTTCAACTTCCAGACTTGCAAATGTTTTAATCTTTGAGGCATACAGTGAGTACATGCTGCTTTTATAAGATCAGGGTTTTGGGAAGGGAGGGAGAAATTCCCTTTTCCTATTTGGCAACAAAACCATTGAGCTTACAGGCTGCAAATCAAAAACCAGACTTAAGTCCTATTACTTTTGAACTGAGCTGTGTGCCTACCTGGAGGTGCTTCCTTGTACAGTATCATAATGTGGCCTGTAATGCAGCAACAGGCTTCAGCACTTTCTTCTATACAGCAGCTTCATGCTTCTGAATGTCCACAGTGCCCCAGAACCTGAGCTGGGGATGGGGTTGCTTTACTTGGGTTTTTTTGGTTATTGGTTTTTTTTCTGAAATCTCTCCTGATTTTCTTTGCCAGTCCCTATGTGTCATACCCTGAGTAATTTTGCAGATGTAGTTGTGTGAACTTCAGGACTCTAAAGTGCATGTAATCTTTTCAAATGACTTTGACATTAAACCGCAGGTTCATGAGCCCATGTAACATACTTTCAGGTTTGCTAAATTAAAATTCAGATTCGCTAAATACTGTAATTCCTTTGAGCTGCTGCTAAGGACTAACAGGAAGTTTTTAATGCAACATGTTTCAAACCTCTTTCTTGTCTCCAGCATTTCTGTAACACTGGAAAAAAAAGTTCCTTGTGGCAGGTTGTGATTTCAGGAAGATGGTGGCCTTGTCTGCCACTTGTAGGTTCACTAAGCACAATATATACGTACGGAAGAAAGCCTAGAGCCAGCTCAGTCCTGTTTTCCCTCCATTTTTTCTCAGCATTACTGTCAGCTGTAGTAAACTGCAGAAGAGCTTTTATTTTGGAAAAGTGCCTGAGAGACAAGGTAATTTCCAGTCACACACACTTCCTAAATTCTTAATTTTCAGGGAGATCTCATATTCATTTACTGTTGGATGTCTTGGAATAGTTTTGATTAAGTTCAAACGTATCCCTGGTTGCTTCCATCTGTTTATTATTCAACAGCATATGTGAAATGTGTCTCTTCTGTCTCATTTGATCAGATGCTTTGGGGTTTTAGTGTCATTTATTTCAGTTTGTCTTCTTCCCTTCTCTGCCACATCTGCTCTAACTTCAGGCTGAAGCAGAAGGTGATGGTCAGGGTCGGTGCTTTGGCAAGCAAATACCCAGTGGGTGGGACAGCACCAAGAAGCTCGAGGAAGCAGTGAAGTACATAAATGCATTGATTCTCAGAGCAGGGAGGGTAGTTTGTTCAAAGACAAAAAGAATGGAAATTTTAATGAGGTGTAGAAAGCTGTCTTTAGTCTTTTTATAGAACAAATACAGTTTGAATTTTTTGTTGTTGATGATGTTATTTGCTCTTGCCTCTTGCATTACATAACTGCCAAAATGCCATTGCGGATCCCAGATTTTGCCTCCACAGCCATCAATTACTGAGATACTTGGCTTGGCTGGATCACAGGAGCTTTGTCCTGGGGCTAGAGGTCTGTTGCTAGACCTAAATTTGCATATGTTGGTAACAATAAGTGTCCTTGCTATTTATTAGTATTTCTCTATTCTGAATTGTACTCAGCCTCACATGTCCTCACTGACAGCTATTTTATTCCTGATGCTTGACATAAAAATGTCAGCTGTCCTGTCCATCCAAGCCAATCTCTTAAAATGGGTGGTCTGAATAGTGACCTTACAACTTATTAGCTAAAAACAATATAAAACCTTTAGGGGAAAATGATTGCAAAAAATCCCTACTGGCTGTCTCATAAGTGTTCAGTCAGGAGGTATCTGTCACTTCAGATTTCTAGAACGAGGCACAATTCTGTGACACAACAGCAATAAAAAGCATGGTAATTCTTACTGTGGTAACTTCCAAGACGTGCAGGCTGATTATTATATTTCTTTTATCCAGCCATCTTATGTGGTGTATTTAAAACAGATGAATAATATTGTGCTTGACAGAAGCACAAGATTTGATACTTTATTTTAAGCCTAATACATTACACATTTTATTGCATCTGGAACCCATTATATGCATCAAATATTCTGTATTTGTAGCCTAATGTAGACCATGCAGAGCTTGTTCCACTCCAATCATGTTAACTTTATGGTGCCTTTAAAAAAACCTTTCTCCTCTCGTGTTCAAAATCTGCTGTTCCCTAAAAAATACATTTTTTTTTTACAAACACTGATCTGTATTTCAGCTGATGTTCTGAGTGAAGAAGCTATCCTCAAGTGGTATAAAGAAGCACATGTTGCTAAAGGCAAAAGTGTTTTTCTTGACCAGATGAAGAAATTTGTGGAGTGGCTGCAAAACGCTGAAGAAGGTATGGGTTCATTTGAAGAACTATGGTAGTCTCTTTGCAAATCAAATTTTTTTTTGCATATCTTAGTTGTAGCAGGCGTATGAAGTATACAGGACTTGAAATAAAAAACAACAGGCATAACTGTGCCAATTGTTTCTGGGCATACCTAAGCCTAACAACACTTGCTGCGTTTTTAGTGATTTTGATGTCCCTGTGAAGTCCTTTATTCATTGGGAACCATTTGCCTATAGGTAAATTCTTCTAGCTTCTGCAGGCAGGAACTCTGCCCTGATGACAGCATGAAAAACCTTGGTGCTGGCCTGTGCAGACAAATAGCTTTCTGTCTCAGTGCCTTTTCTGCTATTATCATGTTTAATGGCACATAGCATGAGCTTGCCTGTGCCCTGGCTCTTGAAAAACTGGGTTTAGCTGAATGGTCAGGCTAAGATTATGTGATCTGTATTTGCTGCTTTAAAATGGTTATTTAGAAGGGGAACTAGTTTCTTTAGTCCCTAGCTTGGTTTTTCTCATGTTCTTCATAGGAAAATACTTGTACTGAATAAGCAAGTTATCTTTTTTTTGCATGGAAAAAGAATCCCACAGCAGTTGGGAAGATAAATCTATGTGTAATAGATAGGGATAGAATTACTAGGGCTCATTTGCATCCATTTAATATAATTAGTTTTATAAACTTGGAGGGCATATGTAGTAATGACAAGGAACAAATAAAACTTAGCAGCAATTCACAGGTTCAGGTAGCAGTATGAAAATGGTAGCTGCTTTCACACTTGAGATTTTGGATGGGCAAGCTTGGTCTAATTAAGCATTTTTTTTTCCCCTTTTAATTTTCTGCTTGTATGCCTTGGCTGCTCTTTATTTTTATCCTTTCCTGCGTGTCCCCTCTTCCAGATGTCCTTAATTACAAAGTCCAGTACAAACGGAGACAAAATGTTTCTGTAAGAACACGCAGACCCTGTTTGCTCTCAGAAATCTGATCTATGGTGTAATATTTGTTGGCAGTGAGCCCTTTCCTGTCAGGTGAACACAGAAATACAATACGATGCAAAGTAGCTTTAGGTTATAAAACCAGCATGTGTATTCCTGTTTCTCAGTTACTTCTACTTCTGCTTCTACTACTAAATGAACTTAATCTGATGCTATAAAAATCATTAAAAAATTTGGTTTGTACATGTTTCATACCTCCTGTAAGGTAACACCACTTATGCCTTTCTACATAGGCTGGATGGTGATGTTGATTGATATTTGCAGAACAAATAGTTCTAAGGGTGCTTCCTGGATGAGAGCAGTAGAGTCTACTCACAGACATTAGAAGAGTGAGCAAATAATGCTGATCCTTTATTAAGCTCAGCTCAGGTACACATTGTATGGCTCTGCAGATGAGGACCAGAATCATTCATGGTGACGGGGTGAAAATTTTAGTGACAGATCTGTAAAGGAAGAGCTCCTCCATGGAGGGCAGCAGAGTGAACCTTCGTCTCCTGAACCTGTGTGTTTCTTTCTGGTTTGCTCTGTGTATATCTGCCAATCTTTCCTAGGAAGTATTAGGTGTGGTGAAAATTTTCATTTTCATTTTGGAAGGATATCTTGTTGTTTTTATAGAATTACTCACATCAATGTCTTTGTGCAACCTACATGAAGTGTTTTACTTTCTTCTCTTCTAGAGTCGGAGTCTGAAGGGGAGGAGAACTGAGGTGGTTCCACAAAGCACAGTCTCAATCTAGGTTAATGCCAAATGCGCTTGGGAATGCTGTACTGTTCAAGCAAAGAGGCTTTACTTCAGTGTCATACAGAAAACTATAGACTAGACTTTCCTTTTGTTTAGAAGAATAAAGGTTTTTGATGGAGCCCTGAGGCATTAGATGCTTTACTTGGGACTCTACCTCTGGCTCGTTGTACACTAACTTAGGCAAAGACATCCAGCAAGGAGCCATATAGAAAAAGTGAAATACTTATGGACTCCTTTTTATTAACGGTCTTTTTCAGGTACTATGGTATATGAACACTCCAATTTCTGTTTATAGAACTGTTTGGTCTGTGTTTGTAGCTCAATATTGGCTTGTGTATGTGATTTGACACCACCACATTTTTTTGAATAAATGGCTTTTATATCTTAGTTTAGTGGTATTAGTGTGTATGTAAACTTCTGACTTGCCAAAGTTTTTATGATTTTTTCAAGTAAAAATTACACAAGAATGCTAACAGACTGTTTTCATACTTCTCAAAAAAAATCAGCATCTGTAGTTAACTGGGATCACTGTCAGATCTTTATTCACATCCTTACATACAACTTTGAACAGATGAACCATATTCCATAGCAAATGTTGATTCATTCTGTTGCTTAATTCAAAGAAAATGTACAGGAAAAATCTGCGGAGTCCCAGTTTTGCAGGTACAATTAATGCAAATGATAAGTAGAATAATCAGAGAGTTTGAACTGCTCTGCTCAGTTCAAACTACGGTCAGTTACTGGTGATCACTGAATTTTGAAAGAGAAACCATCTCATTTTAGAAGTATTAGCTTCAAAACTAGAAGTCATTACATGTGAAATCTGAAATTAATTTACATTAGGTTTAGAAAAGACTGGCTTGTATTCTTACAGGGGAAAAGTACGAAAGGGCATAATCAACTAATGAAGTGGTGTGTTTTGTCATTAGAAACCAATAAGTTAGCAGAGAGTGCAGATTTTTCTGAGGAAAAGTTAACTCTTCATATAAATCACAGGTTATAGGATTGTTAGTGTTGTGTCTCAGTATGTATCTAGCTTTACTGTAAACAGCAGTTAGCAAGTGGAAATCAAGTGCTGTTGAATGCCAGCTTTCCATCTAGTTAATTTATTTTTCTAACAGGTATTGATCTTTGGAAGGGGAAATACGTCATGGTGATGTTTCCAGTAATGTAGAGAAGACCAGAGATAGTCATATTAAAAAGCAGAACTGATGCATTAGCTGCATACTTTCCATTTTGGTCCTTGTTATTACAGAAATTAAATTTTCTGGGCTTGAAAACACACGCAGCTGTGACGTGGTAGTATTGAGTCATTGACATGCAGCCACTATTGCTGAAAACATCCTAAATTCAAAATTGCCATTTTCTGAGGTACTAATGAACATTTAGTTTGGTGTACATAAACCCACTTTTCTGTATAATCTTAGGCTGATTTCCAATGTGCCAATCTAGAGTAACGTGCAGAGCACACAATACCATTTCCCTGCAGTGAGACTGCCATGGAGAGCAGACACAGCTGGCTGTGGGCTGGCTGGGCCATCTGCTGGAGACAGAAGTCATCAGCTACAAGAGGCACTGCAAGGCCAAAGGCAGCAAATCTGGAGTGCCTACTGCAGCTGTGGCCCCAGCACACTGCAGGTACAAGCAAAGCTGAGTGGGATCCACTGCACTGAAGGTCGGGTAGCTCCAAACTAGGCACCTGAGTTGCACCCGATGATCCTTTTGGGTCCCTGCCAGGTTGAGGTATTCTGTGATTGCTGACACAGTTGTCCCACCTCCATTTATAGACAATGTGTTGGAGAGAAAGGGGTGTTTTTAGCACAGGGCTGCTGGCCAAGTTGAGACTTGTGATTTAGAGCAGGGTGAGGAGTTGGACTCTGGGCTGACAGGAGTTGTTCACTTTTCAGTCACACAGTGCCCAAAACCCTTCATCTTCTGTGTTCATATCATGTCTAATATGTAGCTCCTGGGAGCCCCTCAGTTTGCCCTCCCCCAGCAAAATTATTAGGCACTAACAGTTTCTGAATCTAGTTTTCAGGAATTTTTCCCACTTAATCTCTGAGATGACTTCATATGGGAACTTCAAACACACGTGTATTTTTTCATCCAGGATTTCACATACATGCTGGCAACTGAACTAGGTAGGGGCAAAAATACAAATAGATCTGTTCTGCATCAGAGTGAATGTCAGTACAAAAGTGTGTAATGATAAGGTTTTTCAAGGAACCTTGAAAATTAAAAGCCGGGCAGAGCTTTTGATGTGACTCCCTTCAGGCAAAGTGCCTTTCCCTGGAAGCCTTCACAGAGTCTGCCTTTCACTTAAAAATATTCCCAACCCAAGACATTTCTTCAACACAGCTCTTGAATTAGTGTTTCTCTGCTAGAGAAATCAAAGCTACAATCAGCACCAAATATATTTTTCAAATATGGAATCAGTTGTCTTGTAAAAATAAAAAGATACTTCATAGAAAATGTGCTTCACATAATACTGCGTTCAATTTTCAAACAGTGCAATCGAAATGTCAGAACTGCACATCTTTTACTTGGCAATAAATTGCAATAGGGTGCAGTTTAAAATAGGGATTACTGAATTTGAAGGTAATTCCCTTCTGGCCTCTCACTTCTGACATTATGCTGAGGTTTTAACTAAGAAAGCCAATTATATTGCTTTAAAACATTCCTCTGGTGTGAAAGAGCTCTTCAGGAGAGAGACCACATCATACTTGGGATGCAACAGTGAGGTTTTACAGTGAGGCTGGTTAAAGCACTGGTTATTAGTCTGAAAGGGGCTGACACGGTTCCTATTTCTTACTGCTTCAACTACCTAATTGCATTGCAGGCTTGTCTAACCGTGTCAAGCCCCCTGCAAAGGGGGCTTCCACCCCACTGTGGTTAGTAATCTCACAGATGACAAATCATCATTAAACTGACACTCCCTGCATTGTTTTCAGCAGCGATCCTGCTTTACCCTTACTATACTTTGGCTGAAAGAGACTTACACCCAAAAAGGTGATGACCTGCTGTGCCAGCATCCCCCTTTTCTGCTTGGGCAACACATCCCAAACCCAGCAGCCAGACTCGTGCCAAAAAGAGAGATGGAAAAGTCCCAGAACTCATCCCTAGGGCTGCTGCAGGCTGGCTGAGCAAGGAAGGCACTTAACACCTAGAGAAACCTGCTTCTGCCAGGTGAGAGCCCAGGGTCCACTCCCTGAGGAAGGGATATGTAGGTGGTCTTGTGGTTGTGCACAGCTGAGATTTTTCCACAAAAGTGGCTTTTCAAGTGACAGCCATTTTCTCAAATCTTTAAAAGCCCTCCCCAGTCCATTTAGTGACAAGGCAGTGTTAATGCCTTATAAATGGGTGTTGTGTTTCCTGCAATGCTGCCATAATCCCCAGCTCAAGAGGCAGAGCTTTGAGCAGAACAAACACACATGCACTGACCGAGCAGCACTGACAGGACTGATGGGCCGGGGAGTGTTAGAGGCCCTTCTTCCCCACTCAGGTGACACTCAGGCTTGAGGGTGTCTGGTGCAGCTCCTTGTGGGGCTCCCTCTCCCAGCACAGCTCCCCAGAGGGGTGCCTGGGTCAGGGCACTGACAAGCAGCTCTGGTGCTGCATTAGCAGCAAAAAACAAACTTCTCAGTGCCTGTATTTGAGCAGCACAGCTTTATTCCAGGACAGCTTGTGCACTTCAGCAATGACAGGCCAGCACTCCAAGGCAAGCAAACGGCAAGAAAAAGTGGCCCAATCCCTTATGTTCATTAATGTAAGGGTGTAGGGTTGCTGAACTCTGGTTCCTGTTTTGAACCACTTCCTCAAAATGTCACCTACCAGAACTAGTGAGCTCAGCCTAGAAGGGTTGCAGATGGAGGGTACAGGGTGATTCAGCCTTGCTGAGTTTGTCTGAAAGAGCATTTGGGGAATAAAACCTGTTACTCCCAAGCATGCCCTTACTGAGGCATTGGTGAACTGCCTGGTAATTATAATAGGTCCCTTCTGGCATCTCAAAGGCTTTGCTTTAAGCTCCTGTCATGCTCATGGACAAGAATAACTACCTTTAAAATCACATTTGCACTTAAAAATGGTGATTATCTAAAATAAGGCTTGTGGGCTGAGACAAACCAGTCCTTTCTCAAAAAGAACCACAAAGAACATTACATGGGTTACTTGCAGTAACCATTCAGCTCTTGCTGAGCTGTGCTGGTTATTAAGAACCAAAATTAGGACAAATTACGTAAGTATATATTTTCCAAGAAAAGGCCACATCTTTTGATTTTGAAGGGGGGAAAAGCAGGGGTTGACTTCTTCCACTTCCCCTCAGGGCTTTTGGTTTTGTTTTTGCTATGATATTTTTAGCACAAGTTAATTCTTGCTCCTTACCAGCCACATGGGCCTTTATAGCTTCATGTAAATGGAAACAAATCCCAGGAGGGGAAGTCACGCCAACACCCGCAGAAGACAATTCAGGCAGGCGAGCACTCCTGGGCTGTGCATGTAACATAGTTGGTCCATGTCACAAAGCCACTGCACTGGTGTCCTGGATGACCAAAATAGCTCACTTGCTATTTTTTCCTGCAAGGAATCTGATTAACACCATGGTGACAGCCTCAGTTTCCTCCCACAGAGGCCTGGTAGCTCACGTCACCCCACTCACTAGCAGGGTGTTCAGGTGCTTGACCCCATCTGGGTCTCTCCTTTACAGTTTACCAGCGTTATTCCTTGCTGAGAAAGAAGTCCTGAGTTTAAAAGACCTCAATAGCTTCAGCAGGAGCTGTGCAGGTTGGAGTCTCACCTCACCACTGCTCCCTGCTGCCCTGGGGCCCCAGGGGTTGTGCTGGGAGGGCAGTGTGCTTAGTGCTCATCTGGGGAGATCGGATTAGGAGAGGGAAGAGTTCGTGTTTGCTTTCCCACTGCCTCTCCCACACGTGCAGGAGACAGGAGAGAAATGCACTTGTCAGTCTCAGCTGTCAGCAAGCAGCACCCCACAGATGGCTCTGCTTTGCAGACATACAGGACATGTCCCCCACCCACTGGAGAGGCACTGCTGAGCTGTATGTGCCAAGATCCACCACCTTCTCCCAGTCAGCATGAGGAAAGAGGCCAGAGCTGGAGCTGTTAATATGACACAGCTGCAGACTGACAGGTAACACTTTGGTACTCAGATGTGTCCTTGCCATGGCTGCCAGAAACTCAATTGCCTTAGTCCAAGTGTCCCATTTAAGAGTGCAATGTTAACAACTGCTGCTGCATCCTATACTCACCACAGCTCTTCTACTGATGGTGTTACAAGATTTGAATGTTTGCTTCCATGGTGTTCAGCGTCCTTCATCTCATGGGACTGCAGGGAAAACGCAGACTGCTCTGGAGCTTCACCAGCAGGGAGAAACACACCCTGAACACCAAATTTCTCTGATTTAGGAACACACAAGAATAAAAATTATTCAATCCAGAGTGAACAAATCATGGCAACCTTACAACAAGAAGATGCATTTGTGTTGCAGTCTCTCAAAGTGCATCAGTTGCCTGAGATTTTTCTATTTTTCTTTCCCTGATGAAATGGGCCAACATATCACTCCATATCATTACTACTTATTGCAGGGATATTCGCATAACACTGACAGCCATAAATTATGCCAGAAGTAACGAAACAGTATTGTTGATCTATCCCAGGATATGACCAAAATAAGGTTTTTAGCCAGACCTACATGATTAAACCCACTAGTCCAGCTGGGAAAAATCAATAAGCTTTCAACTATATTGGTCCTTCTACAGGTCCAAAACAGAAGCAGCAGCCATGAAAAAATAAAAACCAATTGAGAAAAACTGATCTAAAATTTAGTTAGATTTGTATCAGTAAGACCACCCAAGAGAAAATAGATGGTATCTGTGTTACTACAGGAGATTCTACAGGGAAATGAGAAGGCAGATAATTTATAGTTTGTGGAATTAGTAGGACAGTCAGTGAAAGGAAAGGTTAAAAATTGTCACAGAATCTTTCTCTTCTATTGATGACCGAGAGAAGGTGAATTTATCATGAGGCTTGGTGCCCATCCCTACATCAGCTCTGCTCCTTTCAGTCCCTACAATCCAGGCCCTTGGGATAACAGCAATGCACAGACATCTTCTGAAAGAGCCTGCAAAAGACACTGCTTCCACAACCAGAAATTTTTCTGGTGTCAAGAAATGGAAGCAGTGGAAGACATGGAAAATTACACTTTTCCCACCTTTTGAAAATAAAACCCAGTTTTCTGTGATTTTATCAAGGCAGTGGTATTTTGGGATTACTAGAAATAAGATTTTTTTTCTTCTTGTTATCACAGACGTTGTGTCTTCTGTATTTTGCTTTGAATTTAAGACATTGGTGAACCTAGAAAACCAAACCCGTAAAGCTGTTCCAGAAGAACCCATTAATGCTGATTTCTAATCAAAGGGTATCTCATCCTGTACCTAGCTGATAAAGTCCTGAATTCTCTCTCCCATCACAAACCACACATAATTCAATAAATCCAACATGGAAAAGTCTGCTCCCAGACTGATCACCTCTCACTTACTGTGGTTTCTCACCTTCCTCACAGGTTGGCCCAGATTTCCAGAAAGACTGGGGACACATTTTGTTACACTCAGCTAAACTTCTGGACTTGCAATCAGAGCTGTCTGCTCTCCCAAGCTGCTGGAGAGCCTGTGCAGACACATCCTGCAGCCCCTCGCTCGGAAGAAGGAAAGGAGATCCCCCCTTTCCCAGGGGCTGGGACAGACACCAATGCCATTGCTTCAGCCCCCTCTTGGTGTCCCTACAGCTGGCACACAGCCTCCCCGCCAGAGCCAGGGAAGCAAAGCACATCTGGCACAATTCTGCTGCTCCTCAGGGAAATTTGGGACGAGTACTAAAATAATCACAGCAGCCAGATTTGTAGGGATGCAGTCCCTAGAGATCCCAAATAGGCCAGTAGCATGTCAGGGGAAATGCCAGCAAACACTGCAAAGACAGAGAGAGAAAGAGACAGACAGACAGACAGACACAGAGAGAGAGAAGTAGCAGTCCCAAGAGAAGTATAGGACACAAAAAACAGGACAGAAAGACAGTCCAGAACACCTGCACCATTCAAGGTCATGCATCGTCCCTTCTTGCACCAAACAGCACATAGGTAACACTCTCACGTGTTGCCCCTCTTAGAGTCACACCAGATCCCTTTTACTGATGAGCAGAGACTGCCTTATTTCAATTTTTTTCTTCTATTTCAGCTTTTAACTGCATTTAGTGCATAATCACATTCACAGTTCCCTGTACACCTTTTTTTTAGTTTTGTGGGGGTGAGTTTTAGTATTCCTATAATAGCTGACTATAATTTAGTGATTTTTGTAGCATTTGTGTCATATTTATGTTATAATTTAATGGCCATTAGAGCCACTTTTTTTTTTAAGAAACCTTCTTGAAACAGCAGCTCATGGTGATTCTTTAAACTGAAGGATTCTTGAGGCAAAATGCAGCTCAGATGAAACAGGCACACATCTGGATGATTTATTTAAACTGAATAAAACAACTCTCCCTTCAAGGACTAAAAAAGCAAACAGACACTAGTTTATGCTCTGCCTGTGTGCAACTTCACCTTTATACATTACTAAACTTGAGTAGGATGAATGAAATGCAAGAATAAGAGGTAGGCAAGAAGAATCAGCATGGATAAATCAAAGACATGGATGTATTTACTAAAGAAGTCCTAAAGCAACTGGTTCTCATGACCCTAAACTCCAAATGGCTTCAGCAGGGTGTGGGAGAGGTCTGAAAGCTGTATGGACAACCGACTGAAGAGAAACACATGGTGGTGCTGATGCTGCAAAGCAACCCTAGAGATTTAACGTGACAAAAGCACAGAGGAAAAGTGTGGTCTTCTGGGGAATACCAATCCTCAGAGAGGAACCAGAAGGACAGCTTCTTCCCATATCAAAGGAAGAATCCACTAGGGACAATTTTAATAGTATAGATGGGAACCTAAATGTAAATTAGAGGAAAAGCACAAAAGCACAGCCTTCTAAAACATAACAGACAGTTTCATAGCAACAGCCTGCCAGTCCTGCAACAGTGGGAGGTCAGAACCATGCTGTAGATGACATTGAAGCTGGAATTTTGTTTCCATACTGAAATTCATGTTAACTTTTCTCACCAGAAGTCACCTAAAATATCAGGATCCCAGAGATATTCTGAATTCCCAAGTGGTTTTAGTCCATTCCATAAAATGTAAGAATCCAGATCACCCCCCAAGATGAACCGGATTCCTTCATCACAACCAGAGACACCATCCAGTTGGAGAAAGTGTTTGGAGACAGAATAATTATATTATTGAGTCCCCTCTCACCAGCCACCTTTTGCAGCTGTGCCAGTCTGCAATGGGCAGAAACATATTCTTCTTCAGAGGCAAACAAAACCAAGAAATCATCCAGTTCAGGAAAATAATACTAAACAAGCCAAGTAATAAAGCACATTGAAAAAAACCTGACTGCTATTCAGTGTGCTCTACTCCCCAAATGCAGAGGTGCCTTGGTTAGTGCAGCATTTGGCTGGTGCAGGGCACATGCCTTTGACACAGGAGTGTCAAATGAAAGAATGAAATGAAGAACTGTCTTAGTAGTTAAGGATTTACCTAGCATTTGAAGAAAACCCTTTGAGACATCTTCTTCTCTGTTCTGTCAGACCTGTGACCTTACTGTCCTTTGGCTCAGAAATGGAGATGACACTCAAGGATGACATGAAGATGCCTGTAAATGTTGGATGAATTCTGAGACAAGAGACTTAGCAGGGTGAAGTGGTGCTGTCTCAGCCCCAACATAGGTATAGCAATGAGAAGCAGGTAAAAGAGACCTGAGGTCCATTCCTTTCTTCCTCAAAAAAAAAAAAAACTTCTTTGCACCAACAGCCAGAATTGAGACTAGAAACGAACCCTGGCCTGCTGCTGGTAAGAAGAGGGCCATAAAGTCTGTCTGACCTTTGTCAGCCTGCTTCTATTTCTAATTTCTAATTTCTAATTTCTAATAATTTCTAATATCTGATATCAATCTTTTATCCCTCATGCCAGCAATTCCACTGAATGCGTGCAAAACAGCACTGCAGTGAACCCAGAGGTGCCAGTGCTCCAGATCTGTCCACTCCTAACATGACTGACTGCTTTATTCAGAGCACTTTATTCAGAGTCCGTATTAATTTCAGGCTGGATCCTCTAAAAGATTGGATCATGTTTAAAATGATTTCCTACTGTTAAAGCAGCCTTTTTTTCCATCAGCACTGCAGTTATTGCTTTGTCACCTGCTGTGTCTCTTGGCGGCATGGACACGAAAGCAGCACCAGGTTACTGCCAGGTGCCATGACTTGGGATGCTCTAGGGAAACTGTGCCATCAAGTTTCAACACAGCTCTGGAAGAAAAGCCACTCCTGTAGTGGCAGGCTGGCAGCTTCCCGAGCTGCCATCTCTCACTCATACACAGAACGTGGAAATAAGACACAAGATGGTGTCAAAAACACTTTACAGATGATACTAGGAAGTAAACTAATTCTTTTAAACTTGAAAATCCACCATAATTTGAAAGTATCTGCAGAATTATTTTAAACTTGAAAATCTACCATAATTTGAAAGTATCTGCAAAATTAAGTTTAGATTTACCTTTAGATTTGCTTAGAATTCAGTGTACATTCTGTAAAGCATAGTAACTGCAAATATTCTACTTTAGAATTCTTCACTTACTTATTCACTTTCTTTAAAAAAAAATAGAATTAAACAGTCTAAAACCCACTCTATCCTTCCTTCATTCCTAAATGCTTCTCTTGCCCCCTTGCAGAAGGTCTCTTGACTCATGTGAAGTACACAATGAAATAGTAACTCTATTAGCGCACTGGCAGAACACTTCGCTTTGTCTGTGTAAACTGTAAAGTAAAAAGCAACTGCATATTAAAAAAAAAGAACAAACCAACAAACCAAAGCTAGTACCTGGCTTTTCAACTGATGGCTGTCTTGATCACCACCAAAAAAACTCCACAGTTTCAAAAGGGTAAATCTAAATTGGGATTGCAGGCTGGGAAGCCAGATGATAAAAAGAGACAAATCTTGTGATTCTAGGAAGAAACTTTGGTAAAAGATAAGCTGTGACCTATCAGCTTTATCTTTCTTTTAGAGAAACTGTACCAAGCCAATTCGACAGACAGAAAATTCCTGTGTGCTTAAGGGATTAATTGCTTACTGCAGATACCAGAATCTGACTGTCAGCTTGTGTAATGTCCCTAATGCAGATGTTTGGGCACTGATAGCAAAAAGCACTGACAGTAGACTCCATAAGCAGTTAACTTGTAGGATAAAATAGGAAGCTAAGTTTAAATGTGTAAGCCTATATACTGCTTAGCTTACATAAAGTCAGAAATGCACTCCACACAAATACAAATGGGCTGATTTTCACAGTGATAAGTCTGCCACTGTACTGGAGCTGGATTTATAGAGCTCAAGAGCAAAGCAGGAAATTCAGAATAAGCATGAGACTTCAGGGTTTCACTGTCAAACCCTGGGTCATCATCTGACACTTCAAGTAACAAACAAGGTTTGTTTCTTCTATTTCCTAGTTACTAGATACCATTCTGCTGTTAGTGTCATCTGCTTGCAAGAAGACTGGTGGAAAATAAAGACATATTCTTACAGATGAACTTACTCCTGAGCACTCTTGTTGCTTCAAATTTTTATGTGAGTGCCTGGTACACTTTAAGTTCCATCAAGGGAAAAGACCAGATGATGAAATTGCTTCCCAGCTTGTCCCCAGCTTGTGCACAGATGATGATGGTGGTGACGCAGCAGAACAGGCTGGCAGCAGCAGGTTGTTTTCCTAACTAAAGAGTCATAGCTTTTTCTATACGCTCCTCACGCACCCTCAGAAGTGCTGAATTCACATTACTGATAGCTCACAGCTTTGGGTCTTCTCTTTGCAAGAACAGAAGCTAGGCTATTCTAATAATGAGATATTTTAAAGAATGATGACTTGCTGGAGGCACATAGCATTATCACCGAACCAACTGCTTCAAAATGTATGTCAGGCGTCTAAATTAGTTATGGCACTGGTTTAAGATTTTATATTAGGAAAGAAATTAGGTTCTTTAAATTTAACTTCTGAATTTTGAGCCATTTACTGTTCATGTCTTCAAGGTTTTGCTCATAACCAAATCATCGATTTCTGAACAATTCTTACCTCACCACAGGACCACAGCAGCTAACTTTACCTCAGCTAAGCCACGCTAATAGAGCAGGGTGAGAACACTGACTGTGCTTCAAAGAAACCACAGAAAGAAATAACAGATACACCAAAATCTGGCATTCTGTCTTTCCTTTAGTGAATTTGTTTCACTGGGGGATTGCTGATTTGGATGAAATATCTCTGTTCTCTCCTATACTTCAGCAGAATATCAAAGGAAAGTACCAGCTTATGATATCACAGGGAAAAAAATTACTGTTGTGGCTCTTGAACAAATGATGTAGGAATGACAATGGAACTGTGTTCATTTAGTCTACATAGAAGAAGGCTGGGGGTAGATCTGACTGCAGTCTTCCACTCTCAGAAAGGCGTTGGAATGAAGACTAAGCCAACCTTCTCAGTGGGCACAGCTAAAGAACAAGACAATGGCCACAAGTGGCAACAATGTTAATTCTGATATGGGAAAGGTTTTTACAAAGAGACTACCCAAGCGCTGAAACAAGTTGGTGTAGACCTTCATCCTCAGAGACATTCAAAATTTGATTGAACAGCTCTCTGAGAAAACTGCTTTGGCTTTTGAGAGGAAGATTGGATCAGACAACCCCCAGGAGTCCCCTCCAACCTGTGTTCTCCATGGTTCTGTGACAGGCACAACACAGCTCATCACACAGTTCATGTGCACAGGAGGAACAGTGACACAGCCAGCACACAGACCTGGTGATGATCACTTAGCAAATCAACTTACATCAGAACCTTGGTGCTCAAATTTCCTTTGTGATGCCCAGCTTCTCTCCCCACCCTTACACTTCCACCATACAAGGTTTTGGTCAAACCATCCTCTACTGTTCTGCTATGTACTTATAAAGACTTAGGATTTCTGCTTCTTAGAATTTCTTGGAACTCTTCCAGGGAATCACCTGGGAGGGCATTCAGCAGATGGTATCCATTTTCATTTCAAGAGGTAACAGTTTCCATGTGAATGTGATAAATAGGAACTCTGGGATGCGATGGTAATGAGAACCCACAGCAGACATAACATAAAACCAATAAAACCTGCAATTAATCTGAAAACTATTTACTCTCCCACTGCTTACAGCCCAGTGTTAGTCCACAAGCATTAACATGTTCCATTTGTCACAGAGTTATTAGCTTACATCTGCTGTTGAAGTTTGCAAGGTTTATTTCAGACCTAAAGAACAGATGTGCCAGTGGGTCAGGTACCAGCATGTACCATCATTGCATGTACCATCACTGCCATGATCCACTTCCCATGGAAACAAAGTCTGATACACACAGTCTCCCAGTGGCTACTTTCCTACTAATTGTCCACTGCTCCAGAGAGACATACAAGTGCCTGATACATAACAGGACATGAATTTTGGATTTGTCTGTAGGAAGCCCTAGACCACTTCACTTCCAGGATCTAGAATTCTGCCTTTTTGTCTTCCATGCTGAACTAAAAGTAGCTCAATTTCAGAACATTTCCAAATTCTGGTATTGAATAGAAGGACTGGGCTTTCAGTCAAGCCTTTCATGTACTACTATTCAAAATACCACTTGACTGTTGTTTCAGCTTCCAGTTGTTTCTTTAATACAGTAGATGTAAGAAACTCTCCTTATCCTAATCTTCTATCAGCTTAATTCAGAATGGATTTTAAATGTGATGAAAGGCGATTCTTGCAGCTAAGATCTTTAGAAATCCCAAGACATAGCTTCTGAACATGTGAGTATTTGCCTCTTTTACTATTTTCAGCAGGCTGGCCTCTGAAATACACTTTCCCTTTAAAGTCTGTGTCCTGGGGCTGTATTAGTTCTTTGTTTTGTTATTTTGGGTTTTTTTCCCTCACCTGTCTACAAACTTTAGTGGGACACATTTCACCAAGCCTATCTTCTCTGGCAAGTGCAATTCATGAGACAATTCAAAACACACAGGCATCAACTCAGTTAACAAGGAGACATGCTATTCTTACACTCCAATGTTATTTTCCACCACTGCATGGTATATCTGGTGGGAATCATAAAGAATGGCTCAAAAAGCAATGCTGGACATCCAGCAGCTCTGTCCAGGACAACAGTTTCATGCCTGCCTGTAGCTGCTTTTGCTTGAGTGAGTGTCCCTTCTAGGTAGTCTCCTAATGGCAATTTAACTACCCAGGCTTAATCCAAGAGCTTTTTGCCATTTGGATTTTGGTCAGAAAGTTTGTCAAAGAATATGTTCATTATCTGTCTCTCCAAGAGCAAAGATGAACAAACCGTTACTCCCTTTGCAACCACTTGTTAGATTTATTAAACTGAACATGAGCTATGTCTTTGTGCTTTTGAGGGAGCTAATTTCTGACCTAGTTGTGGGTTGCTCTAGCCACAGAACTTAAATGGCCTATTTTCCTGTCCTAATTTCCCTTTCTCTACCTACCACGCTCCACTTCACTAAAGAAATAAATAAAAATGCCAAACAGTTTGTACATTTTTTCTTCTTTGCAGAGAAGAATCTCTGATCCAAACAACACAGACAAGTTTATTCTGTATGCCAGACTCGCCTCTCCACTGTGTCTGCCTTGTAATGATCATTGACAAGAAACACCACCACAACACCTTGTGTGTCAACCTGTAAGACAGCAAAGATCCACGCAACAGCTACGCCTCCTCATGCTGTTCCTCACTGCCTGGTGCCAGAAAGGGCTTCTTTAAGGTTGGGGATGGAATGGCACAAGTGCAATAGCACTGCAGGAACTGGTTTTGTTCCAGGAAGCAGGGAGAATTTCATGACTGCAAGCAAACACCACGGCACAGCCAATTCATTACTAACACGTCAGGAAATAACTGGGGTATGTCCACAGGACATTGGCGCTGAATTTGAGAAAAAAAAAGAGAGAAAAATCCCGATTTTTACTGCAGATACCATTTTAAGTGTATCTTTAATTGACTCCATATGTTCAGTCATAGGTTAGTGACAACTAAGGTGACTAACTGACATGACTAAATAAGTGAGGCAGTTCAGGTGACTGAGATGACTCAGATTTTCCTGCCCAGTGACACAAGAAATGACTGGACATTAGAACCTCTACATCCATGGAGAAACACGATTGATGATAAACAGCATTTAACTTCACAGTCTTTGTTGACAGATTCTGTGGTTGCCACCAAACTTCAGACATACTTAACTGGCATGGGAACGTGCTTTAATGGTCCCCTGCTAAGGAAGGATAAGCCCTTCATTTACTCCAAGTAAAACCAGCTGAAACCCTGTCCCCTTGTGCGTATACACTATTCACTTCAAGACTAACATCTAAACATGTCAACTGTACACAATAAATACTACTCCTGGTAAGACCTGGTGTTCTTTAACCCTGTTTTCCTCCACCCTGATTTTGATGTGCATGAGAGACTTTATACAAACAAGAGGGGAAGAAAAATGACTTTACAAGGCAAAGAGTGAAATGAAATACTTAAAGTGCTGTCAACGACTCATTGTAAACCTGGGAAAAATAAAGTGATAAAAATCAATTCCTGCAAACAACATTTCACTCAAACGATTTTAGACACTCCTTAATCGTAGAGAGTAAGAAAAAAGGTCACACTGTCTTAATTTTAAGACAATAGTATATAATTTAGGAGAACTTTGTACATACTTGGGCCTTCACTTTTCAAATCTGTGCCTCAGAAGTGTCACAGAACGTTAGATTTCAGGTACACAATAGATAACAAAAACCAGCAGTACCTATGTTGGGTCACAGCCTACAGAAACAGAAGAGATTTGCCTACAAACTGAGTATTCATTTAGTGTGTTACAGTAAAAGGGTCCACGCAGCAATCCTCCAGAAAACGATCCAGCTGATGTGAGTTTATTGGGAAATGAAGAGTAAACTACCCAAACAGCTTCATTTTAAGTAAGAAGTGTGCCAGCCCTGAGCCCCAGTAACTCTTTGTTTCCACTCCCCTCTCCCTTTCCAGAGGCACTTACTTTTTGTACTGTCTTGCAAGTGCACGTCAGCAGCATTACAAGTGCCCAGTACACTCCTCCCCCCATTGCAGTTTCCCATGAAAGAAAGACTAATTCAGGCTGTTTGTAGCTCCTCCTGTTGCCAGCAATGCCATTGAAACACACCATAGAAGGGCAGGAGGACAAAGACCATGCAAGGAAGTGGAGAATAAGCAACAGAAAGACAAAAAAGTGAGGGAAGAAAAGGAAAAGGAGTATTCTGCTCTTGGTTATGTCTGACAGCTCTGGATTTGTGTAAAAGATGGGAGTGCAGAATTTATCCCCTATAGGGACAAAGGCTAGAAGACAAATACCTAGGACTCCCACTTGGACCAGCTACTTAAACAACCTTAAAAAAAAAAAAAAAATCAAAGTATCACCATCTATATTTGCCCTATGAAGAGGGACAGATTTCCCTCCTACTCCAGGAGAGTATTTTCATAACTAAAAAATTACAAGTTCAAAGAATTAAGTCAACTGAGTTAATTCCAGCATACAAGCTAAGTGCTGAAGCCTGGTATGAAAAGGGAGCAGACACACTCCTGACCACAACCAGAAATTACAGACATCAGCACAGCCAACTGCTGCATCAGCAAAAGTGTTATTCTGAATCCAAACCATGTTTTTCCAAGTTTGTACTATAGCTTGTGAACAAAATTGGAAGAGGGGTGGGGAAAGGACCTCTTCTATATTTGTCATAGCAAATATTTGCTTAATTGGAGCCTTTGAGTGCTTACATCAGCTGAACTATGCCCCAGAGTTTATGGCCAGAGGTGGGTATGAACCAAGTTGCATCAGACATGGTTAGATGCCTACCTGAACATGAAGCAGTGAACATGTAAAAGGCACTCCTTACCCACAACAGGCTGTAGGACCTTTATATAAGAAACACCAGCGTTAATTAAGAAAGTGGAGGTACAGCTTTTAATAATTAATAGTGAAAGAGATCTTCTTAAAAGAAGGGCAGTGGATGATCATATTGAATAATTCAGCGCTATAACCAAAGCAACAATGGCACAGTAACTTTAGATGTTAGCATTTGCAACAAAATCCAACAAAAACATTTGATATGCTGATGGCTGCTTGTGTACAGGAAAGGGCATACATCCAAAATACACTTTCCTATCAAGTGGACAATTTCTGAAACCAGTCTTTACAATAAAATTATAAGCTGCCAGCAAAATTGCACTGAAACAAGTGACTTTATACTGAGTTTATGCTCTGCCAGAAGCATAAACCAAAAAATCAGAAGCATGGCGCAGTAAAGACAGCAGCTCCAGTCAGTAAATCTGCATTCACAATAGATGAAATTAACCACAACATTGTCTGTTTAATTATCACAGAAAAAAAATCCCAACAGATTTTTAACTCTTCCTGTCATTCCATGAAGCTCCAGCAGAAGGGATGTCAAGTTTAGAAACAAACGTAAAACTTCAGCAGCTGTTGAGTATTCAGATTCAATTTGTAGTCACAAATATTGGAGAATTTTAAGTGGTTGCCTGTCTAGCAGCTGAAAGGTAGAAAAGTGGTAGAAAAGCAACCAGTCTTTGTTATTGCATGAGAAAAAAAAAAAAGTGTATTATATTTAATTGGAGAAGTCTGGCAAAATATCAAAACACATGGAGAAAATACGTTTAAAACTAAAAAGAAAAGATCTGAGTGACAGACTAGGAAAGACAAAGCATGCTGCTGCTCAACGTCTGACTGCTGGCAAGGATTATTCTCCTGCTGGGGCTTCCCTTAGCAGATGAAGGCCAGCCAAATTACAGAAAACAAAACAGTTTTGGAATTTCCTCCCTGAAATGTTTTGATGACAATTTCCTATTAAGAATTGCTGTGAATTCATCAGAAAGTAGCTCCAGCTTCCTTTGCTTACTAGGAACTGACCCTCACAACTTCTCAGCATCAAACCCCGATAAAGCCAAACTACTGTGCCATGTACCCGTACAGACATCCTGAGGGAGGAACAAGCTAGCCTTTGTCTCTCTGTGAAGCCCAGCACAAAGATAAGAAACGATCTTGGACACTAATCCAGCAATGCGTGTCCACCCTGGAATAGCTGGCAGTTATTAGATTTGTTGTATTTATTATAAAGCATCATTCGGCAGAGCCCAGCCCATGGGGACTGTGAAAACAGAATTTGGGACTGTTCTCGTGAGCCAGGACACCATTTAAACCAAGTGCAAACATTTAATAAAACCAGGTACTGAACAGCGGGAAATTATCGATACAGGTGGAGGCTTTTGTAAAGGAGAATAATTGTAACTGAAAACATCTAACCCTCAAACTAAGGAAATACATAGATGTAAATAGGTAAGGAGGCACAGTGGAAACATGAGAGTAAAAAAAAAATTAAATAAAAATGTTAAAACCAGAAATAAGTGGACAGTGGTAGTGCTGGGTTGACGGTTGGACTTGATGGTCTCTTGCAACCTTGATGATTCTATGATGATTCTACGGTAAAACTACCGCTGCGCCGAATACTTTCACGGTCTGCGCAAGGAAATCCTGGGTGTTAGCTTGGGATTACGCAGGGCAGCGATGGCAGGGATGCGCGGGGAGCAGCGGGGAGCCGGGCAGGGCAGATAGGGCAGGGCAGATAGGGCAGGGCAGATAGGGCAGGGCAGGCAGAGCAGGACACACAGGGCCGGGCCGGGCCGAGGCCTCGCTCCGCCCTCACAGCCGCGGGGAACGGCGAGCGGCGCGCGCGGGGCGCGGCCAGGCCGGCTAGCGGCGGGCGGCGCTGACGTCACAGCCCTCATTTGCATACATTTACCTTTGCGCCCCGCGGCGGCCAATCAGCGGGCGCGGCTCACCTGCTGCGGCCGCACCCGCGCGCGGCCGGGGGCGGGGCCGCGGCCTCCTGGCGGAGCGGCTGCCGCGCGGGGCGGCGGTGGCGGAGCGATGGCGTGCGGGGGCTTCGCCTGCTCCAAGAACTGCCTGTGCGCCCTCAACCTGCTCTACACGGTGCGTGCCCGCCCAGCGCGGCCCGGCCCAGGGCTCTGCCGAGCCCCGCCGGTCCCGCCGCCGGCTGGGGTGGGCTGGGGAGGGGAGGTGGCGGGGTGGCCGCGCTCGCTGCGTTCCTGCCGGCGGGCTGCGGCTGTCGCTGCGGGGTGGGGGGGCTCGGCGCTGCGGCCCCCGGGCGGTCGCGGCTTCCGGCTCGGGAGGATGGGTGGGCAGGGTGAGGGGGTGACAGCGGTTAGGCCGAGCTTTGTCACCGCGCGGACGTGGCTCCTCGGGATCAAAATCCAGGGCGGCTCGGGAGCGCTGCCCGAGGCTGTCTCATCCGCCGAAGGAGCGGCCCGCCGGTGCCCTTTCTCTCCGGCTGGAAAGGGCGCTGCGCCAATCCAGGCGTGAAGCCGGGAAGGGTTTGTTTTGTTATTTCTCAGCCGAGGGTCAGCGCCCAAATAACTGCAGTTGGGTCGGTGACGAGGCCCCCAGCACCCCCCGGTGTTCCCTGGATGGACCAGGGAGTTACAAAGTCTGGTTGCCTCGGGGGATGGGAGCATACCTGCGGGGGGAAAAGAGTACGATGCTAAACTGAAATAAATTACTTTTCTGGGGAGCTCCAGGCAGGTGCCTTATTTTATTCCAGCATGTTGGAAGGATTGTTTTCAACGGAGAACAATAAGATCTCCAATTGTGGTGTAGCTATGGGATTTTTTTTCTCGCGATCTATTTTTAAATGGCACAGAAATAGCAAGAAACGGGAGTAAGTGTAATGGCTTCCTCTTACAGCACATCTGGAGAGGTAGGATGTCCTCTAATGTTTCAAGTTAACAACTGTGCTTGGGGATGACTTCCAGCAGGCTGAAATGGGGGTCAGCCAGTGCTTGTGGGCAGCTGTGTCCGTGCTTTTCCAAAAGCACTGCCTGATCTCTGCTGAAGGCAGGACGGGAGAACGAGCAGGTCTAATGCTGTTCATCAGAACAAACAGTTCCCACAGCTGGCAGTTACTGGACCTGAGGGTGCTCACTAGGATGGAGCACGAAGGGATGTGGAAATGCCTGTGCCGAAGCTAGAGTTGGTTGTAGTTATATTCTTTGGTGTACGAGGTGACCCAACCTCCCCCCATCTTTCCTCAGAAAAGAGCAGAAGAAAAACCTTTATATAAGAGAGGCTGCACTATTACTTGGTCTCCTCCCTTGGAGGAGCTTGAGAAGTGAAATACATCCCTGAAAAAGTCTGGAGCATGCTTAGGCAGCCCAGCCTACCCACCGTGAAAGTCAGCCTGGATCTTTGATGCCTCATGTTGTTGGGCTGCACCCTGCCAGAATAGAGGGGAGCAGATAGGCATTGCCTCATTTGGTATCTGTAGTTGAAGGTAAGTTCAGTGTATGTAGAGTGTCATGATGCAGCTAAGTTGGAATCATGGAACAGCTCAGGTTGAAAGGGTCATTGTGGCCAACTTTTCATGGGATTTTCCTGTCCTGGAAGGTGGGCTATGAGTGCATTATCCCATCCCAATTTCACTTCTCAGTTGATGTTAGATTTCTTTTGTTATTATTGCTATTATTCCTTGAATGATGGAGAGAAATCTGAATCTTTCTCATAGAATACATGAACAAATCTTATTGTGATGTCATGTGGAGAGCAGGTTTTTTATTGTCTGAAGAGTCCATCCTTTATTTCTACAGCCATATAGCTGTATATCAACCAGGTGTAATGAGTCTGGTAGGTCTTTTGGGCATAATTGGCCTCAGCAATGGTGGGTTGAACTTTTGGACTTCTGTAGTTCTGTCTGTGGTACTGTATTTACAACCTTAATCTCTCCTCTGATGACTCCTTGAGTAGAGTTTACTTTGTGGGTATCTCTTGGTCTTCTGTCATTTGACCTATACAGAACATGTTTTTGCTGAAGGGAAGGAATGACGTCTTTAAATGATAGTTACAAGAATACCCAATTGTTATTGCTAGTATTGTTTATTAATTATAGACAAGTTACAAGACTTAATGATTTTGAATTTTTAGTTGGAGAAATAACACTTAAGGTGCTTAGTTGGCCTGGTGGAGTTGGTCTAGTAAAATGTGTGGGCTTGTCTGTTCCTTGGTTAGACAGAAACCTGAAAAACAAGGGTTGGAGCAGCACAGTGAATGATGGATTTATTTTCTCCCAGCTGGAAAAAAATACAGAAGACAATCAGAGCAATAACTTAATAATAATCTTCTGAAAATATTGTTGATTTACTAATAAGTGGTCAGAAGGGAGTAGTGGAGGTAAAAAGGGATAGGCAACACTTCTTGGATGTTTTTGTAGCCAGCACTGATGTGTCTATATGACATGCTTGGAATGAATTAACCCTCAGAAGTGTATACTGGAGGTTTCAGTTTATATGCTGCCTTTTGAAAAAACGTTCCAAGGTAGAATATTATATTGGAGCTTAATTTATTTTTTTAATACTGCCTTTTTTAATTTTTGTAGTAGTACATCAAGAAAAATATGTGTCCTGGCAGTAATAAATCAGTAACTGGTTTAAGGCAAGAAACCAGAAACCCACTAACCTAATTGCTCACTTAATGTTCTTTTCAGATGCTACTTTGCTGATGACTTTTGGTTCTTCTCTGGACTAAGTTAATGTCCTTAGGCCCTGATTCTATTTTTAAATCTATTTTATATGAGTAATTCTGGCATCTATGCTGAGTCTTGCTGACTTCAGTATGGTTCCTTGTGGGTAGAGTAGAAAAAAATAATTGAGACTATTTATTGACTCTGGGTATATAATGATGTATATTGTCAGAATAAAGCCTTATATGGAAGAACTGAATACAAGGACCTTTAAAATGCTAATTTTGTGTATCTGGCCTGTTTAATTTTTATTTAGTCAGTCATATTTATATTTCCTGTTGAATGACAAATCCATACAAACTGTTTAAGGTGCCTGTCCACAGAATTATTCCAAATTCAGGGATGTGTTTGTAACTTAAAACTTAAGTGTTCCTTCCAAGGAAGCCTTCAGTAATTGTGTTGAAGTGCAAACAGTTGATACCTTTGTTCAAATCAGATTTTCGGAGAGGAAAAGGAAGTTCTTCTTTCACTAGTAGTGGAAGGTTGAAGTGGTAGGTGAGCCATGAGAATAAATATTCAAATTTAAAAAAAAAAATATTGACAGTTCATTTGGGTGGTGTGTGCTGGTTTTGTCACGCAAACAGCTACTTAATTATTGATGCAGCAGGAAACATGAAATGTTTTTTGGCAGCATGTAAATATCTCACATTTGTTTTGATGAGCAGGCTGTTTCTCTTACCCCTAGAGCAGCCATTTGATTTCAGGTAAAATATACAGTACCTTTTCCATTAGAAGTGTGTATTCTTTAGTGGCACAAAGTTTATTCCATAAAAGCATCCACATTTAACACTAGAAAGTACATAATCAAAATAATTTACTTTTTTAATTACTTTGTTCTCTGAACCACTCTTTTGATTCCTTATTGAGTGTCCTGGTTTTGCATCCATTTTCAAAGCGTGTTTGAAAGAGGTTTTTGGGCTTGTTTTGTTTTGTTTTTGCTATCACTGTTTCTTGTTCTCTGGGTGCCGTAATTATTGAAAGTGCATTTCTGCGTTCTGCCCTCTTTATCAAACTTGCTTTCCCTGTATTATGGAAGTATGCAAAGATAAGTATAGAAATTCTCAGATTTGGGCAATGTGTGCTTGGTATAGCATAGAATGGTTTGGGTTGGAAGGGACCTTAAAAATCATGTAGGTCCAATCGCTCTGCCATGGACAGGGACAGCTACCGCTAGACCAGGTTGTTCAAAGCCTCATCCAACCTGGCCTTGAATGTTTTAAAAAGGTTTTTCGTTTGTAAGGTATTTTATAATAATGTTTGTCTTACGTGCAGAGTTCCTGACGCAGAGGAGTCACCATGTTGCATCTTCCATGCAAATCTGTCTGTGTCATCTTTTTGCTTCCTAGGGGAAACTTGGGTTTAGAGTCAGGGCGAACATCTGGATTTTCCTAGGGAAAGGCAATGTGTCTTCCGTGTTCTCTGATACTTCCTGACTGTCGTGGTGGCTACAAGCAGCCAGGTACAAGCAGGCAGGAGTTAGAGAAGCTGAGTTCTTGCCCCAAGTGGCAATTTCTTTAACAGTGGTGAGTGAGTCTGTGATCTCTGAGTGCAGTTCCATTTTGGTTTGTCCTCAGTTTGATTTCAGCTGTAAGAAGTAAATAGTCAGCTGTTTGCTCTGACAGTCTCTGGTCAGCATTTAGGCATGCAGCATCAGGAGTTTGCCCCAGCACCAGCCTGTGTTGTGCTGGTCTACCTCATTATCACAACTGGATGCTCAGCAAATAGGACAGGTTGCCTTGGAGCCATTTCTGCTGTTCTCAAGGACATTTTGAAGACAGCAGTAGAAGCTGTGCTGTCTAGTCTTGACATGTAAATAAAACTGATACAGAAGCTTCCAGGTATTGGTCAAGGAAGGTAATGTTGGTCATGTCAGTCATGTGCCTTTTTTGTTTTCATTGGCATTTCTATTCTCATGCTTGAGAACACACAAGAGTACAGCAAAAGTTCAGATAGATATCTGAAGATACTTAGCCAGGGCTTGGGAAGGCCCTTGGCCATATTGTGTGTCAGTTTATAGCCAAAGTGGCAGCAGTTTGTGGTGGTGGGTCAGAATTGAGATGTGTGCTGGGTCTGTAGACCAGCAGGCAGTGGGTTTTGATTCCTCACTTATTTTGGGCAGACTGTGCAGTGGCATTTAGAGCTGGGAAGGCAGCCTGTCCTTAGGGAAAGAGCAGGAGAATGACAGGGCACAGAGGAGGAGGGTATATGGAACATGGTGTATTTTGATACTGCTGATCTTTTCAGCCATCCTGGCGGTGCAGATGGACACATTAAAACCAGCACAATTATTGAGAACCCCTCTGAATGCCCTGTAGTAGCCTTGTGGCTTACATCATTAGTTGTGGGGTTTTTTACACTTTTTTTTTTTGTTGAAGGAGATAGGATGTGTGGAAGAAAGATCAGTGGGCTCACCAGGCTGTGTGAAAACATTTTGCTACCTCTTAAAAAACAGTGAACAAACATGCAAGTAAAAGTAAACATTTTAGAACATAATTGTTCCTGCTGCACAGCAGAAAGCTTCAAATTCCAAAGACCAGAGACTGTTAAGCAGGGGTTAAATCTCACTGACATTTCAGTGTGTAAATAGTTTGTTACATGGCCAATAAGATGAATAACTCTTTACTAGGCCTGAAACCTAAAGAACAGGCTTTTGTGATAAGAGTCAGGAATGCTGCCTTTCACATACATTGCTTGTTCCACACTATGTGTATCAAGGTTGTTCCGTAATCAGACTACTGATCACTCTTCATTTAAGTAAGTCACGTAAGGGTGGAAGATTTTGCTCTCTGTTAGAAATCCTTTGGAGTAACCCAGAGCTTTCTTTTGCTCTCAGTAAAGCTGAAGTAGTACTGTAAGAAAATAAAGTTGCTTACAGCTGTGATAGAAACCAATTTAGCTTAAACTTGCTAAAGGTGCAGCACTATGTATCACCTGTTGTTTTAACATAGTGCTTTTAAATGAAGTGGCTGGAAGCAGAATTGTCTTCTAGATTCTCTGTGGCTGTGCAGAAATGGTTGGCCAAGGGGAGAGCAGTGGAAACCTCTACCTTCAGTATATATGCCATTTGACATTTAAATTTTAAAGCACCCTTAAAAGTAGTAGAATATGAATTTAGATGTGAAGAGAGAGGTTAGGGAGGATGTATTTCATAATTTGTGTAATCTGTCTGCTTTTAGTTCCTCTTCCATATCCACCGTGACAGCTATTCTGTAAACATTTCCCTGGCTGATACAAGTATAAATGCTATATAATCTCTTTACCTGGGAATGGTGAGTCAGTATTTCATGAAATTTAAATCCTGAAATGCAGTTTTTATCAACTCCTGTTTGTACTGAGGGGATAAGGAAGCAGTGAGAATACTAACTTCTGCATATGACTTCCGTCCTAGCCAGCAGTCCAAGTTAGTGGAAATACAAAAAGTTTCCAGTTAGTCAAGACAGGAGATTGCTGGTGGCTTGCTGTTGTAGGAAGGAGGAAGTGGTTTTAGCATTTGAATTTTCTCAGTGACATTGTATAGAGAAATAGTTTGTCAGTATTTTTGTTTCTTTTTTGTAATGTAGACTATAAGCTTGTACATAAGTACACAAGGGGTACTTGTGGAGAGAATTGTGGTTTTTCCAGTACAGGAACGAGGGAAATGAGCAGCTTTGTGCACAAGAGAACTTGGATTTAAAGAAAAGAGCAAATTAGGAGATTTGTTAGAGACACTGTTATTTTTGGAACATCTCTGAAGTTCAAATGTGTGTATGTATTTTTGTAAAAAAAGGGAAGTCACCTAAACTGGAGTATGATTTATTCCACTGGTCTTGAACTTCAGTCTTCCCTAAAATCTTCCATATACAGATACTGACATTTGAGTAGTGTTTTGTCTGCTGACAATCTGCTTGATTTTTTTTTTTTTCCTTTTTTTTGGCTCCAAAGTAGAAATACTCTTATCTCATTGGGAAAACCATTGATCTTCACTGAGGATTTGTGCTACCTGTAGGTTTGTTCTGGTAAAGCGGTTACTTAATTTGAAAATTGCGAGTTTATATATTGAATTATGCTAAGCCTGTATTTGTTTGCCTTTTAAGTAAGATAGCTAGGGTTTGTAATGATGGGGAAGATAATATATAGTAAATGAAGATATTAAATATACAATACTGTCACCCTTTGTACACACTTTCCGTGGCTTTGTATTATTTTGCTGATTTGTGAACAGTGTGTCCTTGTAGCATCATTCTGTACACAAATTACTCCAGTTTGAGGTTGTTATAAATTCTTTGTTCTTAAAGCCTGTTGGCTTTTATGTGAACATGCCTTAAGTGAATGTGACCTTTTAAATCACTTCTGAGAGCAAGACTTGTATTTTTGAAGCTGTGTAAGTACTTCTGAAAAATCATTTGGTGCTCTTTTATTGAGAGACTTCCTTACTGCTTGTAAGAAGGTGTTTTGTTGATAGATGGTTTAGAAGCTATGTAGTGAGGTAAAGGGTGCAGAAAAGTCCTTGGTCAGTGCTAAATCCATCTCTTACCTAACTGTTAAAACTTTGCTTTTTGGTGTGGAGAGTGGCATGGTGAAAGTGCTGGCTGTGGTGTGTGAGAGTGTTGGTTGGCAGGCACTTTTGGGGCTCAACAGTCGAGGGTGTCTGCTCAGAGCAGGATTACCAATAATAGTGGCTCACCAGCTGTGGCTTAGTCTGCAGAGTCTTGTAGAGCCCTGAGAACAAAGAGCATCACCTGTCTGACTAAGGCACCAAACCGCCTTGCAGATGTGTTTTCTGCTGGCCAGTCTGAACCTCTTACTTGTGATACCCAGAAGAGTTTGACTCCATGTTTATGTAATGTGCCTTCAGCTTTAGTTACGATTTGATTACCCCTAGGCAGCCTCTTTGTCATACTTAACAAACCCAGTTCCATCACCTCTTCTCAAAAATTTCGTCCTCAAGCCTCCAGACTGTTTTACTGACTCTTACCAGGTTCTCAAATTCCATTTTAACCTGGGGGACTTGAAATAGAACACAATATTTGAGCTTCAGTCTCACCAACATTTTGTTTCCTTTAATTGCACTCCTCTTGGCTTTCCCTGTTTGCAGTGAGAGTTGACTCTTGGCTTGTATTCAGCCTGGCAAACAGTGTGATCTCCATCCATCTCAGTAAGGCTGTTGTTCAACTGGTCTGATCCCAGGCTCCACTGAAGCACCCAGGAACACGATTTTTCACTTTGCAGTGTTCCTGTTGGCTTATTCCTCAAGTTTATCAAGGTATATCTGAGTTAAATCTCTGTTTGGAGAGTGAACCACTCTTCCTTGTTTAGTATCATCCCCAAATTTTCTGTGGATCCCTTTTCTCTTACATTAGGATTGTTAATGAAGATACTGTATGATATTGGCTCCATTATCAGCCTATGTGGTGGTGCTTACCTGCTGGAGGCTGGGCCATCCATTACTGCCCTTCAAGTTTAGCAGTCTGGCCTGTGGCCAATCAATCTAACAGACCATTTCTCCAACCTTCCTGGGAAACTGGATTAGCCCTAATCACTAAAAATTGGGCTGTGATTTCAGATATTTCTGGTAGATACATCAAGCAAATATTTGAAGTGTTAGTGACCAAAAGTAGCTTTGTGTAAGTAAATTCATAAAGGTAAAATGAAGTTTCACAGGTTGTTCAAGGTAATTCCAAGGATGGTACTGTTTTCTTTGGGAGACTTCTGCTGCTGTGAAATGTGGTCTTAGTAAAATAAAATGTGACATTCAGAAGTTCCATAGAGAATCCTTCTTCGTTTATTTAACAGAAATACATGGCCTTTTTGCAGTAGGTGAGGCTTGTATGTTTAGAATGTACATGTTACTCATTTAAAGTGGTTAGGGTCACAACGTTTGTTTCAGGTACATTTTACTATTAAGTCATAGCAGCTTCAATTCTAGAACTATTGCTTTTAAATCCTTTTATCTCAAAACACTGGAATAAGCACTGTTGAGTAGTCATTTCTAGTGGCTAAACAGTGCCTAACACTATGAGCCTTGCATTGTTTTACAGACTTGTAAAACCTCGTCTCAAAACAGCTTAAGTAATTTTTCCTTTTTGTAGCAGTATGCTTTTACTATAGTTTTTTGCATTATGGCACTATAAAACTATATATAGAGTTATTGCTCTCACTCAGATAGTCCATGCCAAACCTGGATCTGAAGAAATAACCATAATTTAATCTTTCAGTAAACATGTGGAGGAGTCAGAAACTTAATACTAAATCTCTTTCTGGAATGATTTGTAAACCTGTAATCTCCATTTAAGTTTTGAAACAGAGTAAATTTTCCATGATTTCAAGTGGCAAGATAGGAGTAACCAGTAATGATTTTGATCCAAATCATGCATCTGCCTGACTGGTTACAGCATTTTCATGTAGTTGGTCAACCAGAGCTCAGTAGCATGGATCTGTGATCACACTGAATTTCCAGATCTTTTATGGCATTGGACAATGGACAGTTTTATCAAGTGAAAGAAAATAGAGCCTTGGCATTATGGAGATCACACTTGAAAATGAGATTGATGGCTCTCAAACTTGAGTGTGATCAAGTGGGAAACTAAGCTATTTTACGTTATTTCCTGTATATCTGGAGTTCAATAATGGGTTTAAAAGCCAGGGAGGCTTTTTTTCCCCCCACTTGATTGAAAACCAGAGCTGTTCCAGATTGAATGCATGGCTGTTTCTAGCAGAAAAGCTTTTTGTGCCAGGCTGTCAGGGTAATAACTTCTAGTGTCATGCAACTAATTTCATGCATATATCATCAGATTAATCTAAGATGAGATCAGTAATGGCAGCAAGAAGCAGCTGGTACCCTGCAGCTCACAGACTGTGTTTATCCAGTAAGTGTGAGAGGCACAGATTTTGTCTCTTGTCTTGATTTCAGTATTTTAAGAACAAAGCTAATTTCATCTAATGCTTTTGGACCTCTTATGAAATGAGCAAACAGCTGAACAGATACAGATTTTGGTATCCTGGAGACAGATTGGTGAAAGTAAAGATCTGCACTCAACTCAGACAGAAGAGTATTGGTGAAAATCATTAGAAGTTAAGTTTCATCAGCTCTTCTTTGTGAAGTGAATTGAAATTTGACATTGCCCGTGGGACTTTTTTTAAGACCTGTGTGGTGGCAATGTGAGTTCAGTGCTTAGAAGCTGCTGCAGAGCATGGGATGGCAGACAGCACTTTTTGATTGGAAATTGGGCTATGGGGTTTCTTCTGTTACTCGCTTCTGGCACTTACATGGAAAAAGAAATCTTCCCAGTGGAATGAGACAGTGAAGTTGACATAGATCAGAAAAGTTAGGTCTTCCAGTTAACTGTCTGATTAGCATGGCTGGCTTTTAATGTACTGGTATCAGGAAATTTACAGCCTTGTGCAGCGTGGATTCAGAAAATTTGTCTGTGTTAGAGCCAAAGCTTTTTGTTTTGTTTTATTTTTTTTCTTCAGTCCTCTCTGTAATTTTGATTCATGACACCTTGGCCTGTTGTTTTGGTTTAATAAATGTGGTAATTTAGGCTTTTTCTTTAAGAGGAACAAAGACAAATGTGAAATAATCCTAAAAATTTGCTGGTATTGAACAATTCCTTTGAATTTTATATCTGTTTGATGTCTCTTTGTGTTTAAAGAGAGAACTGTAGGTATGACAAATACCCTGCTTTTGTTTTTCAAGGGCTCTTAAGTTTCTTGTGTGGATTACTGGCTTTTGGTAAAAAGTTTTTTGTGATGTGCTCCTCTGTGAACACAAAACAAAATCCACCTGCTGTGTTTTGATCTTGATGAGCCATCTCTACTAGTTTTACTAGCTTTCTTGATGTTATCTTAGATTTCCATGTTTCAAAAGCAGCATTACATAGGTTAGTCCTCCCAAACATACTTAAATGGAAAAAAAATGTGCAGAGGTATTCGGCATTAAAACCATCAAGAATGACCAGCTGTACGGTAAGCATACTAAAATGATAAGTTGGAAATTACCTTTTGGTTTTTTGGTTGGGTTTTTTTTTTTTTTTTTTTTTTTTTAAATCCTCTCCGCCTCTGGGTAAGCAGTAAAATGTCATGAGAATATGCTTTGTTTGAATGGAAACTGGTGAGCAAGTCTAAGTGTTTGCAATATATCTGTTGTCAAATAAAGCCAAGTAGTTGGACTAGACTAAGTGCTTACTGCTTGATTTTGTTGGTTTAGGAGCTTTTTTAAATAGCTATACAACTGGGTATTTTTTTTTTTGTGAGATCAGAGTTTTGGAAAGTTAAAACTTGCATGTTGAATTGGTGTCCTTTAACAGAGAATGTAATGAGCGATAATGTTACACATTGGTCTGTTTCAAACCAGAGGGTCTTGGGCACCTTGTGCCTTGGACATCTGGTTTGGCTTTGCTGCTTCCCTCCTGCTGGACGTCATTACAGATTTCCCTGCAGCTTTTCATGTTGGAATTTCTTTTTTTCTTTGGATTGAGATTTTTTGGCATGGAAACAGGAAAGGCTGGAGCTTCCTGCCCATATAAACAATAAATCCCTGTGCACTACCTGGGACAGATTCTGCCTGCCTTCCCTGAATACCATGTTTAAAAGGAAGGAAACAGCATAAGTGTTTTTGGTGTCGAAATAGGATTGACTTAATAGTAGAACTATTTTCTTGAAGAAATATGCAGTAGAAACTGGATACCTTTATTGTTTTACTGCGTGAAGTCCTTGAAATGTGGATCTAAAAGGTATTTTTGTGTGACCATGTTAACTGTTGTGTTACATCATCAACTGTAGAAACTTCTCTGATGAATTAATACAGCTGATTACAGTAAGTTCTGGCAAAGGGTCCTTTTTTACGCATTCATAGCTGTGGAGCTGTATATTCTATTTGCTTTAAATATACTGCCACAGTTTCACAAAACATCTGAAATTTTTGTTCTTATTCCACTCTGAATTAAAGCTGATGATTTTTAGCTTTTTTTGTCTGTGTTATGATCTACAGTTTAGTGTCTCTAGTCAGTCACAGATAGTACAACATGACTTGACTTATAGGTAGATCAGGTTGTAACAATTCTACATTGACAGTGTGGAAGAATATGTGGGCCTTAAAACATCTGGAACTGAAATTACCTATACAATGATTTGGTTTGTTTAGGGTTGTGCTTCTTTGCACCAGAAAGAAAAAATTTTATGTTTCTAAAAACAACTTTAATGGAAAAAAAAAATCTGTGTGTGAGCCTGTTTTTAATATGCAGTCTAACTTTGTGTTTTCTCTTCCCTCCAGCTGGTGAGCCTGCTGCTGATTGGAATTGCAGCATGGGGAATCGGCTTTGGCCTCATCTCTAGTTTCAGAGTTGTTGGAGTGGTAATTGCAGTAGGAGTCTTCCTCTTCTTTATTGCCTTAGTTGGATTGATTGGTGCAGTGAAACATCATCAAGTATTGCTATTCTTTGTATCCTTCTGATGCACTGCATTGATTGCAGCTTGGTTCAAGCATGTGAACAGCCTGCTCTGTCAGCTGAGACTGTTGGGGGAGGTGCTTCAGAAACAGAACAGAAATTCACGATCTTACTTGGGTCAAGTGCAGTCTAAATTAGACTTCCTTCCCATTTAACTTTATTTCAGTTTCCATGTTTTGTTCATTGCTTGTGTTCTGAAGATAGAGGTATTCACATCCCTTTTTAAAAATAAGAGTATTTTAATTTTTTGAGAGCTTTTTATGGTGGCTCACTGTGTCACAGGTGCCTCTTACTGTGTTCTCAGCCCTACATGGTGCTAACGTAGATGAACTATTAATGTTTAACTTCTGTGTTCTGTGAATAAGAACTGACCTCCACTTTACAAACAGCTTAATTGTGTGAAGTAAGTATCTGCCTCTGAACATAGCAGCCAAATTGTGAAAGTCTTCCCCAACTTTCAAAACATTATCTTTAGTACCAAAGTTTATTCTTTTTGTTTTATGCCATTTTTCATATGCATTAGTCCAAAAGTGTGTGAGGCTCTGTTCCAAGAACAACTCCTACCTTTTTTTATTTTGAATCTAGGCTGAAGTTATTTTTGTAATTAATTACAGAACTATGTCATTGAAAAAAAAATCCGAATATGCAATACCCAGAAAAATATTTACTACTTTATTTAAGTGCAGTATATTGAAATAACATGAGTCCCTAAAGCTGGAGAAATTGGCTGGGTATTTTTCTCTCAAAGCTCCTTTTATTAACCTCTCTGCTCATGTTTTCTTTCTAGGCAAGGAGTACCTAACCAGGAAATAGCAGCTATGTATAGTAGTAGCCAGAAAGAGATAATATATTGTGATTGAGTTTTAGGAACGTTATTTACGTCATCTTTTCCACATCCACTCAGAATTTGCTTACATAGTTCTTTTGTTTTAAAGGACTTACTGTTACCCCATGAAATAAGGAATACCATTAGGTGTAGATGTTATAAAAGCAAAATAAATTGGAGAGGATATCCTTAACTATTGTTTCCAGTACATGATTATTCTTCTGCTAGTCTTTATTGTCCAGTTTTCTGTCTCCTGTGCCTGTTTGGCACTAAATGAGGAACAGCAGGTAAGAAAAGTTTCTGACTTCTCAGTTAATCTATAGCGTGACACTATATATATGTACATAGGCACAAGTCTTTGTATATAGTCCTCCATAAAATGGGGAGAGCATATTTTAAGAAAATCAGCATTATCCTATTTATTAAAGACTAGATCTTGATCAGTGCTTGGCTCTGGTAGCTAGAAAGAAATACACTTGGGTCCTAAAATGGCTTTCAGATTTTTTTAAATTGATTTTATTTTTTAGCTTCCTTTCTAGGTTTGTGGTCACAGGTGTAGCAGCATGATATTTTGAATATATCTTGTGTTCCACAATTTCAGATAAGCTGATGAAATATACAGTAATCATGGTGTAAGGTTGATAAAGTCACTGAATTGTTCTTGTGTAACTGGAAAGGTCATAACTACATTAGGCACTTACGTGTGAAGGTAAAACAGTCTTCCATGTGCTGTGGAAACCAATTCTTGCTGTGTAAGAAGTGGGTAAGGGTACAGTGACTAAACAATCAGCTTTTGCATGTGAGCGTGCTTTTTGTGAAAAGCCTGGGCATTCCCAGCTAGATTAATTGCATGTCCCATTACTAGTGATCTGGTTTGGTTTAGCAAAAACGAAGGAAGAAAATGAATTATACTCATGACTGTGCTGCTGTTAGGTGCTGTTCTTTTATTAGTTACATAGCCTTTTTGGACACTCCAGTCATTCTTAATATATTATATATCCTCATCTTAAGCATCAAGATCTGAAGACTTTAGTTAGGGCGTTATGAACTTGGCTTTGTATATTGATTTGCAGTGTAAAACAGTTCAATTAATGTAATGTGTATTTGCTTATGGCTTCTAGAGTCAACTCCTAGAAGTGGGATGGAATAACACCAACAGCGCAAGAACAGATATCGAGAGAAATCTGAATTGCTGTGGATTCAGAGTTTTTTATCCGAATGAAACCTGTGCCTCTGTAAGTTCTTCAAATATGAAAAACCATAACTTTTTCACACTGTGTTCAAAAATGTACAGCTGTTTCCATAGTTACAGAAAGCAGCATTTTAACAGATGTGTAAGGTAGTTGTCACTAAGGTCTTAACTTCCTGGAAAGAGTCGCAGAGCACCCTGCAAAAGTTGTACTCCACTGTCATTTATATACTTGCTTTTTTGGAGTCTTCTAAAACTGCTGGAGTTTTTTACATGGGTAGCAGTCTCTCCTAGAGTAAACTAGCTGCTTTCAAACAACAAAGTGTCATCTGAAAATGGAATGCAATTCTCTGTATCTGCTACAGGATTGTTTTAGAAGTCGCCACTGTAAACCATGTGCACCAATAATGGAAGAATATGCTGGAATGGTGCTGAGATTTGTCGGAGGGATAGGACTCTTCTTCAGTTTCACAGAGGTGAGTGGGTGATTTGAGAGTTGAGTTCTTTTTCCCCACTTTTAAAGCTTTGTTTTGTGAAACACAGTTTTAGGAGGTTTATTACAGGAAACCTCAGTCCAGTATCAGGAGTCAAATAATTACTATGCCAAATTTTTCAAAGCTATCAGCTTGCTGAAGTCTGTCAGAAGGAAGGCTTGTATTGCAACTTTGTTACTTAGACCACAAACCTCAGCATTAAACATGGTGCTGTAAAGTTGAAGCTTTTCAGAAAGTTAGCCGTTCAAGTGCACCATTCTCCAGCAGTAATAAAGAGTGTCGTTGCTTTACCTTTCTTCCCTCTTCTTCCCACCTATTCCCCACTCTTACACACTTACAGTCTCTGAGGATTTTTTTTTTTTCTGGTGCCACCTGTAGTTCAAAGATAGAGTTGCATTAGGAATGAACTGTATTTTAAACAGTAGGTTAAGATTAAAAGGTCTTTTGACTCTTTGCTTTAGTAATATGATGATACATAACTTGCTTTATTAGTTGGACTTTAAAAATCCTCAGAGCAGATCTTTTGTAATCCCAGAGTAAATCAGGTGAAAATTCCTGCTGCTCAGTGCAGATTTTAGAAGGTTTGTACATACTACAGCAACAAGAGAGATATGGCAACTTAAACAGAATCACTCTGACCTCATAAAAATGTGAAGGTGCTGGGAGGGGGGAACATAGCTGGGGGGAATGGCAAGATTTGAAAATACACAAGAATAGCCATTTAGTTAAGTGGTAACTGTTAAATTAAACAATTTGGAGGATTTTTTTATCATTAGACTAAAAGCAGGTTTATGAGTATTTATCATTTGGGAAGTGGAGAAGAATAATTTAACTTTCACTATAACTATGGGAAATTTTTTATTGCATTGTGAATATGGTTTTGCCTTTTTTTGTTTTGTTTTTCTCTTTGTTGCCAGCTACAATTTTTCCCTGAGAGAGAGGGTGCATTCTTTTCTGTAATTAAGAAAGATGTAGTGTGGTTGTACAATTTTAGCAACAGTAAAATATCCTAAACTTGTATACTGGAAATTCCTTGTCATGATTTCATGTTTAAAACAAATTTTGTAGAACTAGAGGATGGGATAGAGAGCCTCTGCCTAATAATATCTTCGGTTTTTATTTTTAGATTCTGGGAGTCTGGCTGACTTACAGATACAGGAACCAAAAGGATCCCCGTGCAAACCCTAGTGCATTTATTTGATAAGTTTATAAAAGGACTGAATCTTCTCTCTGCACCCTCTACTTAAAAATACTGATTCTCCATAGTTTGGTATTTCTCCATAATAGGTATTCTACATGTACCCAAAATAAAACTCAAGTTCCATAAGAGTTGTGTAGTTTTCATATTTAATTTCCACTATTTTTCTTCTAAGAATCTCTATCTTAAAGTAGATCGGTGCATTCAGTAGTTGGGCAGAGTTGAACTGCTGTTTAAGACTTTGTTAATTGATATGATGAACTCCATACAGTGAGTTTTGTAGCACTACTGAGTTATCTGATGTAAAAAAAAAAAACTTCAGAGGTATTTTCTGCTGTATTCATTGATTACAAAAATTCACATGAATTCTCATTAAAATGATAAAAAATGTATGGTGGATGGTTGGGTATGATTTACTTAGGTTTTAGGATGTACTCTAGTAAACTTTTTTGTCTGCCACTTTCCTGTTACGGTAAAAATAGAAGCTAAAGATGTTACTTTCTATAGTGCACATAAGTGTATGTTAATGACTACTGTAGTCTTCACCCCTCCCCTTCCCTGTTTGTTTTGGTTTTCTGGTAGCTTTAGAATTTTGTTGAGAATAAAGATAATGTTAATGGATATTGTCGTTATGAGAACAATGAATGAAGAAAACCAAGAGAATGTAATCTGCAGCTGATTAACTTGAAGCTGTTTCCTTGACAAGTGAATGAAGTTTGGTATTTGCACAATCAATGTCTGTCATCTCTGACGTAAGAAAATTTATGTCTGGAAAGTTGTTGTACAGCTATTTTTCTCAGATGGTGTAAAATCATTGTTGTAATAACTCAGCAGTGTATATTTCTCTGTCATCCAGATAACAGTCTTGATTTAATGAGAGATTGAATGATGTGTAAAAAAAAAAAAAAGAAAAACAGCAGCAAAACAAATGGTTTCCAGTAGTTTGTTTTTTGAAAACGAAGAATTCAAGCTAGAATGGTACCTTATTCATATAGTAAGTATTATCTGAGCTGAAGGAAAGCATGGTCCCTCTTGCTGCCTGTAACAGAAGTGGTACATCAGCTGTGACAGCAGACATCTAAACACCCAAGGGGCACAGTGTTCAATTTGTTTCTAATCACACTGAATTGCAGATCTGCACTGCACCTTTTCTTCATTCATTCTTCACTCAGTTGCTACTGCTGGCAGGGTAGGCAGTTGCTGTAGCCTGAGAGAGAGCTCTACAGCAAGAAAAGGGGAAGAGTATTAAGGCCCTCTGCTGAGGAATACAGCACCTGAGCAAGGTGGACAGGGAGTCTGAAGGCACACAGAAGTAGATTCTCATGCTGTCTCCCTTTACTAGGGAGATCCCTACTCAGTCCAGCAGAGGAAGCAAAAAGAAGTTGAAACAGATGCACATCAAAGCACTTTCAGACTTGCACAGGCTGTCAGTGCTCCTGAAGAAGGAATTATCTCAATGTTTTAAAGGGGAGAAGCAGAACCTGAGTGCAAAGGAATGTCAACAACTTGCTATAGAACTGCTTCTCTTCAGGTGTAGCCGAGTTTTCAGAATCTGTAGTCAGCGCCTTCTCCTGGAGCTGCTCTGGGAGCTGCTGCTGTGCCTGCCCAGCTCGAGCACATAGCTGGACATCCAGGGTAAGAGCCAACTCGTGTGCTGAAACACCCTAAGAGCCTTCAGGCTTGCTGAAGTGTGATATAATGTACCCAGCACTTTTTTCCCCCAGTTGCTGTCCTGTTTCCCCCAGTTGCTCTGCAGCTGTTCCCAATGCATGTCAAGAGGACAGTGATGATCTCATGGCTGCCTTTAGGAACAATTCATTTTTCTACTCCAGACAGGCTCTGTGTTTTGTACATTACAGTAAAAAATCCACAGAGTTGTCATATGGAGAGGGTTAATGAAGCTTAAAATAATACCACATGGCTACTTCAATTTTTACTTTTTTCCTAGTTGTTTTTGTAGTGCTCAGTTTTGGGTGGATCTGTTTTCATAAATATGGTAGATGATACTGGAGTGTAAATGTACACCAGTGTGAAAATATTGAAAATATTACCACTTCCAAAACTCTCATGTCTCATAACTTGAATTTGTTTTAGTAGTCAAAAGATACATCAGTGGATCTTATGGAATGATTAAAGTTTTTCTGTCATATTAAAAATAGATTGTCTCTTTGGGACTGTGGTTAAACAAACCCATCCACCCACACAAACACTGAAATTCCCAATCAGAGGTGTGGATTTGCTTTCCCAACCTTATTTTGAAGGACACAATAAAACAGAGTCTGTTTTTGGGAGGTAAAGAGTATTGCCTATCTGGGGAAGTCTGACTTGTGTGAATATACAAGAAATGCCGTACTGTTCTGACGTGCCAAACTAGCGCACTTTGAAGTTATTTATACCTATTCTTGGTGGGTTTTGTCATTGAACTTTGTTGCTTTCTCTTCTTGCAACGTTTTCATCACATAAAGATTTGTTTTTGTTTGTTTTCTGGAGATGCATTTTAATTTTCACCTGACTACTTGAGATTTGGACTTCATTGTACCCAGAAGTTTTCTAGAAGCTATTTACAGCAGCACAGTATCAATGGAGTGATTTTACTTGCAGCATTCTTACTGCTCATATTAGATGTCATTTGGCCTTAGTTGTGTTGAAATGCTCTCTTCAAGTTGGTTTTTCTAGAAAAATGTCTTCCTTCAAAACACACACATTTTTATCATATAAAAATAATTGGCTGTAAAACAATAAAATCTTATCCTTCTCCATGTGAGAAAGTGAATCCAAATATTCACCAAATCCTGATACTATTGCACAGTATCTTTCTGTTACATGAAAATAAGTCTTACGAAAGAGAAAGCTTGTATAACTTGAAGTGATATCTGTAAAAATGTACCTTAAAAGCTGTAGCTGACAAGTGAGTATGAATGTGTTAGTGTCTTTAATTTACATTATTATTTAGAAGATTTTCTGAATGGTAGTGGAATTCTTAAAACCCCCATATCCATCCTGTGTACTTCTGGTTATCTAACAATCATGTGTATTTCAGCAATGATTTCCCAGGTTTTTCAAAGAAATGGAAAGAGGCTTTTTTAGGTATCTCAGCTTGGCTTGGTGCCTCTGTAAACCTAAAAAAAAAATCTGTATTTAGAGGAGAGGATTAAAAGAACAGGATTAAGTTGACCATTTCAGTATTATGATTCTTGAAATTTTGGTTAAGGTGAGACAGGAAACATCAAAAGCATATCCCTTGAGTGCAAAAAAAAAAAAAAAGAATTTCAGTTTCAGAAACTAATTTCTTGATACTTGCAGGCTGGACTAACCTGCGTATTTGCATTTAGGTGTGCAAATTAGTAGACCCTTGCAGTTACGCCTTACATCCATTTACTGGATGTTATACTTAGCATCAATACATCTGCTTAAGAAAATGATGCTACTTCAATAGTGTTATAAAAACAGCTTTGTAAAACGTGATGGCACAGGCAATCTTCGTTTTATATCAAGTACAGAGCTCTAGCAAGTGTACTTTGGGTTGAGTAGGTAAAGATGGTTCTGATAACCAGCTGCTCTGGCCTCCGTCTGTGCTGTCCCTCTGCTAAGTGATATGACCACATTTTTTCCTTTTTCTGACTGACACATGATTCTAGAGAATTCTGCAACTCCACTGCATCTGTTTTTCCTCTGTCTTCTGGATGCTGCAGTAGAAAGTAATACCTTACTGAAGTGGTGAAGGAATGCTGAATTGCATGTCTGGGACCCTTTCCAGGTACCACTCGAGGTTTTCTAGTAGGCAGAGTTCTTGTAGCTTGCTAAAGACATATTAGCAAGTACCTTCTGGTTTTGCTGAGAGATTCTCATGAGCTGAAACCCCTGCTTCTCTCACCTGTCCTGCCTTACCAAGCATTTTCCTCTTTTGTAGTTCTCATCATGACTGGTAGTGGCAGTAATGGTAGTAGAAGTGATAAGAATGCTGTCATTGCCAAAGAGCTGAGAAAATAATGAGGGCATGGTCCTGGCCAAAGTGCTTCTCAGTGATGCTGCTGCAGGGTTCAGAGATAGTGGATATTTATGACTGGAAAGTCTTTTTGCTTAAGTCTTTAGGTAGTGTGTACTCTCATGGTGTTCATCTGCAGCATTTCTTTTAGTTCTGACTTCTCTTGTCCCTTTTGGGCTTGTAAATAAGCAATCATAAGCTGTGACACAATTGTGAAAACAGCCATATAGTCAATGTGTTATCACTTCATTAATCGTCTCAGGGCTTTACTGAAATCTGATGTAAGCATGAACCTTTTAAGGGAAGGAGTTTTCTTAAATCACTTCAGAATGCAGCCAGTTCAAAAGAAAAACTTCTCATCTACAAACAACCCCATTCTCTAGTCTCAAGTAGTTTTCTGTGAAAGATTTGCACTTGTTGTCTTAGCTGTAAATAAAGGGCTGATAAATGAAAGCTCCACATAGGCTGGTGCTACTAGAAAATAATTGGAGATAAAGTAGGCTGAGTAATAGAGAGCTTAGCTAGCTGCTGAAACTGGAGATAAAAAACTGCTTTCCTCTACTGGGTTTGGCTGGGTGAAGTTGATTTTCTTGACAGTAGCTTGTGTGGTGCTGTGCTTTGGATTTGGAGCCAAAACGGTGCTGATAACATAAGGTTTTCTGTGGTTGCTGTCAGAGAGAGTCAAGGTCTTTGCTGCTCCCTCACACTGCCCTGCCAGCAAGTAGACTTGGGCTGCAGGAGAAGTCGGGAGGGGACAGAGCTGAGCCAGCTGACTCCAGCTGAATTAGGGGATCTGCCATGCTCACCATACAAACTGGGGGAAGCAGGAAGAGGGGCATATTCAGAGCGATGGTGTTTGTCCTCCCAAGTCACCATTACATGTGATGGGGCCCTGCTCTCCTGGAGATGGCTGAACACCTGCCTGCCCATGGGAAGCAGTGAATTAATCCCATGTTTTGCTCCACTTGTGCACACAGTGTTTGCTTTACCTATTAAACTGTCCTTATCTGAACCCATGAGTTTTCTCACTTATCTGATTCTCTCTCCCATCCCACTGGAGTGGAGTGAGAGAGTGAGTGGCTGTGTGGGGCTGGGCTGCTGGCTGGGATTAATCCACAATAGTCCTTTTCCTTCCAAAGTGCTTGAATGTTAAATGCAAGCTGTGGTCTCAAGCAACACAGTGATTTTGGTATTTCTAATAATGGTAGATGAATATAAGGAAAAAAACCAGAAAACACAGCCATGTTTTGTATGTAAACACTTGAAATGGATTTATTTTTTTAAAAAATCATTTTTACAGTTGAATCATACAGTATTCTTCTGTACGCCTTAAAATAAAAGCCTCCAGCTTTTAAAAATGCTGCCCAGTACAAAAGTGCTAATGTAAAACTGTAGTGTTTATGTATAGAAACCATCACTACACATCACTAAATATCACTCTAAATAGTCTCTTCACCAGTATCAAGGTGTGGAGAAGAGATAGAAGATAAGACTTTGTAATATTGAAGGACTTGCTTCTTCCCCTTACAGTTCAGTCTTCAGGAGCTTCAGCGCTTTCTGCATATTTGAATACACTAGAAATGAAATATTCATGCATGTTATTTTTGCTGCAACCTCCTCTGCCAGCAACTAAAAATGCTGCAGAGAAAATGTCATTATTATTAAAGCTTTTAATCACATGCCTATTGCTATAGGGATTCAGATGCATTTACTCTTCCAAGCAATTTGTGAACATCATGGGTTTAATTTTGACTGGTGAGAACATTCATTAATGCAAACGCATGGGCAGAGACTGGAGCTGTGCAGCAGTGAGGGAGGGCTGTAGCAAACATCTTTCTCTTCTCCCAGAAGGTTTCCTGACCTGGCCTGCTAGGACTCGTGTGTCAGAGTTCTCACCATTGCTTGCAGTGAACACTGCTGAATTATGCAAGTTCCTACTGACGTATGCTTGCTTTTAAACCAGATGGATGTTTAAGGCTCCAGGGCTCTGCCATAATTTTCTTCATCTCACTGATTTTAAGTCTAGCATCCTATTTAATTTTAATCCTGGTTAAATGTCTTTCAGCAAGCACTAGTTGGGAGTCTGTAATGTCGTGTTATTCCTTGTCACATGAAAAATGTGACTGCTTTCAGAATATTTTCAGAATGTGCCAGAACACTCTACTTACACAGTGAAATGTCAGAGGGCTCATATGCGTAGAGACGGTTTGAGTATCTTCCAGTAATATCTGCTCTCACAGTCAGGGAAGGATCTAGGGAAAAAAGGATGAGAGAATTTGCAGAGGACAGGGTTAACCTTCAAACAGAAGGAAATAAACCTTTCTGCACTCCAGCTTGCCTTCCAGTTTTAAAAGTATTGTGTTTCCAGGTTTAGTAGGAACACAATGAGTTACCCATTCCAGCGACTGTGGCATCATGCCATTGAGGGAGGAATGCTGGACCTGTGAGGCTGGCTGGGATAGATTCAATATTTCATCCACAAAACCAACTAGAACCTTTATATTTCTCATGGAATAAATTCCTGTTAATCAGCCTAAGGATTTGAGATGCATGGTGCAGCAGAGGCTCTGTTGTGACATCAGCTTTGATACTTGAGGTACTCACCGATGAACAACACCCGAGGGACGTACTGGCCGTCAGGTGCAAGATTCTTGTCTGTGGTTTCATACTTGAAGGAAACAGAGAAGGTTCCCAGTTAAGGAGGGCATATTACAGAAATACTTTTTTCCTCCTCTGTACTTTGTGTTATGAAATACAGCTCAAATAATACATTTTGCAGTTTAAGAGATTTCACTGTCTGGGATGAGTCTTTTAACAGCTGGAATTGCAAATTGGCAACAACAGTTCATGCTACTATCAAACTTTACATTCCTTCACATTTTGAGTTCATGATAGCTACAAATGAAAGACTTACTACAAAATCTATTATGCTTCAGTGGTGGCCATTTTCTTAGCCAGCCCTAGCTATTAAGCTCAAGTTACAGAAGCCATAATTAAAAGCAGAACTTTGTCACTTTCACCTAATTAAGTGTAACTGGCAAACTTACCACAAGGTTCAGGAGAATGAATTTTTCAGCCAGTTTCTGTATATCTTTGTGTTCAGCAAAGACCTTCTTGAGGGCTAGAGTAGGAACAAATGGGAAAGAAAATAAAAAAGATGCCCCTGAAATATATTGTCCTCCAAAAAGAAATTCAAAGTGATGAAAAAAATGGGAATTTTCAGTTTACAACTGCAGCAAATAAAGATTTTCAGTTCATTCCGTTGGAACATGATCCACTCATTTATATTCTGTGTTAAAGAGTAATTATAATAGTACAAAATGTCCCATCTTCTGTCAGACAGTGCAGCTGTCTCTCAATTTTGTTTGCTTAGGTTTGAATTTGAGCATTTGACCCTTCAAACCTCCTATTCTACTGTTGTGGTTTCTGGCCCCAGTTCTTAAGGCACTTGATAATACAGCATGTAGGGCTTTAGACCGAAATGTTTGGAATGGTTTCAATGCTTGTACAAAGACCCTTCTGGAGTTACTGGAGCTATGGATGGATGCAAAGGTCTTGCCATGTGGTTTGATTTGCAGGAAGAGGAGCCTCAGATAAATTCAAAGACAGTGGGAAAAGAGCAGTTGCCAGTAATCTTGTAAGAGCTGTTTCAACCTGGATTGATTTAGTCCCTGGCTGGATTAAGTTTCAGACACTGATGATATCAAGAGCTGGATATGTCCTCTCCAAAAACTTATTATTTCTCACTACTGGTCTTGCTATTGGTTTTGGCTGATTCTTCTGTGAACCAAACCCAGATTTGTCAGAGGCCTGACCCTACTGACCTGTGCTCATTTCTGTATCCATTCTGTATCATACAATACTGAATTACCATTTTTATTCTATTTCTACACATTGGAAAACACCTTTGTGGCACAGTAACTTGAAGAACATTCCCCATGCTTGTACAAGCTAGTACATAGCTAAGGTTTAAGCAGGACGGTGGCTGTTTTGTTTGAGGTTTTTTTAAGCAGCATTTTTCCAGAAATTTAAGATTTTTTTTTCTCTCCCCAGTGCAAAGGGATTACCTTGGCTGTGCGGGCAGTCTTCCAAGTGGTGGATAATCATCAGGGGTTTCTGGCTGGAAAAGAAGAGCCCACGTTAGGAGCGGGGAGGCACGGGGGCTCAGGGTGGGCAGGGCAGGGCAGGTACCTGTGCTTGGCCCGGAAAAGTGCTTCTTCGTAGGTCTGCGTCCAGATGAGCTGGTCACCCCAGCCTGCGGGAGGGACAGGCGACACACACACTCAGACAGTGTCACAAGCGGGGCTGGGGACCCCGGGTCCGAGTCCTGCCCCTGCCCACCTCTGCCGGGAGGGGCTTGGAACAGCCCCGCTGCCAGAGGGTGTTAAATCGGGAATAAAGGAGGAGAGGGTGCTAGGAAATACTAGAAAAGGTTTTGCAGAAGGAGTTGCAAGAAAATTAATTTTTTTAGAACAGCATAGTAGCTGAAATATTCACAAGATTGTACTTTTAAAAATTTGGTGGGAGGTTTTTTCCAGTTGTTTGTTTTTTACCTCTGGAGAGTGTCTGAGGCAGTTTTGGCTTGGCAGTCGTATCCTTTGTATCCTTCTTGCCTGCATCCTTTGCCAGAGCACAGGAGATGGCGATGAGCAGCACGAACATGGACACGTAACTCTTCTCCATGGCTGCTCCTGGAAGAGTGAGAGGAGCTGCCCGTCATGGTGTGCCTCCCAGCTCGGTGCTGGCGGTGAGGCATGCAGCAGATAAGGACAGGAGGGCTAAAGCAGCAGCTCAAGTCACAAATATGCAGCGGGGTGAGTCAGGGCTGCAAGGAACAGCTCCGGGCAGGTGCCTGGGCTGGGGGGCACGGAAGCTTGAGGTTTGCTTAGCAAACTGCCCCAAGGACCCGGCTGCTTCCCACTCCCCTGGTCGTGCCATTGGGCTATGGCCCTTTTAGGATGTGCACGTCTGTGTTTGTTACTTTCTTCTTTTTGCATATATTGAATATGCTTAGTAAAATAACTGAGTTATAGCAATTCCAAAAGTCCTTGCAAGTCCTCATAACCTCACAGTTCTACCTTGATCTCCCAGTGCTAGAGTTACCCAGCAGCAGGTGCTGAAAAATCAGTCTCAGCTCTTCCCCCATTTTGCTGTGGGAGCAACTCAGATGAGAAGTCAGAATGTTTTACAGTGAACATTAGCATAGACACAGCTCAATGGTGCTGTTGAAGCTTCCAGTCCTGTCTTTTCCCTTAAAAATATAATCTAATCCTTAAACCCAGCAGAATCTATAATAAAAAGAGTGGGGAGGAGTTGCTGTGTGGCACAGTGAGAACTGAAATGGAGTTGGAGGGTTGAAGCAGCACAAAGCAGAGAATTTTTCCTGAGCCAAACTGGGGCATGGAGACAAGAGATGTCTGATGGAAAGCTCCTCAGCATTTCAGCTGAGGTGTTTCTCTGAAGGGGAAAAAGCACTTCAGCAAGATGACCCTATGTTTTCTCATTACATTTCCTCCTAGAAACTAGAACCAATATAATGGGTGCAAAAAGAAACTTTAAGATGCTCTAAAAGCAGTACAGAACATTGAACAGACACATGAAAATAGAAAACCAAAAATACCACCAAGTCTACCAAAAAATGCCCACTACAACAGGCTGATTGTTTTTGAAGTTCAGACAATGAAAACTAAACTCCAGGGAAATAGAGGTGTTTTTCCAGGTAGGAACTGCAGGAGGAGACATTAGCTGAGTTTCTGTAAGGGATACAGTGCTGTTTGCTACTGGGATGTCCAGTAGAGCTCAAACATCCGAAGGGTCCCGGTTTCAAGGGTAGGAAACACAACTTTTGCAGCAGACTGCTTTTCTGCCCCAAGAAAAGTCTCCTTGGCAAGGAAGAAAATTACATGAAGTTAAGTTAAACTGTGAATTTTCAGGGTTGCCTCAAGAATTGTTTTGGTTAGAGCTGTGTAGCAGAAGTAATGCTTCTTTAGAAAGAAAAAAAATGAAAGGTTATGGGACAGCCAGGAAATTGAAGATCAGGCACATTTTAGGCCATTGTGAAGACAGCATGCAGAAAACAAGACAGAGAAACATTAAACCTGCTCGTTAAAGACTTTGCCTCTGAAAAACTGTGGGCACTTCCAAAAAGCTTTCCAAAATAACCCCTTTTCCTATTGCTTTCAACCTGCAAAGCCAGTATTTCTGTAGACATTTTCCTTCATAACTGTACTGTGCCTCTTTGCTGCAGTCTTTTCTTTCCATTGATCAGACTCCCCATCCCCAGATAGCTCAGGCTCACAGCTCCCCCAGGTACATTCAGAAGCAGGGAGTGTGCAGTGCCTTACCTTGTTTACTCTCCCAGACGCCTGCCAGGTGCTAAGGTGTTCCTGGTTACAGTGTGAATGCTGCTTTTCCTACTGCCTATTTATGCACCTTCACACCCCAACTCCACCCACAAGCTTGGAATTTGAATACTACTTTCAAAAATGCTAAACTTCCCAGTTTTTCCCCACCAAAACATTCAGAGTTAATTTTGTAATTAAATAACATTACCCTTTCCTGTCAGACACTGTATCTAAAGCTCAGAGACATTTCTATAGACTTTTGAGATATTTCTTGAAAGGTGATTTTAAAAGATTGGCAAAGATCCAAGTCCAGGTAAGCTTAAGTCAAGACTCCTGATTTGCCTGAAGAGTGATTTGTCTTTTTTTGATTGGTTGGAAAATCAGTATGGCTTGCTGTTCTAGTCCTTTGAAAAAGTTAAATTGATGACTCAGAACTGTGGATGTTAATTGGATAAATAACTACGCACATTATACAGATATGTGTGCACACATGCACATATAACAGCACCTAGAGTTGTAAAAAAACCCAAAAAATGTTTGTAAAGGTCTCCACAGAAATGTGTTTGGAAGCTATAATAAAAAACTGGTAATAAGAAGAGATCTAAGTCCATATTTAATTCGAATTCCACAATTAATTAGTTGTGTAGATATTTATTTTTAACTACAGCATGAACAGCAGTCATTTTAGGTTTCAGATACACATATAATACAGTGCAATGATCAGGCAAACAAGACCTGGATGGTTTTCCCCACTGCTGCACAGACTGCACACGGTCCTTCTGCAGAGGTCAGTGCAAATCTGTCCTCAGCAATATATGTTGAAACTATGGGTATGTTCTCCTTGGTGCATGGCTCATATATTTCAGTGAGATTAAAATCACATGTTCATGGGCAGTGAATACTTAACATTTCTCAGCTGGGTAGATGAAATCCATCAGATATGGATTTTCCTGTTTGAAATTCACAGTGCTCTCTCGTGGCTGCTAAAAGCACCCATTTGTTACAAATACACTTGAGAGAATTAAGAGCTTTGGATCTTAGCTTGAATTTGGTTTTTTTTTTGGGTTTTTTTTTGTTTTTTTAATGAAAACTAATTAGGAAAACAAAGTACAGAAGCAAGATGGTGAACTCAAGCAAAAAATTATTGAGTTCCACCATGCTTTGCTTAGCTGCTTGATGTATTAGGAGGGTGAAACCAAAGCTCCCAGGGATGTCAGTTGTTTTAACTGCCCTTTCTGTATGCTTCATGAAACATGTATGTTTTTCTGATAAAGAAATGACAGTTTGCATATAAATTCCTTCTTCTTTTCCAGCACTTGTCCCTGAAGATTTAGAGATATATTTTCTTTTTAGAGATGTTTTCTTCCAAAACATATGCCAAAAGAAGTTTCCAAGGTCCATATTTAGATATGGGACCATGCACTTCGGACAATCAGGTTACATCCTTAATCCACTTTAGTGCAGACGTGGAAGTAAACCTTGGGTACCCATTTTTGTCTCAGCTTAGACAATTCAGAATTGTAATTTAACATGTTCTTGCTGACTCTCTTCTCAGGTCACACCTAAGAGCATTTGGTAGTTTTAAAGCCTTGTAAAAGAGCCTCTAGTTGCTCTCTAGTGATGTGAAGAGATAATGAGCAGGTGGGTTATCCCTCACACACCTTATAAAAAAATTGGGTTTTGTCTAAAAATGTGTCCTCAAAGCTAAGCCCCCATCCTCTCCTGGCTCCAGCCTTAGATCTATTTCCATTTCTTTCACAACTTTGCTTTCTCCTGTTTTCAGGGGATACATTTACCTTAACCTGTTTCTGCACAGCCTTGTTCTGCTCTGACAGAATTTTTTCCTGTAGGAAACTCAATAATTCAAATACAGCTACTCACAGGGCCTCCCCTGTCAGCTCAGACCTCAGTGTAGGTAGTTAAACTTGTCTCTAAAACAGCCTTGTGCCTTGTTAATGAAGAGAGGGGAGAGTTCAGTCTTTTCCACAGCTCCCTGTTTGGGCCATGAGACTGTACTCAGCCACTAGGTTTTCTTCTGGCCATTTATAATGGGATACTTTCTTTGCCTCAGAGACTAAATCCTGCAGGAACTGCCCCAGAGAACTTCAAACAAAATAGGACTATTCCAGAAGGTTTTTCCTTTTTTTTGCTATAAAAATCTGGTAGCCACTATTGCTGTTAATATTTAACATCTTTACAAAACTAGTAATCAGATTTTTAATATGATTTTGGTTCCTCTGCCCTGAGGTGCCTTTGTTCATTATGTTATACAGAAGTCTGCACAGCTTCAGGTGGCTGATGTTACATCTGTTCTGAAGGAATTCTCTGAAGTGCTTTGTTCCTTGTGTTTTGTAATACACAAGTTTTATAATTTAGAAATTTCTCCTAATTTGATAATAAACACGTTTCCAAGTCTTATGATCTACTGCTCAGAATAAATATCAGAAATTTACATGGGAGGAATGAGAAGAAATGAAGGAGATGTGTGGTCAGTCCCACACTAGAAATGCTCCGAGTCAAAGCCAAAGACAGACAGATCTGGAAATCATAAATCTTCCAGTGGTCTTAAAGCAGTAGTAGTCTATTGTAAGACATAGTGGTTGAAAGCAGACAAAATTTATTTGTGAACTGATCAAATTTCTGTTGTCAATGCTTTAACCACATGCAGGTTTTTTATCACCTGAAAGCTCTTCGGAGGAAATTTGACTGAAATTTTTTGGAAAGCCTTGTACCCCAAAATTTAGGAGCTGAGACACTTCTGACATCTGAGAGATGTAGGTCCCATTTTCTTTATTTCTTGCCCTGAAATAGATCAGATCCTTATCATGAATATTACAGGCAGGTGCTGTCTGGATTGGGCTATGCCATGGTAATCAATATCCCCAGTCACACATGCCAAGACTGTTTATTTGTGTAATAATAGTCATTTATGCTGGAGCAGCCACTGCATCCCAGGCCTGCTCAGTTGTGATCCGTTAGGCAAGAAAGTGATTTCTCTCGCTTTGGCTCAGGAAATATTTGCTAACACTTCCAAATGGAAAGAACTACTAAAAGATAAACTGGTATCTTATAAGTGGTTCAGACATTTTCCTGAGAGCTGGAAGGCCATGGTTCAACCATCCTCTGTCTACTTTATTTTCATTACAAAGTCACATTTCAGGGCTGGAAAGACAAAAGTTCAGCAGATTTCTATTGCTGAACATTTAAAGCTGGTAATTGGAGTTCAGGTAAATTTGTGCTAGGAATCTTATGATTTGTCCTGAAGGATGATGGTTTTCCAAAATACGTCAGCCCAACATTTTCCTCTTTTTAGTTGAATAAATTACTCAGTGAACTTGCAATGCCTAATGCCTACAGTTTATTGGTAATATTTTTTCAAATTGTCTAGCAGAAGAGATGGTAAGGATTTAAAATATTATAATCTGACTCTTTAATTATGGCTCGCAAAACAGAAGACCAATTCTTGAAGATTTTGGTGCCTCTGGAGGCATTTTTCTCCACTTACATGGGGATGTTTATAGTACAGTCACCACCACTTGATACAGGCTGTCATGGAAAGCATGGAGCATCCCTTACATAGTTTTAGATGAAGATGTGGGTTTGTCATGTAGCCAGTTCTTATACCGTACTCTGTTGTGAGTTGTGATGTACTGAGATGTCTGGAAGGCATTGCTGAATGACATGTTTTAAAATCACTAAGTCATTTGAAGACCCATATTAAATATACTTGCTCTTGTATTGTTTAATGCCCTTTTCACAACAATAAGGAAACTGTCATGGTCTATTGCACCAAGAATGTCAAGGTTTTAAGCATATGTGGAACATAATTGCTCAGTTGTGTTTGGTAGGAAAAAGCCTGATCCTGGTAGCATTTAGATTTAACTTTGAAATATTTTTTCAGCCCCACAGGGAGCCAGTGAATGAGTGAAGAGGGATTCTGTGATGAGAGGGATTGGGAAGCTGTGGGTGTACCACAGCCTGTAAAGAAAACTGTTTATATGGTCTTCTTAACTGGACAAGTCAGTTATGATCAGCAATGCTTCACATCTGAAATTCTTATACTGAAGGAAATGCATTTTATTAAATTAAAATAATTAGCTATGTCTAAAACCAGAAAATTTGCAGTACTACAAGATTAAAGCCAATGATTTCTTCCCTGTCTGCCTTGGTCCTCGGATGGTAAACTCTATTACAGGCAAGTAGCTGAACCACCATGTTCATAATGCAGTGAATTTCACAGAGCTGCCACTTTGCTGTGATGTCTCTGTAGGCCACCTTTGTATTCATTGTTCTTATTTCAAATTTATGGGTTTTTATCTTGACAGACCCTCTCTGTTTTCCTGATGGTTTGCCTGAAAGATCAGAAACCTTTGACTTCTAGTGAGTATCAGTATGATGCCCCAGATCTGACTCTATAACTGGGGATCCTTAAGTTCTTTTTAATTTTTTTTCAATGAGCAGTAAACACATCTCAGTGAAATTCCAGCTGAAACCACTGACACAACTGCTTTCTTAGCCCCACTGTTCCTCATGTGTTAGTATAGTTTTTTTCATTCTGCTTTTGCTGTGGGGCCAATATTCCAATCAGCATGACCTCTGCAATGAAGTGTAAACATTCATTCTGCCACATTTCTCCCTTTCCTGGTAGTATTGGTGTTTTTCTCCAAGCTGTGCAGACTCTTGTGGTGTTGACACTCTCTGGCCTGCATGATGTGCTCCACAGAGCCCTCTATCTTCTCCCAAGTTCTTGACATTGCCTTGACTTGTGTTTGCATAACAGAATGTGCAATTTTAGTCAGCCACACAGGCTGCACAGCTTTAGTGGACTTCAGTGGTGAGTCCTTTCTGCAGCAGATGTTCCACCATGTCCTCACTGTGTCCTTGTCATGGCGCTGTTTTTTCTCTCTCTGCTTCAGTGTGAACTGGATGAGGCTCCTTGCTTGGACAGTTCTAGTTGCCTCGTCGAGGTTAAATCTGGGATTTAGCAGTCTCATCTCTGGGCTGGAGTTTCCAGATCCTGAATATTTTCATCTGGGTCTCAGCCACAAAATTGTAAACTCTCCAAATTTAGACCAGGTATAAAATCCTAAAATCCTCTTGCCTTTTTTTTTTTTTTTTTTTGGGATTGTGGGGAATGTTTTTTCATCTTTGTGAAGAAGATAGTGTAGCACTTGCACAAGTTACCCAGAGAGGTGGTGGGATAACCCTTCTGTCAGGTTTCAAAGAGTTGTTCAACAAAGTTTGATTATTAATGCCATTATTCAGTGGTCATGCAGGGAGACAGGGTTGGAAAGAGTACTTTTATCCTGCCTGACCTTCAGTTGTTTGTAGCATGAACTTTGAAATAACACAGTTCCAGCCCCTGTTCCAGCTGCTTCATGCTCTGAGGTGCTTCCTAATGCAGAATGCTGAATGTACTTCTGCAAGCTTCTCACTACAATCCTCGTCTGCAAATATTGACAAAATGTAATTCCTTTTGTTACACAGGGTTGTGATGACGTGTTGCAGACCACTGCATTGCCATCAGGACAAGGAACATGAGGCCACATCCACAGTGCTGGGTCCAGTTCTGAGCCCTCAGCACAAGAGATTTGCACATACTGGAACAAGTTCACCAAAGGGGTTCAAAGGTGGTGAAAAGATGGAGCATCTGTCATTTGAGGAGGGGCTGAGAGAGCTAGGATTGTTCAGCTGCAGGAGAGATGGCTTAGGGGGATCTCAACAATGTGTATAAATACCTGATTGTGGGCACCTCCTCATCCAGTTTTTGACAGACTGATTTGGGGTTTTAGCCCGGAGAAAGCTCTGTGGAGACCTTATAGCACCTCCATTACCTAAAGGGGGCCTACAAAAAAGCTGGAGAGGGACTTTTTTCAAGAGCATGTAGGGATAGGACAAGGAGTAATGGCCTTAAACTGAATCAGAGTAGGTTCAGATTAGATATTAGAAAGAAATTCTTTACTGTGAGGGTGGTGAGTCACTGGAACAGGTTGCCCAGAGAAGCTGTGGATGCCTCATCCCTCAAAAGTGTTCAGGGCCAGGTTGGATGGGGCTTTAAGCAACCTGGTCTAGTGGATGATGTACATGCCCACGTCAGGAAGGTTGGAAGTAGGTGGTCCTTAAGATCCCTTCCAATCCAAACCATTCCATGACTCTTTAACTCTAAGTAAAGAAGGAAAGGCCAGACTCTTCTCTGACAGCAAGTGACAGGATGAGAGTCAATTGAAATTCAAGAAATTACATACAAATATAAAGTAGATTTTTTTTCCTTTTGTAATGTGAGGATGATTGAAGACTGGAACAGGCTGTCCAGAAAAGTTGTGGAATCTCCATCCTTGGACTTTTTTAAAACTCAACCGGGTATAGCCCTGAGCAACCTGCTGTAGGTGACCCTGCTTTGAGCAAGAAACTTGAGTTGGGGTAGGAGGGGGCTCAGGTGAAAACTTGGGTAGGAGGGTTCGGGTAAAAACTTGGGTAGAGGGGGTTCAGGTAAAGCTCGGGTAGGGAGGGCTCAGGTAAAGCTTGGGTAGCTGCCAAATTCAAAAATTCTGTTATTTGGTGAATCTACATGCGTGGTATATATGAAAGAAAGATTAAATAGTACAAAGGTGAACTTATAATTGGCACCATGCATATCCTACCTTTAGCTACAGCTGATCTGTTTCCCAGCTGTAGTGTTGGTCTTTTTCTAAGCTAAATTAATGGAAAAATGCCATACTATGGTGAGAGATTAGAATATCATTGCTGAAACCATAATGAATGGTTATTAACTTTTACCCCTGAGGTGCTCATGTTTCACCACGGTGCGGGTCACAGACTGTACAAATACAGTTGTAATGTCCCTATCAGGATAGCTAGCTGGCTATTCAAGCCAATTAGAGTGACTTAAGGCAACGTGTACTTAAAGTTTTGTTTAAACGTTATGGCCTGGGAATGGTGAGCACACTCCCGCAGGTGGTGACACTAAACAAGCAGTATCAGTCACAGGGAGCTCATACAGGATGGGTGTTCCCATTCTCCTGCTGGCACAGTTCCACCTGATGGCTTTACGATAACGTGGCTCTATCTCGGCATTCAAATGCAAAATGCTCATTTAAAATTGCTCTTTTTGGATTTGTTTTGGAGCTGGTGAAACACATGCTATCCCAAATCTTGTGAAATATATAGTTAATTGTGGTCAAAAGGCTGGTGTGTGTTTCAGCTGTGCTTAGCATAGAGGCACAGGAGCTGGGACACAGCAGCCATCTCTCATGTGCCCTCCCTTGCCACAAGGTCATTCCAGCAGCTGACAATGACTGAAATAGAAGTGAGCTTAAACAGTGTGGTCTTTTTGCATCCAGCTGTTCCCTGTATCTAGCAGTGTCACTTGGAGATTCCCTGGGAGGCAGGGAATTCCCACATAGTCAAGTCAAAGGTAGACTAATCTCTGCATGCCAAAAAATTGTGTGGAAAAAGATGGCGATGGGAGTGTGATCTGAAAGCAGACCACTTAAAAGGAGACCACTTCATGAGGAGCCATACATATGTAAAAATGTGTATGTGTGGAATATGTGTATATGTACACTGGAATTCCTGTATCAATTATCTGTTAGGAGCCATTTCTGCTTTTAACATGTCTGAATGAGAAGAAAAAACACGGCGTAATTTCTTGGGTTTTGTTGAAAGACCTGTAGCTATCCTGCTTCTGCTAGCTCAGTTTTCAGAGCTGAATGCGTTGAGTCATTACAAACACCAGCAGGTTGGAATTTCAGTTCCTGCACTCCTATTTCATATTGTGCAGCTGCTGGAGCTGCAGAGCAAACAGGCAGCTGGTGGAGAGCTGCCTGCAGCCAGCAGCCTCCTACATTCTGCAGGTGTTACTGGGCAGAAGTAACCGGGGACCAGTTGGTAGCACCCACCTCCTTTCTGGCATGAGTGGAAGGGATATAAATCAGCAGCACAGGAAGAATGGAGGAAATGCCTGTCTTTGCTTGGCAGTTGCGGAGCTCTGGTGTTTGCTTCCTTGGCAGGTTGGTTAGCAGTGCTGAATCCAAGCTGCTAATTCAGGACACACTGCTGATCCCTCCAGTGAATCTAAGTTTTAAATGTCAAATATCTTATCAAAAAGTTAAAAAGCAAAGTGAAGGTAATGAATAGCAGTCATGTAGGTGATGTCAGTTACATGGAGAGAAGCAATTATTCAATGTTCTGTTAATGTGGGTGCCACATGCCAAAAGACCACAGGCATGGGAACCAGTAATATGGTAGGTGCAATTTTTACCTGGTTCATATGATGATTACATAATCAACTGTGAACAGTTTATAGGCTCCACTGTCTGTTCTAGCTCCCTGTACTTTCTAATTTGAAATCCTAAAAAGCTAAAAATTATTTGCAGTTTTGGATGAGCTTCACTTGGATATTGCATATGTCACTTTGTGTGTGTGCAGAGCTGTTTTCTACAGTTAGGAGCTGGCCATGATCTCCTATAAAATCTCTCTGTTTTAATCCTCTTTTAGAAGAGAAGGAGTCTCTGAGACAGTGGGTCCAGCTAAGGATGCCTTCATAGTTTTGAGAGATGTTCCTCAAACTCATGTTTCTTCTTTCTATCGACCAATAAGATTGTCACACCTGTATTTCCTTGCCAGCTTCCTGGTTGATGTGTGCAAGAGATCAGCATCTAGCTTGCTTGACTTTTTCTTTCATGTAGCTGTAATGCAGAACCAGTCCTTCTTTTTGCTCTTAACTGTCCTGGCTCTGCCCAAAAAATAAATAACATTCTTATAGCTAGTAAATGAAAGTAGAGTCATCATAAAAGCCTAAGAATTACTGTGAGCAGCAGCAAGCTGCATCTTGAACTATGAGACCATCCTTTTGGTGATTAACACTGCTATACCAATGAAACTTAAGCATGAATGCACCATAATAATAAGAATTTTCCATCTGTCTCCTTGAGTCAGTCAGATTGGTTTTGAAATAAAACCACCCCATTTTTTTCTGTTAAATACAGAAATTGTAGGAATGTAAAACTTCTAATACGAGTAGCTCTACCTTTTCACTATTTCAGTTGCAGGCTGTAAGAGTTTCTGGGAGATGCCTTAATGTGTGAAGCACTCCGGCAAAGTCAGTGGGGCCATTTGTTCCACGTGAATTTGTCTAGCAGAGCTTGGGTCTACATTGCTTACAGGCCTTTTTTTGTTTCTTTGGATTTGGGAAATGAGGAAAAAAGAGTTTAATTTAACAAATTTTTTCAGAAAACTGACACATGCCTTGGAAGATTAAAAATGTTTAAAGGGGCACATGGTGTGATTCTTGGGGTGTCCTCTTCAGGCCCAGGAGTTGAACTTTGGTGACCTCTGTGGGTCCCTTCCAACTCAGCATATTCCATGTTTCTATGGTCAGGTTAAAAGAAGAAAGATGTTAATTTAAAAGAAGAAGTGCTAAATTCACAAAAGTTTGGGGAAAATAAAACTGGTGCTTTGTGTTTACAGGTAATTTGAGTTAAAAAGAAAAAATTGTTCCAGAGGTATTATTTTTACTGCACAATCATGAGGTTTTCTTCCTGTCACTAACACTGCTCATATAAAGAAAATTTACTCCTTTTGCTCTGCAGCAGTTGATTCTATTAGCAAGGTGAATCTACTAGCAAAGACCCCTCCAGGAAGATCTAAAGAGTTTTGCATTCATGAGAGTGCACCATGTTGCCATGTTACCTGCTTGGTGAGCAAACAAACCTTCTGTGAGTTCATTCAGTGAACTGGTTCACACTAAGCAGAGAGACTTCAGCTTCCAAATTCTGTATGTATCTGTCTTGCTGCAATTTCTAAAATTTAAAGTCAAGCTCTGTTCTTGCCCACTTGTCAAAAGGTTAGTTTTTATCTTTTGTACAGGAATGCTAATGTACAAGTCAGTCCTTAAGTGAATCTCAAACTGAACACCCTTTGCTTTTTCTGACTGCATCAGCTGGTATGATAAATTCAGCTGTTCTTGCAAACTGCTTTATATAGAAACCCTGCTTGATGAAATGCTTTGGTTCAAGTGGAAGACACATTGTGGTGGAGCTGAATTCTGTAAAGCCTTCTAAGCAGTTCCAGAACAGTGCTGCTCTCCAGTTTGCTTGGTTTCACTGAAATCTGCCTTGTGTACGAGTCTTGCCCAGGATGACTCGCTGAGCTGGTGAGCAGGAATCTCTGATAGCAGTAGCCCTGGGTGTTGGTTCTCTGCTCTGGGGCACCATAGCAATTTGGGAGTGGCTCTGTTTAATTAATAATCACAATATCCTACTTGCTACCTTTAGTTTGACTAGGGAAGTGGAGAGGGGGAGAGAGAGAGCGGGCAAGACTATCTGTGGAATACAACAGTAATGAGGTTTAAATATTATAGCAGATAAATGATAAAGACTTTATCCATGGAGGAAGATGCCCTTTTACTTTCTGTGTGTGTGTTCTATGTAAGACAGTATTGCATTCTGAATGTGTTGGAGAGGGCATCCTAATTCAGGAATGCAGCTCTCAGCAAATCTGAGATGGATGAAAGTTAGTGCTGGGTTTACTCTGCTGTTTGAACAGTAGCTTGCAGCCAAGTTGTACCAAAAATGTTGCTGCAATTCTTCAAGCAGGAAATTAATTGGATATAAAAATAAATGCAAATAAGAGCTCCACCCTAGAGTTTTGGGGTTTTCATTGTATTCTTCTGTGTTTTTAAGATTGTGTTATACTCCAGTTCACGTTAAATCGTGAACTTGACAAAGACATGAATGAAAGACCCACCAACATCTCTTCCCCATTTGCTACAGGAGCCAGTGCTAATATTTTGGAAAATAAATGCGTATTTGGAGACTGCTAATAACATTAGTTCTTCGTTTAAGTGAAGCGATCCCTGCCCTTGGGCCTTTTCATAGGTTCTGCACCATGCAACTTCAAAATAACAGCGGAGTCAGATTCAGGCCACTTATTTTTTTCATTCATTCATTTGATTTTTTTTCCAGGTTTTTGCAGAAGGATGAAAATTATGATTTAGGCAAGCTTTTTAAAAGGGGTGACTGGGGATCCAGAGAATTATTTGTTGTCAACCAAAGACTTTAAACAAAAAAAACCCAAAACCAAAACCACCAAACTTGTAAAAAAAAGTGCTTGATTAAAGACTTGGATTTTTGCTGTGTTAAATTTTCATTTTGGAATAAAAAATCTATTTGGGTATGAAAAGTAAGATTTTTTGCAAAATTTCTTGTTGAAGTAAAAACGGTTTAGAAAAAGTAATTATTTTGGCTTCACTTCCCAAAATGAGCTTTTCGCTGAGAATTTCTTGTGCTGTTTGTACTTGCGGAGATCCAGTAAGAGCTGACAGTGTGAAGAATTCTTGAAGTGAAAACATGAGTCAGTTACAAAGTCCATGTTTTAGAAAGGACTTAACCAGTTGAACAGTCTGGTGGGAGATTGGTTAGATGAAATAGGTCAAGTCGTAATTAGATGTTGGGTAAGATATGGCATGACACATGATATTTGTAATTTTCCAGAGTCTCCCACTCTTGGTAGAAGATCAGATAGCAGAATTTTGCCTCATAGAGTAAAATGGAGAATTCAAGTGCTCCTTGAAGTGTAATGATGCTTTTAAAAATGTTAGAGCAAGAGATTTTTGAAATTTTTTGAAATTGCTATTAATTCAATCTGCAACTTCAGGACAAAATGCCACTGAAATCTGAGCAATATTGGACTCAACGCTTGGACTTACAACCCAGTTTTGCATTTTGTGCCTGCTATTACTAAATTTACTTGTGACTTTCTCGTCACAAGTCTCCCTTATGTTCTTGTTGATTAGAAACACTTTGTTAAGCATGGTTTAGACGTTTAACACTGCACAATGACTACAGCTTCTTCCATTCTGAAGGAGTTTGTTTTGGACGTGAACTTGGGTCATTCCAGAGTTCTTCTGGGGCATCTTAGTATGGCATCTACACTGTGAATCCAGTTTTTCTTTGAAGCTCTAACATTTATGCCTCCATAGATGAAATCAAATAACCAACTGTAAAGCTCTAAAATTATTCACATACATCAATTCACTTATGAAACTGTGTTGACAAAACTGTGTTGGCAAGCTGTGATTATTATAATAACAAAAAGAGAAGTTATATAAATTGAGGTGTGAAAGCACAGGGTGTTGTGAGGTTGATGGGTCCCCTATAGCAGAGTTACTGGAGCAGAGTGTTGTTTTAAGTACACTCAGTAGTGAAGGAATTGGCAGGTCACAGCATAGCCACAAAAATGTTTGGAAAAGCTTCTCCTTTTGAGTGGTAAATTTTAGCTTATCTGATATAATACTGTGAAAAAATTGGCACTAAGCACCACTGAGGTTATTTGGGACACAGAAGTGATCATAGTGTGATTTTGACAGATGGACTGCACTGGGCTCATCATTATGGGTAACCAGTTAACTGCTTATCTGGGTTCCTTCATTCCTACACTCTTTTTTAATCACTGAAGAACTTTCCCTTTTTCTTGGGTGAGCTTTGCTGAAGTGCTGAGCAGCCCTTCCTTTTCCAGGTCTATATGAAGAGTTTCACTTCTGCCAGACATGGTTTTAAGGCTAAGCTGTCTGAGGTACAACCAGTGTGTTGTGTTATGCTCTGTTGTGTCCTGGTTCCTGTCCAGTTCCCAGGGGCTGGCTTTGAGCTGAGGCACCAGCTCTGAGTGAGATCTCAGCCCTCTCCCTCAATGACCTGGGGACATGAAAATGCATTATCTGTGTGAGTATAACTCTTGGCTTGAAAACAATGTGGCAGGGACACTTTTTGTTACTCACTCAAGATTTTTAATTTCATTCCTTCATTTTTCCCAATTATAGTGATGCCAACGTTTAATATTCTTTGAAATACTGTCCTTGTGGCGCAGAATATGAAAATATAACTCAATATAATGCAGGGCTGTAACAGGTGTGTGTTCAGGCATCCTGAACAGGATGTGCTGGCGGAAGTGTCCTGGAACTACCTTCCTCTTAATTCCTGCATTTAGCTCACTTGCAAAGCTAATTGGATATAGTTTCTTCATGTAAGCAGTAGCTTGGCTTGAAATTCTACTTTGTTTAATGACTAATCTCTTCCAATCTATATATGTTTAATCAGGAGATGACCTAGGTCAGATAATAAGTCTGCTGCAAATGTTCTATTTGCAGCATGTTGTGCTAAGCAATAGCAAATCTGTTGAGTATTCTTGTAATGCAAATCCCTTTCAAATCACTTTTACTGATGGAGAGAAAACGTGTCAGATTGTGAGTGGCTGCCTGCCTGACTGACTTGATGTTTTCAAGAACAGTTTCCAGGAATAAATATACCCATTCTATATTTATTCATGGTGGTTTCAATTTCTGAAACTGCTGCTAATTTAAGTTGCAAAGAACTTCCTTTAGTATTAAGCAATTATTTATAGGTTGATTAATGTTAAATAATTTGTCCTAAATCTCAGACCTGTCCCAAATCTTGTGTACTTTTATTCCTGTTGTTTATTGTTTCTATAAATGCAAATCTCCATATATCATTAAAATCTGATCCAGAAATTTCAAATTACCATGTCTGTCTGTCAAATTTACATTTTTAAAGCAACTCTCTGTCTGTATGTCTGTATGTCTGTATGTCTGTATGTCTGTATGTCTGTCTGTCTGTCTATCTATCTATCTATCATCTATCTATCATCTATCTATCTATCATCTATCTATCTATCTATCTATCTATCTATCTATCTATCATCTATCTATCTATATCTATCTATCTATCTGTCTATCTATCTATCTATCTATCTATCATCTATCTATCTATCTATCATCTATCTATCTATCCATCACTATACACGTGTAGACTCCAGAAGGGACAGGGGGTCTTGCCAGAGCAGTGATGCAGAAGGCCTCTTTTTTGGTTAATATTTGAGAACAGGAAACAAGCTTCTTTCGTGGTGATAATTTTAAACATTTGAAAGCCATTAAGATCAATGCTCGCTGTTGCAAAATTAAAAAGCCTCATGGACTTTTCTGTTTGTTTTGTGAAGAGTGACATCAAGACTGTCCATCAGAGGGTCCTTCCATCATGGTCAACAGGCAACCCTGCTCCTCTCTGTGGGAATCTATTCTGAACCAGTAAGTCATGCTAGGACTGGGGACTGCCAAACTGGATGAATCTGCATGCTGACAAAGGACACGCTGTCTCATTACAGTGCCTAGCGTGATGTCAGTGATGTGGCTGGTGCTCGGTGAGATCACTGCAGCTCTGCTGGAGGAGAGGGCAGGGGGTCAGCCCTGCCAGCCCAGCCTGGGGAGTGCCTCAGTGCTGGCTCTAATTGTGCTCCTGTGGCGAGGAGCTCAGAAACGAGAGCCTGAACAACTGCACTGAGCTGCTGCACTGGGAGGATTATTGGGAGGTTTTTCACATGGTAGCCTGTTCAACAAAGCCCCTAAATATACCCATGCTGGGGGATGGCTGTCATTCTGACCCAGGCTATTTGTTTCCTTCTTGCCTGATTACTGAAAATTAATATTCTGCCTTCTTGCCCCTTCTAATATTCTGGTCTTGAGGGAGCATAGGAAACAGCATATCCAATCAAATAAAGTGATAGGGAATGATTCTTGAATGCTTGATCATTCTTGTCATACTGTTTGACAACTCTTTTTGTGTTGTAAATGTGCAGTTAGACCTTTGATCCCTGAGCTGGTCACGTTAAGTTCACTGCTCAGGCTGAGGTCCTGCTGTGCATTCACTGAGGGTTTTGTATCTGTGGAAAAGAATTAAGAGACACAGGCTGCTTTGTGTGAGCCAACCTGGGAGGATAGATGTGTTCTGGGAATGAAGCTTAAGCTGTGCCTCTGCAGAGGGAGTGGCATGGCTGTGCAGGCTGCTGCTGCTGCTGCAGCTGAGCACAACTTTGCCTTGCCCTGTTTGCTTACCTGGGTGGATGCTGGAGACAAGGGGAAAATGGATAGGAGCTTGGGCTGATTTCCTGCCAAGCACAGGATCTTCGATGAAACACAGGAATCATCATGTGGGAAGGGTTGAAAAAGAGGAAAAACAAAGGGAAGAAACCTGTCCTGTGCTTTCTGGGCCAGAAAGGGAGGGATGATGGTCACTGACAGCTCTTCCTGGCTGGATGCATTTTTGTGCTGGAGGAGGAAATGAAGAGTCAGGGTGGTGATACACATGTTTGTGGTGTGAACTTCCTGTAGCATAGGAAAGGATGCTGTTATCTCCCACAAAGCCTCCTGCAAATGTTGTAGGAATAACTGCAGCCACTCCTGATATGACTAACCCTGAGCAACTGCTTAGCAGAGTCCACAGTGAATGGCTGCATTGAGAAGGACTTGGCTCACTGCTGTTCTCCCAGGTGTTTCAGAAAGAGGGATCTTGAAATGAAGATAAACAGAATCAGTAATATAATAAACCAATGACAAAGAAATGTTGTGCAACAATCAAAACTCTATGCAGCGACTGGAAGCTTGCTGTCATGGATACATGCCCATTTCTGGGTTATTTTAATTGTGCAACTGAGTTTATCATTCAGAAAAGAACAAAGTACTGTTTTGGTGAAAGAAACCCTTATCATACCTATAGTTTTACCTGAAAATAAATGTGTAAGTTATATCAATTTTTCTCTGATTGTAAAAATTCCTTTGATTTATGAATATTACTTAGATTATCTGCCCTGATGATAAAATAATTTTCTAGTCACTTATGAGAGAAATCCACCGGAGAAGCATTTCTTTATTTATACTCCTTGCTGTAGAAGCTACATTCCTGAATTTTTTGATTCATTTAGCAGCTCAGTCAATCCAGGTGGGCTTCCTTTGGTCATGCCTATAATTCCTCTTCTTCTTCATCCCAGGAAGGACCAAGACATAGGCACAAACTGCCTACATAAGGATGCTGCATGGCCGTGAGACAGGAGAGATAGAGACCAATGTGTAATTGCTGTTAATGGGGAGGCCAGATTCCAGAGCTCCTTTCCTAGCAAATCTGTGCTAGGAAATGGCATTTTTAAGTAGCTCAGACCAGTATCTCTTGGACACAAAATAACTTCTTTTTTCTTCCCGGGTATAGAGTGTAGGGAGAAAAGAACCTAGAAAGGCACATTTTGTATGGTTGCTATTTACAGCCTGGAAATAAGTGTAAATAAATTTACACTCCATTTTCCATTGAGTAGGACAAGACTATATGTTACAATATTTGTCTCAAATACCTGCCAGTGATGACCCTCCCTTGCCCAGGCAGCTACTGACAGCTGACTCATGCTTCTCTCCCAGAGAATGACAGCCTCAAGGCTTTTATTTTTGGCTTAATTCTGGCTCAAGTTCAGGAAAATATAATTTAAGATATACAGAGAAATTTTTCAGTATTTTTTTCTTTCTCTCCTGTCTTCCAAATTCAGTCTTACTTTTGATGTTGTTTGCTTTCATGTTTTACCTCTTAAATCAAGGGAGGATAAATATTTTTTGCAGACTAGTAACAATGACTAGGAGAACTGAAATTCATGTGCACTTTTAAAAAACAAATTTAAAAAGTGTATTACTGTTATGTTCCTTAGCATGCAACGTTTTGCAATAAACTAACTCACGGTTTAGTAGCATGGGTTGCTAAATTATCATCCCCAGCTATAGTCTCCCTTGCCATCTCATCCAAATAATTAGTTGAAACATAAAGATGAATTTTAAGTTCATATGGTATAAGTGGTTTTGTCAACATGAAAAGGAAAAAAACACAGCTATAGAAAGAGAATACATTTTTCAAGTTTGTTGTGTAGAATGTCTACACTTATGTAAGTTGCTTATATGTTTCCACTTATTTCATCAATTTGCACCTAAAATTAGTGAAGAAATCTGTATTTCTTTCAAGATCTACTCTTGCCTAACACTGTGATTTCAACAGGGTAAAAGCTGTCCTTTTTCTACGAAACAAACAAATTTCTATCTGCTGTTCTACTCTGGTTTCACAAAGTCTAGCTTACATAGGAGATGGGTTTGAAAATTTTCTGTAATGATCACACAGTGATTACCTTGGTAACTATGTGAATAATTAGAGATATTTTTTATTGCCTGAAGAGGTGCATAAAGAAGTGATTAGAATTAACATATGCCAGGAGGAGGCAGCCTTTCTATAGCAAGCTTTTTATAACAAGAGATTATAACAACTCACAGTTTAACTGCAGAAGCACACTGACAATATGTTTGATGTTTTATACAGTAAGTTTATATCCTTCTTACAGGTAATAAAATCAGTCATTAAAAATACTACCACCCAAATACAGGAAAGAAAACATGTTCCAAATATGTACTTGCATTGCATGAAAGCACTGGATGTGTAGGTGAAAGGCCCTCATGTGCTTCTGCACACTCTCCTTCAGGTACAAGTAGGAGATTCAGGCACCTGTTCTAAGCAAAGCACTTCATGTTAACAGTTAATCTGATTTTGGAGGAATACTCCTAAAATAAGAGAAAAGAACTTGTAAGGAGACATCAGGACTCGATAACTAGCTGCACACTGAAGGCCAAGGCTCTGCTCTGAGGCAGTTGTTCTTCAAGTGGAAGTTAGCTTCAGATTTGGTAGATACTGTGCCAAGCCTTTACTTCTCCTGCTCAGGCTGTAGTGGACACTCTGCCCTTGAAACATAAGCTTCTCCCCGTAATTTGTACAAGGCCAACTAGCATTTAGCTACTTGTTAAACTTCAGATAAGCTCATAAAAATCAAGGGATTATGATTATTGTTTAATCATGTGTCAAAATGAACCAAGGAGAAAAATAATGACAGCTGCCATTGCTTCCCTTCGTCAAGGCAGAACCAGTATTGTTGACTAGGAACAGTGCATTTTACTTGTGCAGTAATCACTCACCTCAATTACCACGTGAGGAGTATAATGGCCAAAAAGGGGAAGTGTGTTCACATCAGTAATAAGTGCTGCTGTTGGGGCTGAGCTCTGTCCTCACCCCGTGGAATCATAGAATCATTTGGGTTGGAAGGGACCTTAAAGATCATCTAGTTCCAAACCCCCTGCCATGGTCAGGGACACCTTCCACTGGACCAGGTTGCTCAGAGGCCCCATCCAAGCTGGCCTTGAACTTCCATTAGAGTCCTAGTGAGCCCATAATGCAGACCTCTAATCCCTCCCATTTGTTGCCCATGTGCTGTGTGTGTGTTGGTGGACAGGCAGTACAGAGAGGCACCCAGTTGTGTTGGTTGCCCACAAAAGGGATGGGAGCCACAGTCCTGCCACCTGTCATTCCCCCACCCCTGTATCAGCATGCAAAGCAATCTACAGTTCCATAAATTAAATACCCTTAAAAAGTATATTTTTTATTCCCGATTAAGTGACCATAGCCAATACATTCAGAAATTGTGCATACAAATAGATAAGGTTTTCATTTTTCTCTGCACTGTTTAAAATTATTAAAATTATTTTTATGGGCAATTTTTATTGTGTTTCAACTTTGCTGTTTCAAAACGTGGCTATGAGCCTGACAACTTTTTGGCAATTTGCCCCTATAGTCCTTATGTAGGTTGAACATTTCCATGATTTATCAGCATACTGCCACAAACATATTGAGCCTACATGACTAAAATATACACATAGTGCAGTGCCAAAGTATTTACTGGCACTGGCAATGCTTGCTATTGTCAGACTTGGAACCACATTTGCTTTTTTAATGAATTTCAACTTTACCTGGAGAAATGGTAGCTATTAAAAACCCTCAAGCACTGTAGCTAGAACTGTGGAATTATGTTTACCACAAATATTTCAGAAATTCACTCTTTCTTAAAGCCATTGTTACTTCTGGGTTTATGGCTCAGTAGACCATGTTATGAAACTATATAGCAGGAAGACTTTTCTTTAGCTTTCTCAGTGAGTCATCCTCTCAAAGGACACGTATTCTTTGACTTGTCTCAGTGCAGGAAGGAAAGGTTTTAAAGTTTATGTGTTGGTTACAAAACTGTGGATGCTCTCTTTCATTTGTCTTAGCACAACACCTTTTCTCCCTTAATTTCAAGAATTCAAATGACTAATAAAACAGATTTCATACTCAGAAAGGCGCAGTGCTAATTAGTTGGTTCTTTTCATTAATAGCTGCATAAAGGAAGGAACCCTCAGTTCCTTGACCTGCCACATGCTCTCTGCATGATCTTAACCTGCCTGTGTTTTAGTTTCTTCTGTATGAAAATACGGAAAGCTAAACATCCTCAGCTCCTGAAAATCACTTCAGGGTAAGTAGCCAAAGGAGCTGTCATTCTCTTTAATGCTGCTTCCATATCATGGGGCACCTTCAGGCAGCACACCTGCCTCTGGATGCAACTTCACCTAATGTATAAGGTGTTTGGTCCTTTGTGCTCCTATGAGAGATGCCCTATAGCTGAATTAGGGCTGTACAAGCTCAGCTCACCCTCTGTGCACTCAACACATTTGGTCAGGAAAGGCAGCCTGAAGGTACCCCCAGTGGTCATACTAGATGGTGTTAATAAACTGGATACTGTATAAGCACTTCAGATAGGGTCACATTTGCACTGTTGCCCTCTAGAAATAGCATATGAAATGATGCTTATTAATTTAAAATTCTCTGGGAGATATCCACAAAGCTGTTTCTTGGCTTTTATAAACAACAACCAAAAAACCACCAAAGGTTCCTTTCTCTTTAATGGAGTTTTTCCACATCTCATATCTTTAGCTCAAGAATGCAGGGCAGCCCATAATACATTTTCACTGGACTATGACTCCATGTGTATTAATTTGTTTGGTAGGTAAATAAGAAAGGGCGTTTTCCCAAGGAATGAAAGATTTAGTCTCCAGGTCCAGGGTAACTGCTGCTCTGAATCTTTGAATTCCCTTTTGGGAATTCATAATGGGGTTTACAAATTTTTGTCTTTCTATTTTTTTTTTGGTCAAGTTCAAGAGTATATGAATTAATAAGAACAAAGCTATTGAGGCCATGAGGGGATATTTTGTCAATTAGGGCAAGAATGCTCCTCAGTGGGAATGTATATATAAAAATATTTGATAAAAATAACATATACTGGTTGTGGAGTTGTCTTCCAAGTGAAGCAGTGCAGGTCTGGAAGATGTGAGCTCTTCCACTCTTATGCTCTGATACAAATGCTCAAGAGCTGTACAAAATCACAGCCCCACCTACTTGTAGGCTTGAAGCAAAAAAAAAAAAACAACCAAAAACCCTTCGCAGAGCAAGGCTGCTTTCAGCTCAATCCTGTGCAATAACTCACACTGCAGGGTGTAGCTTCTTCTCCAGGCAGTCACTGATCTCTTCCCTGTATGTGAGCATGAGCAATGGTGTTGGTGGTTTTTATACATCCATGAAGGTTGGCTGAGTGCTAAACAGCAGGGTGGGTTCCTGTGTGCCAGCCTTTTACAGGTTCCTGTGTGCCAGCCTTTCACAAACAATCACCTGGGGACATTGAGACAGGCTGTGCACAGGGGTAAGAAGTGATACCTCAGAAAGGTGACAGAAGATGCAGTAGATCTCTTTGAAGTACTTTTAGGCTCTTTTCTGAAACAACACCACAGTGTAAGCACCAGCACACTCCATGTGGAGTTGGCTTTTGAGTCTTATAAAGGAGAATTATTGTGCATGGTGTCTTTCTCTTTCTCACAGGTCATACTTAGACATGTACAAAGGGTGTCTTAATGAATGTCTGCTGGAGTTGGCATTATAGGGAAATTTCAAAATGCAGTTCTTGATATGGCAGTGTGAACTAAAAGATGATTCTGCTTATTTGGTTCTTTCCAATTACACAAAGATAGGGGAAGTTGATGGTTTTGTGTGTCTTCTCTGATTCTAAAGGGATCAGAAATGTCTGATACCTCCTAAGTGAAAACAGTCTGCTGAAATAGATCCACTTTCAGTGACTAGGGCATCAGTTACTTTGCAACACACAGCAGCAACTGAAGATGGCAATTGATGAATAACATGAGCACCTTGAGCAGCAAGGAAAATAAATGAGTAGATAGACTGCAAATTCTGTAGTTTTTATGGTGGGAAAGTAAATATTCCTCCCCTTCTATTTGGTGGGTTTGGACTTTTTAATTGCCATGGAGACTATTTATTTCCACTGACTTGTACTGTAGATCTGTACATCCGTTTGAACAAAGGAACAAACAAAAGGAAGCAGATCAGTGACTCGGCTGATTCTATGGGGGACACCTCAGCATTTGGAAATTTCTCTGTGTCAGCCTTTGGTAAGAACACATGTAGTACATGAAACAAGCCAAATTATATCAGTCTTACTCTGCAAGATCAAGTTACTTTTGCATTTTAAGTGCTGAGGTGTCCCACAGTCTCTCACCTCCACAGTACACAAAGGTATGGTGCCTTTTCTTTTGTTCTGGTCAAGTGCAAATATTTGCACATGGGAAAATGTTTTAGCTCCACAGACCAATAGCTCAGCCATCTGCCTGGAAAAGGCAACGCCTTTCTGCTCTGAGACGGATACACAGGGGAGGATCCTGTTCTGTCAGTTCTCAGATTGCCGAGCCTCACCTCACTGACGTTAAGTCCACGTTTGTTTGTCTACTCTTGGTCTGATTACACCAGATAAGTCCAGACAGTAAAGCAGACGGATATGTGAACAGGTGGCAGTAAAGTTTGCTTCCCAGAATGTGTTGTGTTCATACCAAAGGCAAAACTCAGAGAAATCTTTTTGTATAAAACATGGAATTCCACAGGTGACGCCGTGTTATGCCCATGTGAATATTAACATCTGCACATAGAGAATACAGGTTATGAATTCTATAAAAGCACACAGTCTACACAGGTAGGTTTTCTCACCTGTTGGTCCTTATACTGTGACTGGATTTATTCTGTGTAAAAGAACTTCTGCTCTCACATTCACATTTTCAGTCTCTTATTCTCATCCTTCATCTCTAACCTGGTTGATTTAGTTCCAGATAACTGAGGAACAAAAGGAATAGTTTCCCACTCTTTCTTAAGAAATTGGAAAGTATAGAGTGTAAATAAAATTCTGTCCACTAATATTGTGGATAAATTTCTGTGGCGTGCCAGCAAAAAAGAAGTGCATAAAAAAGGGATTAGTGTATCATGTAATTCATTTCAGAGGGAAAGAGGGGAAAGAATCATGTCGTATCTGTTATGGAACAGGGTACAGACTTATTATCTCAGAGCAATGAGACTTTAATCTGAGATCTGAGTTTCTGTTCAATCAGGAGAAATATCACCTGGCAAAACAGTCTTCAAAGACGACAAGGCAGAAATATAGTAGCAGCTCTAAAATTCAGAATGAATGTTGAACTAAGCTGTGAATAAAAAATGTGTGTGCATACAGGGTAGTTTTTACCTGGATGTCTAGCTCCACCAAAAGGACTGGATCTGAGTCTTTAAGAATCTCAGAGATTTAGTCCCATTTCTGAAGGCTATGGCTGGGAACAGATTTCAGCATGGTACTTATGGGGATTTGAGAAGGGAAAGAAGAGGGTGAAATCCCCTTTAGTGACTTTGCAAAGAGATTTCATCTGACACAGCATAACTCACTTGCCTCTGACATCTCTGGAAAGTGGCCACTCTCTGCTTGAGTGAGTGGTTTGTTAAAACTGTTACAAACTTCTGCAATAGCACATACAGTTCTTGATTATAGATGCAATCAGTATCAATAACACTTTTGGAAATGAATATGGATTTTCTTCAAATGTTAAAATAACATGCACTGCAGTGTAAATCTAAAGGCAAAACTTAATTTGAAAATTGAGTCAGTGATCATTTTATTGGTCTGAAAATTTGGTTATATATTTTATTTAATTCACATCATTTTTTCCTGTGTGCTGGCTCAATATCAAATTCCAAAAATACGCAGAACAGCAGTAGCCTTCTAGACTCAGGGCTTGAGTTACTTGTTTCTTCCACAATTCCAAGAAGTGGTAATTCTACCATTTATTTCCTTTTATAGCACTAAGGTGAGACAGACTACGGAGTTTAGCTTTCCTGAGACCAAGTAAACTCTGGACTGTGGTCCTGTATCACAGATCTTTTGGGAATCCAGCTTTGTGCATTCTTGACAGCCACCTCTTTGCTTATGAATGAATTCACCAAAGGAATAGAGAACTATAAACTGGATTTGAAGAGGGAGGGGGATAAAATGAGGCTCACTGGAGTTAAGTCTGGAAGTGGCATGCACATGTTGATGGGACAGTGTGCTTGTGAGGATCTTTGACCTGAGCTCTCAGTGGAGGTAGGGGATAGAGAGCCATGTGGCATCAAAGACACAAGGGATATTGGTGTTAGAAACCATGGAAGTGCCCAGGAATGGTCATGTAGGAATTAAAGCTTCTCCCCTCGAAAATATCCCAACTGAAGGATCAATATCCCAACTGCACAATACACACTGCATTGACAGCAAACAGAAAGAACTGGAAGCCACAGTGAAGCAGGAAAACTGGTGCAGGTTGTCATCATGGAAACATGTTGGGATTACTAGCACAACTGGAGTGCTGCAATGGATGGCTATAAACTCTCCAGAAGGGACAGGCAAGGAAGGGGAGGCAGTGGGGTAAACCTGTATGTTAGGGAGGGTTTTGATTGCCAAAAGCTTGATGATGGTGATGACAGGGTTGAGTGTTTCTGGGTAAGAGCTGGGGGAAAGGCCAACAAGGCAGATTTTTGTCCAACAAGGCAGATTTGTGACCAGAGAAGGGCAGTGAATCTGCTGAAGTGTCTGGAGCACAAGTTTCCTGAGGAGTGGCTGGGGGTACTGGGGTTGTTTAGCCCAGAGAAAAGGAAGATGAATGGCTGTCATGGCTACCCTGGGTCATCCCTGGCAGCTACCTTGCATCCTTTTATCCAGAATATCTCTGGCATGCTCAGAAGAGGGTATGACCACAGACTGGGAAATCTTGCCAAGTCTGGAATAGATAAAGACATAAATGAGTAGAGCTAAGCACAAAACAAAGGAATGAGATTTGCAGTTTATTTTTACTTCTAGCATTTCCTCCATATGTTAAAAACATCATACTGATTGTAAAGACAATACATTGCTAATGACTGATACAAAATTTTTTTCTTAGTGTACAGGTAATTTATCTCCACCCTTCGAATATATGCTTACATCCAAATTTTACATAATTATGAAGACATGGATATGTGCAACATAACTCACTCATCACATATTAATACTAGGTGTTGTGAATTAGCAAAGCTTTCCTGCAGAGATCCTTCCTTCATCTTTTATACGTGTACACATATAGGATCACAGCAAATGGCAGGTAGCACAAAAAAAGGGCGAAGTTGCTTTTCATGTAACATAACATACATGCTCCTATTGCAGGTGAATTGCTGAATATTTTGCTCTAATAAAAAAACACACTGCTGGGATAAACTATTTTAACTGACTTTAGCTTTTTACTCAAAACAGTGGTTTTGCATATAGTGATCCTGTGGAAGTTTTTTGAAGACTTTGTATGTCCACATTCCCTCAATAAGCTGCCACCTTCATGGTGGAGTGCTACAGAAGAGGAGGGAATGAGCTGGGATGAGCCTCCTATGACTCAAGTGCCATTTAAATGAAAAGGGCTAGGATAAGCCTCCTCATTTTTCCCATGCCAGACTTTACAAGAATCACTTAGCCTCAGGATTGGAGTTCTGAGTCTATCTCCTTCCATCTCTCTTGCTTCACTCTGTCTTGTAGCAAAACCTGCAGCTGCCCTTTGAGGAGTATCACCTCACTGAGACTGCATGCTCAGTCTTCTGTTTTCAGCTATCACAACAAAAGTTAAAGGATTATACAGAGGAAAGCTAAGCCCAGAACACTGTTGGGTTTTTGGTTTTATCTATATAAGCAGTTACAAAATTTATAGCATGAACTTTTCAGTCTGATTTGACAGCAAAATTTCCTTTCGTTATAGAGAAATAATTGTATTAAGCAGGAGTATACTAAAAATTAACAAACTCCTTTCTATAAAAGTTAAAATGGGGAGATAAGATGCAACTATTAACTTGTGCAATAAATTGCAAACAGAAATCAAAAAGATTTTTTATAACTCCTGTTCAGAAGTCATAGCTGACCTAACAGAAGTCATAGCTGGATTGCTAAAATACAACACAAATCTGCTGCACTTTAAATCATCGTTTTCAGTTATTTAGATAATTAATTTCAAAGTGTTGAATATATTTCTCTTCTTGTTTCCCAAATGGGTGTGATAGTCTTTCTATGTTTGTTCTCCAAGTTGTACGTATACATTTCTTATGAAATCTGATATACCAAATGTGTTTGGTAAAAATTCAATTTGCAAGTAGAGACAGAGAGGTGCAGCTTCACCTCGTAGAGGTTATGGTCATTTCACTGTTGCTGGTTACAGTTCTGTCTGAATGAGGCGTAGTGCTTTCTTCATGTTCTCTATTACTGAAGGAAAAATAAGTAAGAACTGTGAAAATGTATTAAAAGATACATTTGTACAATTAAAAAAAGCCACCTAGTTTGATTTAATAAATTTTTCACATGGAAATTGATTTATAGTCACACACTTTATTTTAGAGATTTCTATTTTGAAAATTCTATCACTGATACTAAAACAGAAAGTAAAAAAAATTCATTAATCAAAATGTTTAACTTAAAGGGATTTGACAAGACTCATTTCAACTCCCTCACTTCTTAACAGCAAGCCTGGTAATCAGATGTGATGTGTGTATTTGTGGTGAGATACTGCACTGGTGTCAAATAGATGGCATGGAGTAAGAACTGGCTCAACCTGAAAAATCACATTCCTCTCTGAAATATGGGTGTTAGGGGTACGGACATAACCACCAGCATTTCTTTACTGATTCCCTCCCAGCACAGGCTATTTACATAGTACCTTGGATACTTTTAAGCATAGTGACTTTCACCATTCTCCAGAAAACTGCTCAGTTCTTGATCCTGAAGGTTCTCACCCATGATTGTTCAATTTTTCTTACTTGAGTAGTCCCAGTAAATTCAATGGGACAATGGGCGTGATTGTTTTGCTAGAACAGGTTAGACCATTGTAATTTATTGCAAATGCTCCCACACAGTATTTATTCTTTACTTTGAGATCCTCATGGATTCTCAGGCACAAATGATTGGGATGGGGGGTATCTGGCTGCTTACAGTGTGAAATGCAAAGTAACAGAGCAAAGAGGCACTTACAGAACATCATGTCCTGTGGCTCGTAAGTGTAAAGCCGGTTGGAGTATCTTCCTGTGATATCAGCTCTTACTGTGAGCGATGGGTCTGAAAAAGGATTTGTATTAAACACTGCCTTCCATTCCCACAAGCGCTGAGGGTGATGGTGTGGCACTGCTTTGGCAGCCCTGTTTCTGATTTCATCAATGCAGCAATTATGAGTTCGTTACGCTCTGTTCCAACCAGCTGCTCTTTACTGGGAGAAAACCCAAACAAAAGCTAATGCTCCTTTTTATATTACACACCTATTTTTAAGTGTTAGGTTACACATGCATTTCATTCATATTTAAAAGAAAATAACCTGTTTTACAAGTTCTGGGTTTACATCAGAAGAGGTTAATTTGACTGGATGCACACACAGTGAGAGTCATGCCTATATACAGAGATAGACAGCATGACATACCTAGAGCCTTCAGAAAGAAAATCTTCTGATTCCAATGTTCCCAGAATGGGCACAAGTTGTTGTGGACATCTCTCAGTAGCCCTTCCAAGCTTTTTGTAAATTTACAGATTGCTGTAATGACACTGCTCTGTGTCTGAGTGTGGGCTTAACTTTGAATGCCATCACAGAGCCAGGCTCCCTGTCCAGCCAGTGAAAAGGAACAGACACTCTGGGGCATAATTAATTTGATCCATTCCAGAAGTCAGCTTTACAAGGGGGTGAATCGTTCCTTAGATGCCACTGACCATTTATTTATTCCATGGTGATGTCCACATTATAGACATCTGCATTCAGTGAAGTATTCCTCTTTTTTCAGTAAACTTTGTCTTGTAACAGCACTAGCAAGAAGCACGGAGAGCAAAAGATGATATGCTAACAGATTTTTAAGCATCTTGCCCCCAAGCCCAAATTAGTACCCCTGGGACACTTCTGTAATGTGAGGAAGTTTGCAAGAGCCAAAGTATGCAACAGAGGCAGAGATATTTTCTTTTGGCAAAATGAATCATTTTGACGATCCAAAGGAGTGCACTGGTATAATTCAAATATCACAACTTATAAGATGCATAAACATTGTACATACCTACAAACATGATTCGAGGCACGTATTGTCCATCAGGTGACAAGTTTTTATCTGTAGTTTCATGCTGGTGTAAAAAGTTAGATGTAGTTGTTAAAATATTTCTGTAAATTTAGCTGAAGTAGTACCACCTGTGAATAACCTTGTACCAGAAGACAAAACCAAATAGGTACTACGTGTGTGTGAATACACATGCACAAATACTTCTACTCACATAACTAAGATGTCAGATATATTAGCTAAAATGGCATGAACAAGCAAGACAGAGAAAGCACAGACCATAAATAGCCCCAAACCCTTCATACCATGAGATTCAGCATAATGAAGTTATTTTGGGCCATTTCCTGTATTTCTTCATTTTCTGCGAAAGCTTTCTTCAGTGCTAGAAAAGACAGGATCACTTTGAAATCCTTCTCAAGCTCTGTCTTTCTGTCTGTGTTTAGGCACCCAAAACATCAGCTAGAGAGTGGCCACATTGTTCCTATCTCTTCTGTTCACATTCCTGAGGAGACACTTAAGGGCTCTATCACTGCTTTTGAGGTTTTTTTGGCCAATGCAGTACAACCTCTGGCTACGAAAGTGGAAGCTCTCCTCTGTTATTTCTGAAGCCTGTTGTATCAATGGATACCATGTCTTGGCTTGACAAAAGTGCATTATGCTCAGAAAATTCTTGTTAGATCAATTTCAGCAGCCCTATCCTTGCCTCCTTCTTTAGTTACCAGTTCAGGAGAGCTAAACAATATTAAATCTGTTCAATGAGTCAGTAGCAAATCTGTGCCTCTTAATTTAAACTGATGAGTGCTGCATTTGGGATAGCAGCACAGCAGCACAGAGAATTTTTCACGTTCTTTATTGAGCAGTTTCATAGTGGAGTTTTTGTAAATAATGGTAATAAATTCTTCACTTTTCAGATACATTTTCATTTGCCTGTTTCTCTGAATAATTTTCACCAAGTGCAAGGTAAATATATAGATCGGTTCAGTTTCTTATAGAAATATTCACAATATTTTAACACACAAAAAATCAAAATTACCTTGGCAGTACTGACAGTCTTCCAAATGATGAATTACCATCAGTGGCTTGTTACTTTATTAATAATAATAAAACATGTAGTTAGATCATTTGGCATGTATTCAAATGGGTGATTTTACTAGCAGACTGAAAAAGGAAAATTGCATTTAATCTTATGTCAACCCATAAAAAAGCCATATAGACACTCTGTAAATTATTACAGAAATTTTTGAGCAAGGGAAAAGAGCGTAAACACTTCATAAAAGAAAGAAATAGAGAAACAGAGTTTCTACATCTAAGTAGGCTGTCTGTAGTAAGAAGAAACAACAGATCCACCATAATTTCATTCCCAGGTAGTAAATAATCAGACTAAAGAGGTATTTATTGCTGCTTAGGTATGAATTTCTCCAGGATTAAGAAAATAATCTATGTGAATTGGAGTAAAATAGATTTTATGAGACTAAGTTTATCATCAAATACTTCCTATGAAACTTTCTTTTGTTTTAAGCTTTCTTGAACAGGTATATATATTATTTATCTTCTGTAAATAGTTTCGTAAAGTATTAAAATTTTATATTTTGGATGTCAAAACATAAACAGATTCTGTTTGTTTGCTCCTGGTTTTTTTAAACTATATTTACTGTTCGGAACATTGGTTACCAACACTCAGTCTGCTTTCACTCTCAGGAGTTGTTAATTTCTAACCATTTTCACACAGTGTACATGAAATTAATTGCCTTTTATTTTAAAAACAATTTGCCTTCAATTTCGCAATACCTCATGTTACACTATTGTGATCTACAATGAACTGTGAAAGATATTTAAATAAGTATTGTTATGAATTCTCAAATATATTTGCAGCTGAGTTCCAGAGCAGACTGAGATTGGAACTTCCATTTCTACCAAGACAATCAGAAACTGTGAATATATCGTGAACAAATTCCAACTAATAAGGTGTTGGGAGAAATATCAGAGGCAGCAGATCATAATGCAAGAGCAAGTGTAACAGATTTCAAGGAAATAATCAGAAGTATGTGATATTAAAACACAATAGTTGTCATTTTAAAAATTATGGTATGTATTTATGATTGATAATTCAAATGACAACACCGCTTTTGTGGCAAGGAAATGACAATGTTACGTTATTGGCCCATGATGTTACTTCAGAGTCATAAGAGCCCTACAAGGGTTTTATTTATAGACACAGTCTGTTTTATTTAACTGGGTGGTCTGCAGATCAGCTCTTGTGGTGTTTCTTTGTTCTGTCTTATTGTAGTATATTCCAGCACAATGGAATAACAACTTTGTAGTCATACTACTTTTTAAACTCTTACCTTTTCTTTGCTTGATAAAGCCCTTCTTCATAAGTTTGTACCCAGGTAATTTCATCTCCCCACCCTAGAAATAAAACAAAAGGATTAGCTGGTGGCCAGGAAAGTTACTCATAACAAATTCCTTTTTTTTTTTTTAATGTGTGTCGACTGTTGTAAGCAAATAAGATTTGGGATTTTTAGTCAAAGGTTCTCTAACACTGTGGATATGCCAATTTTACATCTCCTGATAGATACACTGAAAGGTTAAAAAACCTCAACCAAACAACCAAACACCCCCAAGAACCTCAGTTGGTTGTGTATCCAGTCCAAGTCCTTTGAGAAACTTGTTAGATATCTTTTTAAATGCTCAGAGGTCCCTAAATCAGCACCCAAGTCCTTTTTATGTTCATATTGTCTGCTCAGCATTTCATGCAGACCCTGGGACTTAAAGAGAAGCTGGCATACAACAGAGAGAAAAACAAAATATGATGGCTCAAATAAGATCAACTTTAATATGAATGTCATTAGAACAGCCTTGGGATATACACTTAACTCCAAAGTAACTTCAATCCCTGGAGTTGTTCTTTATTTAATTAAATAATTCAATAAAAGAATGGCTGTTAAACAAAAATCTCCACCGAAACAAAATCCTAATGAGCATCAGCTTCACAGCTCATCCATAGCTGGGGATACACAGATCTCAAAAAGCAAATTGTCCAGTTGGTTTTATGCCTTCAGCTCCCAAGGATGCCAGACCCAGAATAGTAGATTCCTACACCCTTGCCAGAGTGGTTCCATTCATGACAGCTCTCATGGAAATAGTAGAACAATTTCTGGATCTGGACCAGGTTAAAGCTCTGTTTCTTCTGTGCTGTCTGGAGAGTGCTTGGGCCAGCCCAGATTTGTTAGATTTCTCACAGGACAATTGCTGGTGATGCTTCTAGATCATCTCTTCTTTCAGCAGACAGGTCTGTCTGGCTGATGGTGGCAGTGACTCTGGCATGCTAACAGTGCCTTCCCAGCCCTGGCTGCTGTCAGCTCCTGGTGCAGTAATTGCCCAGACCAGTCAGCAAGGGGCATTTGCAGCACGTTTAAGTATTCCCCTCTAATCTGTGAAAATTACTAGTAAAGTGCTCAAGCCATCCCAATAGGCCTGAAATCAGAGTTAGAAAAGATGTATCTGTTTTCCGTGACTGCTTTATAGTTTGGTTGTTTTGTTTTTGTTTTTTTTTTCCCAAAACTGACAGAATGTAAAAGATTTTGTTTTCTTCTTTTGTGCATTTAGACTTACTGGGAAAAATAAATCCTGATCTAGGCAAGCAAGGCTGTACATACTGGATTGATTATAACATTTCCCCAGGGATACTGCTTACAAAAAGTGTTTTGAAATTTCTCTTAGGCTAGTCCAGGTGTTGCATGATTTTGTCAAGTGGTCTCTGTGCATTTAGGCTCAGATGGAACCTCTGAGACATTTGCAACTTTGCCAGGATAGGGAAACCTCAGAGGTGAGCTCTGGAATCTGCAGGCTTTTCACAGCCTGCAGAAGAGGTCAGGAAGGGAGATGGAGATTTTTTTTTTTTTAGTGGATAGTCCCAAAAGGAGAAGAAAGATGGAGAAGGGAGAAAGAGCTTGCTAAACTATTTTTCTGCTTGTATTTCTAAGGAACGATCAGACATAAATAAATTAAAACAGTGTCTTTATTTAATATCCAGGTGGAAAATTATGCACCACAAGGAAGTGAATTACTCACAGTCATGCTTTGCAGTGGATATCTGATGAAAAGCAAAAAAAAAGTCATGCAGAAAACCCCACCAGTGATTAAAATTTTTGTTCTGTGTACAAAAAAGGGTCTGTAGAAAATTTGTTCCATAGCAACTGAAGTTAGGTTACAATAATAAAATATCTTTCAAACAGTCTATGAAAGAATAGTTTTTCTTTCACAGTCCTACATGTACATCTTGATTTGAGAAACTCAGTTTAGTAAATTTGTTTCTACTAGATGACTGTGAGTTATATAAAATTATGCAGGTTATATGAGGCCCTCAGTCATATCCTTAAGAATAAACTGATGGAGTGAAATGACATGAAATAAGAACTTGTATTACTTAGAGTGTCACTTAACACTAAAGTGGTAAGTGACCCTTTGCTGTTCCTCAGTTAGTATATATGTGCATTCTATGTATGTTTCATACATACATAAATATATATATGTGTGTGTGTGTATACACATTCTGTAAATATACATTCAAAATAAAAACATTTGCTGGTCTATATGGTGGGGTAGAGGAGGTAATACATTCAGTAAATATACAATACCTCTTGACAGTGTCTGAGGTCCTCGTTTTTCCTTTTTAATTGCCATTGCAAGGTTGGAAGTGACTGCAATTAGCAGGAGGGACAAGGCCAGTGTGGAATGGAGCATTATTTCCCTTCCAATGCAACAAGAAAACTGGAAAACAAAGAAACAGCTTTAGTCACACAGATTTGTCACCTGGTGCAGGGTAGATCAATATGTTAATGGCATCCTAAGAATCTATACTTCAGAGAAAGTTTTGGTTATTTCTACAAATGCTTGCCTTTGTGAGGAAAATGCAAATTGGAGGTGCTTAATTTCACTGTGCAATGCTACTCTCATATGACAAAATTAGGCTACAAGGGACAGTTCCCATGTGATTCTTACAAACTAATACAATGTTGTAATACTGGATCACAACAATTTCAAGACAGTGCTCCAGGTTTTTTAATTTCAGTGAAACGTAACAGCATGAGATTTTTCTTTTTATGTTAGAACCTTTTTGTCAAAAGATGTCTCATGATATCCTTTTTAATAAAGTAGGAAGATTGGCAGGTATTTGCCCCCAAGTATTATACATTTTTAAACTGTCAAATCCATCCAAAATGCTGAAATTGCTGTAATTTTTTAAGTCTCCACTCCGGGTGCCAGGATGTTAAAGATAGTGAGATAAATTTCAAAGACATTTTCAGCTTTTTTTCATGATGAAAACTTGAAAAATTTCCCCATTCTTCATTGCATCTTTTACACTGAATTTCAGCTCAGCTCCTTCTGAATAAAACAATTCATCTGTGCTTCTGGCTGTTTCAGTATTCTATTCCTGACAAAGATCATTATAAGAAATTCAGTAACTTCTGACCTTGATAAAAATCAGAGAACAAAAGCAAGAGTTGAGAAGAAGCATTACAAAGACAAGTTGTTTTTAATTGATTAGTTTACTTTCTGCTAATGCAATCACCTTTAAGCATTAAAGCTCTGATATTGAGGTGGATACCAGATGATTTCAACTGAGTTAAAAAATGTAATGCATGTAGTTAAAAAATGTTATGACTGAGGCCAGGATGCCGCTCAGTCATCTCTCTGGAGATTCTACTTTTCAGAGGCTGAGCTTTAGGAGCTACAAGGGTGACTCACTAAGAAATAGCTTTGATTTAAATAAAAAATCCAAGCCAAACCAAATGAAAAATAACAACAACAACAACAAACCAGCCCCCCTCCCCCCCCCCTCCCCAATAAATCCCAGAAGACATTTGTGCTTGTCTTGATAAAGAAAATCTCTAACTTGAATATAAAAGTGATATCCAGTATGGAATTACAACCCTGGGCACAGGTAGAAGAAAAGGCTTCATGCTTTTTAGGACCAAGAGGCATGAAAAGTACTGTTTTATTGAATCTCTTAACAGAATCTCTTAACATTACAGAATCACTTTTAGCAGTTAAATTTCTCGTTAACAAATTAAGACTCCACTTTCAATAACTGGCAATCTCAAAAGAGAAATGCATTCTATTCAGGTGGTTGGAGAAAAAATTGTACATTAAAATATGCAAAAGTTAGGAAAAAAATAGAATTGTCATTTTGCAGTAAGAAGTTTTTCTTTCATGATGTATTCATAAAAAAATCAAAGTGTTAATCTCTTCAAATCACAGGTATAATAATCTGAAGCTTAATAATTGATCATCAGACTATTGAAAATCAAGAGGGCTTTGGAACTGCCACTGGAAGCAGTTTAAATTTAATATTCTGTATTTTTGATGCTACATGATCCAATGTTATTTAGTTGATTCAGAGAAAAAAGGACAGCCAGTACCACATAGATTGCCTTCAATTCCCTGCCAGAACAAACATTTGCTAGCTAATCTCTGTGCATCTATCATTTGTCTTTTTGTATAACTAGGCTTGTAACGTATTTGTGAATCAAATCTCATTGCTGTACTAAAGGAGAATTAAGAATAAGAAATATTTGCTCACCAGCAGCGACCAATTGTCCTGACTGAAGGTCCTTTTCCTGGAACTGGTTAGTTAAAAATCAGTGATTTAAGCACAGAACACCTGAGCTGCCCAGGTCTCTGTGTAGCAACAACAGCACATTCACCTGGGAAAAAATGAGAGGAACATTTGAGCTGAAAACCAAATTAATGTGTTTCCACCCTCCCCCTTCCTTTTCTGCCATGCCTCCAAACTTCACTCTTTTGAGTTCCCATGCTTATACACTGAATCCTTGCATTTCTCTTCATCTTGGCTTGTATCAGGTGTCTTGTACTAGGATTGGAGATAAATAGTGGCTTATGTGTGTCTGCTACTTCCCCCTCAAACAGTTTGAGTCTGGCTTACATCCAGTGAAAAAAGAAACCACCAATGAAAGCTGGAACTGTAGGTGCTTTTGTTCCCAGAGAATGGCACAGTTCACTGGTGCCTGAAGATAGGTATGAACCTAATAGGAAGACACAAGAGTTACTTTGTGTAGAGAAGTGTAATTAACAAATAAAACAAACTCCTATTTTTGAGACGGAAATAAAATTATTTATTTAAATAATATGGTTTAAGTTACCTGGTTATTGCTACTGGGAGTTGTAGTTTTAAAATGTCTGGTTTTTTGGACATGATGCTTGACATAATTTTACTGAACTTGATGAATACAAGCAAAGTCCTTTATTCATCACATTTGCACAAAGAAGGAATCACCACAAAGCTAGATCACCATTTGCCTCCTCCTTGGGCAGCTTTTGCAGAGGAATCAGAAGCAAGCTTCTTTTGGTTCTTCTTCTCCTGTGTATTTATTTAAATGGACTGTATGGCTACTCTTCTTATAGTTATCAGCTCTGAGGTATTTTGTTTTTCATGGCACAGATTTATTATTGTAAGGAGTAAAGGGGTAGACATTCAATCAAATAGACTAAAATTAGTGCTGAGCTACCTGCGAGTTCCTTTTAGCAGGATCATGTTCAGCAATTTGTCTCTATATTTGAAGGTCAGAGTTTTAGCCTTTGTCAGTTTTGCCACAGAGAGATGGGCAGCTCTGGTCAAAAAGACTTTGTCAAGTTTCAATGCTGAAAGAAAACGACTGTAATAATTTATAAGTACAAGCTGGATGTTTTCTCCTATTCAGTCACTGCTTCCCAAGTGGGATCTCATCAGCTGCCTGTCCTAGATTTCTTCTGCATGTGTTCAGCATCCACACATGAACGGAGTGTGAAGCCAGAGCTCCATCCCAGGCACAATCTGTGCTGCCTGGCAGTCAAACCACCGACCTGTGCAGCAGCAGTTAGCAGCCAAATATTGAATCTATGTGATGTAGAGCACATGCTTCTGCACTCAGGCATTGAACTAGGGTGCTCTCACTCATTGAGCTTGGCCAGCTTAGTCTCCAGGGTAATGATGGTGGAAAGTCTTTCCATTTTTATTCTCCACTCTAAAGATTAATTTTGGAGATACAACTATGGGTTAACTGTGTACACACAGTTATATCTAGGTCAAAATTAGGAAATATAATAATTACCTAAAAATAGGGCAGAACTAGGTAGCAGTAACATATGTGAAGAGGACAGACTTCTAGAAAGAGAAAGAGTAACTGATACTTGGAATCTCAAGCTGCTGCTTTTGTGTGAGTCATGCAGCAGCAGATTTAGGTATGTATCCATATACATAGCCCATTTATGACTTTTAAATTTTAATTTACACATTGCTGCTCAAATGAAGTTGGTGATGAAGTTCTTACTCTGTCCAATTCTACCTTAGCTCCTGTGTGAGCAAGGGATGAGATCACAGCTCCTGTGACAGCTGCAATTCAGCATCATTCCTGCAACCTCTATTGGCAATTCTGCCAAATACTTTCATAAGTGATCAATGTCCCTCTGCAAATCAATAGAAAATTAATTAGGAGATTACACAGAGAGGTCATAGTGTGGCCTGGAGGGGGGAAATGCGTCACCACAAATGCCCAAACAAATTTTACGCTAAACAATATGAGAAAACTTCACAGAACACATACTTTCAAGGCTGGGAGGTACTTCTGGCTCCTAACACAGGTATTTGGGGTGGAGTGAGTCTGGACCTCAGTGCACATTCAAGCAGCACGTGGTACCAGAGCAGAGAACTACTCTTGGGGCTTAGAGTGCTGAGCATTTGCTTTCACTGCCAAACAGTAAAAGGAATAAGTGGAAAAACCCTGCAAATGTCCATTGGGCTTAGGTCTTGACTGACAGCCAAAAATCAATTTCTGGATAATTTCAATGAAGTCATTTAAAGAAATCTAGATATGACATGCTGGTTTGTTTCTGTGTGTGTCTTTCAAAATAGTCATAATTGTGGAAATAGTTCTTCTCGTATTACAGGCTGATTCACAACAGATGTACTTTCCCCCCACCCCCTTCCCTAAAAGCAGAGCTCTAGGTACTGCTCAAGTGAACAGTGTTACCTGCACGCCTGTTGCTTGCTTTCACTTGACCACTGCACTTTTTGAGCTTTGTATTCGTGTAAAGACATTGTTATGGAACATAAGCATAGTAATATAACTGGAAAAGCATTTACTGAATTAGTTTTTACAGTGGTTTGTACTGGCTGCAAACAGTACTCTCTGCTTCCCAGGCCAATGTTCATGCTTTCACTTCTAAGCCTTCAACTTATTCCAGTACTGTCACCTCCAACCCGCTCCAGGGTTTTCTCTGCAATTTTTGGAAACTGGTCCCTCCATCCTTACACTGTCCTGTGGTACAGCCCCTGGAAAACTTGGTTCCAGGCTTCATCGACACCTCGCTGTCAACTGCTCTGCAACTCTGTGCCTCTCTGAGTCACTACTGTCTATTGGCTGCCACTTCCCAACGAGATGATTTTCCTGCCCTCTAGGCTTCTCGGATTTCCCAGAACTTTTTATAGATACAAAGCTTTGAAGACTGCAAGGCGAAAAATGTAATTTATTATTTTTCATGAATTTTGCTGAGATTTACAGAATAAATGTGTTTTGGTAAATAAAAGGAAACCAGTGCTAGCTGTTGTGGGCTCCTTCCTTCAGTCCAAAAGGACAAACTGTTCTGGACTGTGTAACGCCGTGTGAGCCCTGGCAGGCAGGAATTGCCCTTCTACCAGCAGGTCTTTCTCTTGCAGTGTGGTTCTAGCCATGCCAAAGTGCACCCCAAGGCACACTCTGCCAGCCCACTCCATGCACAGCGCACTCCATGCCCCTGGGGCTTTCCCCAAGGCTTTGCTGGACCTGGGCTGGCAGGAGGACCTGCACAAGGTCCCTGTCCTTGTCCCTTCCAGCTCCTCTGGCTGCATTCTGGGCAGCTGTGGGCTGCTGTGCCCTACCATCCTGGGGATTGCAGGGAACAGGGCAGAGGAAGCACTGGGTCCCCAGGCAGCTCTGCTCTGTTGCTCTGCGCATGGAGCACAAACAGCAACAGCTCTGCTCTGCTCCTCTCATACACTGGATTAACAGCCACAGACTCATCAGGGAACCACATGGGTGAGGCTGTAGCTGAGCCTTTCTGGTCAAGGATATGTTGTCTCTATTTTCAATTTTGCTGCTTCTGCTGTGAACAAACACCTTCCTCTAAGTGTATGCCATCTAACAGAGCTGAAAATCTATAGAGAAATTGTGTTTTAGACCACCTGAATAGACTATGATTTCTTTATTCCAATAAATTACGTAGTCTTATTGAAATTGTGAGTTGAGAAAATATCTAGAATTTATTTAGCCCTCAAAGTTATATATATTTTTTTTTTAATACTCACAATGTCTTGTGTAGGTGTATTTCCAAAAATTGTTAGAATGGCTCAGTAACACTTTGAGGAAACTCAAAGTAATTTGCTATCTGACTTGATGATATTTGATGATTGGATATGGTGCTTGGAGTCAATAAACAACATACGGAAGCATCAAAACCAGAAGGAAATAATATGTAAGTGCAAATTACTGGTTGAATGACTTGGGTGGGATTTCTCTAGTGCAAGTATGAGCTTTTAGTATTTATAGGTATTCAACCCATTTAAGTTCATCCAACAGGACAAAAATTTGATCATTACCAGTGCCTCTAGTTGGCAGTGTTGCATTACTAATAGCAAAAGGACAACTCTTTCTGCTTCAACTTTGTTGTATGCCAGCGATAAATTCAAAATACAGATAATTTAAACACAAAAATGGGTGCGCATAAAAATTCACAGTTTGACAAAACAATTAAAAATCAATTTTTAATAAGTCAGATTTTTTTTTTTTTTTTTTAAGGCTTATGTGCTCATAAAGTAATTTGAGAGGTGACAGGGGTAGAAACCCAGACCAGATTTTAAGGAAGAGAGCCAGGAAATTCAGCATGTGTTTTGGAAGAGATTGAGAGCTCAGAAATATTCAATGAAACTTTCTGACTGCCACATGAAATGAAAAGCGGCTGCATTTCCCTGCAGTCAGAGTGTCCCAATAAAGACTTCACAAGCAAGAATGCTCTCCAGAAACACATTGGACTATTTTGCTGCAGCTGTGAGAGTGAGTCAACCAGGCCTCTGTTGAAAGAAACCCTGTTGCTGCAATGTTTTTGCAATGTTTTCCTGCAGTGACATCACTGTATCTGCTTTAAAATGTAATGCTATCTAAAAAGCAAAAGACATTGTGTATTGCAAAATGAGCGTTTACAGAATTTTTCAATGGTTCAGCTTTCTGCACAGGTATTCCTTTAACTTTTACTATATTAAAGGTTTTATGCCAAGGTTTGCTTCCTTGAAGGACTGACGCAAGAGGGCATGAGAGCAACTCAGTATCTCGCAGCTTTTGTCTCCCTTTATACTCTCTGTTCTTCAGCCAAACCTTGATCCTGCAAGTTTTTGAGTCCTTGGTCCCATTCCAGCACAGCACTCAATACATATTTAACTTCAGGCACATTAGCAACCCCATTGATGTCCATAGGGCCACCACTCATATCATTAAAGTTAGGCATGTTCTCTAGTGTCTCTACTGCGTCAGAGAATAGGAGATTGAGGTCTCTGGCAAGTGTCCAGGCAGACTTCTCCTGAAGAAGCCAGACAAGCCTCTATTCTGATGTGGACCTGTCCTGGTGCTGTCACATTTATCCCCAGCAGCCAGTTAGTTGCTAGAAAGGGGCTCTAGCAGAACCCTGCTCACCCACTGAACAGACCATGCTGCTTTAGCAACAGAAAGGCTTCAGCTTAACCATCGACATGCAGAACTGCTCACCTGAGCAGCTCAGAGAGCTGCAGCCTGAGGTGCCTGCACCAACCCCTTTGGTGGTGCTCAGCCATTCCCCTAAAGCTGAGCTCATTCGCTGAGTCCATCCAGATAGTTATGATATTCAGTATTATATATTTATTTATATATTTAGTATATTCAGGAAACTTGAATCGTAATTTTTATAAAGCCAAAAGCAAACAAAAACTTCATGGCTTGCTATGGCCTCCTATATCTACAATTCACATCTGAGAAGCAGGATGAAGTTAACATTACCTAACTGAAAATAATTTCACTTTGAGTGGCAGAGGTGGAGATGGCAAACATGTAAAAATACATGGGAGTATCTTGAAATGTTGACAGGTATCCTAGGTCTTGCTTTTCTTTATCTCCATGGCCACTAAAAACCGTTAATTATCAGTATGTCTTCCACTGAGTAACAGTTTGCTTTTAGTGTTGGAATATATTTTTAGCCTGGCCAAGCATAGCCTTTTGCTATTTTGTTGTTACATTTATAGCCAACATAATTGATGCAGAAAAAAATTTCGCTTCAGATTAGCTTCTAGCTACAGTATTTTCTTGTTGTTTCTTTTTTAATGCCAAGCATTAATAGGAGACAGACAGAAACACAGAACTGAGTCATCAAGTGCTGTCCTCCACTCCTGGAGGCAGCCACATCATAATATCCTGCTTATGTATGCATTAAAATTACTTAGGAATTTTGCCATCCTTCTTTCTCAAGCCTGCCTTTGAAACTCACTCCTTTGGAGAAACTCTGATTTAACTAGCCTGAACTCACACTTGGCAACTTCTGATCAAGTGTGGTTTTGCCAGCATTGCCCCAAATGCTTCTCTCTCTTTCGCTCTCAAATAAGTCTGCAGGGAAATCATATCTCAGCTTGCTCTTTTTTCTTTTGGATTGAACAAAGAAAGGATATTGGGTTTCTTCATTTACCACCTCTAGTTGCCCTTTTCTGCATCTATTTTAGCAGGAGTTTAGAATTCCTGAACAGAGATGTACCATTATGTTACAGTTATGGTCCTATTGGGCCTAAAAATATGCTGTTTTATCTCTCCTCAATTCTCATTTGCTTCTCTTACATTTTTTTTATGCTAGCTACTAATGATCAATCTTAGTATGATCTGTCCTATGACTGATGATGATTACACCCACATCCTTTTCTTCCAGAATTTTTTCCAATTCCTAAGGCTCAAACTTTGAGCAGAAATATCTGCCAGTGGTCTCTGTGAAAAGAATTTTCTATACAAGTGCTTTCTGCATTTTTAACAATCTTTATAAGATATGGATGAGCTGGTCTTGAGTCCAATGAGGTAAACTGGAACATCTTGCATTTTCCTCTGTAGGAGAATTCACTCAGGCTATGCCTAGCCTAAAGCAGTTGGTCTCCCTAAAGCCACTGCTTAAGGCAATGGAGAGGAACAGGGATGACTGCAAACATATGGATTAAGTCTGCTCTATGTCACCATCTGGAGAAGCCAGATGGGATCCGGATGGGAGGTACCAGATAAAGACACACTAGGAGATTGGCTCCCATCAGCTGATGTTGGTCTTTTTAGATATCTTTGCAGTCACATCTTTGGAAGATCTCATTATATCTGCATTCTTCTTTAGCACATGCATCAAAATGGATAATGTTGGATCTCAAAAAAGCCCCAAAACCAACTTTACAGAGCTCAAGCCCAAATATCTAGATACCTGAAACACTAAATTGTGTGTTGCTGATACTGAATGAATCTATTATATGCCCTAACCATCATCATACACCTGTTTAACTGCTATCCTGCTGACAATTGTTTCCAAGGTCTGCATAATAGCTTCCAACTGTGGTACACTCCCTTTTTTTTTTTTTTTTTGAGAAAAAAAAGGTGATCTTTTGCTTGAATTAGTGAGGTGTCCAGTAGACAGGTGTAACCTGACAGTTCTCTGCTATGTATGATGGCAATGCTGCACAAAGAATGATGTTAGAGATTCCAGTGACTTCATACTTTTCCTTTGCTTGAATGAGAAATATGTTATTGTTGTATATACACGTAAAATGTTGTAACTGGTATTTGGCTGAAGGATTTTGGTGCAATGTGTCAGGAAGTGTGGTTAGTGGTGGGGTGTGGGTTGCAGCAACCCTGGGGTTCTACTCAGCTTCTACCACATTGCATTTCCATGATGAAAAGGAAATGAATCAACTTTCTCTCTCAGCTTGCACCCTGCAATTTGGAGATGTGCTCAGATTGTGAGGTGGTGGTCACATTTCTTAACTTTATGTGGCTAGGGAGGGAGATACTCTGTGTAGGCTAGGCTAGACTAAGCCAGACTCCTGTTCTCAGTCACCCTCTTGGGAGATCCCATCGTTCTCAGAAGACTGATGGCAGATACTGAGGAAATTGGCCTCTTCTGTAAAGTGAGATGTCTTGGACTCTCTGACTGTAAACTCCTCCATATTCTGCAAGGAGCTTTGCCTAAACAGAACAAATATGTTTGGGAAAAACATATGATCCCTAAATATGTGGGGAAATGTAGAGCATTGGAAAGCATGTACGTCTTGTATTTGTCTTCTTTACCCAAGTATGTGTGACTACTTTCATTACTTTTCTTTCATTCCAACAAAAAAGAGCAAAATCTGGATTTCACTGCAAGGAAAAAGCAACTTTCTCCTTCATGCCATGCTTTCACCTTCAGCAGTCTGTTTCTTTTGGAAATGTGATGGTAGTCTTCTGAAAGCCCATCTTTTGGATGCATATACTTTAATCCAGATCCATACTTTATTGGTTTTGATAGTAAAAAAACAATTAAAATTCCTTTTCTATCATCTAAGTGATGGAAAATCCTTATTTTAACTGCAGTTATTCAAAATAATATATAAGAATAATTCTAATGCTGGCCTAAAAGCATTATTGACACTCTGTAAAACAGCAGAACTGGGCTTTTTTTATTGTTACTATTTTTTTAAGGGAAGAACATACATCAAGGATGAGAGAGAAAATATTTTAAAAAGAAGTTTACAGGGTGGCCCATTGGAGGAACATGGAGGGCCATTTTTACTTTTAAACTGAGAAATGTTTTCATAGCTTGTCATTTGAGAGGTACATACAAATTAAGCAGTGCTTATTTTCTTGGAGGGTGAAGACAAAAGGAAAATTACCTGGTTTTCACTAGTATTTTTAAGATTTCAGTGGTGAGGCTGGAATGAAAAGGAGTGTCTGCCAATGGCTGAGTTGATTTGCTCATGGCATAAGAATGACAAATTCAAATAAATTAATAAAAACAGAAAGAAAATACTTAATTACAATATTTAATTATGTCAGGAAAATCCAACACAAATGACATAGCAAAGATCAACGGAAACTTGCTGAAAAGAACATCTGCAGTTTGTCACAAGAGCATGAAGTAGAACGAAGGCTGAGCAAAGTCTGCAGGGTAGTGTTACTGAAGAGGTAAAGGGAACAGCCCATCACTGGTGGGACCTGGACTGTGTGAAGGAATGCTGGTGGCTTACAAATACTTTCCCCTTCTCTTGCATGGTGATTACATCCCAACTTCGCTTGCCAGCAGCCATAAATTATGTGAGAGTGCCATGTGGATGCCACAACACAACTGACCATGCTTTTGTATCCCAGGTGAGATGGAAACCCCTGTTCCAATATGACCAAAATGCAAATGTCATGGGGATTTTCCCTCTGGCAAATGCCCTGTGACTGGGTGCCTTCTGATGTAGAAGTCTAAAATAGGTTTGTAGAGATCTCAAGATTTTGTATTTCCACCTATAATGAGGCACTTTCGTGGAGGTTGACCAGCTCAGAGGTGGAAGTCTGCACTGTGGACATCTGTCCTAAAGCTGTGTGCAGGGAAATCTACTCCGTAGGTTTCTGTTGTGGATGACAGAGGGGAGCACAGTGGGGGAGCCTCTGAAGCAACCAGCTACCAGAATGAACCTATCCCAAGGACAGAAATCTGACTCTGGACTCTAACTGAAGGGACATCTCTTAGATAGACAATATCGACCAAATTAAAAAGCAAACAAAGGCATAAGTCATGACAGCAACAGGGAAAATCTGCTAGTGTTTGTGCTACACTGAACGTTTCAGAGGGACCACATTAGCTGCAGTGCTGAGATGGCATTTGGGTAAGAGCATGATGCTCTAAAACCTAGCAATTTCTTGCCTGTTTATCTTTCTCTCAGCTTTATGAAACTCGCTTTCTTGGCTGTCAGGCCATGCTATTTTGACTTTTTCCAAAGCAGGGTTTTTTAAATGGAGAAATCACTGTTTTCTTCAATTATTTAAATATAAATGTGTTTCCTGTTTCCTAACTGACTCCAAATCTGTTAGTGGTGTTTAAATACAGAAATAGCCAAGTTAGAAATGGCCTTGGGAGGTCTTTAGTCCAATCTCCTGCTCAGAGAAGATTTAACACTGAATTCAGACCACATTGTTCAGGACATTGTCCAGTTGGGTCTTGAAAACCTTCCAGGAAAGGGTTTCCATGACTTCTCTTGGTAACCTAATTAAATGTTTAATTATCTTCAGAGATTCTTTTTCTTTTGTCTTTGAATCCAGACAGGACCTTCCCTGTTCCAGTTTACATTTTTTTCCCCCCAATGAAAAGCTTGTCTCCTTCCTCCAGCTCCTCCATAATTGCTGTTAGGTCCTTCCTAAAACATCTCTTCTCCAGGTTAATCAAGCCCCAATCCTCTTGGTTTTCCTTACAGGTCAGTTTCTCCAGCTCTTGACTCAGCAACCTCTCTGTACGTACACTTGCCAAGGTTTATCTTCATTTTTCATATAGTTGGTGATGCAAAACTGGATACAGGTTTACATATGTTGTCTAATAAATGCCATATAAAGGGAAATAATCAGAGCAAGATTCTTATTAATGCAGTTCAGGATACTGTTGGACTTTTTGCCTGCCAGGGCACACAGCTGGCTCATGTAGAGTTTATTGTCAAGCAAAACCCCAATCTTTTTCAGGAAAGCTGCTATTGAAGCTGCTCAGCCTCCAGACTACATCACTGCAGTGGGTTAGCTCATCCCAGGTTCAGGAGTTTGCATTTCTTCGTCTCTGCATTTTGTGAAACTCCAGATATATAACCACATTAAATTAGACTCAGAGCAAAGCATATCTAGTTTCTCACCCCACTCAAACAACCAGCAGAAATGCTCAGAGTGGAAAACAAGGCATGGTTAGAATAGGACAACCACAGAACAAAACTATGCAATTAAAAACAGGCAGAGGACCTAGAGGCAATCTCTCAGTTTGATTTAGCAGCTCACAATTAAAGATTTAAAGCTCAAGTCTGAAACATTACATTCATAAACATTCTCTTTTCACAACCATGCCCTAAAGGTACGAAAAGTTCTTGGGTATGAGAAGAACCAAACTGGTTTTTTGTTTTGTCCATGGCATAATGTGTAAGCAGCTCTTAAAACTACCTTTGATATGTCTCACATATGGAAAATGAGTTTGTGAATAAAGAAATAAATAAAAAAAATAAATCTCCATATGTATATCCATCAGAATTTATCCCAGAGGTGAATCTCAAAAGTACTTTTAATATGACAAAGAACAGAAAAACCTGGAAAAAATCCCCTCAGCCAGCATAATTGAAACTAGTAAATGGACTGTGCTGAGAGAAATGCCATTGCAAAACATATAAACGTAGTTATTATAAAGAAAAAAGAAGGAATTTTATGTAGAACTAGTCATCTCTGAGCACCCTAAGTACCCAGTCTTCCTGTTTTTGCAGCTATACTGGTCTTTCTTGACATTTTTTCATCCAGTCCACTACTCTTTGGTCCTAGATTTTGCTTTTTATGAAAATAGTGCACATAATGTCTTTGGTGAGCTTTGTGTCTGAATTTTATATATTTATCTGTGAAATAGGGACAATATTGCAATTTCATCTATTTCTTAATAATTACGCACAGCAATGAACAAGTATTTTCAAAACCACTGAGAAATTACATAAAGGAAAAATAAACAGGGGAACATTTGGACAAAGCTATTCCATGAGGAAAACAGCAGAAAAAATAGTGGAAGGTCTTGAACAGAACAAAATATCAAATACCCCAGCCAAATTTCAGATTGCATGGTGCTTCACTGCCAGGGTGCCAATACTCTGCTGATAAGCTAATTGTCACAGAGACTCCTAAATAAAAAAACAAATTCACAGTATCTAAATACAGAGTTGAAATAACAACTGGCCTATGAAGAGCAGCTGAGGGAGCTAGGGTTGTTTAGCCAGGAGGAAAGGAGGCTTGGGGGGACCTTATCACTCCCTACAATTGCCTGAAAGGAGGCTGTAGCCAAGTGGGGTTTGGTCTCCTCTCCCAGGTGACCAGAGACAAGATGAGAGGACACAGTCTTAAGCTGCATCAGGGGAAGTTTAGGGCACGTATTAGGAAAAAAGTCTTCACAGAAAGAGTGGTACAGCCTTGGAATGGACTGCCCAGGGAGGTGGCTGAGTCACAGTCCCTGGAGGTGTTTAAAAAAAGACTTCATGAGGCACTCAGTGCTGTGGTTTTGCTGGTAAGGTAATGTTAGGTCACAGGCTGGACTTGATGATCTCAAAGGTCTTTTCCAGCCTACTTTATTTTGTGATTCTGTAATTTCTTTATTCTGGAGATATTAATAACAATATTTCTTCCCCTAGTGCAGTAATTAATTAAAAAAATGATGGTTTAGGTTAACCTGACTCAGGTTATTCAAGCCATCTCTCCAGACCTATCCAAAATGCACAAAAGAAAAGTCTGGAATGCAAAAAGGTTCCAAGAGTTCTTTAAACTCTCCCAGCTGTCACATTATTTTATGCACAACACTCCCAGCTCACAAATGCTTGCAGTACCACAAGACCAAAATGCAGCACAAGGTTCCTGTTCCCCAGTCCCTACCCATGTCCTCTTTCTTTCAGTATGAGTTTCACCCTGCAGCATTGAGGTCACCTGTGCTGTGGAGGAGGTTGTGAGGTGACAATTGATGAAGGATGTGTAGTGCTGGCATGTTCACCATCACATGACACTGTAGGAATAACCCAGACCAGGAGAAGCTGGTGGGCTGAGGGAAGCACAGGCGGTGCACTCAGTTTCACAACAGGCAAGGATCAGGCTCTGCATTTCCTTTGTCTCTGGGTGGGACTAGAAGGGAGAATATTTTCTTTTATTCTCAATCTGAAAGGATTACTACATATAACGATGTCTTTTATAGCTGTGAATTTAGACATGTGAACATCTTTTGTGATAATTACCACTGAAGAAGTGTATTTACCTCGTATGCTTACTGTTCTTATGTAATTTGCATCAGTGAAGAAATGATTGAGAATGTGAGTTTCAAAAATTAAATTTTTCCCGCATCTTCTCTATGAACATCTTAAAAATGTGTGAACATCTTGATAAATGCTTCATCTTTTCTACGTTACAAGTGAAGATCTAAGGTAGGTTACTTATTGCCAACTTCTATGAATTAAAAAAAAAAAAAGCAAACCACAAAAACTGTGTAGATTTCTTATAATCCTTTATTTCATTCATTTGCCTAATTTATTTCATAGTATTTTATCATATTTATGATTTTATTCACATTCTTCTGATCCCTGACATCTGGAAATACTTCGTGAATCTCTGTCCTTGTGACTTTGATATTTTGCTTTCCAAAGAATTTATCAAATCTTTCAATATTTATGTATTATTTTACCAACTAATCAATATAGTTTCTGTAGGTATATCTTCTGTTGTGTAATATTGGTTTAAATAATTTTCCCCGTGTTTGCCTGAGCTATCCTTTCTGAGACTCTGTGGTGACACTTTTTGGTTCATGCTGTATAATACTTTATGCTCATGATGGGTCTCTGCATTTTCCACTGCTTTTGAAATATCTGTATAAACTAGCAATTATTTTGGAAATACCCATTCATATGTTATGATGTCACAGTATTTTTGCTATGTTTCTGCCCCTGGGAAATGCATTGCAGTTAATTCATAATAGGTGTCATGATAATACTGTCTACCAGTTCTAGTTGCAATTTTGTTTCACACTCAGTGTTATGACCATCAGAGCTTCCACTGAACAGTTCTGACACAGAGATGTAAACTCCAAGGGAGTTTTTATGGCACGTTATGTTGTAGTTGAGTTTCAGGGAAACTCCTGGAAAGTTGAAAAAACCAGCAGTGATATTTTCACTATTACTGTTTATTATATCAGATGAACGGTAATAGTAGATTTCCATGTGAAATGTTTAATCAATTTAATTTGTTCCTCATCATGTGAAAAGTTCATCCTGAATTATTGCTTTGTATTTTTGTGGCCAATGGTTGTGAAAAAACAATTGTCTAAATACAAACCATATAAAAAAATGAGCTTCTAGTATACAATGCAGGTAAGGAACAGTGTTAGAAGACAAAGAGAAAAGCAACCTCTTGAATTAATGAGATGGATATTAACTGGCAAAGTATTTTTCAGAAATCTCTGAAAAAGAGTGCTGCCTGGAAGTTCTGTGTGCAGTCAGCCGTGCCTCACTCCAGATAGAAGTACACTTCCTACTACAAAAAGTTAAGTTGTTTGAAGGTTTTTATAGCAAGCTTTGCTTCATTCTTCTTTGGTTCAGAGAACAGGATGTGCAAGAGAAGTCTTACAAACCACTACCTGTATCAACCAAATTACATTTACCACAGGGTGCCCTAATTTTTTTTTTTTTAGAGATGAATCAAGTATGTCTAAAAATGTCTAGACTGGACTTTCTTTTCAGAACTATGGCATTATTGTGATGCAAAAAGCAACATTTTTGATGGTTCTAGAAAAATTAATATTACAAGAGAAGAGAGATTATTTTAATTTTTAATAAAAATATTTAAAGTTTGAGTTGATTTGTTAAAGCCATCAGTTACTGTCAGTTCTCCCACATCCTTTCACAGGTGGAGAAGATTCCTGGTACTGTTGTTGGTTTAGGGCTTTGTGTGAAAGGATGATCAAGTTTAAGGGAACCCTCATAAAGAGGTATGCACCTGCCCCTGTGGGGCAGGCTTCAGCTTCACAGAAACACCTTGTGTTTAGACAGGGGGAGAAGGAGATTTTGGAAATAGACAATGAAGAGTTCTGCTTGTGGGATTATTCAGCCCATGTGAAGTCCATGCTAAGTCTACAGAGAATATGCTTTTGAGTAAGCAGGAGAGACTTTATTCATGGACTCCTTCAGTTCTGTTAGAGACCACAGGTAGGGAAAAGAGTCTTCCTTTGTAGCCACCTCACCAGCAAGCTCTGCAGCCAGGCTGTGTTATCTGTGTTATCCCAGTTTTGCAGGAGGTTATATCAATTAATGAGCTAACAGAGATTAAATGATACAAATCCATGACTGCCTGGCAGTTTTGGTTTATATGGTGTACCTCAGTAAGAGTTCCTAGATCTCTTCAACACTGGTGTCTCAGGTTTCTAATGTGATGCATATCTTCCAGACCCTTCTGACACCAAGAATGAGCTTTTTAAATTGAAAGGGAAGAAACTGAAGAACAAATAGTTTTTTACATTGCCATCTACAAAGCCTGCTGCTTACATTTAAGTTCTTGGCTAAATCACAGAAAACAACAACCTCATCCCAAATTCTTCTTTGTCCTTGAGACTTCACTGCATTTAGAAGATGCTGCCTTTGGATATGAAGAAGTCACATCTATTAATCCTCCCTTGTCTTTGCTGGGAACATTGGCATGGTATAACTGCAGATCCGTGGAGCTCCAACCATAGGGACACACATCAAATGAAAACAATCTGTCCAGTACAGGGATATTCTTATCAAGATTTCCATCCTCTTAGTGGTAGCCCAGGTATATGAAGTAATTCTCAAAATGAAATGCTCTTTTATGTAGGCAGTCTGGTTTTCCTTGCCTTTGAGACTTTACACATACAGAAAATTTCAATAATCATGAAGTCTGCCTCTTGATGTGTAATGTGACCCAAGCAGCTCCCCTTTAAGCAGAAGTTGTGATTGAAAAGGCATCTTCTTGAAACAAGTAATTGAAACTGTATGGACTCATTCTTGACATTTATGGTAGCATACTGGAGTTTTATAGGAAACATGAAGGGATGACAGGAAGCATTTTCACATGTGGTCATGGAACTCTGAAGGCATTTAGAGAAAAAACAGTTCATAGCGTTCCTGTATATGGAAAACAAACATTTTTTCACATACTTCTGCATACACAGAAAGCGTAATAATTTTTCATCTTTTTGAAGACATGTGACAGTATTCAGGAAATATAACTCTACAGTGTTGAATAAATGTAGAAATTTCCAGCATATACCAGGATGTTACCTGTATGACCCATTCACTCTCAAGATCCGTGTCCAAAGCTCAGAGATTTAATCTGCTTTGAAAAGTGACAGAGACCTTGTGCCAGTCAGTAAGTCCATGTCAGTTTGGATGGAGAGCTATTTCCACTCACATGAAAGAAAGGATTGTTAGAGAAGGAGTGCAAAAGAGGAGAAATACAGAAGGAGCAAGAGATGAAACAGATAAAGGATGTAACAGGTAAGACTTCACTGGGTATTTGCCCTGAAAATTCATTGTTAAAAAGATTAATGCCACTGTGGAATTTATGGTGTGTAACAACACAGCGTAGAATGGTTTTTGTTTTGTGACAGAGTTAACTTGAACTTCGGCCTACACCTTGTGTCTACAGAATCCTGTGTGCTAGTGCAGTTGGAATAGACTAATTATGCAGGTCATAGCTTCATAAAGGGGTGGTGCAGCTGTAATTTAGTACAGTCGGTCTGACCTTCCACAACGATAGCCAGGTAGCCAGTTCTAACTTGGTTTACTCTGGTCAAGGTGTGAGGCTTTAACTCCTTTCTCTTGCAGAGAAAACTACTTGGCTAAGTGGATTTATAAACATAACACAGAAAAGAGACATTTTGAGTGTGCTAAAAATGTTGAGGATCTGCCTGTCCTGATTTCTGTGGATATAATGTTTTCAGATGCTGCAGATCACTAGAGCTTCCCAGCTCTCAGCTCTGTTCATGGACCCTGTCATCAAACAGAGATCTCAGCAAATGTGTTTGGCCAATATGCATCAGTAGTTAGCAAAACAAATAGGATGCTTGAATGTAGTAAATTATGGCTATGAAATAGCAGAGAAAGTGTTATGGACTCAAATAACATGAATTCATGTGCTGACATGCAGTAAATCTCTTCTCAAGGCTTGAAGACTCTGCTAATTAAAACACATTTGGAGGGGAGGAAAAAAAAGGAAAGACACTATTGCTCCAGATTTTAGTAATGCTAAACACAAGGCTGAAGGCTGTTCTTTAGGGATGGCCAGATAGAGTGGAACATGTGCAACACTGTATAAGAGTCGACAGGAAAGCAGGGAAATCTAATGACATTAATGCATTTTTTGAGAAGGCTTCTTAGTGCTTTAGCTTACACCTTATTAACCTTTTGTGGCTGGCAGAGTCTGAGAAGAGATCTGTGTTTGGAACATCTCGAGTAAAGGAACTCGTGTTTTAGCTGGAACTTTTAGACAGCCATGCAGAGCAAGTGACAGCCAGTACCAACAGAAAGATGCTCAGTTATGGTGGCTTGACCATGGCCAGCAGCCAGACACCCTCCCACTCACTGCTGCTCACTCACTTCCTCTTCTCAGCAGCACAGGGGCAGAAAATAGAATTTAAAAACTTGTTGGTTGAGATAAAGATGGGTATATCACTTCCAGCTAATATCTCAGGCAAAACAGGCTTTACTTGGAAAAAATGAATTTGTTTCTAATGAGAATATATTCATATAATGAAAAGCAAAACCAAAAAATAAAGCAATTCCTTCCCTCTCCCCCGATTTGCCCATTTTTTCCCAGACTCACTTCACTCCTTCATTTCTAGCTTCTATACCTTCTCTCCACCCCAAGCAGTGGAGGGAGGATGGGCAATGGGAGTTTGTAGACAGTCCAGTAAACTTCCTCTCTGCTGCTCCTTATTCCTTAAAATATTCTCATTGCTCCAGCATAAGTTCTTTCTGTAGACTGCAATCCTTCAGATAAATCAGTTTTTGCATTGCCTGCTTACAGGCTGCTGTTCCTTCAGAAAATATCCACTAATTTTAGAATTGGGTGCCCCATGGTCTGCAGTGAGGACACCAAATAAAACAACCCAACTGGTAATCCTCTCCTTCTAAATAAGAGCATGTCTAAGTGTACACAGATAATTGTAACCACTGTACCTGTCTGAACACATTCAGGAAACCAGGAGTTTAACATTAGTGCAGGTGTGTTTCACTTGTTGAAGATGGGTCAGTTTTGTGTAGGTGGTGCCTTCCACTAAAGAGGAAAATTACAGAGAAGTTCAGCAAGGTGATATTCCAGTATTTCAATGGCTTTTGCAAAACTGTATGCACAGAAAAGGGAAGCTGGCAGGCATCCAGCTTTCCAGATGGGCCAGCTCTCTGATCTGATCACTATATTACTTTCCTGAGCCCACCTCTGATTCACATAATTTCTTGTGTTTGTTTTCCAGTAAAAAATAAAGAAGTGAATTAAAAAAGTTTGGAGGATGGGTGAGATGAAATATATTTATTTCTAACTTGCTCTACCAAAAAAAAAAAAAAAACCAAACAAAGCATGTAAATTAAAACAAGGAGTCCCAAGAGAATTTCACTGTTGTTAAAAAGCAATTTTTCATTTAAAAAGTGATTTCACTGAAAATGAAGAAAAAGCATTTGTAATTGCACTTTTGTTGACTCAGAGCCTACTGAAGCCAACTGGGAGCATTCCCACTGATTTCACTGATTTTGGATGGGGTCTCTTATGAGCGAATTATATGTTGCTGAATTGGTGTTTGCTAAAAGAGAAGCCAGAACTTTCAGAAACTTTTCCTCAAACTCATTATACTCCACTCAGTTCATTTCTGCATTTCTTTCATGAATGTATGTATGACATCAAAAGGGGCAAGGGAGCAAGGGAGAGATGAGTATGAGTTTACATTTCCTTTTTCCAGAACTTGCATGGAAACTTCATTCGTTGTCTGTTCTTTTAATGTATAGCAGGCTCATGTTGCTTTCAAGATGGAAGCAGAGATTTTCATTATTCTATAGGAAGCGTATTCACGGCAAGATCCTTTGAACATTTTCCATTCCAGACTAATGGGGAATAGGAAAAAGCCATGGGATACCACTAGAAAATCAGATTTCATACCATTTTAAAAAGAAGTCTGTCTTCTTTTTAATCAGTTTCCTGGGATCCTGCTGAGGACCCCTCCTGACATTTTGTCATCTTGTCAAAAATAAATTTCTTTTGCCTTTGCTCTGATGGGGGTGGGGCCATTTTTACAGATGGCTTGGTAAAGTGAGTAAGAGCCAAGAATAAGGGATAATTATTCATAAATGACATTTCCCATTTCTGTGTTTTTTTTTGAACAGGACAGATATTCTAATGTTCAGTTCTAATGACAGGGAATAATTTATGGTCTCTCTGTCTTATCTCCTGGGAGTGTAAATGCTTTACTTTTAACTCTTCAAGATGTTTCAGTTTCCTTAAAAAAAGTCCCTGATGCATCTTACTTCAATATTGACATTTAACTCCAGTCAGTGTTCAGAATCCTGAATATGTGAAGACAAAATGTCAGATAACTGGAAAGCTGTTTAGCTTTCTAACATGCCTTTCATAACAATCTCCAGGAGCACATCATTTCAATGATATAATCTTTTCACGTTAAGTCATACTGGGTATGAAGCATCAGGTCCCGCTGCCTGTTCATTTTCAAACCCAGGAGGTGTGTGATGGGAAGCATTCCCTTCTGGGACTCTGTGAAGCAGAGACATGGTTAGGGCAAGGCAGACAGATGAGTCATAGGTGGGAAACCATTTTGATACTGCAGAATTTGACTGTAGCCACTTTCAGCGTTACCTCAGTTTGAGGAGACTTCCCCTACCCACACTGTGCTGTTCACTTCTGACTCACCCTCACCCAGACAGATAAACTGGAGGGTTTGTTGAATTAGAACAGAGAATATTTAACATTTCTAGGTACATGCAGTTCTCAGGACTTAGTACAGCTGTTTTCTCCTTCAAGATGTGTAGATTCAACAGCCAAATTAGACCAGAGAGAATCAGATGAATGAAAGTTTAGCCTTGTGACTTTGTTTTGTAGCTGATTGACTGGACACATGTTGGGAAACCAACAGAGATTTTCATTAGTCTTCAGGAATCTATTCCCAAGGTCTCCAGATGAGACTCTGGGAAGCCTGGAAGGTATCCAAAACCTGAGCATCTTCTCTGTAAGCTGTCATTCAGGTCTCATCTATTGCTCCAATGAAAAGTCTGGTTTTTTTCTTATGGTATAATACCCACTAATGGGTTGAGAATGGTCCAAGTCTCAATGATGATAAATAAGGGACAGAAACCAGGGAGCTGTATAAACTTGTTACTGAAAAGTGAATTTAATAGAATAGCAATCTCTCCCTCTCTCATTCCTTCAAAGGAAATGGTGTTTCTGGAGTTAAAAGACCCTGTGACAGTTACACAGAAGGACTTTTCTTATTTTCTTGTACACATGAAACTTGCAGAACTCATGTGAAAATCTTATCTTACCTCGCAGACCCAGCAGAGTCTCGAGAGTTTCCAGTAACTCGCTTGAAATGTATAGACAGCATTGGTAAATCCACTGACGAGCCATGGGAAAATGGGTGCAGTCTGATGTGTCTTAAAACAATTTCAAGAAAAATACAGGGTACTATCACTGTTAATTTTGAAGGGGAACTCAGACAGAGCAAGGGAAATACCCACTTCTCCATTCCAAGACCATGACTCATACAACTTTCTTTTCTGTCCCCTCTTTCTTTCTTTATTATTGCTATTATTTAAGGTAATCCTTTCCTTCTCATATAAAAAATAAAACTGCTCTACACTGTTGGCTATGTCCACTACACTGTGATATTATTTTAATTGCTGAAAATTCAAGGTACCCAGAATATCCTGTTCTCCTCATTTAAAATCTTTTTCCTGCATAAAGTACCTGTAGAGTTCAACTTCTGTAATACAATCATCCTGCTTCATGAAAAAATGCATACACGGCACTCTACCAGATATGCCACCTTTTATTTGGTAAAAACATCTTAGAACTGTTTCCAAGGAAAAGGATATGTCTGGAAAAAAAAAAGACCCAGAGAGTCATGGGCTCCATTATCTTTGTGAGAATGGGGATTTTCATCACTCTTTCAAAGCCAGCTTCCTACAGCATGTGTGATCACCACCTGCTAAGCACATGGAGATTGTATGAAGGGAGAGTTTATTCAGTGTTCAGTGAATTAGCTGCTCATGAAAGGAGGCACAATAAAGATGTACTTATTCAAGAAATATGTGTAGTAAAGGTAACCACAATGAAAATAAATGTCCCTTCTCCAGTGCACATAATGTGCTGCATGCTCTTTACTGCTAAGGCAGAGATGAGCTCTGCTTCAGTGGTCACTCGAACTCTGGCTCCTCAGCTGTCTTTGTCAACCAAATGCCCAATTATCAAATTCCCTGGATTCATGAAAATGCATCTGTGAGAGGCTGGATTGCCCCTATAGCTACACTGCACATAAATCACCATATTATGAACAAATACCATTCTATGTTGACATGAGACAAAGTACCGATCAGTAACCTAGGGCTGGCTAGCATTCTGCAGTGTTTCCTGGCCAGTTTCTTTGAAACACCAACAGGCATGTTATGATATTGCAGAAATAGACTATTTTAACTCTGATTCTGAAATGAAGTTGTTTTAAATGCAGGTGTTAAAAATGGTTTTTAAGATTTACTGGTGAAGCACAGTGACTGCCTTTTGCTGGATTATCAGAGAAGGCTCTATAGTACTGGTGTGAAGTAAAATGATTTTTAAAGCAACATCATTCTGTTGTAAAAATATTCACTGGTTGTTCCTAAGAAAATGTCTCTGCCCTAAGTGGTAGTGTGCTTACTGTAATTTACCTATAGGTACCTAGGCATTAAGCTCAGTACTGTGGCTGCAGTAAACAACAAAGCTAGACCATAGCTTTGCTGCTGGCAGTCCCTGCGACAGCTCCTATGTCTAGCAGCCTTCTTCAGGTGCCCTGTAAATTGTCCAGCTACATCTGTCCTGATTTCAGCTGGGACAGAGTAATATTCTCCTTAGTAGATGACATGGTGCTGTGTTTTTTGGGTTTGGTATAAGGACAATGTTGATAACACACTGTTACAGTTGTTGCTAATTAACGCTTCCCCTCAGCCAAGGACTTTGAAGTTTCCCATGCTCTGCCAGTGAGCAGGTGTACAAGAAGCTGGGAAGAAGCACAGCCAGGACTGCTGGCTTGAGCTGGCCAAAGGGATATTCATGCCATGGAAAGCAATGGCCAGTGTATAAACTGGGAGAGGATGGCTAGGAGGGGCTGATCACTCCTCGGGGGCAGGCTGTGCATCAGTCACCGGATGGTGAGCAATCATCTTGGGCAGTACTTGTCTTTCTTGGGTTTTATTTCTCTCCCCCTCTTGCCTATTAGAATTATTATTAATGTTGTTTTTATTCTTGTATTATCTTTGTTTCAGTCATTAAACTGGACATATCTCAACCCCCGACATTTTACCTTTTTAAAAAAATTTTATTCTCCTACCCATCCCATCGAGTGGGAGAGGGTGAGTGAGTGACTGTGTGGAACTCAGTTACTGGCTGGTGTTAAACCAGGGCACATCCTGTCTTCTGTACAGCACAAGAAACTGTGCAATGAGAAAATGGTGCAGCCAGCAGAGGGCAATGAAGGTCAGGTTTTGGAGAAGTTACATAAAACAATCTCAAAGTGGTCGAAAATGTAGGGCAAAAAGGTCAAACAAGAGCATGTTGTGAAGTGCTGCTATACATCCATTTCTACTAATTACTAGGAGACCCAAGTGAACCCTTGTGGTCATGTGATCTATAAACCTCCTTTTTAATGGCCGCATTAAACAATGCAGTTCTTTATTTATGACAATGGAGTTAATAGTCATTTTCAACAGGGGGAAAAAAACTAATAAAAATTATGCTCTCCTAAAATGGGACAAACAGCTTAAACTGATAGCCAATAAACCAACAGCTCCTCATATAAATTTTATTTTATTGGTCTGTTCTGGACAGCAGTTGTTTTGTTTAAGTTGATAACAGGTCATTTTTCCCAAGACAATTAGGTGCCTGGATGAAAAAGAGAGAGGTCTGGAGAAGTCAGCTGTTGCTCAGTTCAGAAGAAAAAATATACGTCTCTCAATCAGACACAAAGCTCTTTATCACAGCCCTTAATCCCATATGCTAGAAATAATGTGAATTTATAGTAAAGAACAACCTTTTTTGACTTGGGTGGCATCTGCTAGGTGTGTAACTTTTATCTAGGCAGTTGGGCAAGCCAAGAGAAAGCAAGCTGTAAGTGTTATTTGCCTCTGACAATCTGGGCAACATCTTTTTGAGCCTAATTGTGGCTCTAGGTGCCAAAATTTTTTAAACATCTCTTGACATTGCTACTCTAACCGAAGAACAGCTAAATAGCAGGAAATGCCTGGAGTGTTAGTGGGCAATCGTATTTATTTATTCTGTGGAATATCCTAAAGGAGCCCTTCAGGAGTGGGACCCTGTAGCAGCTCTGCTGTGCTGCAGAGGAAAGCTCCTGTGGGCTGTAGAGCTGGGTTTCACTGCTGTTTGTGTCACACTAGCTTGGCTATCCTGGGCACGTCACTTGGCTTTTCTGTGCTGAGCTTCCCACCTCAAAAAAGGATTAGTAATTCCTTCAATGTAAAGTGCTGTGGCTGAAATGGCTACATAAAAGCTAGGTTGTATTTTGATACAGGATAAAAGAGAGAAAGCAATACCCCTTTTATGAATGTTGTTGTAAGTCCAAGAGATAGGTCCTGGGCTGTTTAAGTGAAATTAATTACATTTGCCCCCCAAACCTTCAGCAGAAACTGGGAGTTGGAGCTGTCCTGGTGAAATTCCTGTCTGACCATCCAGAGTAACAGAGCTTGGCAAGTATACCACAGGACTCCAGGCAAGGAAAAGAATACTCCTTGTAAGTACAACAAAAAAAGCAAAATAAAACCTTTAATGATGATATGAATTTCAAATACTCATTAGAAGGAAGAGCAAAGTCCCAGAGGAAGAGAAAGAGGAGGGGTGAGCCACCCACCTTGTGTTCCCAGCAGAGGTTCCTGGGTGGGATGCAATTGGCTGGTGGTAAGTTCCCTGATGTTCCTGGCTACGAACAGTAATGATAATCATAACAAAAGCTCTCAGTGTCTGTGTGTACTTATTTCAGAAAAAATACAGGACATGCTACACTGTGTCAGACTCAATAAGGAGAAGTTAATAAGTACCTGTTTGCATATGAGATAATTGCTGCTTCTGAGTTTTTATGATGTCTCATCAGCTGACATCGAGAAGCCTGGCTGGCGCCAGATCGGATGCCAGGTGGGATCTACCTGGAAAGATGGCAAATATTTGACTAGTTGCTGATGAGCTGGGTTTCAGTCATGGCTCTCTGTCCTCATCAAGTGAACTGTGGCAGAGGTAGTGGGTGTGTTTGAACCCTGTCAGTTCTTCTTTCAATGGCTGCTGTGTTTTGCCTGTTCACTTGTCTGATTTTAATGCAACCAAGGAGTTGTGTTCATGTGAGCACAACCGAAGTGCAACCAGACAGGCTCTGCTCAGGGCTGGAGATTCTGCTCCCAGGGGCACAACATCCCCAGCAGGGTAACAGCCAGGCCTCTTGCAGGAGAGATGGCTGGGGCTTCTTTTTAACAGATGGAGTCTCCTGCAGGTGTGCAGTGGAGGGCAGGCTGCCCACACTTTCCCTCTGCTGGGGCTGACTTCTCTCCTGGGTCACAGGGGCCAGCTGAGGATTTCAGGAGTGCAGGGCTGCCCCAGTTTAGCTGCTGTGCAGTGTTTTAATGGAGTCAGTGCACTGTAATGCAGCAGCACTTCTGCCAGGCTGACGTACTCTGCCAGCGCAGATTAAGTGAAATCAGTGAGCACAATAGTTGTAGGCAAGTCACAAATAAATTATATTCATAGGCTTTAAATATTTTATTATTTTTTTTCCTGAGGCTAAGAGAGGTGGTGATTCAGTCTCCTATGTCTCTCCCACAACACAGACTCTCACCCAGTTACTCCTAACAATTTGAGGGCAGATTTCAGACCTTAAAGAAAAATGTCTGTATTCATTGTTACCAACTTAAGTGTCTACAATAAAAATCCCTATATCCATTAAATTAATGACTAGGTGGTTTTATTTCATTTTCCTGTGTTCAACTGTAGGAAGAAGGGGAAATTGCTGAAATATTTTTCTCTTATTTTTTTCTTTGTTTTGAAGTGTTCACATGTTAGAATGAAATGAAAGCACTAATCAAGGAAGAGCCAGCTTTCCTTCCTCACACCCATTTTTTCCACAGCCAGTCCATCTTCAGCTGTTTGGAGGACAGAGTGGACAGGCAGCTCCCAGGAAGGTGGTCCATAGCCAGGGGAGTGTGGCATGACCTCTTGAACACCTCCAGCAGGACATGGATGAGGTGCAGGGCAACTGAGCCCTGCATGGGCTCACTGCATGGGAATTTAAGCACAGCAGCACCCCAGCAGTGCCTTGTGGCTGGTCATGTATCATCACCTCTGAGTTGCATGCAGATCAGATACTATGGCCAGGCAGTCCCTGTGCCCATTACATAAGAGAGGCTGTAATAGTAAAGTAGTGAATAAAATTTTGAAGTCATAAGTTTATGACAAAACTTCAAGTGTTGAAAGCATTGGGAAGCATACTTGGAAGAAAGTGACAGTTTAACACTTTCTAAAAAGCAAGATTAGAAGTTTTAATACTTGTGAGACAATCAGAAATTCTTGAGGTTTAGTTCTTTCTCAATCATTCTTGCTTTGGCCTGGGAGAATCACAGCCCAACCCTTTTTTAGATGTGGAGAGCATTTTCTTGAATCCTTTAAAAAACAATAAAAAAATCTTATCCTTAGCACTTACTTTCCCTCCAAAATATATAATATTAAGATTCTTTGCTCGTAAGAACTAGGTTATGCAGTTTAAAGAGAGGAAGAGAAAATAACAGAATAAAAAATAATAGAATAGAATAGAATAGAATAGAAAAAAAGGTTGATTATTTTTGTATTTGAAGACCTGAAAATGATAGCTTAATTTATTTTTAAAGCCACTTTGTGCCACTGCCACCACAGTAAATGGCATTTAATTGAAAAAGGTAAAATAAGAAAAATCACCAGAAGAGCAGTTGGTCTGAGACATGAACGAAGTTCTTCTCTTCTCTATATTAGGGAAAAATGAAGTTGAGAGTCGTGAAGAAAAACATCTTAAACGGATTTGTTAACATTGAGATTTTAACTTCTAGGATGTTTTTCATCTTTAAATTGCTTACTGCTGTACAAGAAAGAGCTACAACATTTTTACTGTTTTCGACAAGAAAATCGAATGGTTTACAGGTGGAAAAAGCAAGACATAGAGTGGTAAAAATATTTTGTAACCACGCTGCAGTAGGAGCTAAGAAGTGAATTAGAGTGTTTTAAACCTGGCAATATTCATAGTCAAACATAATCAGTTTATTTACAGGTAACTGGAATCTGTTTGTGTTAAGAATTGCCTGTAATCTCCTAGAGAAAGCAGCAATGTATGCATTCTTTTAAATGAAACTGCATTATCTTGATTTAGGCTTACTATATTTTAAAATGTACCTTTACATTGAGGTAGTTTTGTGTTTTTTAATAGTGAATTATAACACATCTTCTTACTGAGAGAAATTGCCCACTTTCTGCTGTAAAGGTCAAAAATAAACTGGAAATTTCCATGTTGATAAGAAAGCCTGAAAGCAAAAAGTATCGTACGTGAGACAATGCAAAATGTATGTTGTTGTGACAGGCTCTTAGCCAGAGCTGTTCTGAGCTGAGCCTACCTTTTTTCTCCCCTGCTCTCTCCTTTCTCATCTTTTTCTTCTTTCCCATTCTTCATTGCTCCAAACCTAAAGATGGCCAGATATGAAATACTGCCAGTCACGACTCCTAAGCTTCAAAAGGATCTCTCATCAGCAGAGACAGAGACTCTTTTGTGTAGCTTTTGGAAGTGGCTCTGGCTGCTTCCACTCAGGCAGGGAACTCCGGAGCTTCTCTTCACTCCAGCCTCTCAGTGCACCATCTGGATGTCGGAGGGATTTTTGTGTATCTTTCCCCCAAGGCTTCAGGCGAGGTAAGACTGCAGTCAGTGCGATGGTCTGCAGGGAGACGTCATTCTAGATGAATGAATACGAAGAAATGGGCCTCTGCATTTCAGTCCATCTCCCCAAAAGGTACTTTTGGCCATGTGCTTTGCCAGCTCAGAGTAGTCTTAAAACTACAGGAAATATGTTAAGCTTGTGCTGGGAATTCACCACCAAATGGATGCATCACTATGGGTACTGTAACAGAAAAACTGTGAAAACCTATTTAAATAGAGGTAATGCTAAAATATTTATCTCAATACCATTGTCATGGATTTCTGAGGGTCAGGAAATACTACTGTGCTTTCTGAGAGGTGTCTGGGATTTTATAGGAACTGTCAGCTTGATTTCACAGGGCTCTGCTCTAATTTTGTGTGTGCTGCTCTGTGAAAATGTGAGTGCAAAGTTCTGCTATACCGACAGGTCAGGTAATACCACTTAGCAAGGGGCAGACAATGTGCCAAGTGCAAGAGCCAGGAAGAGGTGACCCTTGTCTTTTGAGCAAGTGATACAAATTGGGTGAGAAGGGATCCTAAGAACAGCCACAGTCAGTCAAACCTCTGATCTGTTTAATTCAGTACTTTGCAAGCTAAGGTGGCTAGCAGGGAATACTTAGCAAGAAGATAAAATATAGTGTAAATATAGAAAGTGTCTTTCTGTAATACAGCTTATGAGCTGGGAGAGAGGGAAGAGAGTCACTGAATGAGGCTGTGAAAATCCTCTTGCCTATCTTGCAGTACAGAATTTTAAATTGCCAGTGATTTACAGAAAGACAGTGTTTATCCATGGCTTTGCAAAAGGCAAACCTTGCATTTACTTTCTCTCTGCTTTCTGGCAGCTGAAGTTTAGCACTGCTGCTCTCTGGGGCCAGAGGCTCCCCGAGGCAGGTGCAGTGCCTTTCTGTGTGTCAGCAGCAGAGTGCCAGCTCTCCCTGGGGCTTTCACACACTCCTATTCAGTGCTGTTTCTTCCACTTCACAGATCCAGAAGACCCTACCTCTCTGGTCAGTGGCTCACGGTATCCATGCCTCTTGAGATCATGTGACGGAAGTTTTTGTTTTTGATGACAGCATAAGGGACTGGGACTGTAGGAGTGAAGTAAACAACCTCCTTCAAAGTGACTTTGATGTGATTAGTGATCACTAATAAAGATGAGCATGTATTTTTGAGAAAGGAGAAACAATCAAGAAAGAAAACTATCCTGTGGAACGCTTATACCCTTCCTTGTGGATCTGAAGGATGTGTGAAACTAAACCTGGTGACCACTTCAGCTCCCCTGCTCAGAGGAGGTATAGAGGCATAAAAAGTTTCTTGCACAGTTCTTTGGGTTACTATTACATTTTTTCATGCGTGTTTCATGAGTGGATGCACTTTGGGACATACTTTCTAGTATTCTAACTAAAGTGGAACCTGAAAAAGATGTGCCGTGAGTTACCTTTTAAAAATACCTTTAGATGCTCTAAGAAAATGGTCCTGGAACATTTGACCATTGAAAACAAAAAATCATACCGAGTCTAAATCAGCAGAGCATTTTTCCACCTTGTGGCTGAAAGATTTTCAGGGCACACAAAGGCACCACTGAAGGCAGAGCTGAGCAGTGCAGCAAGGAGAAGGTTTGCTGACAGTACACTGTGCAGTGGGTACAAGATGGTGCAGCTCTTTCCCCTTCCCCAGGCAGCACTGTAGCATATTAAAATTTTTTATTCAGCATTTAACAAGACCTTCACTGTGTCATGGCTGCATTTCTGGGCAATGCCATTCTGACACTACCTCAGGGTAGAAATGCTTTAGCTATAACACAAATGTACCTTACAATAATGAAAAATCCTTTTGCAAGATGGAGAGTAATGCACTCCAAACAGAGGAGCTACTCTGGTGGCCCCAAGGTGATATCTCTCAGTGCAGCCAGAAAGATGAATGCACAACAGCACCAGTATTTTACAATAATTTACCTGAAACCCACACAGACTAACAGAACTGGGGGTTACTTTGAAAACAGATGAGATTTCTTTTTTTTCCTAGCACTAATCATACTGAAATATTTTGTGTAAAAATTTTATTGAAACTACATGTTTCCTGGAGAAAAAAAATTCCAGTTTTATCCCTTCCTTTTTCCTCCATTGCCATTTGGATAAATCTCTTCTTCCTTAGGAGGCTCTATACAAATGGTAAAGTTGCTTCAAAAATAGAGGATACAGAAGGAATATTAATTTTCCTTCTAATATATCTCACTGGCCAAAGTAACTGAGAGCTTTTCCCCACTGCTTTCACTGTGACAGATTTGTAGGTGGATGCATGGGAAAAAAATGGTAGTGTGTTACCTTTATAGTTTGAAAGGGCTGAGGACCATTTTGAAAGGTGGTTAAGGTCACAACATGTGCTGTTCCCCAGCACTTTGGAGCCAAGGAGTCTGTCTGTGACTCAGCTCCTCCCAGGTATGTGCCTTGGCTGTTTTCCCACTCTGCAGCAATACCTGGGTATGCAGTAGCTGCAGTCAGGTGTCCCTGCTTATCCATGTGGTGCAACCATGGGGACAGAGGCTGTGGGGGTGCCAAGACATGTCACATGGTGTCTGGACAACTAAGGAGCCTGTTGGAGGGTAGGGATATGGAGAAGAGAGGTACTGCAGAATGCAGCAGCCTCACATTTCCACAGTCTGAGTCTGTATAGCAAAGGCTCAGGTGTGTCACACATGTGGCTCCAAACATCAGAGCTTCCTGAAGGTACTCCTCCCTCCACCTTCTATTCTCTCAAAAAATGTGAAAGGATTATTAGCTAGCAGTGGATGCTGCCAGGCAAGGGAATTTCAAATACTTATAGGATCTCTATGAGCCAGACCAGTGTGGCCCAGCCCAGAGCTGTCTGGGAACAGCTGTCTGTGGATGCCATTGCAAGGAGATGTGGAAGGGCCAATGGACACCTTTGTTTGTATTTGCAAATAGCCTGAGACAAAGCAGCCAAAACCATTTACTGCTTTTGCCTCCACATGGAGTAGGAGGCTGGAGGCATGTACGGTCTGATGCACGTGATGCTTGCCACAGGGGAGCCAAGAGTTTTCACCATATCTGTGGCCTAGGCAGCAGAGGGATATTCTGGGAACCAGCTGCAATGGCTAATGTGGTTGAGCTATTTAGACTGTAGAACAGCAAGGTTTCCTTCATTCCCAGTGTTTTAATCCAAATTTGCAGGTCTTTGCAACAGTGATCTACAGGTCTCTGCTAAAACTAACGCAATCCCTTCTGTTTTCAGGCAAAAGAGCATGGAGCCTCCTGTATTTTTTTTCAGTCATCACATGTCATCTTGCCATCTGCTTTTGCTCTAATTTGTGGCACTCCTTGTGCTGAGATCATGGCCTTGGAGATTTTTGCCTCAGGTCTCTTGTGGTGTATTTGATTCCTCATTGTGTTCACAATGACAGAGCCCCTTTCAAGATTCAGTCTGAACTGGTGAGTTTTTTCCGGTCATATTCCAGTTGCTTTGTAAAGCCTGACTTCAGGGACTTGCCATAGTCTAGCGAGGTGAGTGTTTCCCTCAGTTCCTAGGAATCATTAACAGAATCTCCTTGTGTCTCAGCCTTGTGTCTCTCCTCGTGTCACTGTATGATCAGATCCAAGTCTGACAGACTCCATTTCCAGGTTATGTGATGAAAACTGCATCTCTACAGGCACAAAGGAGCTCAGGGACATGATGGCAGGCAGGAGAACCCCATAACCCAGTCAGGGAAGGGGATGTGGTCTCTCCCAGGGCTGTCTCAATGCTGCCTTCAGCCCCATGTGCTGGGGATGACACCCAACACTGATGATGGCTGCACCCCACAGCACCCTTTAGACTGATAGGGACGCTGTCTAGGGGCATGGGAAATATTACAGAAGGCAGGGGAGGAGTATTTTGGGATCACACAAGATGTACTACGAGAGGTTTAGGGGAGGGAAAGAGGCGTAAAGGCAGGCTGGGGAGGAAGAAATGTGGGAAAATAGAGTTGAGGTTGGTTGTAGGTAAACAGGCTGATGGTCACTGGGCTTTTCTGGCCATCACCTGACCCTGACCAGCTCATTCTGTCCTACCTTCTTATTAACTCAATTTGTAATTATTTTCCCAAGTGAGGGGACTGCCTGCTGTGTGCATGTGTGTTGGGAAGTCTACATGACAGTAGCTGGAACCAGGCCATGGTCAAGTGAACCACATGCCTGTGGTGCCAGTGGTCACTCTGAGTGAGAGTGCACAGTGTTTGATAGCTAACAGATATCAAACTGGTCTAGCCAGCAAGCTGAATAACTGTCTTGGGAGCCAGATTTCAAAGCAGTCATCAGATATGTGTGCCACTGAGACTGTCAGAGGAGCTGGCTACATGGGCACCAGGAGGTCCAGAGCCACTGCTGGAGAGACCATGGTGTCTGGGGCTGATTGAAACCTGTGTGTTGGCTTCTGTGCCCCAGTGCCAGCAGCTGGGGAGGCTGGGATCCATGGACAGCTTCTGTGCAGACCAAGTGTCTGGGCTGGACAGCTGCTGCAGGGATCTCCCTTGTACAAATGCACATTCTGCTAACAGACCTTCCTGCTGGTGTGCCAGGGAGGTGAACAGAACGAGGCTGCTGTGTGTGCTGAGGGTGCCTGCCTGTGCTGCTCTCTGTGGCTGGCTATGTGGATATGTGCAGTGCAGACTGTGTGTGCCTGCTGCCCTTGCTGGACCTGAGCATGTGCCAGGAGCAGCCTTGCTTTTCTTTGGCTGCTGGGTTCAGGAGCTCCCTATCAGCCTTTTTTCTCCCATTGTCTTTCAAAAGGCATTATCACATGGTGTACATGTATATTATACATGCAGTATAATCTTGTCAATAACCCCTTGTCAATAAAAATCTGATGAAAACTTTGTTTGACAGTGTTGCAATAAAAAGCTGCCTTTTGAGTCTTGCTGACTCTTCCCTGTTTTGAAGGCTCCTGCAGCTAGCAAATAAAATGTGAAATCTTCCATTGACACCTATTCTGATATCTACACTCTTTCAACTGGCTTTCCAGCATTTTCACTGCCTGTTTGGTCCCAGCAATAGGTGTTGATCAGCTGTCAGGTGAACCCTAAGTGTGACAGTTGATGCACACATAGGGATAAGCATTGCTTAACTTCTGCATGAGACAAAAAGTGTTTTTAACTGGCTTGCACTAAGGCTTCTTAAGAATGTAGCTCCTCAGAAAGTGCCTTTTCTTGCCTACTAGCTTTTCTTGGTGGAGCAGGTCCAGGATAAAACACATAATTAAAACTTGTCATGTCTCAATCACTTCAGGGCAAATAATTCAGATAAGTATTTTGGTTTTACTAGTGGGTAAGTGGGTAAATTTGGTATTTCCTGTGACATAATTCAAATTTATGGCAGCAGACTTATTTGTATGCCAGATCATGTACAGGGCGCAGTCAATTTGGTGCCACAGCTTTGCTTGAAGATGATTCATATCAGACTTATAAACATAACACATTATCACATCAAACAATGTCTAGTATATATTCTTGGAAATGAAAAAGAGTGATGAGATAAGGACTGTAACAGAACATCACAGGTTTCAGGAAATTAGTTCTTTTTCACTTTAAGTCAAAAGCTGGATTTCTTCAGGCCTGTATATATATATGTCCCCAAAGATCTCTCAGAAAATTATTCCTATATGGTTTCACATTTAACGTGATTTTTTGAAGTGATATCCTGTGGTATTGGCCTGTCATACCTGAATGGAAAAACTACAAAGACTTTACTGCAGAAAACCTTTATCTAAGAAAGGTACATGGTAGGTGGATCCCATAACAGTCAGGTGTGGGAGTTAAAATACAGACAGACCTGAAAACAGAACTGTGCATTGAGGAGTTAAAAAATCAAACCAAACATAACCTTAATTCAATAGACTTGACTCATTTCAAGGCAGACACAGGTTATGCAAATAATCCTGAACAACATAATTTCTGAATCTATCATATTCTATCCAAGTCATGATAAGGCAGCATGGAAAGAGGGAAATTTCTTTGATTTATTTTAATTATTAGCTGATGCACTGCTATTCATACAGGAGTTCATCCTTACCAGAGAGTGTTCTCAGCTTGGTACATGCTCAAAACCTCTCTTGGAAGACCACTGTTAGCATTCCATTTGCTGCTCACCACATGAAGCTGCCTTTGTCACTCTACAGCATGCAAACATTTTATGGAAGAGCAAATAACTTGTGCTGTCAGATTTCTATGTTACTGGTCATTAAGTGGTTCTATTGGAAGGGATGAAATTCAGATTAAGGTTATCTGTAGTTTTTCCATATTTCCAAGTACTTGACTGCAATGTTTGTAATATTTTGATGTAATCCTGCCTACGTGAACATAACAGGGGGCACTGGGCTCCAGCAGATATCCTTGCTTAGGCTACATCCAAGACAACTCCAACTATGCCCAAATTAACTTTTATTGTACAATATATGGCTGTGAAAAACTCACCTGTAATGACAAAGTGTAAGCCTGAGCAATTGATTCTTATAATTGAAAGAAAGCTCTTATTGAGGATTGTGCAATAGCAGTTTATTGTGCAAATTATTTGTTAGATGTGCACCACTGATATGAACAGTTTACACAACAAAAAGAATCAAAAGTGAATAAAAACTTCATAGTGTTGACTTGCTAATTCATTTTCACAGAAAGGCTTGGAACTTGGTGAAGATTGCACTGTTTATAGTATTCCTTCTAACCTTCTGCAAATAAGAACCTGTCTTTCTATAATGACATCTTTATTATTTCCTGTTAGATTATCCCCATCCAAATCTTAACCTCTTTTCTCTGCAATGGTGAGCCATGCAACTAAGGTGGCAATGAAGCAAATATTTCAAACTACTCTTTGGGTTTTCCACACTAACACGTTACTCTGAGAATTTATAATAAAAAATGAATCCCAACCCTGCAAATTGTTACCTTTTTTTTTTTCCCCAGAGATTTTAAAACCATTACTGTTTGGATAGCAGATGTCACCCATGACTAGGAGGACAAACTCCAGTGTCGAATGCTAGCTCAGTCTCCAGTCCTCCTTCAGAGCTCTCACACAGTATGCTGGCTTGTGTTTAAAGGAATAAATTGGAGTTTTGTCTGAATAAAGACTTCATCTGAGTAAAGACTTCAGATGAGGACTTTAGTCCTACAATTAGAAGCATCTGTTCTGATGTAAAGCTAACACAATTATTGAAGCAAACTTTGATGACCAAAATTCTCAAGACTGCAATAAAATTAGTCTAAAACAAATGTGGTTTGCTGCACAGGGTACAGCTAAGCAATCAGATTTCAAATGATTTTTCTCAACCTTTATTCAGCTTGAAAAATTGGGGGGATTCAAAGGCTAACAGCTTTAAACTAAAACATTATAAATTTACTCTATTGATCATTACAGATGAATTGAACAGTTACAAAATATTTTGGTATTGTGTTAAATATTACAGCATTTTTCTGAAGCTCAGGGTTATGAGTGTTTCAAGTTCCTATATTATACAGTTCAAAGAAGCAGGAACAATCAGGTTAGTCTGCTCAGTACTATACCTTGAACAATATGCAATGTATTTCTGTAAAAAAATCATTTTCAGAATATGTTTTTAAACATTTTTGTACCATCAATTTTTGAGAGAAATAAAAAATAGTTTTTATTACTAAGATATTCTAACATGACAGTGTTAAAAATCCTTTATTAGATTGGTCCTTGCCACATCAGCTCTTTGGTTATCTGTCCAGTAAACAAGGAGGGAAGACGGCCCAAAAATATGCAAAAGGACAAATATATTAAGAACAGACAGTACACTACTACAGCTGGGCAGTGTGTGATAAAGTGTAGTGACAATGAGATTTTGGGTGAAACAGAAACCATACAGTACAGTCTGTACCATGAGAGATGTCTGTGGTTCACATGATGAAGATAATAATCTCTTTTGGAAAAAAAAATTAGCATTAATACCAGTGAAGACAGGGCAAGAATTTAGAATTGTGGCTTGAGAGTACTGTTCACAGTGGATTCCTGCTGGCTGATTTCAAATATGTGGATAGAGCCAGTGATTCTTGCAGATGAACTTGCACCAAAACTATGTTTATTTCCCTAAAATTGTCCTGTAGTCAGTTGTGAGAGGGGTGTCTCCAAATGCTTGTCATAAGATCCCATGTGGCTTTCTCCCCTGCTTTGTTCAATGAAAAATTACTACTTTAGATACGGTTTTATTTGCATTTTTTAAACATACAGGTCCTGAATGAAGTTCAGTCTATTGTCTCTGAAGTAGTGTCTTACTAAGCAGCGTGCCAGGGTACTCATGGTGCTCACTATCCCATGTTTTACATGTTTGCAGCATTTAAATATTTGTTCCATCAGTCTCTGCCCTGAAGATATTTCCCACCAAAATCAGGACTGTCTTACTCAAGCTGGGATGGGCGGTGACCATAGGTTAATGACTATGTAAAATTTGATTCTTATTATACAGTATGTCAGATTAGATGAGTAAGTTCATTATCCCCACAATTCTGTGAATTGTTTTAATAATAAGGAGCAATACTGTTGGTAGAACTGTGAGAAAGGATCTGGGAAATAGAATTGTTTCTGTATAATTCAATGCACACTACCAGTCCCAACCAACAGAAAGTGTAAATCTGCTGCATACCCGCTGCATAGCCCTGACATTTATCCTTGACAAAGTCCAGTTCCAGGTCACATATATACACATCTACAGTTCATCCTGACTGCAGACACTAATCCTGATGAATCTTTGGCTCATTGCTGGGCAGATGCCTGAGCTGGTGGGCTTAGCTAGAATCAGTGCTAGTCATTGCTGGGTTTTTGCTATGTGAGAACTCTCCCTCTTTTACATTACAAGGCCAGGCCATCTCTGCTCCCTGTGGGAACAGACCCAAGGTGCTCAAATACTTTGTCTCTTAGTGAGAAATGCTCACAATTGTGGTGCTATTCAGACTGCAAGGGTTGGATGTGCTGGGTGGGCTCCTGCCCTGCCCAGCTGAGGAGGAAGCTCAGCTTCTGCATTGCACAGGAGGTTGCAGGCACAGAGGTGGGAGCTGGAGCTGTCAGAGTGTGGGTCAGGAGGTTAATGGTCTGATTGGCCCAGAGGTCAGGGCTCAGCCTGACTAGCCTAGGCACAAGCCCATCTTTACTGGTAAACAGGGTTACCTCCACTGTCACATTTATTTATATTTGGGCAAATTCTGCCAAGCATTCTAAACTAGCATTTTATACTTGCCTCTGGGAAGATGTTGAAAGCTTTCAGCTCCCATTAAACTCATGCTTTGCATAGGTATGGGTAAACCTTTAGTGCACTTTTCACTTCTCCAGTCTATAGACAACAGGGAATAAATTTTCCCTGTTCTATAAAAGTATGGTGTCTTCTTATGGCGTGAGTAGGGTTTGGGACCTGGGCGTGATCCACAGTGGCAGGTGTGGGTGAGTGCACCAGCCTTCCTGCTCTGTCCCTTGGTTTCCTTGAGGAAGAAGCCCATATACAGGGGCCAGACCCAGGCATCACACCTGAGGCCACAGGGATTGGGACTGCAAAGGGCATGACCATCCATGCCTGCTCACCCTACAGTCCTATTCTGGCACTTTACAGCTGACTGGCACAATAATTGTGTTTTCCAGTCCCACCTTGGTCCCTATCTGTGCCCAACATGCTCTTCCTGAGTCCTGACAGCTTCACTGTTCCAACTACTGTAATCCAGCTTTCTGCAGCAGGCATGGAAATTCATATCCACTCTTCACATCTGGTATTCCCAGCGACTCCCCCATGGTCACTGGCTTAGGGCAACAAGTACAAGTCTACAGAAGTTGTCTACCTGTGTTCTGGTATAGCCCAGCATAAATTGCTGTTTTCCCATCAGTGGATGTGTTTGGACATGAAAGTATTAAATCTGTGAGGGAAAAACTTTGAGAAGGCTGTTTGTGTCTTTTGCATTAATCATCATTACCGCCCACACTATTAAAAATATTCCAGAAAATTCTGTGTCAGACTGCACCATATGTGGTTGAGAAATAAATTCCTTAGCTTTTGAGTGTAAATAAAGAGCAATGTATTTACAAAAGTCTTATGATTGCCAGTCAATTTAATTGCCAGTCATGATTTAATAAACTATTTTGTCGCTGTAAGCTATTGGTAAGATATTGAACAAGAAAAAATGTTTTTCTTTAACTTCAATCTCCTATAATTTCAGAAAAATTTTAAGCATAGAAGAGAGAATTTCATCATCTTAAGTTCTCTTGAAAGACATTTTTTGCACATGTGAAAACCAGGGCAGAATGTAGTGACAGACTGGATTATTTTGATGAAAAGTCTCACAAGTTGCTAACACAGTGATAAATGTTCTGTGATACTAAACTGATTATTTGCTTTTTTCCTTTTGTTCTTCCCTCTCTTCTTCCCACTTGGGCTATTATTCTCTTTAACTGGCATTTGGAATGAAACCAGAAAAGTAGACAACTTACAAAGGAGATTAAAAAATACCATTCAATTTAAAATTTCTATCTGATTCTAAATTTATAAAAGAATCAACCCAACAACTTAGGTCTAAGTTGTTGACAGTATTTGAAACTATGTCACTCAGATTTTAAAATTCAGAGGCAGTCATGAAGTTCCCAGGTAAATGAAAACATCTCTCCATTCAAAGCAGAGGCAAAGTATTTAACTCATTTGCCTAACCTCATAAACCTGCTGCACCTCTCTGAGGAACAGCTCCCTTTGGAGACCCTTGTTCCATATGCTGGGTACACTCTTGCAATGCTGTCTGGGGAGATACACTTTTCCTGTATCCCTCAGCAGAGAAGAAGAAAAGCTAACCTTTTGAATGGGAACATTAATTACAAATCCTACGTCCTACTTCCAAGATCACAGAAGACTAAAGAGAAATTTCATATGCGGAGTTTCTCTTCCCTTGGCTCATTAGTAATTCTGCTCAGTGATCCTCCCCGCTCCCTTGGTTAGCTCTTTACTTTATGACAGTGTATAAAATGAGAAACTAGACAAAAATGAAAGTCACATGTGACAAGAAAGAATTTAACTCCCAATAGCTGCATGTTTTAGGCCTTTTCCCCTCTGTTACAAGAGACAAATCAGTTGTGTGCAACAGTTTTACACTCTGTTAACTTTTATGTTTATGGATGACATCAAGATAATGTTTTTGAATCATGTGAGACATAAGGAACCTTTAATTCTCCATTTGAGATCTTTTCCAGAGGTGAAAGTAGGGGATGATATTTTTTCTGATTTTTGTAAGACAGTTTCTCCTTTCTCCAGACATAGTCCCTGCTTTTCTGCTTGTTCAGCTGATCTGAATCTTACCGTGTTTTTGATAAAGTGTCTATTCAAATAGGAAGTGTTCTTGCTTAGGCTTTATTTTACAGCTTTCTATTTGTGCCCTTTAATTCTTGACCTATTAAAATTTCTTGGAGTACATAGCTGCCTGCAAGCAGATAGACTATCTAGTCCAACCACACAGTGCTTTCATAATAAATGCTTTAAAGCTGTTTATGCAATATCCTTGCATATTATCAGTCAGTTATCTTGTCTTTTTATCTGTATTAATAAGCTGAGTAAATAATTTCACCCCCTTGAAGTGCCTGACTTATTTCCATTCTGCAGCTGGAAATCACTGAAGCATAAAAAACAAGCACTTCAATTACAGTGTAGCAGTACTTAAAATATAAATCTGTGTGAGCAACAAATGTATTTCCCGCATATTCTTGGCGCAGTTGAGGTCATAGGACTCTCTCAGGGTACTGGCAAGTGTGCTGGTTAAATACACAGTGTGATGTGCAGAGGAAACACCCACCCCCACAGAATAATGGCATCTTGAGCAAAGAAAGAAAAATTCCATGGCACATTTCTAAGGTAAATAAAGACCTTTAGTTTAATAAGAGCAACACTATTAAACCAGAAAGTATGTTTTACATGTATGTTCTAGTTATAAGTTGTAATGGGTGATTTTTTCTTGCATCTGCATTGCTGTTAAGATTTTTGTTTTAGAGATCTCTGCATATTTGTTACAGCTTAAGAAGTGGAAGTAAACCTATTACAGTAGCCTGATCTGGCCTCATTTGTTGTCCATGGTAGGACTTTCATTGCCTTCAGCGGGGGCTGGATCATGCGCTTAATGCCACAGTTATTTGCCCTGAGAGGCTCTCTTAAGAGCTCTTCAGTCACCTTTCTGGAAGCTTTCAAGCTGTTGAGTCTAAGAGTTGGCCAGAGGTTTGAAACTGAACAAAATCCTGGCATCAGGCACCTGGTAGCATCATTAATCACTGGTAAGAAAAAAAAAAGAAAAAGAGATCAAGAACACAGTGCCAAATCCTTGTTTGGCTCCATCGCATTTTTATATAATGGTTCTGCATAATGCCTTATCAAACATAGAATGCAGCATTCCTTTAACGTGCAGACATACAATGCTTCAAGCACTAAGAAACAAATAGCAGCATGAGTCCTTTTAAGTGCCAAATTATATATATTTTTTTTGTTTCCTTCCCTTTCCATAGCAATTCTAAAATGTGTTGCAGGCTGTTGCTGATATCTGGTGAAGAGGTCTGCTTGGGCCACAAAAACACGTCTGCCTCTAGGATCTCTTTTGTGATAATTGCCACAGTATTACAGTTTTCTTCTGCAGTGACAGGAAATGAAATTCAAATTTTGCCTTTCTACTTAGCCCACATAGATATTTAGCCAGAGATAGTAAGAAAATACTCTGCAATTATGCTAGCTGAGGGTCTATTATCCCTTCAAATCCATGGTCTGCACAGAAGGGAAATCTGAAAGGACCATTTCAGTCATTTAGGGTGTATGTTTCTCTGGCACACTCATAATCTGACCAAAGCCATTATTTGGAAGTCAGTTGCACTCAATCATTTTGCCTGCTAATGAGGAGTTACTGAATCCTCCAAGCATTAATCCCATTTAGGAAAACACAAAGGCAATCTGTACCTTGTATCAAGCAATTATGATTGCATTGAGCTTGAGGAATTCAGTTATTTGTTGGAGGTTGTTTTTCCCACAACAGACCCTGTAAATAGAATTATCAAGCCTTTCAAATGTTAATTTGTTAAGAAAAATATAAAGGCTAATAAAGACAATTAAGTTTGTATTGTAAATACAGGACTGCAGGACTAAAGCTTCCATGGCTTGTGAAGAAAGCGTGGCACAACTCTATGGAACTGCTAAGGCTGGAAACAACCTTCCTAACTGAATAAAGAACATATGGGTATTAACATAAGTCACAAAAATGTGTTCCATGCAAGGTAAATGTAACACAGCATCAAAGAAAGTGTTGTCTAATATGAGTATTTTTTTTATAAAACAGTAGTTAAGCAAGGAATGCCGAAGATCTGAGACTGAAAATGGAAAAATCATGGACAAAATGTCCAGCCAGCATGCAGCTGGATGAATACGTCATGTAATGGGTGAGCAATTGGCTCACAGGTAGGGTGCAACGAGTTACAGTAAATGGGGTTACCTCAGACTGCTGACTGGTCACCAGTGGGGCTCCATAGGGCTCCATTTTAGCTCCAGTGCTCTTCAACATCTTCATAAAGGACTTTGATGCAGGACTGGAAGGCAAGTTTGCCAAAGACACTAATTTGGGAGGAGCTGCTGACTCCCTCAAAGGCAGAGAGGCCCTGCAGAGAGACCTCACCAAACTAGAGGGCTGGGTAAGCACCAAAAATATGAAGTTTTACAACAAGAAGTGCTGGATTCTGCACCTAGGATGGGGCAGCCCTGGATATATGGACAGACTGGGGAATGAGAGGCTGGAGAGCAGTGCTGTGAAAAGGGACCTGGGGATCCTGGTAGATAGAAAGCTGACCATGGGTCAGCAGTGCCTTGGCAGCCAGGAGGGCCAACGCTGTCCTGAGGGGCATCAGGCACAGCATTGCCAGCTGGCCAAGGGAGGGGATTGTCCTGCTCTGCTCTGACCTGGGGCATCTCACCTCGAGTGCTGGGGGCAGCTTTGGGTGTCACAAAGTAGGAAAGATATCAAAGTATGAGATAGGACTGCCACAAAGATTGTGAAGGACCTTGAGGGGAAGCTGTCTGAGGAGTAGCTGAGGTCGCTTGGTCTGTTCAACCTGGAGGATACTGAGGGGAGACCTCATTGCAGTCTACAACCTGCTTATGAGGGCAAGAGGAGGGGCAGGCACTGTTCCCTTCTCTGTGGTGACCAGAGACAGGACATAAGGAAATGGCCTGGAATTCTGCCAGGGGAGGTTTAGGTTGGATATTAGAAAAGGCTCTTCTCCTGGAGGGTTGATGAGCACTGGCACAGGCTCCTCAGCACCAAGCCTGACAGAGTTCAGGAAGCATTTGGACAATGCTCTCAGGCACATGGTGTGGCTCTTGGGGTTTCCTATGAAGGGCCAGAAGTTGGACTTCAATGATCCTTGTGAGTCCCTTCCAACTCAGCATATTCTTTGATTGCATGATTCTGTGATCAGTAATATGGCACTTCTGGAAAACAAACATAACTCAGAGATAAGAGCATTATATAAATAAAAGATTGGTACTTGTAACTCTCTATGCTGTGCTCTTTGTGCCTCGTCAAGAGCCCAGCTATGCTTATTTGCACCAAGAATTAAAAAAAAAAAAGGCCCACTGCACAATTTTTAGGTCTGAGTTCAGGGATGCCAAAGTGTGTTTTGGGATGAAAAAACTGACAGGTCTTCTTCCTCTTTAAAAAAAACCAAAGTGATTGTAGAATGTGATTTACTCTCTTTTAATATTTTACATTCAGAAGACAAACATGGTTTATAAAATTGAGATACAGAGGTGAAATGTAATACAGTGTGTATAAATTATGGAGTCCTTGATGTCTGCAAGTTTATGCTCATATTTGTAACTTGTCTGGTCCCAGCCATGTTGCTATAGAAGCTGTTTACAGAGTGCAAAACAGGACAGATTTCCAGTGCTCAGTGCTTCCGCTTCATCCAGAAATACTGTGAGAAAAGCGAGTTGCTGTTTCAGAACTTCCTCTTTCAATCTCGCTTGGAACGTAGGAGCTCAGGGAAGTGGGCAGAGGAAAAGTTAGCAAGAGAAGGACTCTGTTACAGCTGGACAGAGCAGGAGAGAGAGGAAAATAGTGCAGCCTATGGTAAGGGTTAGGTACAAAATACCTTAGTCTCTCTTGCGGCTGTAGAAGAACATTATCTCAATGCCTGTCCTTCAGACAGACAAGTCAAATTTAAGTGAACTTCATTCCCTTCTGACTATCCATACTCCCTGCTGGTTTACTCCCTAAGTGAGACTCTTGCAGGACAGAGAGATCAGACGAGAGTCATTGGAAACTGTAAAAGCATGGAGCCTGCCCTGTAATCTGATGGGTCTTCACTATTGGTTTGTATCAGCAGAAGAAACACCAGGCTCACGTGACTCCTCAAGCGAAAACCACAAGCATGTGTTTTGAAAATTCAGCCAAATGTGAAAGGTGCTCTACAAATTAACCAGATATAAATCACTCGTCCTCTTTTAGTTTGGTCCCCACAGAGATCTAAGATATTTTTGAAGCTCTCTAACCTTTTCCAAGGCCAGATTTATATCTAGACAAAGCAGAGCAGAACTACTGCCAATGTAGCACATACTAATCTCCAACACAAATGGCAAAAGATCAGCTCTCTCCAGGCTGTGACAAACTTCCAACTGCTCATCCTGAGCATGAGCCCAGGAAGAGATGAAAAGGGCTACAGATGTGTCATGAAGCCACTTTAATCACAAATAAGAAATTGAAAAAAAAACAATTGTTGGATCCAGGCGTCCTTGTCCTTAGCAGAAAGCTGAAATATGTGCCTGAGATGTGAGTCTCCTCTTGCCAAGAGACTTCTGACTCCACGGCCAAGCTGTTTATTTCCTATTACTGCTCCAGGTAGCTCACATGCACAACCCTCACTCCCTGTTTTTTTTCTAGAGTGCTGTTCTCCTGTTTCTCTAGAGTCACCAGAGTGGTGACTGCTTACAAAATAGCTCTGACTTCCAAGGACAAAAAAAAGCAAGGTCCACTTTCTCCACCCCCCAAGGTGTGGATGGGTACCAGCTCTAAAAATTACTGAGACCCCATCCTAGGGCTCATGCTGATGATCTCAGCAGTGCAGAAGTAGCAGACCTTTCTCAGGGTAGTTTGTGTTTTCACAGCTGTGGGAAGAACACCTGATCTTAGTCAATCTAAGTCCGGCATGAGGAAGGAAATTGCTTGGGTCTTTCCACTTTTCCAAGAGCAGAACACCACAGGAATTACTCAGATTGAGTATGGGTAGCAGATTTTAATTCCATAAAATTTGAATTCACTACAATGAAACACCCTCCAATAATAATTTTTAGTGTCCTTCCCTGTCTATATTGTAAGGTAGATCCCTGTGTTACTTGTGTCCATATTTTACCCATTAAATAATGTGTTCATGGTGCTGCTGTCACTTGTTCACAGTGGTAAAATATTTTGTTTAAAGATCTTATATAAATGCTCTGGAATGGGAATATGAAATGCATGTGTTTGTGTAAGTTTGTATCTCTTATTTTTTCTGGCCTCCAGAGATGGTATAACACTGGGCTGGGAGTTAATATCTGTTCTTCCACTAAAATTACGCAAGGAATAAATCTGAAAATACTGAGCTTGCAAAACCGTTAAAAAACCCCATACCTTTGTTTGCAAGTTTTTTAATAAACATGAGTGTAAAATTTTTATATAGATAATCACAGTAACTAAATATCCACATTTTAAATTCAAATTTAATAATTTTCAGGGCTGGCAGATCTACTTTAATTTGAAAATCAAGACTGTATGGAACTTATTCAGAAAGAACAGTAAAAAAATAAATGTCAGAGAATATGTATGCTATAAAAACAAGATGGACAGCACAGTTAAGATGTTATAACAGAAAAAGGTTATATCAAAACAAACTGTTTAAGGCAGTGATTGGATTGTCTGAATTTTTCAAAACTAGAGCAAGTAAAATGAGAGATAAGGCTTTTCAAATTCTGCATGACCTCAGATGTGAGTGCAGAAGCATTTCTGTTGTGGCACTGGAGTCACAGGAGGTGTGGTCTCAGATGATGGAATTGATAATTAAATTTGGGCCAGGAAGCTATACCTTCTAATGACTTTGCAGTTCCTCTGACATAATTTAAAAAACACAAACAAAGAAATCCTGTTCATTATGGATGTGATTGAGGATGACCAGGAGCAGAGCCAGGCTGTGGCAGGCTGGCCCTGTCAAGAGAGAGTTTGTTGGCTGAAGAAAGTTCCCTGAGAAAAAATAACAGCAAGAGCTACCTTTGTCCCCATGTGGTGATGAGAGGCAGCAGTTGTCAACACTCCCTGGGTGCAGAGCAGGGATGTTCCCTCGTTAGCACAGCGATTAACAGCACCCTCAGTGATGTACGAGGGTCCATGGGCATGGGCCACAGAGGCAAGCAAGAAACCATGGAGACAAGAATGAGCTGTGAACCCTTTTTTCTTGCCTGGGCTGGAGGGAGAAGGACTTTTCCAGTTGTGATCCATAGCTGGAGCGTCTCTGTCAAACTTAAGGGAATCCTGGGATTCAGTAATATTTTCTAGTTGAGGAATTTTAACCTACACATCTTATACATCCCAGAAAAGTCTTACTTTAGAACAGTGATATTCTCTGTCCCCTCTGCTGAAATTGGGCTTTAAGCTAAAAGGAGGGACTCACAGCAGTCTTTCACTGCCTTGAAGTATTTATAAGAAGGTGATGGTTTTCCTGACATTTTTTGAGGATCTACATCACCTTCATGGGCAGTGCACTTGCTAAGCCCGGAGTGATCCCCTGCTACAGGTGTTTGTGTGCTCAGAGGAACATCTGGATCCTGGGACTGGGTAGCAAGGGCAGGCTTGAGTGATTGGTTCTCCTAAAACCAAGGTGCTTTGGAGGCTGATCAACAGCAAACCTTTTAGGCAGATGGGGAATCTTAAAATAAAATTTAAAAAACCCCAACAGCAAATGCTTAACTAAAACACATTGAAATGATGAGAATTGTTTTAACACAGCAATGTTTTCCTAGATCAGGACCTCCAAGATTTTACAGGCAAGATCTTAACACTTCAGGCAAATTCTCCCCTAAGAGTCAGTAATCAGCAGTCACTACGCAGAACCTATTATTCTAATAAAACCTTTGTTTGCATTCATAAGAAAGAAGCAAATTGTTGGACTGTGCACAGTGTTATTTTTAAGAGGGTGAAATGGGGAAAAAATGGTGTACGATACAAAGGGTAATGCAAATAGAATCTGAGATAATTCCAGGAATTTCTGGGTTATGAAGCATTTACAAATACTGAGTTATGAATAACTACTAGAATGGAGAATGGATACTGAGGGGAACTACTGTAGAGGGCTTATTTCTAGTCTGATGTAGTATCTGTAAATCAGAATATGATGACAGTCCCTAAAGGGGAAGTGGTCACTTCTTATAAATTGTCAGATTTTTAAGTTCCTTTTTACAGTCAGCTCCTTCTAGCAATCTTACAACTGCAGAATAGAAGTGTGATCTGCTTTTTTTGTCTTTTTCTTTTTTTTTTTTCTCTCCAGAATGAATTGGCCACAAATGCTTAATGTTCTTGTTTTACTTTCACTGCTGATGCTGGAGAAAAAAAATAAACACATACATTCAGCTTTTTCTAAGGCACATATAATGGCACTGAGAATATTTGTGGAGTAGAGTCATTATTTGGCTCCAAGTGCCAAAAGAATATTTATTCAGCCTTTGGGCTTAATATAACCAAAAGAGGGGCAAGTAACATTTCAAAAGGTAAGACTACTTCCTCTCCCAAATTTCTGCTTCTAATTAACTGAAACTCAATGTGCAAGTTTCTTTCATTTCCTTTCCTCCCATTTTCCTGTCAGTCTGGGAGCCTTGAACGCTGTACCAGCTCTGAAGAAGAAGCTGTTTGTCATCAGGCTTTGCAGAGCGCTGCCATTGTGTCTAGTAACATTGGCATATTTATCACACTTGGCAAATTGCTTCTGTCATCACTGGATACTGTTCACCTTCATTTTAATGTGTTCTTTCCACTTATCTCTAAATAAACAAATCAGCGATTTTGTGATGTCTGCTTTTCTTGTTAAGACAAAAATGTCCCAATTGCACATCAATAGAAATCCCTGGGACACCTTTTCTAAACATGCCTCTGTTTATCACAGGGATTACCACATTTCCAAGAAAGAATTTTCCCAACTTTCTGTCAGAAAGTTTTATCTAATTGGCTTTACTTATCAAAAACATTTACTGAAATAGAAAGGCAGAAGATCCTTTTAATTGCATGTCATTTATATCTAGGTTTGTTTGTGGTTTTCCAGTGTAATCACTAACCGAGGAGGTAAGATTTCCAGTCCCAAAAGTAAAGGAAATAACATTTTACGACGCGTGGGCTAAATGGTTACCACTCTCTGATGTGCTGCCTGAGTTTCCTCTGCCTCCTTTCCATCAATATTTCATTAGGTGTTGCTTGTAGGTGAGACACACCAGTTCATTTCAGACCAGAACGCCAGTCAGAACAGAGCCCATGTTACATTGTTTAGTGAAGATACAGCTGCTCAATGTTTGCCTGCAATTTTTTTCTCTTGGGATAGAGGAGGAAAAAGATCTCCCAGAACTCCCTGAGGAAAAAACAGTGGGGTGCAGATACTCAGGTGTTTCTGTGTAACAGATTTGTACAGTGGCTCAAGTGGATGCTGCTCCAAGGGGCATAGGCTCCATCTCTCTGAGACCTACTGGCATAGCTTAGTTGTTTCACCTCAGATTTGGTTTTGGTCTTAGCTTCTTGGTCTTACTGCCCACCCTCTAACTCTGAATGCTACTTTCAAGCTCTGATTGCTTGTAAAAAGAATCCTTTGGTAGTAGTGGACAGTCCCACAGCCTGCACAAATAAAAATGACATTGGAAATAAATACTTTAGGAAGATTTGGTGGGGAAAAAATACATTTTAATAGAATTTCTAAGAATGTGAACTAGATCGTCTCTGAAGCTCATGAAAACTTGATTGAACCCTTCTCTTCCTTGCCTATGCTGTCACTTAATATATATATCCTTGTCTGCCCTTACATATTTTCTGGTGTTAATCAGAAGCAGAAGTTAAACACTGATACACTGAAATAAGTATTATGTTGAAGCATTCTCCCCATCTTAAAGAAAGAAAAAAAAAAAAAAAGGGAAGTATCAGAAATTAAATTTGGAAGACAACAGTTGCAAAAATTTACAACACAATTTTGCAGACCCAGGAGATTAAAATACAGAAGTCACTGATAAAGAGCTATTGTTTGGCTACTCATGAAATTATCCAATCCTAGACAGCCTATTTTAGGGTTGCAAGTTTTGGAAGTTTAGCTTAATGTTGTAACTAATTGTTAGGAGGGAATACAGTGAGAAGTGTTTCCTAAGTCAAGGTGGGAGGAAAACAGGATGGAAAGGATATCTTAGCCCTGCTAAAAGAGGAAAAGGAAGGATAATTAGGGCTAAAATAAAAGAGATTAGCTCAGCTAGTTAGAGCATGGTGCCAATAATGTCAAGGTCATGGATTTGATCTCTGTACGGGCTATTTACTTAAGAGTTGGACCTGATGCTCCTTTTTGGTCCCATCAAACTCAGAATATTCTGGGATTGTGTGAAAAAGAAGATCAAGACTGGAAAGAAAAAAGGTGCATATAAAAAATGTGTTGTTCATGCATATATGTGGGATTGGCTAGTATGAGTAGTGAGCTCTAAACAATGGCCATGTGCAGTCAGTGTGTTACTGTGGAGTTGGTAAAACATTGCTTGCTGGCCTCCACCCTCACCAGATAATTTCTTTTCTGTCAGTGTACATCCTGCCAGTTCTCAGTGAGTTGTTTTGGGTATTGAAGGTACAGACCTCAACAGGGTAGTGTCAGTCCTGAGGGGTGGAAAAACCACAGCTGCTAGTAGGGGTCTGGTTTTGAGGAAAATCAGGCTGGTCCCAGATTTGCTGTGTTACCTCTTTCCTGGCATTTAATGAAGGATAAGCTCTGAAACTCATGGAGTTAACTAGTTTTTTGTTCCTTCTGGGGAGAATTTAAAGGCAAAGTTATCGGTATGCTGCACTTGGATGCTGGGTGAATCAACACTTTGGGTGATCACTGTGAGAAAATCTTTATCATCAGTGGAGAACTTGAGTTGCTGAATATTTTATGCTGTTGGTACTAGACAATAGATAAAAAGAGCTTGCTTGGTTTATGTATTTTATGTAGGCTTATTTGCCACCAGTAAGAAATCCCTAGAGCCTGTTTTGAAGCATATTGTTAATAGCACCCATACAGAGATGAGCACACTTAGCATTTGTGATCCATTTCGTCAGTAAGTCTTCTAATCAAACAGCTGTGTAGGCAAGAAGAAGGAGAGAGATCACATTTCATTAGCACTGATCTTGACAGGTCTGGCACTGGAGCTAGAAGTAAACCAGTGCAATTCCCAGTCAAAAAGAGCTGGGAATGAGGTACAGTGTTTCTGTCTTTCACCTCATCTGGGACATAAAATGATGAGGAACAGATTTAGGCACAATCAGCTCCTTATCCCTTTCTTACTTGAATGCAGTTGTGGATCTCTGCCTTTCAGCTACTCCATTAAAGGTGTGCTTTTGATGATAGCCAGCATTGCTTGGCAAATAAGAAGCAGTATATTGTTATTGGCACTACACACAGGCTGTGATACTTTCCATATATAAGGAGCAACACAGATGTTTTCACCTTAGTCCCTGTACTTCCCTTAATGCTATGGGAGAAATATAACATTCAGCTGTTAGAAAGTGTTTATTCTAAGGTTTGAGCACCTTACAGATTTCTTCTGGTGATGAATTTCTTACATAAAAAGTGAAATGCACAGAGCCAGAACCTAGCTGTGCAGTCATCTTCCATGAAAAACTAGGCATTTTGTTCTTGTAGGTTAAAAATTAGAATGTAAGTATTTTTGCAAACAAGAAAGACAGTTATCTTTTTCTTGTTTCTTTAGTTTAATGGATTAAACTAACAGCTATTACATATTCTGTTTTCAAGTTACTAAGTAATTTAGGCTTTCTGCGCATCTCCTGCAAAATATGATTTTTAATTATATAATTTTTTGGATTCAGAAGTCAAGAGATAAGTGATATTTATTTTACTGATAATAAAATTGTATGCAAGAGGTATTGGTACTTGCTGAAGTACTCCCATCCCAGTTTGGTAAACAAACCTGCTTCCACCTTGAGGTAGAGTGATGGGGGCAGTGTGAGAGTGTGTAAACAGAGAAAGAGAATGTTCTGATATAATGGACACTTGGCTAGGTAAGAAAGAAGACAAGTTTTAGAATATCTTCTATGGTGAATAATAATCTGCACTTTTAGTCTTTTCCCCCATCTTTTGGGTGAAATATCAGGCATTATTTTTTATGATGCTTTAGTAGTCTCAGAAGGTTAGAAGGGTTAACTTTGGAGTCCTGGGCAAATGCCAGCTGGCACAGCATCTACTAACACTGCTGCTAAATGGATATTATTTCTTCTTTATACTCTATTCTGCACTTGTCTTCTATGAAATGCTGTTCCAGAGGTTTCACTGCTAAGTGATATTATCCCTCTGACATGCAGTTTATAAATCAATTTGTAAAATGTGGTGAGTGCCTTGATCTCCTGTGGATTAGAGAAGATCTATAAATAACTACCACCATTATTAATTTTTTTTTTAATTACTCAGACAGAATTGTCACAGTGCTAAATGAATTACTTTTACAGCTTATTATTTTGGAGTGCCATGTCTGAGAGTGTAAATCATCCAGGTGTGCTGGACGAGCTTTCTCCATGGACACTGAAAGGATGTGTGGCACAAGAGCTCCAGCAGCATTAGCAGCCACAAAGCACTGGGGAGTGAGTTACAGACCCCTTGATCATGGGACTAGTCTCCATTTATTGAGGAAAATACCAACTTTTCCACTGACTTTGCAGTAGTGATACTTGATAGTGCTTCCCAATATCTTCTTATGTCTGGCTATGATTTAACAGGAAAATTATTGTGATGCTGAGAAATAATTATTTGAGGAAATGGATTCATATAGGATATCCAATGAAACCTCTTATATGGGCAGGTCATGTTTCCCTCCCCATAAACTGGAGATAACTTATTTAGAAAGTAAAAAAGCAAAAAAAAATTTTTTTAATTGGTCCGTGGCAGAAAAATATGTTATTCTTATGTGAATATCCCTAACATACAGGCATATACAATATCAAGATTCTTATTTTGACTCTTTAATTAGCAGTAGCCCAGTGATTCCCCAGCATAAAATACAGGGTTAAATCTAGGACTCAAAATATTAGCCAAAAAAATCCCCCAAAAACCAAACAAACCAGAAAATATTTTTATTTGAATATGTGAGTGCAAATATAAGATATAGAAAAATGCAGTAGTTACACATGCCATGAGATGATATTCTTTCTTTCTAGTAATTTTCTTCTTATTTGGTGTTTTTACTCTTCAACAATTACAGCTAAAATATGCCTTTCAGTATACTGTGGAGAAATTATGTGTAGTTGTCAAGAGAGGTATTTTTTCCTTTTTTTTTCTAATGTGCTGAATGGCAGTTCATAAGATTATACTGACCTAAATTTCAATGCCTAACAACTTTTCATTACCTCACTTTAAGCATCCATGTTGGTGTGGAGATGGCTGGACCACCTGTTCTGAAAACTGTCATCCATTTGGACTCACAAAATCACACTCTTTTAAAAAATGTAGACCATAATTGTATTTTACAGAGTATTTGTACTGACTGTGCACCTTTTGAACCTTAAGGGCCACTCCATTAGGTTACATATTTTCAGTAAGGTAAACATAGTTAGTGAGGCACATAAATAAAATGTGGGGAATGATCAGGTGGGGGTCTAATCTCTCAGGTTGTGCCGATTTATTATATCAAATGATGTCTGTCTCCAACAGATTAGTGTTGACATTCCCAGGAAATACGTGTGTTAAGAAGGAATTGAGTGAAGACTGTTAGTCTTTCAGAGGAAAGGACTGTCAGAAAATCGAAAAGAAAACATGATAGGAGAGAAGTTTTGAGACAAAAGTGAAAGAAAGTTTTGCAAAGATACTGAGGACAGTGCACTTAAGCATATTGCTGGGTAAAGGAACAAAAAAATGTAAAAATATGAGCCATGGATAGGATTTCATTGCTCTGAATAGGGAAAAGAAAATTAAACAGAGTGATACCATCAGTGGGAAAGAATCTCTTTTGCTCCAAGGTCTGAGACAGAAATAATATATGCAATCACAGACACAGATTGCTAAGTATGACAAAAAGCATTCAATGGACAATATTGCAGGATTACGTTTTTGTGAAATTATATATGCATAAATACATATAAGCATATCTGGAAGTCTGACTAGCCTGAAAACTATGTCATGATTGGGTCCAGAGTGTCTGTTTTCCTTCTGAGTTTTCCTGAGACATGGCACTTTTTACTACAGTGTAAGTTACAATGGCTGTGAGCTATTACCTATAAAACATCATTTAACTAAAATTTCTGTCTAATATTTAGCATGTTTTGCTTCACAGTACTTTCTTTACAAATTGTTGATAATAATTAATAAAGTTAGAAGACCCTCTATATTGCTGCCGTGCCTTTCTGCAGCAACATCTTTCCTAGAAAGGTATTCACTAGTTTATGAACACTAAATAACAGCCTGTTTTGTCTGCATCACCACTTCAATTTTTCTTTAAAAAAACACCTATTTTCAACATATGGTTTACAGCGTGGTCATTTTCAACTTCAGCATTTTTGGAAGAGAATTTTTTCACAGAGAATGTGAAAACAAGATTTTTCTCTTGTAATGAAAATCTCTATAGCTGTATTAATCATAATGAAATCATCTCATTAAATAAGTGATGGGCAGTTTTTATTTTATAAAATCTTAATGCAATTGTCTCTGTTTTATGCTTTTTTTCTCCCATTTGTAATTGCTACTTGCTGCTAAGCAGTGTCCTAGATATTTTATCAATATTATGCTTTAGAGCAGAGTGCAGAGGTCCCTAAGAAAAACATCTCAATCCAAAGAGTATATCCCCCAATAGATGGGGAAACATTTCATGCTCTTTTTTGTGAGGTTTTTTTTTTTCTCTTAATGTGCTTCAAGACTGCAGTCTGTCAAATTATTCAAGCCAAATGTAGGAATCTAGTCTTGATAAAGCTCCTGCTCTAATGTATTGTGAGGTGAGCTATTAAAGCAGTTCTCACAGTTCTTGCTTCTGGCTTTGAACCTGAGGCTCCCAGTTCAGTAGAGCATGGTTATACTCCTGGAGCATGAAGCTGGAAGCAGCCATCAACACTATGAAGCAGTTTCTTGTTATTTTAATAGTCAGTAAAAAGCATCATAAATATAAATTTTGAAGTGGAACATTCATCATATCTTGGTTTATGCTACTGAAATGTTTTCAAGAACTCAAAAAAAAGAGTTCTTTTTAGTTCTCTGAACAAAGAAAAATATTCCCCCAAACATTCAGAAGTTATGGAATGTATGTTTATGTTAAATTATGTAACGAAACAGAGACAATTCTGGGAAAGGGAGCTTTAGCAATCTTTCAGGCCTCCCAACCACGTGGTACAGCCCTAAGGCAACTCTGGGCAGCAGAAAATAAATGAGAGCCCTTGTCAGAAAGAGTTTATAATCCGTGGGCCTTCACCAGAGCTGAGCAAACGGAATCAGAACATCACCAGGAGCCCAAAAGCGTTGTTGAGAAAGCGTCAGTTGGAAATTTTCTGAATTAGAACTGAATGAATGATAAATTTTTTACTCCATTTAGTTCACCGGCAGTTAAAAGAAGAAAGAAAAGCAGTTCATGCAGGTCTCTGCTACTCTCTGGCTGCATAGGCAGGAGAAATTGTGAGCTATTTTTAAAGCTGGTAAAATTTGTCCTGTGAGGGTTTATCCAAAATAGAAGTCCTCAATTTTCTCAAGGAAACTAGGTTAAAAATAGCTCCTGGTCAAATAAGCAAGACAGAGGAACATTTTAAAAAGATATTTGGAACATTAAAAATAAGTATTTATCTCATAAAAGTATTAAAATGGAATCTTTTGACTACTGGGGAAAATTTTGTTGCCCATTTTCCTCACATCTAACGTGTTCAAGTCACATAATTTATCAAACTAGCACAGTCACAAAGATTTTTGTCCAATTCTACAAAGCATCTGCGCTTCTGATGTTTGGAGTGGAAAAATTTGACTTGCAACAGTCAATTAAGTGTTTTCTTAAGAAACTTAATGTTTTTCAAATTACCCATCTCTTATGTCTCTCCTTGTATTTCTTCCTTCTTTGTTTTTGGAATTGTTTTCTCACCATTTGGGTGTCTACCTCCTTCCTCCTATCTGGTTTTTGGTCTCAGAGAACCAGTTTGTGACTCACACCCTGTTCCTTTTTCTGTGGCCAGCTTTTGCCTCCTCTGATATATTTGCTGCCTTTACTATTTCCTGTGTTCTTGTTGTTTTGGTCTCAGCCCTTGCACATTTGTCATTTTAGCTGTCTTTGACCTACAATCACCATTCCTACTTGCTCTCTGATGAAGACTTGCAGCTCTCAATTTTCCTGCTTTTCTTGTGCCCTTTTTCCTCAGCATCTGTGTTGCTCCACTCCTCAACATTTCAGCTAAGGGACCTGAAAGATAATTGAAACAAGGTGACACTTACCCCTCAGGATCTGTCCTGCATCCTGACTTTTGTGCTTTGTTAAGAGAAATTACACATCACTGTTAGTGCTGCCAGTGTCAGAACAAAGGTGTCTCTTCAATATTTATCAGGGCATTATTTGTGGGAGGTGTGGGGCAGAGATGAAGAACAGCTGTCAATTAAAGTTTGTACTGATCTGACATCCTGATTAATCTTGCTAGAATTTAACCCTGAAGTTCTTGGTGTCACTGTCTACCATGACTCCAGAGTCACTTCTATGATCTGCCTGCTGAGTTCTGCTGAATTTTGGACAAGTCCATGTATCCCATGTGTTCCAAGAATAAGTGAATATATCTTCAGCTCAGCATTTGTCATGGAAAATCACACTGAATGCTCTGTATAATCAGCATTAACAGTACTCTCTGGTGTATTTACTTACATAAATTTTATATCAAGCCTCATCAGAGCAGATGACCTTAAACTTAAGTGCTGTTGTTGCTGTACTGCAAGAGGATTAAGGCACTTTAATCTCAGGCTATTGTCTATCCTTTGTGATCTAATGAGTGTATTTTATTACTGATCTTAATACATTTGGAATGGTGAGTTTATGAGATCATTGTATGTACTTAATGACAGCACATCACTAATCATATGCCCTCTTTTTGACTTAATTAAATATTGATGTTTTACGGCAACCTGGCAAGTATAAGATTTTCAACCTTGTCAGACTTTGAGAGGTTAAGGGGAAAAAGAAGCTGTCATGACTATAAAAAAAAGTATTTAAGGTGCACTTCTTCAGCAAAGGTGCCAATTCCACATTCAATCCAGTTTCTGACTAGAAGGAAGTTACTGGGATGATGATTGGATTAAGGATGTTTAATAATTTGAGTCTCTTCATTCAGACAAGTAATACAGGTGGTGAATTCTCAAGAAAAAGAAAAATTAAGGACTATTTCTTCACCTACTCACCTGCGAAGGGATGTTTGATTTTTTCCCAGACAGCCTCTCTGTGCTTGACAGAGGCATAAAAAAATCTATGTCTGCCTTCTCAGCTCTTTTGCTGAGGTTTTAATTCTGAAATTTGATCCCAGCAACTGGACACCAAATCTAGGAGGGAAGAGAGAAATGGTGCAGATGATGGGTATTTCATGGCTGGGTGGCTACCTATGGGAGCACCCAGAAAAAACCAAAAAAAAGCCACTGCAAGAGGGGGTTGAAGTTCAAGTACCTTCTTCCTTCTCTAGTCAACCCTTGCCCAGCTAAATATCACTTATCACACTACCAACTATGTCTCTGTTACCATGGTGAGGAATTTGATATTATACCTTGAAGGTAAGTAAGATTGTCTGGAATCAATTTCAAAGGGAATATGTTTGGATATTTTGATTCCTCTGCATAGAGGAATCATAGAGGCACAAATGCTTACAGATGTGTGTACAGATAGATTTGCATTATGTGCCAGTGCTGACTCTAGCCCCGAGTCTCTATTATCACCTCATGTAATTGATAACCTTCCCTTAGAGCTCTAAAAGGCCAACTGTATTTGTCTGAAATGCTATGGTCTTTTTGACCTAACTATTGACCAAAGTGATCTATAGCAACATATATGACTTCTAGAGAAGATATGTAACAGGGCTATATTTTTTGTCCCTTCCTTCATATAACACTCACAATATTTTCTTTCCAGTGTACATAAAAAAACCGCTAAAGTATTTTACCATTTTGCTCTAGCTTTAGCCAATATTAAATGAAATATATTTTGGCCAGCACAGAGCCAACAGGAAAAAGGTCAGTTTACACATTAAAAAAAATTGGAAACTGGTCTTTGTAACATGAACACATCAAACATATTTCACAGCATAAAAACTGCTATCACTGGAAAATGTAAGCATAACAGATGTGTTTATTTAGGTAATTTTCAACTTAGACTGTGAATATAGATTACAAGTCCAAGAAGAATAGTACAGATAGTATTTTACTTTTGTTTAGCTTACCTTGACATTTCTTATATCTAATTACTGGTGTATCAAATGAGATCAGCATGCATACGTAAACAATTAGAATCAGGATAAAATCCCTGATTATACTTCTTTTTTTTTTTTTTTCTATTCATTTTGAATACTAAAAGACCTTAAGGTAATACTTAAGTCCCTTAGGCAACAGGCTACATCTGTGGCATAGAGAAACCCTTGAGCACCGCTAAACAACTCCAACACCAGACTACAGGCACTACTTCGTGTGATTCACACCTAGGAGCCAGATTACTTTGCTTCACCTTCCAGTGGGCAATATTAGATTACAGGTCCAGGTTTTCTAGTCCTGTACAGCTACCAAAATTGCTGCCATGTGTAGCATAATTCTGCTATCTTGGGGAAAAAAACAATAAGCCATTCTTCTTAGACATGCTATGATGCCCTCAGACCAAACAGACTGAAGTATTTCTATTTTATATTTGTATTTATATATATGTATTTAGTATTTGTCAACATGTGATATCTGACAATATATTTGTTTATATATATTTATATTTTATATTTCTATAGGTAGATGAATTGGTGGTAAAAGGCTGGTGTACTAACAAAACTAAAATTTGATTAAAGAAGGCACTTTTGCATTAGCCCTATTACTTTGAAATCAGCAAAATACTGACCATGACTTTGGTGGGCTTTGGGTCTGTCCCCATTCCTTGTTCTACTGCATGGTCTGGCTTAATGCTGGCATACAGCCTAGCAGTCCTACAAACACTGCAAATTGTTTTCTAGCCTACAGGATTTCTATATTTGTTCTTCAATGTTCTTGCCTTTTCTGATGTTAAATTTTCACAAACAACACTTTATACAAATCTAACGGTTTGGTTGGTTTTTTTGGGGGTTTTTTTGTTTTTTTTGCCTGAGGTCTCTTTTTGCGTAGTAGGGATCAGGACGCTCGAAAGGCAATTTCTTCACATTATTCTCTCCATCCAGACCACTGGCTTAATTGCTAGGGCCTTTTGTAAGCCTCTGTCCATCCATCCCCTTCCTTCATAAACTAGAGTTGTGCCAAGGCGAAAAGCCATGAGAAGAAGTATTACCATGTTTGTATGTCTGCAATGTAGGAAGCCTCCATCTTAACATAAGCCACTGTAGTAATTACCTGTGTCTAATATTTCAACTGTGTATATTCTCTGGATAAGGCATTTTTGCTTCTTGGCATTTCTTGGCTCTTGTGGTTAGCACTTATAAACCACGGACTTTTAGTTAACAAGATGTGTGAAGGGATTCTGAGGAGCATTCATTAAGAATTTCACAATAATGTTAGAAACCGTAGCCAGGGAAGCAGCTAATTTAATTTTCCTTGATCAAATATGCTAAGACAGGGGATTATTCTTAAACATAATTGTTCCCCAGGGAAATGAGGAGGGGAAAAAAAGACAGGGATGGGGTTACATGAACACCCTTCCCAGAAACTGGTTTTATGGTGTGCATTCCTACTCTCTAGTTTTTACTCTCTATTTTTTACTCTCTAAGTCTCCAGCTGAATTGTATGTAGTCTGTCTTTATCACTGATTGTTGTCACAGACAGCGAGCAAGTCAACCACAGAGGATGTGGAATAAGAACCAAATAGGGCAAAAATGAGTGTAAACACATATTAATTCCTCCAGAGTACCTGGAAGCTAAGTAGCACATGTCCATCACACTCTACCCTCATTATATCAGCATCTTTGAAGTTGGGCATTTTTAAAATTAGAGGGTATAGTAAATGAGGATAATTACAATATGTTTCAATTATTTGGAATCCAAAGCTAGGTTAGTAACCCTGAAGTTAAAACAAAGAAACTGTGTAAACAGTCTTTGTGCAGTCCAGTTTCCCATGCAAAAATTTACTTCAGTAATTTTTATATAGCCATTCCCTTTGCCCCATTCTGTTAAATTCTAATCTGCCATAGCAGTCTCAACCTATGTTTTATGGGGTTTGTAATCTGATAATGCATATGCTGCATGCTAAAACTTAGAGCTGAATCATATAGGCTCCAATCCAGTGGGGGTTTCTTCCTATTTCCTTCCCCAAACGCTCTGGAAAAATTTCCAGTTAACAGCTTTCCAAGGCATCAAAGAATAAAAATTAAAAAAAAAAAAAAAAAAGGCTCAACAACCCCAAATTCTTCTCCTCAAGTAGAAAATCTCTTCCAGAAAAAAATGCTTAGAGATTTTTAGTGTAAACTAAAACTGGACCATGTGTATAATTTTAAGCAATCTGAAAATTTGCCTGAAAATTAGTTTTGATGCTCAATTACAAGATCATGTGCAAGTTGTAAAGCAAAGCCTTTCAGTATTGGCTTGTTTTAAAGCAAGTGTTAAAGCTTTTGCTGAAGGACACACTCAAGAATATATTCTAGCAGAATATCTTTCTGCTAGAGAAAGCTAGCAGAGCTGAAATAGAGCTAGAGGAAAAGGTTAGGCAGAATTCCTGAGAGCTGTAAAAAGTCCCCAAATAACTACAGAGACATCAAAATGTCATCAGGTTGTTAGACTTCAAATTATAAACAGGTGATTCAGTGATGTGATGCAGAAGCAGTCCAAGTCCCTGAATTTCAGACCAGGAGTATTTTCATTATTTACTCCTAATTATGTCGAACTATGAACTACATTTCAATTAAGCTTATCCTGAACTCTGTCTCCTCTGAAACTTCTAGAGTCATTAATCAGACACTCCACAAGCACAATATTATCAGAAATATAAGTTGCTTTTGGCCTTCCTTCTGCTTTTTGAATGTTTCCCTGCACATCTGTAGGTGTGTGGCTCCCTTCCAGCTCAGCTGCTGTGCTGAGTCGAGCTAAAGGTGGAAATATTCCCTCTGGTGAGTAGGACACGAGGGAGCTGCCCACACCCTGAGGTGCAGCAGCCCTTCTCCTAGAATATGTTTTGAAACTTGAGCTGCCTGTGCGGAGAACCCCCTGCTAGGGTCATCTGGGGGACGGGATGTGACATTTCTTGATGAAGAAACAAAAAAATCATTTGCACTCAGTCTTTGGATTTGTATCATCAGAGCCCCTTTTTGTGCATGGCCTACAAGAGCAGATGTAGTTAAATTACAGCTTTTGAAACTGGTGTTGCCTTTGAGCTGTTCCTGAGTGGCTCCTCATGGGAAGAGCCTTGTGTTTCTGGAAGCAGGGCTGTGGGGAGGAAGGAAGCCTAAGGCATCTGAAACAGTTCCCTAACTGTGCTGGGACACAGATCTTTGCTCAGTGAGCTGTGGAGAACACCTGGAGAACCACTCTCAGTTTTTGCCAATTAATTTCCCCCAGAGGTCCCTCATTTTGAGATTTTTAAGATATGTGGTATGCCCCCAGGGCCTTTCAGCCCTTCAGCCTTGTGGATGTTTTTGTTATGAGCTGCAGCCCTGGGACAGCAGACCATCCTGGTGTTAGAGAGCTCCATATGCAGATGCTTCCCAACTGTGGCCAAATGGGAGATTTGCTGTGGTTCTCTACAGAATTAAGGTCTAGTCTCACTGACTGAAATTATTTTGTGAAAAGACTGAAGGATTGGTTTCTCCTACTAAAACTGCCAGATATGCTGCTGTTTGTTGATGATTCTGAAGTGCTCAAAATACAGAAGTCACTTAACAAGTGTGGCTGAGGATTTATGAACTCTGGATTTGTAGCTGAGACAACTTCTCTGAATCACAGGAACTTTTCAAGGAGAGTTGAAATAAATTCTTCCACATTCTTTATTCTTCCCTCTTCCTTAGTAACCTGACAGCTGAAACTGCCAAAGGAGGCAGAATCAGATTGGCAAGATTCCTGTGGAGCTTGGTGTTTCTATTCCCTACTTCCACATGTGCAGAGGCAGAACCTTGAGGCCAAAGAGAAGCAGGATTTCATCCTGTGTTTCTTAGGGTATGGATCTGAAAATTTTCCGTGAGCAGCTAGGTAATGACGTTACTGTGCAACTATTTTAAGAATCAAGAAGGCCATGTGTAAAGAAGGAGGAGAAGGTAGGTATGTGGTAAACAACAGTAGTTTGCAGTAAAACACTATGTGGTATTTGGAAGAATTATTGCAAGGAAGATGTGACCAATATGGAGGTTTCTGAGCCCTAGAATATAGTGTAGGATAGTCTAAATGTTGTTTTCATTCTTAAGTTGTGGAGTTGGATGTCCAGACCTCTCAGCTGAACTGTGCCAGGGTCCTTGCTTGACGTTGGAAAACTCACCTAGGTCAATATTTCAATTCTGCCAGGTTTTCTGAGTGCCTGTTCAGGTAGTCACAAAGGCTGTTTCTTTCCTTGCCAGGGGACAATATGTACAGCTCTGTCTGACATATTGCAATCTCTAGCTTTTCAATACCTCTTAAAAATCCATATAAGGAACTTTATAACTGAAGATTCTAACTGAGAAGTCCTTGAAGAAAACAATGATTCTTGTCTTTCACACTGAGGTACAGCTTGTTTTTATAATCATCATGAAGATTAATTAAGTCATCTTTTACCTGCTTTGGGAATCTCAGAAAGATTAATAATAATTCATCATTTTTGAAACTCTGGGATACATTTAACATGATGTTTGACAGGTTTTCATAATGTATGATTAATCAATTAGAAATTTTGTACTTATGCATGACACTACATGAATATTTCTCTGATCTTTCTCCAATACACTTGTAGACACAGGGTTCTTGTACAGTAGTTGAAAAAAAAGAAAATCTTTTCATTCAACTTCCACTTATGAAAGGTTTAAAAAAAAAGCTTTGCGTTCCCTAATAAAAGAAAAAAAATCCATCTGTCTATCAGGAAATCTGATATGTGCTACACTTGCTAAATCCCCTTTTCAGTGAAACAGATTAAGAGACCTTATAGAAAAATGTAAGTGAAAAAGTGGGATAATAAACTGCATGCTTTAAATAGAAGATAGGATTATACTTACTGCTCTGGAAAAAAAATTCATCTTTTGTACCGTGGAAAAAATAGCAGCTCATACACACTTCAAACCTTTATTCTGGACCTGAGCTGTCTACCAGTTTAATGTTCTTCCTTAAAATTGCCATGGGATTTCAATGGACAGAGCTCACACTTCATTCTTTGAAATGTGGATGAAACTTCAGCAGGCACCAGTGACATTCACATCTGTACACCAGAGGGTAGGTACTGGGTTTGAATGCCTCTTATTAGTCATAATCCACAAGTAAGATCCTAGATGAAAATAGATCCAAAACCTAGAAGTACTCAAAATGGTTCTGGATCCAAGGGAGTTTTGAGCCAATGAACTAAAATCTGTACACCAGATTTGGTAAACAAAACTCTCTTTCTATTTTGAATCTTCTTTCCCCGTTTCAGTTTGGCACGGATGGAGGTGAAAAAGCAAACAATTCATCTGATACTAAGTCTAGTAGAATAGCTCAAGATGGCTGAGCAAACACCAGCTAATGGAAAAAGGAATGTGATTTGTTGACAAACACTTCAGTTAACACATGCAAAATGTGTGCTTATGCATTCCAATTTAGTGCTCTCAATGGTCCATTTGAGGGAGAAAAGGCAATAGCAGTGAAATTAATCATACTGGTGCCTGTCTACCTGAACTTTTTGGCATATTGCAGAACTTTATCTTCAGTGAAATTTGGCAAGGGATTCTGATTTCAGTGAAATCATCTATTTTGCAACATGCTCTCCCCTTTCTTATTATTTTTTGGCATGTAGCACACTTGGAGAATAGAAGGTCAGATAAAAATATTCATTAGTTACCTAAAAATGGTTACAGCATCTGACAAGGAAGAAATCAAGTCACAAAAATCCCTTCCAGAGCAGACTGTGAAAGGCTGCGCTTGGTGCCAAATGAGAGGCTGGTCAGACCTATGTTTAGAAACTCATGATAAGTTCTAAACACAGTTTGATGAAAACCTGATGCAAGCCTCTCCTTTCCCTGTCATCCGTTGACATTAAACTGTGAAGTTGCCTGTGATGTCAGTTCTGAATTATTCCCTCTTGATTGCTGACTCAAAGGCTGGATACTAATGGAGAACCAAGATTTTTAAGGTTCATCAGGGAAGGCATTATAAATCTGAAAAATATGCATAACTCTGGCTGGAGTACACTCACATGACTTTTCTGTACTCTGTTAACTATTCTTTAGCAATAATTTTGCAAGAGGCCTATTTTCCAAAGGCTTATTTCTTTTTGGTTTTGTCTTAGTGCTCTGTCCATGGAGAAGGAACATTGGCATGAACACAGAAATTCTTTGCCTGAGTTTAAGGGAAATTTCATGTGGGAAGGACACTGGCCACTCTACACTAATAAGAAAACTCCAAGACAATGTTAAAACTACTTTAGGGAACTTTTGAATATTTGAAATATTCAGAGGAATAAAGTCAACTGCAGTGATGAGATTTTGCTCTTGAATGTCCTCAGATGAAAACCGTAAAAGTCACTGCAAAAAACCCCTCTGGTCCTGTGAGACACATGCTCTTAGCATTGACTCCATGGGCTACTGTTTGATTAAAGCTTTAACTCTGTGTAACTGCAGTGGGGTCTTGACCAGAACCAGACTGGAAGTTCAGGCTTGTCTTCTACAGAGAACCAAAGGCAGGGTGCCTTTGCCTCAGTCTTGTTCCTAGGACAGTTTTCTTATTTGAGAACCTGCTGCTGTTAAAACCTCTGCTCTCCCTTGCTCCCCAGGCTTTTTCTTATCAGGTTATCTTCTCTTTTCAAGAGAAGAGTCTTATCTGTCCCTATTTTCTCCTGTTCTAGCTGTTTCTTCAACTAATAAACAAAGCAAATCAATCTCACAGTAACTATTCCAATAAGCAGGTCAGCATTCAGCATTTGTAATTATTATAGGGCATTTCCAAATATGTTCACGTTCAACCCACGCTTTTCAGTTTTGGCATACTTTCTTAATGTTGGAAGCATTTCACAGATATTAGCTGGTTATACTTTCCAAGGAATCTGGTGCAGTTAAAATAGTATCGTTTCCACTAAAAGTAAACTTTTATCCTTTTCTTCTTTCCTTTGTTATTAGAAGAGGTGGCACTCTGTAGAATTTTAAATACAGATGTGATGTAATTTTGAAGGAAAGGTACCTCTTTAAAACTTCTGAGTGTCTCACACACTGTGATAGGGTGGTGATTTAGGAGAAGAATATTGGAATAAAACCCAGAATGAGGAATTAGCCTTTGGAGGAGTGTGTAGTGCTGAATAAGTGGGATGAGGAGAAGAAACAGAGAGAGATGCAGGGAAAAATGCCAACTAAGAAATCAAATGCTGATGAACTATGAGAACGAAACCAAATCTAGGGAATTATAACAGGATGAGAAAAGAGAACAGCAAAAATACTCAAATACTTGAAAAAACAGTAATCCAATTATGTAAAAAAAGTGTGGAGAAGAAAAACAGAGATGGAACAGAAGTTGTCAGACAGACTTTAGACAGTAACAGGAGCAGGACAAGAATGGAGTGAAATAGGAGGGAGTAAGTTAAAACCAATCACAATCAGCATAGAATTCAACTGTCTATCTGGTATTTATGGGAAAGCATCCATAAAGATCATGGAATAGATATTATCCCATAGGATTCTAATTTTATTTCTTGGTTCTTACTCTAGTATAGTATATCTGCCTGACAGAGTGCAATGGTTTCAAAGAGAAGGAAATTGAATGATCCTTTACTGATTTTCTGCATAGTGAGAAACCAAATGTGGAACTTTTCTGCATGGTGAGTGGCCAAACATGGAACCTTTCCATCCTACTTTCTCTCCAGACTCTCTGTGCAACAAAGACTCAAACCATCCTGGCTGATGTTGGCAGAAGGAAACAAAACTTGACGAGCTTTTTTGTAAATGCTAAATTATCCTTGTTTTCCTATTATATGGCTAACCCAGACTGAAACCTTATTGTACATCTTGGACATTTCATAAACTAAATTTCCAGTCCATCTCATGATGGAAGTACAATCAAGCTACAGTCTTTTGAGGTAATTTCTGTTTCAGGGTGAGGTATTTCTTCACACTAGTCTGTCGTAGAGAAGCCTGCATTGCCAATATCACCCACCCAGCAAAAATTTCAGTCCTTTGCATGGCAAAACAGTGTTTTTGGCAAAAGTGCCCAAGCATGGGGACAAAACCCCTGGGCCAGGCTGCACAGCACCCCTCAGTGTCTGTGAGAGCAGGAGAGGAGTGTGGGGCTCCCAAGTTTTCCCACGTCTGAGCCTGTTGCCTCATGAGCCAGCTGTCCCACTCCAGGTCCTTTTCACTGGGTGAGTCAACATGCAGGTCATGCTTATGACCAGAGAGCTTGAGTCTGAGCTCTGCTCTGGTTTGACATCAGTAGTATCAAAATTTGTTCTTTACCCTGTTTACATTTATTGAACGAAGACTTTTGCACTTTGTGAGATTGAAGCATCAAAGTTATTGTTGAACAGGCTAGTGGGACAAAGTGCTCTGCTGGTGGAAATCCACCCAAACCGAAAATTGCATCAACTAGAAACTGAACTCAGGCTTTCAGTTTATTTCAGTCAGGTGCTGCGGAGCTGGCCTTGGTGAGTGAGCAAGAGAGGGGAGAAATAACCCAACAAGGTTCTCAAGTTCTGGTAAAACTTGTTCTGTCTTAAGGACTAAATGTAGAACTTAATGAAGCCAACAGAAATCTCAGCAAGCATCAATCAACTCTGGATCATAAAACTACTCACATGTTCATTTACTGACTCAAGAAAAATCCAAAATAATGATGCAGTTGTGGGTAAACCTTGCCTCTTCCCCTTTCACTGCTGTCAGAGCAGGCTGCCTTTAGCAGATACTTTATTTGGTGCTTAAAAAGAGAATTAATAGTACACAGATTGGGCCAGAAATTAATGGTTATTTCCATCATAACTGCCATACAACACTCATAAAGGCTCCAGTTTTAATAGCTGTGCTTCGGTATGGCAATGTAGTGGTTTTTTTATAAGATATACAAAAATAGAATATTTTATGAGAAGATTGACACATCATACCACCATTGTGTTCGAACCAGAAATACAATATCTTCTCTGAGATTTTTCAGGACTCTGTTGCTGGATCTTTGAACTATATTATGTCCAAACTTTGTGTAAACAAATTCATTTTACTCCAATTCAGCCTGGCATTATAAGGGTCTTGAGGGAGGAAAATGGGATAGTATTGTAGCACAATGATTTCCAGATATATTTTTAGCCTATTTTCCTCACAGCAATGTAATTTGCTGTAGTTGTGTGCGTGTGTCTGGAACTTTATTGTTCACAGCTATAAAAGAAAGATACTGATTAAAAACCCCATAATTTACACTGAATGTCTGAAATCCATATTAACTTCAACATCAGTGAGGAGATAAATCTGCCACTTAAAATCTTAATGGTAGTGTTTCAGAAGATTCTGAATTGTACGCAGAGTATTAGCAACTGTAGTCATTATTAGCATGAGAGAAGTAATTTTCTTTTTGCTTTTGTGCTTTAATTTTATTGATTAGGCACAATTATGAAGAAATTGCACTGAATCGTAAAGTTGAGGGTTAGATATTTAAGAACTGAAAATATTTACAGTGTGTCAACAAGGATTCATGCAGGATTCCAAACTGCATGGTGTGGTAACTTGCTCATAAACTGGGAGAGAAATCACAAAGATGCACATTGCCAGAGCAAGGCACAGGCTTTCCTGATGTTCTGAGATGGCTTCAGAAGAGTGGTGCTGCTGAATCCATGTGCACTTTACACATGCTGATGGCTCAAATGAACATTCTCATGCATCCAGGACCAAAATGGAGCAGACTGAAGATGTGGAAAAATGTTTCCACACTCAAATCCAGTTGCAGATTTTAATATCAGAGGCTAAAATTTCTAACTTTCCTGCCAAGAAAGTATTTTAAACTGCAAAATATGAACTGAAAGTCAATCCCAGATTATGGGCAGCTGGAATATTTTTGATGAACAACACTTAAGCCATCATTTACATCATTGACAAACCATGGTGGAAAATGTGTATGGCCTTTCCATTTAGTCAAGAGAAGAATCTAAAATTTCTCTTTCAATCAGCTTGTTAGCTTGAAGCCAGGTCATCTTGGGGGCTTCTGCACAGAAAGGGGCCTTTGGCACATGTATCAGCCTCTGCCCAAGCAAGAGAAAAGAAAGACAGAAAAAGTGTTGCCATGTTATATTTTATACAGTTGTTTCAGGTTTCTAAGCCATTTCTCTGCTGTGTTTGTTTGTTAAAGATCTGATTTGAGAGATATTGGATTGAGTGGATTTACTAGTCACCTCCAAGTCTGATGGATCACAACCTGGCCACCTATTGTGCATAGCACTGCTAAGAGAAGATGAAGAAGGAAAATCAAAGGTGCAATGCTATGGCAGCTTGCATTACAGGATAACAATAACAAGGAATACACAGTCTGCACAGCTTTACTGAAAACTACCAAAGCTCCTGTTTCAAATAAAATCTGGGCTAGATTCATGGTGTTTTGAATCACGCTTTTTTACAACTTGTTTCATGCTGGCACTTTGAGGTCCCACATTAGATTATCTCACAGTTCTTGTGGCAATAAACTAAACTGTGTATGTATTTGAAAATGCTTTGTGTTTGGGGTGTCTGGCAAAGAGGACTGAGTGACCAGTTTTCTTTATCACAGATATATTGGAGTCTTAAGATTTCAGCGAAGGGTAGGCAGCAGGCTTTCATTTCCTGTTGTTGTTGTGGCAGTTTTCTGCACAACCAGTTTGAAACATCTCAGCACAATTGATAAGGCAGAAATGTTTCCATTTTTGATGTGCTGAAGCTAGTGCGTTTTTGATAAAGACTAGTGGAGGAATTTTCACTCACTGGAAGCCAGTACTTGTTTAACTGACAGAAGTCAAAAGTTTATTTCAATATTTAATACCTGGATCAGGGTCTGAGAGTCCACTGCTGAGTTATACCTGTATGCCCTGCTGCTATAGGTGATATAAAGGAGAAATCATAATTGCCCTGGGGAGATTCCAGCCATCACTAGTAGTTTATTGGCATAAACAATCTCATGAAGAAAAAGTGGTCTTTTCTTGTAGGAGTGGTTAAGACAGAGAGATGAGGGATGGGATGGGACGGGATGGAATAATACAATACAGTATGATACCATGATGGTCACCTCTTCAGAAGCTCAGCAATGTCTGCCACAGGTTGAAACAGTCTCTTAAGCTTTATTACACAGGACACGTGGCTTAGAATTCAGAATTTTGGGGTTTTATATTTGTCTTTTTGACTGTTTAGTGGGTTGTTCAGATTGCTGAACTTTATTTTCAGTGAAGGAGGAAGGACTAGCTTTTAATCTCCTACTGTAGTTGACAACTGTATGGCAATGCCTTTTAAAAAAATTCCCTTGGTTTGTGGAGGGAGTGAAACCCCTAAAAAAGGACTGAGCAATTTTTTCTTTAGTGGGTGGTTCTAGTGGTTCTCTCTGATGGCGCTGATCTTTGGAGGTTGGCTGGAGGTCATGCAGCATGGAGACTGAGCCACAAATGAGTAAAGCATTGGTGTAAGTAAAATTTGGGAGCAGAGAGGCTGAACCTTCAAGATTTTCTTCAGAGGTCAAGGGAAAGAATTATGACTGGCCAGGGATCAGTGACTCTATGGCCAACATGGCTGTTATATAATTAACAGTAAGAAAAATGGCTGGAATATAACCATGAAGGAAAATTATCTGCATCCAGGCCATGTTCAGAGACTAAGGTTCCTGAATTAGCCTATTATAATCTTCACTCCTGCCTACATTACTGAGACTTTGATGTAAGAGCAATCTAGGTCCCTCTGAAAACTTGAGTTGCTTTCTCCATACCTCCACGTCACCTGTTAGGCGTAGGTGAGAATGACAGTGAAAGAATAGACTGCACTGGTGCAGAGCCCCGGGGACTGTGATATTGACATGCTTTTATCAGCAACCTGATCTGGTAAAGAGTTCCTGAAAGTCTCTGCATTGTGGGAAGGAATTAAGTTCTGCAGCAAAGAGATGCGTGTTCTGTCTAAGTCTAAAAAAAGGAGGAAGAAAACCACATCTGAAATGCTTCACTGCATAGCATGTTTCTCCTCATGCCTTCAAATCAACAGTTAACATGAAAATGCAAGTATGCTGGAAATATATTGTCATGTCAACTCCAGAATTTAGCTTTATTTAGAGTTATAAAATGTTTATTTGGCCCACAGCTTTTGCACAATGAAATACCAATATTGGAAAAGGGCTACCTTTGTTAAGCATTTTAACTGAAAACTGGCACATAATGAGTCAGGTCTTTACATATTAGTACTTTCTAGAGCTAAATTTACCAGAGCTGCATCATGGCAGCCTTTCAGGGATTACTGAGGTAAGAAGAAGGGAGTTTTAGGTGCCTCTGATATCAGTTGTGAGTGGTCTGTCCCTGGCCAAACAAGAGAGGGACAATTCTCAAATAGAAACCCAGCTCCTGCTATCCTGGCAGCAATCAGAATGAATGGATTGGAGAGCTCACCAAGGGCTGCCTTTTCATTTATTTACTTCACCTATACCACTACATCTTCCTGAGCTCCCTGGAAATATCTGTTCATTGTATCCTCCAGAGTTCCCATTATCATTGTGTTTGATACAGATGCACAATGAAAGGAATCAAAGGAAAGATGTTTGTGTATACAATTTTTTGTGTAGCTTATTGAGCAATTCACAGGTAAACATGTTCCTTGAAATTTTGCAGAAGCTGTGGTATAAAGTGAATAAGTAAGGTAAGTAGAATTCTATTTTAGGAGAGATTTTTGCTGCTTAGGATCCTGAATTAGAAAAACAATAATTCTGAAGAGGAGGGAGAAGATGTGTGATGAAAACACAAACCAGAAAAAATCACCTTAGATATATTTGTACACATATTTATCAAGAGAGTCTTTTGCCTTTTTAGGATATATCCACTTCTTTTGAACAATTTCCTCAATATGCCAGAATGACTTATAAACATTGCCAAAGTGTCTACTATTCTGCTTGCGACTGCCATTTCAATGTAGCTCTTTGCCCACATCCATGTAAATCTGCATATAAGTGCATACACATAACTTTTACATGTCAATGTAAGAAATGCATACAACTGTATGATGTCTAGCTGGCAGTTTGTGTCACTCAAAAGGAATATAAAAAATACATTTCTTCATGGAAAACATCAACAAATGTGTGAATGTTGAAAGTGACACTTAAAATAGATGGCAGACTTTTTTTGTTCTTCAAAATCAGTTTAAAAAAATACCCTCAAAATGCTTTGACAAAATGCAGCTGCTCTGTGGAATTTGTAGCACTATATTGAAGTATTTGAATTTGAGTCTGGGTGGCATCACAGACATTTGTTTCCCATTGATTTAAAGTTTAAAAGCAAAATCCTTTGAAAACGCCTCCCATACCGAGGGTCTAAAAGAATGGTTTGAAAGATCCAAATGTCAAGCTAGAATCAAAACAAATTTGAGGAAGCAGATCCTTGAAGGCAGAAGAAAAAAGAGCATTACCATTGCAAGGCAGTTCAGCTATAGTCACATTTGTCTGTGCATTTGCAAAGCTGGTTTATACTGCGTATGCTAATCCTGTGTAGAGCTTGATCTCTCAGTAAATGGACAGCGGAGAACTGATAGACTGGGCAGAGGATTCCTGTCATTACTACAGTGCTCCCCACTGCCCACTACAGTGGAGCAATCAGCCTTTCCACTGGTCCCTTCCACTCAGCACACCAGATACCACTGCCCTGCCTGTGATTGCCTGGTGAATTTGCCCTTCTTCAGAGCTCCAAGGAAGGTGCAGCCCTGACTGCATAGAACACCTGAAGCACAGCACGAGGTTTCTTTCCATTCCCCGGCACAGCACCCTCCCTGACTATTTTCTTTTCTTCAAAGAAAATTAGCTTCCAATTATTTCACAATCTGGACATTTTTTGGGCCATGCCAAGGTAAAGGAAAACTTGCCAGCAAAGTTTGTGTTTCATCTTTCTCTGCATCATCAGCTTATGAACCTGCTTTTTGTTTGACTGGAAGCTCTGTGGATTAAGCAGATGTGATTTAGCAGTGCCTTGTACTAACAGCTCAGAGCCAGTAACTGACTATATCTTCTAGCTTTGTTTCCTCTTACTAAAGAGCTTATTATTATCATGCCACTGGTCTCTTGGGAACCACACTCCTTGTGTTCAGTTTCCAAGAGTGTGTGAAAGGAGATGAGGGAAAGAGAGAACAGCAAATAAGAGGATAAAAAGTACCTGGCACTAACAGCTGAAGGTGCATCAATTCTAAAGAGAAAAGCACAAAAGTTCTGCTGGCAGCAATGCCCAACAGTGCTTATGAAATGTCTTTTTCTACTGTTGTTGAATTAGTTAGTCATCTGAAAAAAATCACTGTAGGTTATCAGTTTATATCTTACAATAGTTAATTGAGAAAGGGGAACTTTACGTAATTGAAGAGTTCCTGTAACATAGCCTTCTATTTCTATGTTTGATATTAAACTTGCAGTATTACATTTCTAGATCAAATTTCTATAATTTGTCATCTGCAGCCTAGTACATGTTTTATAACGTTACCCAGTAACTAGCAACTGCTATATCAGGCCTTGTAATTTCTGATTGATTCAGAAAATAATTCAACATTGAGTGATAACTAAATGCAAATCCTCTTTTGGGCTTGGTACAATGCAGCTATGGTTAATAAGACTGGTAAAAGCCCTGTGAACCAGAGCCAGTGCTGACTGTTCCTAGCCCTGCTAACCCAGGAATGGCTCTGAGTAGGAGGAACCTACTTACCCAGTTCCTGTAGCCAAAGCCATTTTCCCACTGTTGAATGCCAAAATATCATATAGGAAGCTGCCCCTTTGTTCTGCATGTATTTGACCTGTTGGACTGCAGAATCGATAAGTTATTAGCTATTTGCTGAAGCTCTACCCTGCTTCAGGGACAGCCATCAGAGAGGATTCTGCCCTCTGTAGAGCAGAGCTGTGTAGGCTGGCACTTGCATTGGCATGCCCCCGAAAATGAGGAGCAGACTTGATTCTTGCTGTGCAAACATGTCAGTGACAGCATAAAATCTGAGTAAAATATTTATCTGCTAGGTTCAGTGTATGCTTGTCAGCATGAATTAAAAAAGGAAAAAGAACTTGTAGAAACATATCTGAAAGGAGGAGACATTTTGCCTACTCCTCATTCACCTGGAATATGCTGTCCTTTCATATCTGTCACTAGTTTAAAAAATATTTCATCTCATATTTATCAACAAACTTTGGGACAAATCACATCCCTTCACTTCTGTCGTTGTGAAGAGTCATAAATAATGATCCTTACCAGAATGAATAGATTTGAATATTCTATTTCTTTGAATGGTGCAGCAGACACAGCAAGCATCCATGTTGGGCTCTTCAACAATCCAGATCTTAATGGCTAATGATACTTTGACTTTGGGAAGTCAGACATGGTGGGGCCAAATAAATAGTTACAAAGAAAGTACTCAGCACTTCAAGGATTTTATTAGACGGAAGAGTGTCCACACTCTGCTTAGTTTTCAGCTCAGCTGGAGAGGGTTTCTGAAGGGTTTACACATCATCCAAATATAGACAGAAATTCACAGAGCTACAGAACAAGAGAAGACTGGGATACTCTAAAACAACTGTGCATGTACTGAGGCATCTATCTTCAGAACACAGCTGCCTCACAAGGCTTCAGAGTGCAGCAAGTAAAAATAGAAAGAGGGAGCAAGAAGGGAGATTTTGATTAGCAGGTGTAGGAGGAGTTTATTTGGTCTACTTTTGGTGGCGTTGTTCTGAGTCTGTTTTCATTTGTGTATTCCTTTATAGGCTTGTTTTTCCTCTTAATTAAGACAGAAGATTACTGAAAGCATAAATTTAGCACAGTTTTTCTTCCAAGCAATTTGTGTAATTGAATGTTTTTAAGCCTTTAATAAAATGCAAACAAAAAGCAAAACTCTAGTAATTACATTAAATTGTTGTTATCATTGCCACCACTGTTACAGGCCAATCAAAGAATGCTAAAGCACAGCCATTTTAATCTAGCTGTATCTTGACTCTCTGTCAATTCATGTAGCATTTCCTAGACATAATTGCCTCTTGCTACCACCCTGAACTTTTCTCCCCTCTTGCTCCCCAGACGTCTGGCTGCGTTCCTCACGTTATCTCTTCACCTTAATTCGGGCAGCTCCTGCAGGCAGGCTGTCCACAGTGCTGGAGCTGCTGTCGGCACCGAGCGCTGCGATGACGTGATGAGCACAGTGCAAAATGCTCTGCCAGACACCTCCTGAGGATGCCACGCTCCGTGCAGCCTGCCCTGGCAGGGTGAGAGGTTTGGGATCATCCTGACTTGCTGTCAGTGAGCACATCTTTGTTTATCTATCTGAGACTCTCCAGTGTAAGCTCCTGGTGCGTGGATCTCCCAGGCTCCCACCTGGGACCAAACCTGGGCACTCAGACATGTCCAGAACAAACACTGATTCTGGGTATCATTTTCTTTTGCTCTGGATCTGTTCAGAGGTTGAAGAGATACGCATATATTGTATTTCCCAGGAGCAGGCTGATGACTCCCAATCTGCTGCTGCTGCAGCTTGTGAATTTTGTTTTTGATACTCACTTGCCACCATTTGGATCCACTGAGCCATGCAGGGGGCAATCTGGAGAACGATTTGCAGTGTTAGAGACTTCCAAGGTACTAAAGAGCTGACATTATATAGGCATCCAAACCTTCCCTACCCTTCTTCAGGCTGAAAGGCCAGCTGGGCTACTCTGAACATACAGTCTTTGGATAAAAGTCTAAAAGAAAAAAAAAAAGCTTGGAAACTATTAAACTGTCTGTTAACACAATAGTCACTTGCTTTCATTGCCAGAAATCCGTTTTACAGGTACTTCTAGTGTGTTCAGACAGCCTTATTTCCAACTTTAAAGATGGAAGAGTGAATTAGGGGGAAAAAAAGAGCTGAAGCAGCCATAGTTAAGCAACTGTAGCTTCTTCAGGATTGTCTCTTTTCTCTGAGACTGTCACACACAATTAACGTTTGTAAGTAAAATTAGGTCAGTGTTTGTTACACTGTTTTGGAGTAAGGTGTCTGGTTACTGTCTATTAGAAATATGCATATTAAATAAAAAAAACAAGAGATAGCGCAAGTCTTACAGACAGGCCAAAGAACTTACAGATTGTAGCCCAAGTGGTCTCAGCTTTTAAAAATGTATCTCAATTTTGAGTACTGCCTTGAAACAACATAGAATAGATCATCAGTGCTGCTTGCTAACCCAAACAACCTTTCTCAGTAATTTTAAAAATTATGTTATGTGTTAATTTGGCTCCAAAATTCATGTGACATCTTTAAAATTCAGTTTCCTATTTTGCAATTTGAAGAGACAATAATACTCCATAGAGTGTTGGGAAAATGAAGTCATTAAAATTGCAATGTCTTGACAACCTCAAACCTATAGAAAAAGAAGAAAAAAATGTCAGCTCTGCTCAGTCTGCTCAATTTGTGTCCTGCTGGCTTATAAGATCCAGATAAACCAATAACAGTCCAGTCTAAACCAATCATAAGCAGTAACAAAAGTTACTTTTCTTTCTTTCAAAATGAGAAAAATATCATAATTTGGATGGAACTGAGAAGAGAGTTATTTTTGAAAACCAGTCAGGTTTGCATTCATCAGTGTAGCATGTAGCAGATAAATGCAACCCTTTCCCTTGGAATTCACTGAGGGACCCAAACTCTTATTTTGTTTGGGTTTTTTTCTCTAGAAAAATCAGACTCACAAAAGTACATTTACAACATATACAACAGTATAAAATTAAGTTATGGAAATTAACAGCAAATGCCTTTCCTGAAATAACATTTCTGGGGTTTTGTTTGTATTGGAAACTTTGTAAAATTAAAACACAAAGACTCCACAGCTTCCTTATCTGTCAATTTCCCCTTTCCAACCAATAAAGACAAAAGAAAAAACACAGAGAGAAAATTAAGTCATAGAATCAGGAAGAGAGAGAATAAAACCTAATTCTCCTGTTTTCCACAGGAATTTGTGCCAGCTTAACTCAATTTACCTGAGTGGAATTGTGTATACTTTAGAGGAGGTAAAAAGCATAGCTCCTTGCTTTGAATAGATTATGCAATGACCTTTTTACAGTTAAGTCTCCTTCTCTTAACCTATTCAATCTGGTATTTCCTTTCTATCCGTTATGATGTTGTATATTAGGGAGTAACGAGAAAGACACAGACCTCACAGTCTGGCTTTCTGTTTTGATTTGAGTTCACTCAACAAGGCTTTGTTTTCTCTCCATGGCTTTTTCTGCCTCCTTGGCTGGCTCTGCACTGCATTCGAAACACAGACCACGGTTCATTGAGCAGGAACCTTGATCTGCAGTTGTCAGAGCGGGCACACTCTGCCTGGTGTCTGATGGGTCACTGTATTGTTGTTTTTACTGCTGTCTAAATATTATGACAGAGGAAATCTTCCTACAATTGTGGATGCCTACAGCCAAGCTTAAAGTTTGCAGCAGGTAGGAATATGGAGCACGCTTTTGGCTTAGCCTGGCTGCATGGCTGCTAGTTGGTGATCTGAGAGGCTGCAGAGAGCTGCTGAGTAGCCAGGGGGGAGCTGGTTGTACACAGCACTGCCACTTCTTGTAGCCTGGTCCAGGGTCACTCAAGCATACCTGTAACCTGGGACAGGTACCTGGAAAATAGAACATGACAGTGGCTATGAGAAGAATAAAGAAGAGACAGGAGGAAGGAGGTGGGTCAATACACATCTTTCAGGCTCAGACAGATTGCTTTACTGGCTGATTTCTCAATAAAAATAGCGGGATAGCTATTTCTTACCAATGATGGATGCTAGTTTTAATACCAGTCCTAAAGTTAGGCTGAAGATATCAGGCAGCTTTTCCTTAAAACCACGACTCCTGCTCAGCCCAGGGCTGTAGCACAGAGGGGAGGGGACAGGTTTTTCTGCAGTTAAATGCCTACAAATGGTATTGAAACTGGTTCCAGTTTCTCATGTTGATAAGCAGACAACAATGAGCTGGAACCATGAGTTGGAATCTCCTCAGTTCTCCACACAGAGGACATGTGGCAAAGTTTTCCAAAGGTTGGTTTTTCACACACTCACCATTTGGACCTCCTGTTATTCACAATAGCCACCAACTTGATAAGGCATTGGCACAGCTGCTCTAAAGGTCACACTGCAGCCTGTAGTTGCACAGAGAACTTCTCCTTCCCTTTCCCAGTAAATGTCATGCAGCCTACTATGCCTATAAACCTGGTAATTAGTGGGTCTTCCCAAAGAAAGCTCTATCACTGATGGAAGATACAATAACCTTTACAGCTTAGCCCGCCTTCACTCTGCTGACCTGGCTTCCAGGCTAAAGACAGTGACACCACTCTCCATTGTGTTGGATGTCTCCCATTCCTCTGGTTCAACTGCAGCTTTATTTCTACTTCCAGAACTGATATGTGAAATTCTACTCTTCACATGTAATTCAAAAATTTTCTGGAAGATATCTATCCCAGCTGAGTCTCATGGTAACTTTGCAGCCTCCAGACTCTGGCTGCCTGGGCTCCACAGAGATGTTATGAAAGAAACTAGGCCGCTCAAACTCTGAAATCTTTTGTGGCTAGAAGAAATGTTGGGGAGGAGGAGAAGAGATGGAAATCATGGCTTTCTTTCATTCTGCAGACTTCTGAATTGCTTACGAAAGACTGACTGCAGAACCAACATTTCTTTTTATTTGTATTTGTTACATTTCTGATTTATAAGCAGCACTTACTTGACGCTTTTATGGTGTGCAACCTGATAACCATCACGTATTTTTTAAAAAAGGAAGAAATTCTGAATAAGAAAACAAGTGATGATGAAGTCATTCATCAAGATCAGTGGAAAGAAAAGAACCCATGTAATTCTCTGAGTAGGAAAGCCTGGTCTATAGATTGAAGAGCTGCTCATTCCTCCTGGAAGGGTCCCACAGGTGGGTGAGAGGATGGCATTTACAGAATTAGTTGCATATTTTGCCATTTGCTCTGCAATTACTGTTGTTTCTAAGAACTGGCCTTCCTATTGGGGTTTTGTACAGTTTATTATGGTTTTGACCACTTCATTTCTCTTAAGAATGAAAAAAAGAAAAAAACACCTGTGCATTTAGATTATATTTAGCAGCCAGCAAGAAATATAAAGACCTGTTTGCATATATGCAACAATCAAAGAGCTAAAATCCACATTGACCTACCTTCAACTTACTTGATTTTATTTTGTGTAATTATGCAAAATTACATATGCTTCTTTTACTCTTTTCTCCCTCAAGATAGTTCAAAAAAGGCTCTTGTTGTGTAGCCCAGTCACTGCCAGGAAATAATTTTCACAAAAACTGTTTTCTTGAGAGTCTGTAAGATTAAGAGGACATAAATGCATGAATGAAGAGGAAATACTAGAGTAAAACAAGAGCTGTTTGGTGCAAAGTTTCTAAAGCCACTATTCCTTAACTTTTTAAAAGCCATTGTTCCTGAATTCTATAATTTCTTACTCTTACAGCTAGTTCAAAAAATGTGAAAAAGATCATACATCCAAAAAAATGAGCTACTGTAGTATATGTTCCAAGCCATGAAACACATCTAGTCTTTGTAGTAATTCAAATAGAATAAATGGGTGAAAACTACTGTGTAAAGTCTAAAACATTGATGCGACCCAGACAGATGACCTGGTGCTACCAGAAGAGGCTACTTCTTTTCAAATACCCTGGCTACGTCTTTTGATGGCAAGAAAGGACTGAATTAAAGCTGAATACAAATTGGACTGACATGAGCAAGGTTTTTTACAATACATGTAAGCTGCACTCAAAGGAAGCTGAGACCCTTGTTTAGCAGCAAGATGAATAGAGTGCAGAGGGTTGTCTAGCAGTTCTTTTGTACCTGTAATTCTTATTCCTAGTTTATACTTCATACTAGAAGCCATTCAACAGGTGCAGAACCTTGGGCATGTTTAAGAAAACAATAGGAGAAGTACCATGAGAATTTCAGCTTGAATATATTAACTTTTGTAACCTTATTGCAGTGTATTAATTTTGTTTTAAGATTTCCTTTTAATTTTTAAATTTTATTTTATGTAGTTTTATTATACATAAGGTTTAGGAAAAAAACCTTTTGAAATTCTATCCCGCAGTAAGCTCCCTATTTGTGCTTAAATTGTGCTGGGTATGATGGCAAAATCAAATTGCTTGATCAGCCAGAATATTGCATTAGCATGGTAGCAATTGAAAGACAGAAAATGCACATTTAATCACTGGTTCAGATTATTAGGCGTGTTTTATGTACTGTCATTTATTTGTATGCAGAATAACTCATCTGAGAATGTATGTCAGGAGCAGGATTTGGAGTTGAAGCCTAACTCAGAGGTTTTCAAAACCATAAAAATGTGGCAATCTCACAACCAGCTTCTGAAAGCAATGCGAACTTGAAGGGATAGAAGCAAATCTTGCAGAATGTGCCATAGACAGCAATCTGCCAGCAAGAGGGAGCACAGCTAGCATGGAAAGCATGTTTCTGCTTTCAACTGAGAGAGAGTGGAACTAGAATAAGAATCATACAGACTTTGGTCTACCAACGAGATTTTTCAATTATTTTTAGAAAAATAGTGAGAGCATGTTTATTCTGTATCAGAGATGGAGGCAGCACTTTCTGGTATTGCCAGTCAGAGCATTCACCTCAGCGCTGACAGCAGCAGATCAGGGAGGTGAATATAAGGCAATTGCTCCAATCAGTTCTCTCTCCCCAGTCTGTATGAATTACTATTAATAAAACATGAAATGCCTTCAAGAATAGTATAGCCAAGAGCCTAGTGTCAAGTTGAAGCTTGCTCATTCTCATAAAAAGAGCTGATTTAGAAGAAATGGCATTTTCTAGCAAGAACACATTAGAGAAGACCTCTCAGTCAGCTTTGTATTAAACACAACACAGTCTGTGAAAATGGAACAAGAAATGATCTTAACAGAAGAACCAAAATCAAAATGTCTCTTTCCAAGGCCTTTCTTAATGGTTGTAATTCAACCGATATCAGCACAGTTTGGATTAGATCGGCAGAGGCGAAGAGTTTCATTAAAAAAAAAAAAAAAAAAAAAGACAGAGAAAACCCCTTTGGGTTACATCAGCTCTTAAATGGATGTTTTTCTTTGAGCACATCTCTTCAGCTTTGTCCCTCGTTTTCTCTGTTTCTTGTTTTACTCTATTCTGTCTACAGTTTCTGTCTACAAAACGATCTTTTTTTAATGAGAACTTTGTCACTCCATTTAAGCAGTGCTTAACTCAGTAACCCAGATTTCATCACTAGCAACAAATAAGAAATATGTATGTATGTCTTGGCAATGCTCTGTCTGGGCAGACACTGTAAGGATGGAACTTGATTGTATACATTTGCTGCTTCTTGCCCTTTACTTGTAGCTCACCATTAGTTGTATTCTCTGCCAATGCTCTACCTCCTCTTCTGCCTTCTAAGACTTCTTACTTGTTATCACAGTAAATACTGCTGACTTTGTGGTTAAAATCTGACAGAGACTTGCGAAGACATGTTGATTTTATCTATGTCAGGAAAAACGACAGGGAGCACCAAGTCACGAGAAACAAGGACTCATCAAGGACTGAACCCACACAGCTGGCCTGAGCTTGATCATGCTCAGAGATCAAAAGGAGATAAAGAATCTGCCTGTTGGCATATGAACAGCCCCAGATGCTTGGATCAAGAGAGAAGGGGCACCATGTGTTGAATCAGTCTATGTGGAGACAGGTCATGGTAGCTGTTCAGAAAAAAAGCTAAGATTTCAACTTCTGCTTGGTATGAATCAGACAAAAATGCTGTCGGAAGAGATCTGGAATCTTACAACTTGCTTTGATTCTTGGGGTTTTTTGCACTTGAATACTTCTTAGCTGTCAAGTGTAATTTAATTTCCCCCTAGGAGGCAGATTCTATTTTATCAAAACCAGATAACCTTTCCTGTAATTTTTGCACAATGCAAAAAATCATACAATGATGGCAGTTGAACCAATTTTGCAGAGTCGAGGAAGTTATGCAAAAGTAAGTCAGCATGTTTCATTTTTGTTATACAATCCTTTGTTAGCTTTTCTCATGAATCTCGGCCCCAGAGGTGCCAAATTCTAACCTCATCTAGAACCATGCAATTCACATGAAGTCAATAGTAATAGCCTAACTCTAAAGCCCTGCTCATTTTGTCAGAAAACCAGTTTACAGACTTATGATTTACACGGTTGCCTTATTTCAGTTCCTTATTTCAATGCCTTCCTATGCCATTAGATTTGTGCCTCAGGTTGCACTTCAAAGAAACATGTAAGAATGACTTTGTATCTTCCACTGTCTCCAAAACTGTAAAAAGATCGTGAAGAAAGTATAAGATGCTTCTTCCCAGGCAATTATAAAACATGTGTTTATCAAGTTTAGACTTGCATGCTCTGTCTAGTAAAACTTAGTAATGTGCTAAAAGTTTGTGTGAGTGTGCCTCTTTTGTCAGTCTCTGTATATGTTTGGGGGGTGCTAATGGTAGGATGGGGTTAGAAGTGAAGAAGCTTCCTCCCACGTACTTGTCTTTACAGTTCTCCAAGGATTTGGAGCTGCTGAGGGGCCTAAACTGTATGGAACAAATGCATTACTCATTACAGATCTGGCAGGGAATATGCTGGAGATTTGCAGGCTTTGGCCATAGAGTTGCAAGCGACACCCAGACACTAACTCGAGCAACTATTTTTTTAGTTTATTTCTTCAACAAGAAATTAATTATGTCAAAACTATCCAAGACATGAATAACCCCACTTTTTTTTACATGCTGTCAAATTTTGTCTTGTCCCCATGGCACAAGAATACTCAAGTATTATCTCCACTCCCTCACATCCATATGGAGAGATTAGTCACTCTACAGGGCTTGTGATGCCTGCTCTGCGAGTGCCTCAAGCTGATAGCCATCTCCTTCTCTGCTTGCTGGCCCTCATGGCAATCTCCGAGCTCTAAATACACTCCCCAGGAGACTAAACAGAGCTTGTTATTCCCCTTTAGTCTTTGTCAGCTGAAGAAAGAAACCCAGCTTAAGCTATTGCTTCCAGTTCCCTGCAAAACACTTGGTCTATTGAGGATGGAAAATCTGTTTTATGAAAGGCCGTTGGATTTCAACTTTTTTTTTTTTTTTTTTTTTTTTTTGTTACACTTTGGAACAGATGCTTAAAAATTTGAAATTCCTCATGTGGTGGAGGCAAGAGAAGCCAATAAATAAATAAAAGATAGTTTCCATTAAAATGTGCAATATGGGTAATTACCTCTACCTCCTACTTAGGCAAAAATGTGTTTAATGTCAAACATTTAATTTTGTAACTGAAGAGCATTCATTTTGATATTTTTCAGGAGACATTTCTATTTTAGTGAAAGAAATTGTGGTTGGAGTGGTCACGATAACAGGAAGCAGTTCTCTTTTGCCAAATGGCTCCATCAAATCTTTCTCAGTGAGTTCTGGTTATGTCACTTGGTAGTCTTGTTTTTGCCCTAGGCAAGAGGAAATAAACTGTGGCTCAGTCTAACACAACAATGAAAGGGTACAAAATCCCCATAAAGCTCCTTCAGAGTCATTGCAGCAGTAACAGAAAAAAGAGTAAACCCAAATGAGAGAAAAGGCCTCCCCATTTGGAGAAGAAAGAGGCAGACACCTGGTTCTGTTCTCCCTTTGAAGTGCCATAATTAGAAATTATCTGAAACAACAAAATAAGCGTTCTGAATCTAGTAAAAAATCATATCAGCTGCTCTCTGTAGAAACCAGAAAAGCATTTTATGACATAATATTAAAAATACTTCATCAGTTTTCTCTGGAAGTAGCACCAGCCATTACTTCAAGGCTCTCTCTAGTCCAAAACAAGGCTTCTTGCTATTTTTATCACTAATTTTTAGAGCTACAATAAAAACATGAAAGATGCTTATTTTCAAGATGAACTGGAATGACTCCTAGAGGGTTTAATTGGTGATAATTTATGCTGCAAACTCATGCTTGAAACAGTGTTTATAAATATCCCACTTAATGGAAAAGAAGTTATGAGTGATGATAGAAATCTGTCTGGCAAAAAAGAAAATATGCTATCTGCCAGCATGTACAGATTTTCAGTGCAACTGCAATGTGTGTCCAGCTGTGTTAAAAAACCATATATTAAAGATAATTAAAATATTATAAATCACCACTCTAAATTATTTGCTCCAGAGGTAGCCTTTGAAGGCAACTGCTACTGAAGATTCTTTAAGCTTATTTCTTAAAGGCACTGATTTTCTCTCCTAATAAAAGGACAAAGCCAATACCTGGGGTGAAAATGTCATCAAAAGAGCACTTGCAGCTGATCCATAAATAGTCTAATATGACTTCAGTTGAGAAATCTTAAATTTCCCACACATTCACAAGTCTGCCTACTATAGTGTAGAGCTATAATTTCCTGCTAGGAGTGTGGCTCCACAGGAATTTAATTTTATTCTGGTTCATTATTTTATCTAGCTTTCTCACATATGTATATAAATACATGTACATATCTATACATATTGAATGAAAGAGGATCTAGCACTAACTGAAACCTTTCTGCAATGTCTGTCAGCAACTGAAACAAGAATTAACTACAACTGAATACCAAAAAGGGATGAAAAATTCTCTCATGGCAAGCAGCACTTTTGCAGGACATTTGATAAGCAATATTATGCACTATAAACTACAGTCAAACAGAAACAATCGGTTTGATGACATATACCACATCTGGATCATAGGCAACTTGACAGTGTTTTTGCCTTGAGCCACAGCCATGTCAGCTTTAATGTGACATTTAGCATATTTAACCATGAACATATGACACATCTTTAGAAATCCTTATTGTCTAAATAGCTTATTTTTACATGCCTAATTGTCAACAACAGTAAATAAAATTCAGTGTGAAGTGACATTTCATAAGACCTTATCAGTTTTGTCCTGTGGCATTAGCCTAGCCTATGTTACAGAACACGAGGCATATCCTGGATGGTATTTCTGAAGTCCTGCACATTGACATTATCTTTAATATTCAATGCTAACTGTAATAAGGAATGTGAACTTTTCCTGAAATTTCTGTCCCTTCTTTTCTGTTTTCCAGTCCTTTGGACAGTGAGTTATGGTGTAAAATCCCTGTGACTGACACAATTTATGGCCAAGAGCAGGAGGTCATGGCTTGGGAAGAGCCAGTAACTGTACGCAATATCATTGCAATGTGCAGGAGTAGCTGGACATTATATCTGGTGATGCTTAAATCTCTAACTCTGGAATCAACAGTTTGACATAAACCACTTTTAAAATTGATTAATTCATTACATTTAGGGACTGAACCAGGTATTCTGAAAAGATAAAAAAATGCTATTTCATTTCAGTTTGTAGTGACATTGGTTCTAAACTTAAAACAAAACATGAAGCTTCCAAGATATAAACCTCAAACTGTGTTGATAAAAGATGTAATTGCCATGTGTTTGGTTTTAGCATACTGACATTCCTGTTAATTATCTGTTTTCCTATTTTGTTCAGGATGTACTACTCCATAGAAGATCATATGTCCCATATAATTGTCTCCCTAAATAATAGTATGAGAGTATCAAATCTAGACTCTGGGAAAATTTAGATCTTGATTCTGAGAAAAAGTTGAAAGAAACTTGCTTTTTTTCTTTGGTATTTATCTTGGTAGGATTCTCATATCAGTCTTCAGTCTTGGAACATCCAATGGATTGGGTGGTTCCTCCTCAACACAGTTTCGTGACTAAAACTCCTATGACATTTAATAAAAACTTTTGTTTCACCAATTCTATTTGTATATACAGACCTCATTAGAAAACGTTTCACATCTTTACATCTGTAACTTTATATAAAACAGAAATAAGGTATCATTGTCCACTCACACACACATATTTTTAAAAATACATATATTTTTATATATATGTGGGTTATATATATATATATATACATGCACAGACACATATCTAAGACCAGAAGCCATTATTTATTTCTGATTCTGTGAGCCAAAATTCAGCTAAGTTAATGTTAAAAAATCAAGAAAGATCATGAAATTGCATGGGACATACACTGTGGGTTTCTAACTGAGATTTTGAGCACTGAGGTGCAGCTTTCAGAACCTTTTAGTACTGAGCCATTTGACATATGTCAGCTCTGTGACTGATATTTTACAGCTGAATTATGCTTTTTAGGAAGACTGGTGATTTTGGCAACAGCCGTTAGTAATGAAAGTACTAATACATGTTTCTGCAGAGTGTATTGCTCTTCGGGACTTGGTGAAGATGGAGGAACAAGCCCTCCTCAATTTCTCGCTAAGCTTAGCTATGTCTTTATTAGAAAGACAAGTGCTTATGCCAGCAAAGAATGCAGTGACAATGATTTGTGGATCTACCTCTTAATCAAAAACATACTTGGTTACATAGGTTGAATTTTATGTAAACTAAGAAGGTATATGAGGGGAGAATGTATGTGAATACCTCTATACAGAGAACTTATTTAGTGGCCATCTTTGAAAGAGCTGTTATTGCAATATGCACCAATCTTTATGCAGATACCAACAAAAACAAACGGGTAGCAACAACCAAGTATTTCTTCATCCTTATGCCTGTGGTGTTGTCTGCATTAAAGTGAAGTGCTACTACTAAGACTTTATTGTTATGGAGACTAAAATTCTTGCCTGTCCCTATGATAGCCTAGCAGGATAATGTGCATAGCAGAAGCAGTAGCAGCGGATAAAATGTTAACATATTGATATTGTCAAGATTGCCTCTGTGCCATTCTTTGTGTGGCTTGGAACTTCTTCATCTTTCTATAAAACCTGGTTGAAATACCTTAAACACTCATGATTCCACACAGAATTATTTATCTGATATCCTGCCAAAACTTCATCTGCTGTTACAGAAACTTCTTTTTTCATTTAGTCACAGGAAGTTTTGTTACATTTCTTCTGCCATGTGAATTAAAAGATCTTATCATCAATGACCAGCTGATGACCCCTTTGTTCACAGACTTTGGTTTGCTCCTTGCTGTTCCTCATTTTTAGATCGGCAGAGCCTCTGGAATCCTGCTTCACAAAGAAGACAGCAAAAGTGGTAATTATTAGTTATTCTCATTTTTAAAATAATAGCCACATTCTGACTTCTCCTCAAGCTTGTTTGTATACATGAGGTGGATTAGGAATTTGTTGGATGGTCACATCCAGGGAGTAGTGATCAGTGGCTCAGTGTCAGTGGGCGTCAGTGATAAATAGTTCCTCTCAAGGGTGTGTATTGGGACCAATGTTATATCTTCAGTAATGACATAGACAGAGGGATTGAGTGCACCCTCAGCAAATTTGCAGGTGACACCAAGTTGAGTGGTGCTGTTGACACACCAGAAGGATGGGATGCCATCATGAAGGACAGGATGCCATCCAGAAGGACCTAGACAGGCTTTAGAAGTGGATCTATGGGAATTTTATGGGGTTTAACAAGACGAAATGCAAGGTGTCACACCTGGGTTGGGGCAACCCCTGGTATCAAGACAAGCTGGTGGATGAACAGATAAAGAGCAGCCCTGCTGAGAAGGACCTGGGGGTGCTGGTGGATGAGAGGCTGGACATGACCCAGCAATGTGCACTGGCAGCCCAGAAAGCCAAACGTGTCCTGGGCTGCATCCAAAGCCTGATGGGCAGCAGGGCCAGGGGATTCTGCCCCTCTGCCCTGCCCTGGTCTGGTGAGACCCCACCTGGAGCACTGCATCCAGCTCTGGAGTCCCCAGAATAGGAAGGACATTTACCTGTTGCAGTGAGTCCAGAAGAGGGACACCAAGTTGAAAGCAATGGAGCACCCATCCTATAAGGAAAGGCTGAGATAATTGGGATTGTTCAGCCTGGGAAAGAGAAGCCTTTGGGGTGACCTAATTATGGACTTCCAGTGCCTGAAAGGAACTTACAGGAGAGATGGGATAAGGCTATTTACAAGAGAAAGTAGTGACACAGCAAGGGGCAATGGCTTCAAACTGAGAGTAGGCTTAGATTAACATCAAGAAAAAATTCTTTACTATGAGGGTGGTGAGGCACTGGCACAGGCTGCCCAGAGAAGCTGTGGATGCCTCATCCCTGGCAGTGTTCTAGGTCAGGTTGGATGGGGCTCCAAGCAAGCTGGGTTACTTGAAGGTGTCCCTGCCCATGCCAGGGGATTTGGAAGTAAATGATCTTCAAGGTCCACTTTAAACCCAAACCATTCTATAATTCTCTGATTCTATGATATAAATCTTTGGAATAAACTTTGTAACCTGCATCTTTCTAAGTAGTTTAGACCAGTAGTTCTGGGTTTTTTGAAGGAGCAAAGCTAAAATGTGGCAGCAATGTGGAAGAAGCAAGGCTTGATGATTGTGATAGTGTATTTTGACCTGATGAAAAGGGATTTTTTTTTGGGTAGAATACAGAGGAGAAAACAATTCCACTAAGTAAGTCTACTTCCTCTGTTATTGAACTAGATGAGCAGATCACTGTGGTGCGCTTCAATTTTTCAGACAGGTTAGTACTATACAAACACTATTTCTTATAAAGTACCTAATATATTTTACAGTTCTAAAGTGTTCTGAAGTTTGATATACTTTTATTTTGTTTTTTAATGAAATACATAATTAAGTTTTGGATAATAAAACCCCAGAAGTTTCTCAGGCACAATTTTGTGCTAAAACTGAACTTAAAAGAACTGAGATTTCTTATATGGTTTCATGTCTATAACATGTTTGTGTTAAGAGAACCAAGTATGGAAAATCAGATCTACCTGATATAACACAATTAAAAAAACACACTTTCATCTCTTACAGAAGAATTTACAAGTTTCCAAACTGTCATCTAGCAGTGATTTTGGTTTTTGTTCCATATTATATACTACCTATAAATATGATATCTGATGCACCACTTATTAATGCATATATGTGGGAACAATTACTTTCCATGATAAGTAAAAGCAGTAGTAGATATCAAATAAGAGTATATATGTTGTAAATTATTTCTGTTTTCTTCATTGAGATTTCATGGATGCTTCTTTGGGAAAAAATTAATGATAAAATTGTGGGCTTTGTTTGTGTGCTAAAAGATATCTGAGAGTTGATCAGGACTGCAAGATATCTGCTAAAGCAAGGGGAAGCCCCACGTATGAATAGTTAACAAAATAAAGTTGGGATAAATGATTCCTTCACATATACATATATTTTTTAAAAAAGGGGAAAAAAAAAAGAAAAAAAGGAATATTGAAAATTTATGACTAGATCTAAAGGTCAGTCCTCCAGCTCCCAGGGAGTCAGAGTCTAACCCAGCAGGAAAAGAGTTCCAAAGTTGCAATTTGAAGAAAGGAAAATTTGGCTCACTGATCTTCCCATCCCTACCGCACTGTGCTTCATTTCTCCAGGTTTACAGTGAGGATAATGATGTTTGCATAGTAGCATAAATAAAAGGACAGAAATGGTACTTGTTGAATGTCTCTGCCACAGTATACAGCAAAAGGCCCACAAGGAAGCATTTGGCTTTGTATTGTAGATGTGGTTTCTGTCTTAATTTACAAGAACATTTGAGGATTTTATTATACACCCTATATTTTCTACTCTTTGACTAATGATAGAACTTAGCTTATATTAATATCTCAACAATACTTCCTTTATTAATGTGTTTCAGGTATGTTTTTTAATTTGCTTTGTCCTGCTTTCAAGAAAAAAACATTTGTTTTTCCATATATAACTATATTTTCATGAAAGAAGTAATAAAGTATTTGCTTTTTAGAGTAAACTTACTTTATTACATCATCCCTCTGTGCTGTATGTTTTTTATAATTATATCAATTAATTTTAAACTGTTGATATTATCAAGCTAAAACAATATAAACCGTCAAACAGCAGATTTCAAAAGTGGGATTAATTTAATATAAATTTCAGTTTTGAAGTATTTTGCCACCCTTGCTTAGCCTTAGGTTGTATTTCAATTTGTAAATCATTCTCTACAAATTACTTCTTAATATCCATCTTTTAGAAAAGACTGTGATAGTTTCTTTGAATATTTATGCAGTTATAAATTGAGAGAGGTTAATCTTTTTTTTATCACAGATTTTCTTTTCATTGAATACTAAGACTTGCTGATTTTTTTTTTACCAGAAAGACTTTCTGACAAAAATATTAAGTTTTCTGTAAAACCTGATAGAAACACACTTTATGGGATAAAATGGTCTTACAGGAAATATTCTCAAGGGCAAGCAGTGACCTGACTTGTTTAAATAATGAAACAGTGTTTTCAAAATAGAGACTTGGACCTGGAGGAAAGTATGGTTAATAATTTTTAATTTATTTAAGTTGTTGAAGGTACAGCTAAACATAAAATGCCTATGAGCAGAGCATTTTTTTTTTGTTTTATCACATTAGTAATTTTTTTCAGTATCCATCACGTTTTGTTGCAACATGTCCATAACTTCCCATTTTTATGGATAGGCATTATGGGTAATAATCTCATGAGGTCAGTTTCCGGTTAAAATGACAAAAGAAATATCTTTCAACATACCTACCACATATTAGTCATTGAGCTGCATAAAACTGTGCAAGCCCACGCTCTGGCAGTCATAAAGAATGAGGAAATTAAATTGTAAGAAAATTCCCAAACCTTAGTATATAAGAAAACATTCATGTCTTAGTTTGATTCCTGTAATCTCCTCACATCTCCCTTCTCTGCTGAAAATCACACTACAAGTTTCCTTACTCTCCAGCTGCTCTGCCAGTGCATCTCTCTGCCTCTGAGGACCATCCTACTGACTTACTGGTTTTTACCACATGAAGCTGCTTTCCCAATTTATTTGGCTTTAGGAAGGGTTTAATTGCCCTGATTTCCTATTTTCCCATCTCTTTGTCATATTTTCTCTACTGTGAGCAAAATTCTGTAACCTGCCAAGGGTAAACCAGAGCAAATAAAGTGTTAATGAACAAGTTGGCATTAATAAATTGCCACAGGCTGTTTGCAGGCAGGAGTTTGCAAGCCTGAACACTGCAGAGGGTGAGAGGGGCAATGATGCCCTCAAAGCCCTGCTCTGAGCCTCAGGAGTCATCCCCTGACACACAGCACTGTGCCCCTGGTCCTAACCTCCCAGACTGAGCCACCCAAGAGGTGCTGCTGGCTCCTGCAACCAGGGCCTTCATGGGCATCAGGGTTCAGTAGCTATTCTTCATTTCTGACACACGGAAACATACCACAAAAGGAAGCTGTTTGAAAAGAATGAGGTTTAATCAGTTTTAAATCAGTATGAATTAGTTACGAATGGAAAGTCTTATTCAGACTGATGCAATCTCCCTCATTGCATAACAGTACATCCCTGCCTACCTTGGGATGTTATTTTGTCTGCTCTGTCCCTCAGTGTAACCTGATGTCTGTGAAAACAGTAGAGAAAACAGGCAATATTCCGTGTTCAAAGAACTACATGCATATATACAAATATACACATGCACTTTTCATGTTAGAACTACACACTTGTGGGATATTTCATACATCTACCTCACAACGAGACCAGAATTATTTTCTCTGCTTTCTGATATTTCTCACCTTTAAATTAGTTAAATGAAAAACAATTTTGGTTCTGTGTATTTTATATCCTTCCCCATCACTTTTGTTTGATGCAGCCGTCACAATACTGGCTGATAATTCAGCCTATTTAACCTTTCATTTCAGTTCTATGACTTTACATTTTGGGGACAATATCAAGGAAATTAAGCAATTTTGTTATTTCATTTGTGTAATTGAATTTGTCTGTACTATGGATAAACCAGAACCCGAACTTCAGTAGGGAGGACTAGTCCATGCTTGCAGATTTAGTGTTAGACAGACCTCAACACTTTCCACAACTGCCTGAAAGGAGGTTGCAGAGCTTTGGGGGCCAGTCTCTTCTTTCAGGTAAGAAGTGACAGGACAAGAGCAAGTGGTCTCAAGTTGTACCAGGGGTGGTCTAGATTGGATATCAGGAAAAATCTCTTCAGAGGAAGGGTTATCATGCTCTTGAACAGACTGCCCAAGGGAAGTGGTAGAGATGCCATCCCTGGAGATATTTAAAGATGTGTAGATGTGGCACGTTGGCAGTGCTGGGTTAATAGTTGGACCCAATGATCTTACAGGTCCTTTCCAGCCTAAATATTTCTATGGTTCTATGATCTTCACATAGTTTTAGAAAGTAAAAATTTGTCATATGAGACATGTTAGACATTCCTGGACTAATGGATATTAGATTTGAAATGGAATAGCTTGGATGAATGATGGCAAACCTTTTCAGCATCTGTTGCCACATTTTCTTTAAAAAGCACTGCAGTTCACTGCCAGTAATGCCCACCCAAATCTGTCAGTGCAAAACTTGGCATTGGTACAAACACTTCGTGATCATTGGCTTAGACAATGGAAAAGCACTTTGTAATTTGAGCTGCCTGTTGAATGTGTGTGCTATACAATACTGCTAGCCAGGCTGCCATCATCCTTCTAAAGGATTATTTTTCTTTCAAAAATGCTACACTAACACAAAGAGTTTATCTCAAAAGAAATATATGATGCTTACTGCATTTTTTTCCTGTTTGTGGAGGATAAAAAAGCTCTTAAGCTTCACAAATCAGATCACTATTCTCTACATCCTATCTTCAGCCCAACAGTGACACTTTCCACTTGCCTTAGAAGAATATGGATAAAATTGTACAGGAGCTTGTGTGGGATATTTTCCATTAATGTAAATTTCTTACTGACTCCTATTAGTCTGAGATTATTTTATGCCTTTAAGCATGATAGTTCTCATGCCCTCCAAAATTACTTTTTTAGTTGACACTCATCCTTAATGAGAACAAGAATTGGCTTAGACTATTTAATTTGGAGACAGTATTGCAAAAGACACTTCAATGGGAAGGATGTTACATTGCCTAGCAATAGATCTTTGTAGCTGAGTTCCAATTATTTGTTTATGCATTCTGAGGTCTTGTTTGTCCTTTTTGTTTTGTTTTGTTTTGAATGTAAACATACACTAAGCTTTATTCTGCCATTCAGTGTTTTTTTAGTGCTTTATGACTTATCTATTTATGCATACTTGCTATTTTGGTTCCTTGTCCTCCAAGTGTACGCAGTATATTTACATTAGTGTACTGGTTGCATTTTTGACTGCTGAACCATTCACCTAAAAGCAGGATGTGAATGAAGAGAATACAAATGACATGCTGTCCTTTTTCCCTACAGTGAAAGAAGGACAAGGTAAAAGGATTGGTCAAATCTGCTCATGAATGTGTGCCATTCAAGAGTAGTGTGAGTCCAAAGAGACACACAGCAAGAAGGTGTGCATCACATTTAGAAACTAGTTTTTAAAAATCCTTGAACTGATATTAAATAACAGAACAAGGGCAATATAGTGAATCAAAATCAAAACACAACCCCTTGTTAAAATTATTTGTTTATGCATAAACAAATAATTTCAAGAAAAGTGAGAAGTGTTGTCCCTGGTACAAATTAATATAGTCATTCTGCATGATCTGGATTAATTACTTCACCTCCTTTCCATCCTTGGGTTTCTCTTCTCTCTTTTTGGCTTTCATATTAACTTTAAGATCAGTTTCCCATCAGCCTTCTTACATGTATGGCATTGTCCCCAACCATTCACTCCACTTGTACGTTAACTGTGAAAGACATGGTCAGTCATGAGACATGACAAAACCTAACCAAAGAGAGAAATCAAGGAACTCTGCACAGCCATCACTGCTTGCTCTGAATTTTGACATGAGAGCCTCATGAGAGCCTTCTGATACCTCATCAGAAGGAAAGGAACCTTGTGCTAGGTGATTTAATGTCATCACGGCAAAAAGCGCCCAAGAAAGCAATCAAAATCTGAGAAATTTGGCTTCAAGGATACTGCTATGCTGATTAGCTGTTCTGTATTGTTTTCTGAGCTACACTATGGATTTTTGATACTAGCTCAGTTGAGGGGAGGGGTTGAATGTATAATAATTTCTCTATTGTAAATTCAGCCAGCCAAAAGAGCAGAGCTTATTGCTGGTTTTCTTTTTTTTTTTTTTAAAGTACAAAGACTAAACACTTGCCTTCTTAGAGGTGTGGGAACATCTACTGCTTTTCCCACAGATATCCTTCAAGGAACTAGGAAATCAAGTGGAGCAGATTTACTGCTCTTTGTTGTTAGACTCAAAGCATAATTTTGTATTTAGTTCTTAAAAGGCAACAGTTGCCTAAAGTGGTAGGAGAGCCAATATTTTAGAGATAGTTAAGACAATACAAACATTCCACACACAGTTGATTAAATGAAAAGCAACACTAAATAACACTCTATCTATAGTACATATTTCATTCATTGCGCAGATCTGGCCTGAGGCTTGTTTAAAAAAGCACCAGATGTTTCTCTAAGAAATGTATTTGTCTTTGTGTGATGACAGATGCTCTTTGAAATCACAAAGTATGTAATAGCAGAGTTTGCCATTTGAAATCAGGAAATTCAATTTGTTTTCTCAGAGGCACGACTGAAGGGCAAAGCCCAGTAAGAATTGCTGTATAAACTAATACTTTTCAACATTTTGTACTTGCTACTTTGAAGCTCATTTCCAACACTGTTCCAAACAGAAATGGGAAAATCAGCTTCCAAATACGAAACCTCTGCCAGTAGGTATTTTTCCTCTGTACTTTCTTAGTATGTTGTTTTACTTAAAGGCAAGTTTGTCTTTTTTATTAGTCACCTCACATGGTCAGTAGTCTGGGCACTAAATGAACTAATGGAATGGCTCATAGGCGAAAAACATATTCAGTAGGAACTAATTAAATAGAAAATATTTCTATACTCTATGTAACATATCCTCTTAGTAATTGTCATAGTATTGCAAATTGAAATGATGTATTGCAGCAAAAGATGAATTCATGCCTAAATTTGATAGCAGACTGGTTTTCTTTCAAGGTTTTCAAAACAGACTGGTATTCAAAAAATCACAGATATGATGAACCCAGTATGTGGGTTAATGGCTATGTATTAATAAACCAGAGAAAGGGACAAGTCAAAATAGGAGTTTGACTGAAAATAAGTTTTCAACCAAACAGGGATCGAAAGTTGTGCAGAGAAAGCAGGCCCAAATTTTCCCTATTATGGCTTCTGTTACAAATCCTTAAGGTCCGCTTCATTCATGACAAAGTTTGTTGAGGTTCAAAATTGGGAAGATTTTCATGATTAGTTTATTAGCGGTATGGGATACAATTGTGTAAAAAACCCAGTGGTTTGAGCAAAAGTTAAAGAATACATTTTAGGTCATGCATGCTTAAGGATACAAAGCAGTGGTTTAAATACTGTCTCATAATGTATATGTCCTGCAACATGTCTGAATACGCAGGACATAATTCTTGTCACATTGAGAGCAGCAGAATTGTTTCAGGCTATTGAAATTTAAGTCTAGAGTACTTTGAAGTGTCTAAGTCCAGTTTTTTTAGGGTTTTTTTTTCAGTCTTTCAGTGGTCTCAGTGTTAAGAATTTGTTTTGGAATAAGCTCTGAAAAATGTCAAACTCCTTTTGCTGAGAAATAATTTTTCTTGTAAGATATTTGGCAACCTCTGGTTTGAAGTAAAAATAGCACAAACCCCCAATTTCTTGACATATCTTAACTTGGGTGTAAGCGTGAATATGCTAAAGCGTTGGCATGAAAAATAGGATTTTTTATTGCAGTCTAACTACATTAGTTTTAGCAATATAAATACTCACAATTCTCTAAAAATAAAAAATATTATGTATTTTTCCACTGCTTTGAGTGGATATAGATTAGGTACATCTAATCCTTTTCTCACTTGTGCGACTGGGTTGTTCAATGACAATAGCCAGGAGGAGAGGAAATTCTGAGCCAAGGCTTGTTCACACAGGAAAATCAGTGAAATTAAAACTTGGCCATACAATAAAATGCCCCTGGAAAAGCCAATCCTGCCCTCCTGCTCCTCCACACCCCTGCCCGCCTTGTGTCAACATCAACATGGGTATGGCCACATGCTGAAGGAGATCCAGGAGCAGACTGAAACTGAGCTGGCACAAAGGAGGGAGGTTCATTTATTTTTGACTGGCACAGTGAGTGTTAGGCTATGATGGATGAGGAGAGAAAAGGAGGGCTCTGCCCTCAGGCTCTACCCTTTGATAATATAAAGAGTTGTGAAAACAGCTTCTTAACTTGGTCATCATGTCTTCCCGTGTGTTTCTCCCAAGCTCGTGTCCATGTGTGCTGAAGGTGTGGCTTTCAGGTTGTCGCTGTGAGGCTGGAGTAGCTGTGAGAAGCAGCTACTGGGCTGCGTTACCAGCCTTCTGGTTTACAGTGTGCTGACTTTGCTGCCTTGAAAACAGAAAGAATAAAGCCTCCCTGCGATCCTGCACAGTAAAAATCATGTCTTTCAGCTAAGTTGACTGGGTTTATTCAAGTGCTGAATAAATACAAAAGAAGTCAAAATCTGACTCAGAGGTTCAGATTGCAGAGCCAGTGCTGGGGAATTCCTGAATGTAGCATTTCTCCAGATTTTATAATGCATACAAATAGTGGCACATTTATGCTTACTTCCAGTAACAGCATGCCCATTACTGAAAAAACATTCATTTAGCTAAATTATTTTAGGAAGTAATTATTGTGTTCTTAACCCTGCAGTAACTGATGCACAGGAGACCACTCACTTCTGAACACTGTGCACTTCATGCCTACATAACTTCCATTCATCTATGAGTTTTCCTTTGTTTTTAATTTTTGGCAAAGTCTAAAAAGGCCTTCATTGTAAAATGTAAATCCTCAAAATTAGATAATGTGCTGTTTTTACTCACTCTTTGATCATAACTTAGAAATATATTCTAATAGCTCACATGCTTTTCTGTGGTATATCTGGCTTTTTAGGCAGTATTTCTCTTATCAAGCAATTTGCTACTGGGAGTTTTGCTTACCATACAAAGAGACACATTAGCCTGTGTGTAAGCCTTTGTGACACTGAGGTATTACGAGTCATAATTTTTACACTGTGTTGTGGTTTTTTTTTTATTTTCTTCCCCCCATGAAATAGATACAAAATCTTAGATCAAGTTTTCACATAACAGACCTGAATTACATGCTACATTCTTGTTTTGTTTTTTTTTTAGCATCTAGGTCATTAACTCAGGGCTTGAATTACAAGACCAAGCCAATGATGGTTGCTGTTGTGCCACTCTACCTTGATCAAGACATTTCTGCTTCTCCCGAGCAGCCTTTGCACTCCAATTAGTTTAATCTCATTAAACCATCAGAAATCTCCACTGCCAAAAGAAAAGGAAAAAAAAAAAAGTGATTTTCTGGCTCCTGTTTTAGCTCTCTGGAATGGTGTGGCATAGGGTCTGGTGCAATTGCTCCTCCAGGTGCTGGCACGGGGTGAATGTGTGGAGGCCAGTCAGGGGAGGTGGAGCTATCAGGGTCATAGGATGAACTAGAAAACTGTAAAGCCAATGCAGAGACACAGATTCTGCCACGGCTGTTAATTTTTGTCAAGTGACTAAGAAAACCATCCCTCTTCCTTGGTTTTGGCATGAAAATTATATGCCTTATATAATCTGTGTGAATACCACTTCCTTGTGTCTAATATCTATCTGACCAGAATAGGGAAGCAGGCATATAATTCCCACCAACTTTGCAGAATTCCTCTGTGAAATTTCTCCTTGAAAAATCTTTCTGGCAAAGTCGGCTGGCTGGAACGTGGGTGCAGTTTATGAAGGTTTCTGGAGTTAATGGACAAGAGCAGAGATTTGAGCCTTGGTGGATGTCTGAGAAATGTGAAATATAACTTCAGTGAAGGCAAGATTCCCCTCTGAAGGACTCGCTTTGTGCTTAAAGATAGGCATGTGCTTGCACTACTTGCTGAACTTCAGCTTCAGTGATAAACATTTTTTTTTCCACTTTTGGTCCAGGTTTTCCATAACTGCTTCAGTACTTCAGTTTATTGTGTCCCATCAAAAGAACTCTAAGAATTTGATCCTGAAAGAGACATCCTGGTCTATAAACTCGCTTCTCCTACTACATCATATAGCCCCTTTCAGTAGTTTACCCTCATCCATACATTCAAGACATTTTCTATAAATTTAGTTTTATCCTTGAAGCTTCCAAAATGTGTTAGACTTGTATTGATTTATTCTTTTGATACTATATTTAAGCAAGATAATTCCACAAGTTCATAACAACCATCACGTAAGTGCCATCAGCACAGAACAAATACACACAAAATTGTTACCAAATGTTCTTAGTATATACTTTTCAATAAAAGAGAAACAAAAAACATGAATAGTCTGACTTCTCAACATGACCACTTAATTACTTACTTGACAAACATTGAATAATAAAATGCAAATGAATTCTTTCATGGTTTTGAATTTTTATAGACATACGAGGTACAGAAGATTTTGGTGAGTGGGTGGTCTAAGAATTTGCCTTTTGTTCAACAATTTTTCTTGAGATGTGAATAGGTCTCTGTTTCCTAAGTGAATCAGTGCAACAGTGATATATTATCAGATAATTCCAAAGGCAAATTGGTGGAGAAAGGGAGAAAACATGAATGAGCATCTTTTGGAAAAGATTGACTATTGAAAGTCGGAGCTACTGGTAATGAACTCCAGACACTGCTGTAGGAGTGATAAGAACAGGAAATGCTTTGAGCAACATTTTCATACAAAAATAGCCCTTTTAAAATGCAACATGGCTGGCCTGTCTTTAGCAGCATAGCTGTTGAAAGGATTGCATGAAATTAATTGTACCATAGATGACTCTTGACATGCTAGGCTCCTCCTTGTTTCAGATTCTACTTTGTGATCTTGTTAAGCTCTGGAACTGGAACAGCGAACTCTTTCAGCAGATAAGACTAAGTTCAGCTACTCTTCTCTGTAGCTCCCTGTTATCTAGCATTAATGAAAAGATTAAGAATATCAGCTTATTTTCAGTTGATGGGAAAGGCTCTGGGTATTTTTTTTTTTTACAGCTATGAAAGGAGTGTCTGACACAATCTGGGAAAGCACTGGCATTCAAACAAGTATTCTTCTGAACCCAGACAGTTATATAAGTTTCACTTGGTGCCATTGCCAATTTACTGAAAGCAATTTCTTTGATATTACATATCACTTCAATGATGTTGTAAAGACACTGAAAACTTGAATATTTGCTACTTCTTTTTCTAAAGTCTTTATTAGTTTGGGAATGTCAGATTCTAAACAATGTAGTTATTCATCATTAACTTTTTCCCACTCTTCCCTCTGGAATAAATTCCTTTTCAGGCCAGGCTTGTTGGGAAAGTTCAAATGACAGAGAGAACAACCAGACAGTAAACAAATGCAGAAGTTCTGTTGTCATGGAAGCATTTTTAAATCATGTCCTAAAAGCATTGCTCACACAAAGGTGTGCAGGTGTGTAGGCATGACTGAAGCTCATGCAATACAGCAATTATCTGGGTCTAAGGACTTTGCTGCTGGCAGAAGAAAAGAACCAAGAGTTTCAGTTAGCAGTCCACAATTTAGGCAAAGAAAATTCATAGCAGATGCTCCTTGCAAAAGCCTGTCTCTTTGGAGGGAGGTAAAACTTTTGGATAGAACCTTCTACAAAATACCCACTACCACCTTTTCACGGCATTTTTTTGCTGCTTGGATTAAAAAAAAAAAAAAAAAAAGAAAGAAAGAAAAAAGAAGCTTTTTCCCCCTATTATTTGTATACTTATTGATTCCTTGCAAAAACCTCATGTTCATTTTTAAACAATCTCAGTTTGGAGCCCCAGCTCCCAACATTTGAGGCTGTTCTGAAGGGAAGTCTCAAGAAGTGAGAATTGGGGCATGGTTTTCACACTTCTTTAACCACAACTGTAGTCAGGGTTTTTTAATGAACAGTTCTATATTAGTAGACTGAAGTATACTAGAGTAATTAGACTGGCTATCTTACTGAAAGCACTTTATTTTTTTCCTAAAAATGAAGTGGAATAGCTTGATCATGGATTTGTGTAATAAATAACTTTAGGGAAACACAGAAAAATCATCTTTGGAAGCACCAATGTTTAAAAAGGCATGAAGATACATTCTTATCAGATGAAATAGCATGGCTGAGATGGACAAAGAGGTGACATGGTTATTGTCCATTTCTCCTATGCTATCTGAGGTCTATCAGAAGCTGGATATAATTCAAAGGGGTGCAAATTTTACTCTAACTGAAATCAGAAATCCATTGGCTTGAAGGTGTCTGAATCCTTGCAAGCCATTTTAGATCAAACATAAGAGGAATTGAGGAGAATTTCTGTTGAATAACTTGATGGCTCCAATGAAACTTGAACTTTGTGGGAAGAGAGAATTTTCAAGCACCTAAAAAATATACAGCAGCGACTAAACCATAAATAGCACAGGCCAACAAACTCTTTTTGTTTTCTGATCTGAGGTCTACCTTCTCACTTTCACTAAAATGAGAAGCCATTTTCTCTTGCCCAGATTACTGGGCTTAATCATAAGTGTCCAACACCATTTGAAAATACTCAGTGTATCCCACTTTTTCCCGAAGGCTGGAAGATCTCCCTAGTTGTCCTTTGTCAGATTATAAGCCCTGGGTTGATGTATTAGACACTCAGGGATGTCTAAAATGAAGCCCTATGGCTATATTTAAGGACTTGAAGCCTTGTTGTGTTTGGGGATCTGAGACTGGTTAGAGGCCATGAATGAGCTTTGATGTCTGATGCTACTGGGTCTGTGAAACTGAGGACTCAGTCTTTGCATCAATGTTTGACATTCTGAAAGCCCACTTTTAAAACCCTGTGGAAGGAATTAGCCAGGGAGAGTCTAACAATTCCCCTGCTCAACTTAAGTTTTGAGTAGAGCAGAATACAAATTACAACTGCAGTTATAAATATTTTTTTTTCTCCAGTCATCTGAGTCTTTGTTAATGAAAAAAGAAAAAAGGAAGTTATTTTCTCCCTTAAGATCAATAATCTATTACTCTGATGAAAATTGTGTTTCAGCTACCAGCCAATTCCATAAATTGTGGGATCTGCTGTGCAGTTTGCTGCTAATTAGTGAGTAATACTCCATAAAAGCAATTGCGTGTGAACTCTTTCCTTTAAAAACACAACCCTCAGTGGGAGTTGACTTCCTTACTCTCCTTTGAAAATTCCATCCCTGGTATTTCTTATTATATTAGTAAGCAGTTATTATTCAGAAATTATTACTGGCTAATTACATTCAATGGAGAAGGCAGATAAGGAGGAAACCTCATGATTAATTACAGTAAATAGCAGGCATGTCTTCTTAATGGTGGGGATACAGTGAGCTCTGCAAGAAACTCTGCTTAGGAGCTCAAAAGGATGCAGAAATAAGTAATTCCTTCTTCTGAAGACAAGTACTCTGCTGAAAGAGCCCTTCTTTTTTCACATGATTGCACTTGCATTTTGTCTGCAGCAATTCACTGCCAAAGTCCTACACTGTTGAGAGATTGTGGCTTCTGAGCACATTGCTGCTCTGAGGTTGCCACAATGACCAAAAGTGTCAAATTCATACTCAGAATCTTGGTAAGTACAGCAAGAAAGAGTACTGCTTATATCTCACAGACATGTATTGGAGTAAATGCTTTTTTCCTCCCAAAACAAACATAACTAGTCAGCACTACAAGATACTAAACTACAGCAGATAGGCTCAGCCCAGTCTGCAGGACTTGGAATGTCCTCAAAAAGGTCACTGAGTCCCATATGACACAGCAAATGGGTGCAAGTGAGCAACACACACCCTCTGAATATGCTTTAATGCTGTTGCTTCAAATGCCTGCTTGGATATTTTTCTGATAGTTTCTGGCAATTTGTCTTGGCATGGGACTGTGATCTATGTTGAAATGATAAAGGAGACATTGTTACAATGGAGTCAGTGGCTCTGAGTCATAACCCCCTGCATAATTGTTCCTGTCTTTCACTGGCAACTCACTAATACTGAGGGTGCTTTTGGGTGTTTATTCTCTGTTACAGAGTTATTTACCCTGTGGTAAGCACTCTAATGGATCAAAGAGTCTCAAAGAATGGTCTCTTTAAAGGAATTTTCTGTGGTGTCTGAAGATAATAGACAGATTAATTAATATCTGCAAGTTGAAGTATGTCTATGAGCCAGTTTAATGCTGTTATTCGATCTTTAAAAATAGTTCATGGCAGTATTGGTGAATGTTGTATTAGAACATGAAAACAGCCATAGTAGGTCAGATCTGAGGCTTTTGCAGCTCAACATGCTCTTTCTTGCTGTGACCAATAGCAAATGATGTTAGTCAGGAGAGTCTGAAAGGGAACAGCCTCAGATTCAAACATCTGGTGGGCACTGTCCTGTATGGTTATAGGCAAAACTGAATGACAGATTCTCTATAAAAAGCTTTCTAATCCAGATCATGTAGGAGCATGTGGTGTCTTCATCAGAGGTTGAAAAAGAATCTCAGTATGGCATGCCAGGTCTACATACCAAAACAGTATGTCTGACCTGGATTTGGGTCATAAGTTTAGGTATACATTTAGTGTTTTTTTTCCCACTGTAATTATATTTGAATCTGCTGCAGGAATGCTAATCCACTGAAAACTGAACTCAGGGCTTTAAATTTCCAGCATCCTTTTCTAATATGTAAATAATTTTGTTTTTCATTGAAGGACTGTTAGCCTGGACAAAATATTAAGAAAGGAAAAGATGATGAACAACCAGGCATGATATAAATTTCTTGAAGGTACGTCCTTCCGTGTGTTATCTCTTTGATGTATATCTTTTAAAACATCTGACTCAGACCAAAACAATTTAAAATTAAGAACAGAGAACACTCCCTTCCCCAACTACCTTGTACTCTTTGAATATATTCCCTAGTTTTTAAAAATAAAGGCAGGCATGAAGTGAATAAATTTTATTTCTCATTTACGTGAAGAAATAATAATCTAGGTTGTAAAATATGTTGGTGTTGTTGAGTAACCAACTTAAAACTTGATGCTTCCAAGGATAAACTAAACTTCCCCTACATACAAGGAAGGGAAATAATTCCTTGGAACATTAATTTTGATGTGAACATTCATAAAAAGTATGGCCACAGAATCCCGTAGGAGTAAGCAATCACAACAGCCTTGACACTCTAGTGATCAATCCTTTTCCTCTAATACAAAAAGTTCTTTAACTAAGTGGATTGCTTCTCATTTAAGGGTCAATGCACATGGATGAGTCTTTATATCATCCACAGGGGGTCTCCTCTCTTATAAATTCATAGTATCATTTGTCCTTGAGCTATAACCTGTGCAATGCAGTACCCACAAAATTGTTGAGCTCCCAGTGCTATCAAAGACGAGAATACTGTAAGCTTTGTCAAACATAATGGAAAACACTTGCCCAAAACAGTTAGTACCAAGCTTGATTAAGATATGTCAGGGTAAAATCCTCACATTGTTTTCTCTAACTAGGTATTGAAACATCACTCAGAATCTCTTAATATTAAGGGCCAACATGTTGCTTGTGACCCATAGTTTGTAACAATATGTTATATACTGTGCACATCTGGAGAAATGATTTTATTTCTGCTAGCACAGATCACAGCAGCAATTGACCCACTGTGATTCAGAGATCCTTTAATCCCTCTCCATTTGATCCAGAATTATTCAGCATTAAAGGTAGTATTTAATGAAGTTAAAATTAATTAATAACATTCATGTTTGATCCATAAGAGATTGAATGTGCAGGTGGATCTCACTCAGTGAAAGAAACACAAAACCAGATTTTAGAAATCCAACAGTCTGCTGAGGTAGACTTATCAAATTCTGACTAAATTTGTTTTTCTCCCTGCATCTGCTCTCAGTTGACATGCAAATACATGAATTTGAAATTATGCACGTGTAACTAAGAACAGTATTTGGCCCTTCAGCTGTCTCTGCACCTCTTTCATAAAATTTTATTTTTCTTAGCAAATGATTTAAATATGTTCTGTTATACAGTTTTCCAACATAGCTATCTGCTCATTAAGCATCTGTGTTGTGGGGTAAGCTGTGGATCAGCAGTAAAACGTGAGGTTTTAAACAGATTCTTATAAGCCCTGGTTTGTTTCAAGTCCAGCACAGCTGTAGAGCTGTTCATCTTCATTTAATAGTATAGTATATCCCTGAGGTTTTGGTATTTAAATGGCGCAATTTTCTCTTCTACGCCTCGTAATCTTCATACTTCACCTCTTCATTAAATATTATTTCCAGGCCAGGATACTGAGCTTACAGTTGCTTAAATTTCTTTAATTTTTCCCCACCACATTTCTTTCTTCAGAGCCCAAACTGGAGAATACTTACAAGCTTAAATCTTGGTGGAGCTTCCTCTGAAACTACTGCAGCCAATATTTGGTGCTCTGTTTTCATTCAAACTTCTTTTTGAGGCAGCTATCACACATTTAGGAAAGCTCAAGGCACCCTTGGCCCCTGTATGAGTTTCCCCAATTAAGACAAGGAAAGGCACCCTAGGCTTGGCTGTCTGTTAGTATTTTGCTACTAGTTTTGCTAAACAAATTGCTGCTGATGAAAACCTTTCTGCAAATGTTCTGTTAGCACTCCTTTCTCCCTCCCCTCATTGATTCAAATATGATGACTAGGTTACTTTTCAGAGCACCTTAAGTACAATATAAACAGTGCTTACATTACATATTTGCAAAGCAAGATAAATTTTCGTGACATTTATGCAAACTTCTGGTTTAGCTTGTGTTGGTTTTGCATTCCCTGTGCACAGAGAATAGACTTTATTACATTAGTGAAAGTGGGCTGAGCATTTAAAAGAAAGTATTACGTATTCCAGGTCAATGTAAACATATAAAAAAATCAAAACTTAAGATGATAATGTTTGGATCTTCAGGTTTAGGTGGAAGGAATACAACCCATGAATGTGAAAAAAGAAGAAATTAACCTTAAATTCACTGCTGGCATCTTTAGCTTGCACATGTGTTTGGCAACCATGAAATACTTGAAACATGAGACCTGGCAATACCATGGTGCCAGACATAGCTGGCATTAGAAATATTCTTCCAAATTATTAAAAAGTGCTTGAAATTGCTGCAAAAACAAAGCTCCTAATCCTAAAATACACTCCTTACATTGAGCATATAAATGTATTACTGTGTTTCATCATTAAAATACATTGGGGCACTTTTATATACCCAGGATTTATTATCTTCCATCAAAGGCAAGTATGAAATGGCTACAGGTTGCAAAATCCTTTGCAATTTTAGTCTAGAAAACTTTTATTTTCCCTCGTGGTGCCATCATCTAGACAGTTACAGCCTGTAGTGGCCAACAAAGACTCTCTGTCACTCAACAAGTCCTCTGTTTTCCTTTGCTAGAATTTCTTTCTATTATATTGATCATAAGAAAGTGAGTGGGGTCAGCATTCATGCATTTTCCGTAATCTTATCTGGTTCTAAATGGTGCTGATAAATAAGGTATACTTCTAAAGTGATTAAATTACTGTAATTATTTTAAATTTATTTCAAGTTTAGATTATGTCAGTTCCTCTAGACATGTCTGCCCAGAATGTGGTGATTACATGAAAGACTGAAGGGCACTTAGAGGTAAACTTTCCAATTTTTGTGTAGGATATATGTATGCAAGCTTTCCCATTTGCCTTCTGCAAGTATAGGATGGTTTAAGGACAACTTCTGCTTAAATCAAGGAAAATTAAAGGGATGGAAAAGTGTACTGATTTGAACAAAAATGAAGTTTACTTTAAAAAAAACCCTAAACTGGGTAATCTGAAAGTGAAAAAATTGGATTTTTTTTAGTGATATGTAAAAAAATGCTTCTTTGACACTGTAATGAAATGGTCCCTATTTCCCATTAATATTTTAACTAACAAAACTCAAAGCCCCATTTTTTAATAATGAAACTGGAAAAACTTGAAATGTTCAAAACTGGAGCATGGGGCCTTATTAATTATTTTTTAGATTGATTATTTTAATATTAAATGGGGGTTTTGTGTTCTGGTTGGTTTGGTTTTTTTTTCAATGGGCCATTCCAGCACTTCCAGTTTATGTTCTCTTTCAGAAATCTACAAAACAGAAGAGGTTGTTGATGAGATGGGCAAGCTGGTTCCCAGCCAGCTTTATTAAAGTGTAACTCGAGGGAGGCAAGCTAGCTGACTTCCACATTACCTTTTATTGGTAATCGTCTACATGCACTTCAAGAATTCTACAGCTGTGCTGTAGAGAGAGATCCATCATGCCACAATACATGCTCCACATATTCTGCAAGGAGTTAGTAGGAATAACACCAGATGAAGAGAAGCCTACACTAAACTAGGCTGACAGTTTACACAGTTATAAAATCTTATGAATAAAGAAACACCGCAAGTTCCTGATATAAAGAAAGACTCCTCAATGTGAAATGGAAATATGTCCCTCTGGTGCTTTCTGTAATTTTAACCTGCCCCTCCTTTGGCTCACTTACTGGGCTTCGCCTGTGTTTTGAATCCTCTGATGATTTTAGTTCACAGTCCTACTCAGCTTGGTCATTTTCTGACAAATTACTGCAGCTGCTAAGCTGTGTGATCCCTGCAAGGGCGGGTGAGAATTGTGCAAAATAGCAGCTCTGCTATCTGTATGGCTACACTCTTGTCTTTTTACAATAACATGGCATTTTCATAAATCAAACTGAATGTCCCTTGGGAATGTAACGCCTCCAGCTTCAGGGAACACATAAATAAATGTTCACCTGCTGAGGCTGAAACGGTAGAAATGTGTGGGTCTTCTCTTGCAGTCAGGCTGCTGGGATCTTGGCAACAAAATTCTCAGATCAGCAGACTCTGGCTTGATAGTTCTTCTTGATCCCAGAGTATTTGTTATGTCCTGAAGTTGTGATATTTTGCTGGTCTCTATAGGAACCCAGGGCTTCATGTTGTGATGATATTGTGGGGTTTTTTACAGTTTCCCTGAGTAGGATTCTGAATAGAACTGTGGTCATTTCCACTTATCAGCAAGGAGAACTGCTCCTTGCACTCGGCCTCTAGCTACACAACACAACTCTGCAAGTTATCCAACGAGATCACAGTGTCAGGACTACTGTATGCCTCTGTGATAGAAACAGTACAACTGCAGTCATGTGGGCTGACTGCCCCAGATCATCTGGGCACTGAAGAAACTATCCATGCTTTAGCCAAGATTTGCTGTCTAGTGAGGTCTAAATGAACACTATTGTGTGCTGCAATCCCTTTACAGAAAGCATATTTCTGAAAGTATCTGCTTGTGTTTGCAAGGAGGGTGGGCCTTCAGTTCTCTTTAAATCTGTAAAGGCAGACCTAAGAGGCAGTCAGTGTCCGCATATTTAATTTTTTAAAAAATATTTTCAATGGAAGATGGGGCAATGAGCTATAGAAATGTAGTTTCTCCTAAGAGAATTTAAACATGCTCCAGAGAGCAACAAAAATCTCTGTCACAGTAACAGCTCTGTCTGTAACCCACCAAATTCTTCCCTGGTTATAATCCTCTTTCTCATATGCCAGTAACAAATATGGTAGGAAGAGCAGCTGATAGTGAATTCTCTACCCTGACTTTTCTTCAGAAATCTTCTCAGAGTTCTGGCTGTCACAAATCATTCAGTGTAGTGGTCCTGGTTAGCTACACCCTGGATTTGATTACTCTTTTTCCCTAGCTGCCTTACTTTTAGAAAATTGGTTTGAGCAAGACACATGCTAAATATGCACTAGCTGTCTGGAATGGTACACATGGAAAATAAAGATTAAACATTGAGTTTCATGATATACAGCTTTTGATGCATAGACAAGTAAGAGTGGGAATAGCAGAGTCAGAAGCTCTAGGCACACAGAAGTACTGAAAGGAGACGAAAGCACCATTGATGCTACACTACATCAGCATTGCAAAACTGTCAGCCTAACCCACAGAAATGCCTACACTTCTCAAATAAACTTATCTGCTCTGCCCAATTCTGTATACTTGTAGAGCTGAGAGAACTGGTGACAGACAGATGTGGTCACTTCATGCCATAATTTACAAAACTCCAAGTATAGCCCAATCCTCATATTCTCTGTTGAGAGATCAGCCTTCAAGTCTCCATCTCTGACAGGGGGATATGCTTGTGTGAGATTGGACACAGGTTTCAGGAGCAGAGACAATGCTCATGACCACCGTATCTGGGGTCAATAATCAGCCATTGTTCTATGGATAATTGACTGTTAAAAAAAAAAAAAAGCAATCAACTCTATAAAAAAATATACAGAAGATGTATCTTAAATTCCTTGTTCTGCATGTTCTGCATTTGTAAGTCTCTCTAAGGCTGTAATAGCATTTATGATCTGGGTGTCTAAAATGTTGCTAATTTCACTGGCAAGACACCAGAAGGGTGCAAATTTCTGACCCCCTTCTGCTGGTAGATTTTCCTGTACACCTTTCTCTGTTAGTTCCACAGAATGTGATTTTTAACAGCCAGAATTTTAACTAAATGAATCAGATTTAAAGTGGCTTGGGATAATGTGCATCGTGAGAACCTGGGACTTTTTAAGACTCTTTCAGGCTTACCTAGAAACTTGGCATTGAGTTTTAAGGGCAGATCCTCAGAAAAGAGGGAATGAAATGCATCTACTTCTTTGTCTTAATTCAATGACAGACTCTCAGACTCTGTGGAAATTGTTAGCTTTTAAAGACCAGTCTGCCTTTAATTATACCAATAAACTTTGTAGGTCTATCTGTCTATTAGGGAAAACATTGCTGGCATTGTTTTTAATACAGTGTTTTTAATTTACTTTAAGGATAGGAAAATAGAGTTAAAACCATTGTCCTACAAACAGGGCTTAGAGGAGAATGAAAAATAAGTGCTGGGTTTGCCAGTGGCTAAGAATGGATTTTCAGCAGCCTGACACAAATTTTTCCTTCTTTTTCTGCCAAAATAATGCAATAAAAAGTAGAGACATAAATGAAACACTTTAAAAGTAACAGGTCACGGGCCACATCCTAGAATTCCTATTAGTACCCAATAAGTTCATAAAACTGGGGGCCGTGGTCATGAGCACTTGGATAGGAGCTCATTGCAACCTCCAGGAAGACACAGACAGGATTTGGGGCTCCAAATGGGAGAAAACCAAGCACAAGGGGCTCACCATCAGCAGGTCTCTCGTTAAACAGGTCTCTACAGAAGCCAGATGGAGATTTGACTCATGTCTACTGTCACTGTGTACTAGCTGAGGAGCCCCTGATGCCTGGACACACACTGAGTTTTGGGAGCCTTGTTGCCATGCCTGTACTCCGAGAGAAGCTGGGGGCTGTGTCCCCAGCTGCCCATGTTGCTCCTAGAGCTTGGGATAGCCCTAGGCTGTGTTTGCAAGTGTGGCAGGGCTGGGAGATCAAGGTGAGAGGAGTGGGAGGAGGAGCGAGTGCTCCCCACGAGTCCACTATCCTGTTCTCCTCTCCAGCACAGACCAAACCTCCTGCTGCCAGGAACCTGCCCTGCCCAGGCTTCATCCTGGAGAAATGAGCATTTGTAGCTGAAGGTTGTAAGCAACAGTGGATGACTTACAACTTCTTACAGGGCAAGAGTTTTGGTGCTCTGAGCACTCAGGACCCAGACAGTTGCAGCGCAGGTTAGAATTACTGCTTTTTCTCACTCCTCCCCAGCTTGCTATTTCCTTTGTCATTATAACTATTCCTTTTACTTCTTAAGCTTTGGGTGTTTAATTATGTCAGAAATCTTTCACTTCATGGCAAATTAAGGATTTTTTTTGGTTCAAAACTTGATTTATCAAAACTTGATTTGGTAATTAATTCTCAAGAGTTTATACTTTTCTCTTAGTAGAGTATGCAAATGATATTTTCTACTAACAAGACATCTTTTCTCTCATGAAAGGGACAGTTACTAAAGGGAACATCTTGAAAGTCAAGTCCCCTGAAAGATTATTCTGTTTGACACTACTAAAAGGCAAAAGTCCCAGTTAAAATAAAATGACAGTTGTTTATATAAGCAGATCCTAGTTACTTTAATTATTGTTTTTGGCAGGATCCTAGAAGTTTAATCTTTCTTAAATCCCACAGTAATGTCTGCTGGCTAAAGGATTCAGTTACCATGAAAAAATATTCAGCCACTACCTAACCTAAATACAGCTATACACTAGGGCAGTGTTACCCAAGATAGTTTCACTTGAATGAAATGGGAAGGTTGTTCTCAATTACTAATTCAGTTAGAAGACTGAGGAACATGAGATACGCATAAATCTAATTTCTTTAGCATAGCAATTTAAAAAATACTTTAGGTCTTTGAAGTTAAAAGATCTTATTTATATTGCCTGATGTAGACCAGTCATTGCAGAACAATTTGCCCATTTACCTTTTTCAGGGAAGGCAGTTTATTAAAAACAAAAACCAGTGCAGTCATAATATGGGTACAAGAGTGAAAATGGTCTGCCATGTGGGAAGGAACTATCCCACTTTGCACCAAAAAAAGATTTCACAATTGCAGTTGCACACTTTCAAGTTGTTCTTGAAAACATCATACAAAGCAATCATTAGAAAGCTGCAGTAGGCTGTGATTTCTGGGGCTGCTGGGCTGCCTGGTGGGTGCAGCCTTATGATGGAGAGGGAAGAGTCCTTCTCTGACTAGTGCTATTCAAGCTAACTCCACCATCCCTGGTCATACCCCACCAATGGTCAAAAGGATATTTTTTCACACTTCAGTGAGATTTCTTTAAAGCTCTCACCTATTAGTTTGAAAATTTATTTTGACTACAGAGTTAGCTGGAATTAGTTAAGTGTTCTTTTACAAGGGACAGTTTAAATCTGTATTTGATGGTACTTTTTCTTGCAGCCCTTTAGCAGAACTAGGCCTTAACAACCTTTCCTATTCTCTTGGCTTTGTGATTCAATACAGATCCTTTAATTTAAGAAAAGCAGGGCTATGACTCTTTTGTGTTAGCTGGTGATAAAATTCCCTTTATTTTTTTTCTGCAACTCAAGGTGGACTATATCTCTACTTCTAGTTCTCAGAATCCAAACAAAATATTTCTTTGAGACCTTTAAGAAGTAAAAGTTACATGTGAATTTCCCTTCTGTGTTTTATTTTTATTAGAATAATTTTTGGGTTTTGCAAAGATGATTGAAATGTAAAAAGCAACTTTGAGTTTCACATATTTTTAAAAGAAAATATAAGTTTACATTAGACTTAAAAATATTATATCAAAATAAAATATGAAATAAAACAATCTAAATCTTTCTGGAAAGATATTAATCCTAGTGATGAAAAATTTTATTCTGCGCAACCCCTTTTTTTTTTCAAGTAAATGTTTCAGTTAAAAAGAATCAATCATATCCAACACTATCAGAATATCCAATCATTCAACAGCGACTGCATGTGGCCAAGCCACATTTGCACAACAATTCTGTTAGTAATCAAAGTAGCTGCTTGGTGTGCAGCTACATTACACTGAGACCATGTATCCCCCACCAAATAAGCATTTTATTAGTTTAACATAAAGAAGGGTGACATCAGGAAGAAATAAATGACTGCAAAATGTTTGACAGCAACACTCCGCAAACAGCACTTTAATTCCAGAATTATTTAACCCACTCCTTCACTATTATAGTGCTGAGAATTTTCATTTTGAAGGAGTCCTTTTTCAGGTAAGTAAAACATTCAGGTACTTAGCCCTTGTGATAACTGAGGAATCCCTGATAACACATCTTTTTATAAACAAGTCAGAAAAAATTGAGAAAATCATGATTTGAAAGCAAAGCAGTGGCTACTTATAGTTGTCTTCTAGAATGAGTAGGTATCGTATACAGAAAAAATTAGATTTTGTTACACATATAACACATGATACATTTTACAGAAACAGTGATTTCAGCCACACTAAGAAGAAAATAACACTTGGATAAAAATATTAAGCACTTTGTAGATATTGATTAGTTTTTTTTACATTTTCCTACCATTCTGCATTGAGTAAAGTGGCCCATAAATATCTCTTTGTTTCAGTATGGGTTACCTTAATAGGTGTTTTTGAATCCTTTTAGTGAGCTCTGGAATTAGACAGTAAAGAAGTACAAAGAAAATATGCTCCACACAAAGTTCTATAACAAGAGCTCATATGCTGTGTCAGAAACTATGTTGTAGATAGTGCTGACATTCTGTTTGGTAATAGAAGAGAAAAGGGAAAAGCGTATGAAGGTTAAATGGAATTAATAAAACACACTAAGCTATTTCTTGCACATTAAAAATTGAATCTAGCTCATCTCAAAATGCCTTTTGGGCTGTTGGATATAGATCTCCTGACAGTTGCAGATGTAGTCATCGCACTATTAGAAAAACAGAATTTTTTTCTTCCAAAGTTCAAGACCTGAGCACTGCCTAAAAAGGGAGACATGCCTTCGAGCACTGAACTTTTGATATTTTTCTGACTTAAATGCATACCAACACTTGGAGTTCAAAGCATGGATTTAGTAACCCCAGGAAAAAAATTAATTTCAACTGTGATTACATAACAATGAACAACACCATATAACTTTTACCTGGGAAAGCCTGAAAATACCTGACTGCTGTTTTGTTTTCCTTTTGGGGTGAAAACAGATCAGGGAAAGAAAAGGGTGTTATTAACCATTGTCTGAAACATCTCAAAGTTAGCAGACATTTCTGATATGTGTGAAAGTGGAGATCTGTAGCAGGTAGCAACATGAATGCCTTCAACAAGAGTATCATTTGGTCTCAGGCTGAGATAGATGGCTGTCCACCTGGGAATCCAGACAAACTTTCATTTGGGCCCCTGCTGAAGTCAGAGGTATTTCCTGGCTGGGTGGCAGACTGGACCTCAGAATAGAGCAGGAAATTTTCAAGGCCATCCCATGTTTCAGTGAATGCTACAATTCCAGCTCTGCTACAATTGCAGCTGTGGAGCTGCTTTGACCCAGCCACAGTGAAGATTGCTGGATCGGTTTTGTCTTTGCCTTCACCAGGTCAATTTTCAGACAGACTGAATCCCTGATTTAGTTCCTGGAACAGCCACCAGAAGACTACAGCTGGCATGGAGAAGAGCATCAGCCCTTCTCTTTTCAGGAGTGGTGCAGATTGTTGTTGAATTGATAAGTCTGCTTCAGGAGAATCTAGAAGTAAATGTTCCTGAAAATGAGGATTTGAGAAGATGCCAAGGTACTAAAGATTGACCTCTTCTTTCAAGAAAAAGGTCAAATTAACCTTGTATCTCACTGCAGCCACCAGGTATTCTACATAACAGAAAAGTTACCAAAATTTTAATAACCTTTACCCAGCCTGACCACCACAAAAATAATGTATGGAGGAGGATATTACATTATAACAATGACACCTTAATATTTATCACATGGTTAAATTCTCTAAACATATGATCATCTTACAGATTTGAAACAAAGGTCACATTGTAACATTGTATCTATAAACCATCCTTAACTCAGATTTTTTCCTTAGTCAGCCTACAAGAAATGCATCCTTTCATGGTTTTAAATTGAGCTTACAAAACCTGATGCTTTGAAAGTGGAAAAAACCCTGAGGCATTTTTTCTAGCGGTAACTGAAGGAAAGTTTCACAACAGGGATGCGCTGTTCAGCCTCCCTTCTGGGCATGAAAATATTATTGAGAGGACTAAAAAGAGTGCAATTTATTCTCTCAAAACACTAGACCGGTATTATCCTTCATTTTTTGTGGGTACAAATACCTTCCTTCAGAAGACATCAATGAGAAAAGTTTGCAAGTAACCTGATATCAAATGGAATCCTTATCTAATGTAAGAAATGTTCTCAGGTCTGGATTACAGTCAGATTCTGGTCTCACTGAAGTCAATAAGATTTTTGTTTTTGATTTCAAGTGAGCTAGTTAAAACTTAAAATTTGGTTGAGAAATACGCTTGACATTTGACACAACAGGAACTTTGAGGGACCTTTAATATGAAGCGAACAGAGCTTGGCTTCCAGCTGGACCACTGACCCTGCTGGCCACATTCAGTTATAATTAGGTTCCTTTTTACTTGTTTGGCAACATAATGGGCCTTTGAAGTCTGTATTTCCTTCCTGCGTTTCTCTCCAAGTCACTCAAGACTCATGACTGTGCTCCAGCCTGGTCTCTCACACCAACCATTGCCAATGGCCATACACTCTGCTCTGGTTGCCAGCATCCACCCAGCTGAGGCTCCAGGGTCCTGGACATGGCAGACAAAAACTGGCTGAGAACCACTGGCTCTGCATTCTTGCACAGTTTCTTTAATCCGCTCTGGGCATGGGCAAATTTCCTCTCTTTGCCTCAGCTTCCTGACATGTTAAAGGAATATCCTATTGTGTGCAGAGGGCCATGGAAATACAAATTGTGGGGAGTGAGGTGTTCTGCATCAGAACCATGGAAGTGGACTCCAGCTTCAGTCACTGGCCCTAGCCAGCTATGTATTGCACGAAAAAGCCATTGAAAAATACCTTCTGGCCCCAGAAACAGACTATATTGTGCCCTGAAGAATATAACTTGATCATCTAATTCACTCTCACGTTGCAGAGTGCCCAACAACAAAGGTTAGGCTTACAAGGAATTTTTTGCTCTCTGTCTCTACTCTTGGCCATTGTCTTATTATCTGCTTAACTATGACTTTATTATTCATGACTGTTAGGCTTTATATCTCAAGCGTACTTCAACACCAAAATAGGTACAAGATACTTATTTTCTCAGGTGACAAACACTGGAAGCAAAAGTAGCCTTGAAACATTTTGTTGAAATCTCCTCTATTTATGTATATATGATTACGAACAACTTTTATTCACACAACTTTGGTGAGGCGCAAATAAACATCTCTGGTCTTGACATGGTCATTATATTTGTATTTTCATATATCTAACAGCTACAAATGTGTACAGCTTCTTATTAAAATGCAAATAGGTTTTCTAAATACCGTTGTGGCTATATACATATTTAGTTTTCATATTGCAAAATGATACAATACTGTACAAAATGGTATTAAAAATAAACCATATAAAATGGAGTTATGCTCCATCTCCATACTTTTGTACTACAGAGTTATTCTTTCCAAAGGTCCTAGACTTTGATAGCAATTTAAGGAATTTTTAATTCTTGAGAATTAGACAAACTGTAAAGAGAAAGTTCAAAAATATTTTCCAATTATTTTCTAATTGTTTTTGACAGATTAACCAAAACATTGTAATCTTAATGAGTTCCTAGAAGATGTCACTCATGGATATTTTGAATCATAGCAGGGTATTTGCCTTAGAATATATTCTTATTGGGTTCCTATCTTATTACATCCCTGATGTTTAAGGAATGCTACATAATTTCAAGTGTCTGAAAGAATAAGGTTTAAATTTGTGTTTAGACTTAAGAATGTAAGCACTTTTCTGGACCAAGGCTGCCATGCTTAACACCGAACCAAGTTTGCCAAGACTTCTTTCTGCCAAAACACAGCATAGTAGAAACCAAAAACTTCTGGTTTGGCAAAGACAAATTAAAAGATTATTGAGAAGATAAATTTCTGGTAAGAGTATGACGCAGGACATAGATTAGCCTGGGGAGTAGATTTTGCTCTGTTGCTAGAGGACGAAGGTTTTAATTACTTTTCTCAAAGGCTTGAAACAAAGATTTTGTCTCAGGTATCTCTGAATTAAAAAAGGTATGGACTTTCAGTGTAGAATTTCTGACCTCTTAGTTTGGAATAAGTACCCTTCCTAGTAGGGTGTGGTGCTTCCTCCCCCTTCCATGCTCTACTTGGATTCATTCTGTGTTGATACCAAAAGAGATGTATTTTCTGTGTGTGACAAGGAAATAATCTCAATGTGGATCTGCGGATCTATCCAGCAATTTATAGAGCTTAGACCTCAGTAAGAACAGGAATTCCGATAGGCAAACTTCCAAAGAAACCTTGCAATACTATGATAAGGAAAATACTATCATACTTAAAAAATAGTTGGTTTTTTTTTAAATTTTTATTGTTTATTTTATTATTTAATATCCTTTTATTGCTTATTAAGAAACTGATTTAATTTAATCTTTTTTTTATTCTGCAATGATAGAAACAGAACTGTCTGGAGAAGGCAAAGGAGATCACTGAGTGATTCTACAGGTGGGTCTAAAGTATATGTGGGATTTTGTAAAGTGTTTGGAAACAATTTCAGATAAACTGATTTAAAGCCAGAAAATATAGGACAAGTATGAATTGACTTTAGCATACCAGGACATAAAATCTTCAGCAAGCTGTTTTCTTTGGAGGTCTATTGTTCAAGCCTGAAAAATTTCAGTTAAAATATATTGGATGTCACTTCATTTCCCTATCCTCACAGCAGACATATCTGTTGACAAGAATGGCAGTCTCGCTGGCAGTGAAAAAGATAAGGGAAGTTTGCAGTCCACTGAAAATATTTTAAAAAAATATTAATTTAATCTTTTTGAACGTAAAACACATTAAAGATACAAAGAAAAAAAAAGCCAACAAGAACAAAAACATTTAAAAGAAATCGAAAAGTAAACCAAGCAAATCAAACCAAACTAAGAACATTTTTTATAAACCAGAAAAACACTTTCAAGTACCTCTAATTTTAGCTTATTTCTTGTTGAGATGGTTTCAGAAGTCAAGGAAATATTTCAGTTAAAACCCACTAGCCTCCTTACACAAGATTCAGAGTGTACTATGGTTCAAATGACTTAGCTGAACCAATTTAAAAGTTTCACAGAAGACAGATTGGAAGCTACAGATCTGTAGATCTTATCTGTCTTTTCCTGTGTGTTTTCTAGCTGGCCACTCATAGCTCTAAGCCATAGTACCTAATGAAGACATTAGGAGAACCTATTTTACACTTTTTTTTTTTTTAGAGGAAGCTGGCGTTTAGCAATCATAAAGAGTAACAAAGCAATATTGTGGCTTGACACTCACGGTTGTAACAATGATGTGATAGGAAGTGGGTGTCAGGTTCCCCTGGTGACAAATAGGGAATAAATGAAACACTCTGAGTCACCAATGAATCACTAATAGAGTTCTGCTTCCTTTTTTTTTTTACTTTTATTTCCAGACTCTAAAATTATGACAGTTTTAAAATGATGGATGAAGGTGAACACTTCACAGCATTCACAACTGTGTGGTAAGGGTTAGATTGCCATTAGACTTCATAACGCCATGAAAACAGGAAATTTTAACAACTAGCATTTATTGTTTCTTTTGGCTAATGTTGGAGTTAATGAGTGTCCAAGTTCTTTGTAGGACAAGGGAGGATGAGAGTAGAAGGACGACCTCTCCGTGGTCAGCAACAAAACCACTAAGTTCAGCAGAGTTCAGGGAGTTCTGGATTTCTCTCACAATGTTTACAAGAACTCATCCTCTTTAAGCACACTGTACTACATATTGTGCTGGAAAATGAACTACAGTAGCTTTTACTGGGAATAAATAGATGCATTTTGAAAGTTAATAAAAATAAAGTGATAAACTGTGATAATCTGAGCAACTGGGAGCTCTCTCAAATTTAAGACATGACACCACAATTGAAAGCAAGAAATATCAGGCTGTTAAAAGGAAGAATAAAATTGTCTAGTCAGAGTATGTGTGTGTATACATGTACATACATAGATTCATTATCACCAGTATTAGCACTGAAATAGTTTTAAACAGAACTTTCAAAAGCAATGCTAGGATTCAGATTGTCGGTTTTGAATGGACTGAATTACATGAATTAAAATAATTACCATAAAAGTACACTCAAAATTTATTCTGCGTTGATTCTGAATTTGTGTAGGAGTTCAGTCAATAGGACTAGATCCAGACTCTGGTGCCTTGTCACACCAGATGGTGATGCCTAAAACAGAACTTCCTGAAACAGAAGACTAGACAAAGTTAGGAGAATAAAAAGCAGATTAATTTATTAAAGGACTTTAGGTACATTTAGGGCACACAGAGCCTACTCGAGAGGCTACACCCAAAATGGACTATGAGTCATGAGTTCTTCACATTTTATAATTTCTGTCTATTAACATATTGGGCCTCAATTCTCCAATTACACCTTCAGGTGATGATGTCAGCTACCCCAGGCTTGCTTCCCTCAGTTCACTGCTGTTTACATATTTGGGGGCTCTGAGGCAGCGAAGTGTCCTTGGATTTTCCAACTGAGAGGAATTGTTTTGTCTAAAATGCTGGGAATGGAGATTTTTAGCACTTTTTATGGAGCCTAGAGCTATACGCCAAAACTACAGATACATGAAAAGTAGAAGTTAAAAATCCTTGAGGCATTGTTGGAACCAGACAGAGACCAGATCCACCATGTCAGAAACTTTACTCTCCACTTGTTTTGTTTATTCAGTTCTATATGACAAACTGCACTCATTGAGGAGGCAGGACCAGGGAGAGCCCAGGCAAGTTTTGGCAAAGCAAGTGAAGAAATTTATCCTGCAGGTTTGCCATCTGGACATTCCTAGATGGGAATGTGTACAGCAATGTTTGTACATCTATTGACAATTGTATTGGCTGTAGTTTTGTTTTCTGCTCTTAAATGATTGGATTGAATTAGCAATGGTCTTGTGTTATAACCTACCCAGGTCTCTGTGATAATTGTTGCATACATTTCAACACTCCTGAGTTTATAGTCCAGTGGAGTTACAATAAGCAAATGCTGAAGGAAAAACCATTAGGATTGAGTAGGACAGTGACAAAGTGACAGTGTAATGGCTGCTATGAAAATGAAGTGTGGCTTTGTAGATTCACATTATATGCTCTGTATTAATGTTTGCATTTCTACTGAGATAAATTTCCTCAGGAGAGAAGCACTGTGCTGCATGTTAGACTGATTTTTATATATATATTTTTTTTTTTTTTTTATGATCTATGCTCTAATAAATGCTTTGTGAAATGTTTGTCTCTGGTTAAAAGAAAATGAATAAATTCAAAACTGGTTCTGGCTGCCATCTTAGGGCAGAATAAAGAGTAGGTTTAAGTTAATGTGTAGGCTATTATCTTGGGAAAAACAACACCACTTTTTTTTTATTTTTGCATTTTCTGGTGCATGTTTTAAATTATAGAAGCACATTCAACTGCGAAAGATCTTGTTGGGTCACTCCATACCCTTTTCTTTCTAAGTTGAATTAAATCATAAAAATTTGCTTCCAGCAAAAGCTTTCAAAGCAAGGACACAATGTTCTTAACTATTACTCTCTTCCTGTCTCATGAAATTGTACATAAATCCTGCCAACTTCAAAATCCGTGTTTTTAAGTAAATCAAAGGTTTTTTATGTTTTTAATGGAGCTAAGTAACTTCTTCTTCCATACCTACTATGTTGAACAGCAGTCAATAAATCTCTCTGCAGAAGTAAAAATTGAAACCTAAATATTTCAAAATTTTATCCCACCTGTAAATATGTACTTGAATGTTGAGATTGTACAGTCAAAAACACAATGTAATCAACATCTTGTCAGTTCATGGTGTTGTCAGTAAAAATAAGGAAATTTTAACATAAGAATATGAGAAACTAGTGGCCCAATTAGACCAAGATTGATCCTAAACTTGATGCAAAGTTCCACTTTGATTTTTGTAGTATCAGACTTTAGAATAAAACCTCCATAACCATTTAGAAAACTGAAGCCCATAACTATTGGTAAAGGGCCAGACATCCCTCTGCTTGAAATTACTGACGTAAATGCAGTTGTGTTGACTCAAAGGCTGAGTAAGAAAGGCTATGGTCAACTGACTATATTTTCCCTGGTTTCTAATACATACCACCAGCTATTCAGAATAGCTTTACATTCTTCATAGGCTTCAGCCACCTTAGAAATTACATCAATGCAGTTTTTACTGTGTGCTTTTCATGGACTGCTGAGCTTTGTTCTCCCAAATGCAGGTAATTCTTCCATGTGCTACCATTACCTACTAAATCTTCTTAGAGCAGAATCCTGCTAAAAAAATTAGTGCGTGCCTCTGTCTTTATTTCTATCAGTAGCGGTACCCCAGATGATCCAAAGTATTTGAGGTCTAAGAACTATTTCACATTTATTAAGTCATATTAGAAGACAGATTTAGGCTTGTCAAAAGAAAGCTAGGTCAGTTGACTCATGAGAAATTGATTTTCCAACATGTTTTTCAGGCCCTTTTAACCTCAGTTGAAGTGCTAGATATCTATCTAAAATTAACTGCAGAAGATTTTATAAATTTCCTGCACATCCAAAGAGATGGAAAGTATCTATGGTAAATGGATTTTCATCTTGCAGTCCCCAAATATGTCTCCCTCTGTCTAGCGGCTGTAAAGGAAGTTAAGGACCTGGATTAGTGGAGTCCCCTTCACCACAGATAAATTTACCACAGGTAAGTAAAACTACAACAAGACAGCACTAAAATGAGGCTGTGAGTTAGAAGAGTGATTCCTCATAAAGATAATTGCTGAAACTACACACAGTTAGTGGGAGTGATTGGCACCATCTATCCCACCACAACTGTAGTCCATCTGAACAAAGTTGGGGAGCCCATGGTTGTCCCACTCCATACTGAGGTAAAGTTGCACTGACTCCAGATCTACGGTGAGAAAAATTCTGTAAGTTTTGAAAAAACAAACCAAAACATATGTATTCAGCTCCTACATGTTTTCAAATATAGCAAGTGCTTAAACTGACATTTGAATTTCACTAGTATGGAGTTTCTGCTTTCACAGACTAATCTGACTCCTCTCTAAACCAGACATAGTCTCTCCTTTGTGATGTTGTGCAATTATTTTTCTCAATTTTTTGGCTTCTACTTCCTTAGTTAAGGAGCAAAATAAAAATTATACCTTGGGAGTTTAGGAAGTTATTAAGAAGAGAAACTTATTCAGGAAAGGAACTTCTTGTTTCTCACAGATGCCAGACTGAGACAGAAGATGTCTCTTTTTTGTCTTCCCCCCATACACACACCCCCACTCTGTTCCCCAGCTACAAAATACACTGTGGTTATAAGACTTGTTTTATTTCTCTACAGGAATCATAACTGAACATTGTCCTTTTTCTTTTTTTCATCTTCTTCAAAGGAAGTCCTGTGTCTCATCTTTTCCAGACAGATGTTTTTATCTTAGTTTCAACCTCCACAGTTTCGCCTGCCCAGCTCCACCTCAGAATTTCATCAGTGTCAGGTGGAGATCATTTGCTATGACTTCATGGTTATTATTCTTTCTCTTTGCAAATTAGTGATAGCAGATAAGCTATTATTGCCCCTGAGGGCAAACTGTTTTATCTCGTACTAGTGATGAGTCAGCAACATATTATAATGCATATGATCATCCCAATGCATGAATTTTCACAAAACTCTACACAGGGTGTTAGCCTGTTTGATGGGCATTATCTATGTCATTTTGAAGTATTGCATTCAGAGAGTCCTTCTGGGTTGAAAAATACTTGATGATAGAGAAACTCACCTGCAGAAGAGTTTCTTCCCTCTTATTCTTCCTAAGGTCCTTCAAGGTCAACATGCAAACTTTTATACTAAGAGTTTTCCTCTGAAACTGTGGAGTTATAGATTTCACCGAGTGATCCTTAAATACTCATTTCTAAGCTGTTTTAATTTGTACAGTTAATGACCACATGAGAGATAGACACACAGGGTCTTTTACCACGTGTAATGGTAAACGTTTATTTACACCAGCGTTGATAAAGTACTGCCAGGCAGCAGAGGCAATACAGGGGTTTTCAGGAGATCCTTTAGACTGCAACATGCACAAAGGAAAACAACCTGGTGGAATTCTGTTATATTGCACTTGTGAGCATTTAATCTCTGTGGCTAGCACAGGTTTTTCCCATGAGAAATTTTCTTGTGTTTTATAAATAAAGATAAAGTTTGGATGTTATTGGAACAGTGTCCCAGAACTTGGACAGTGCAGGCCTGGCCAATCAGGCCTGGGGGAAGGCTTCTGACCGACCAATCTGGGTGACTTTTGAGAACTCTATATGTGTGATGAAATCAAAACAATAAAGTTCATTCCTTCTTGCCACTGAGAACTGGTGCATTCATTACTCTGCTAGCTGCTCAACAGCGACAAATCTCATCTTTTAAATGCTTGATGATAGTAGATTTTGGGGGCAAAAGGCTGTTTCACATCACTTATGTAATAAAGCAAAGAAGGGGTCATCTGCCTTATCTTAATTTTTTTACTATTAATTTAAGAGAGAATGGGGAAAATATGATTAGCCCATACTTTTTGAAGAATATTTATGTTTTGAAAATTTGTGGTGCCTGACACAACTGTATTTCATATACCTGTCATAGGATTTATAGCTAATGAACATTGGTATTATGTGGTAAATATAGCCCTTGAATTACACATACCATTGGGCCTTTGAAAAACTGCAGAGTTACCTGCACTGATTGTCACTGGAATAAAAGAGCACAACGGCAAAAAATGGTGGGCAGCATTTTGTCCCTGCCGACGCCTGCACTCAGCCGCCAGTGGAAACATCCTAAGCTTTGCCAGGAGCTTCACTGAAAGTCTCAAATTAGTTTGTGTAGGGAAATGGTAAACTTTACTTTCTACTAGTTTTCTCTTTAACTACCTGTTGTGTTATACCTCGGGTTCCTTTCTGAGATATGAAGGAAAACAGAGGAACTGGAAACATTTCTTCTTAATTTGAGGGTTTTGGGGATTTAATATGGGGGACATTAATGCCAGCTCTTAGAGAGAGATTGTCATTGATGAAAATTTAGAAACATCTGTAAATAACTTATTCTTATTTTTCTTTTTTTTTTACATTTCCCCCCAAGACATTGTGTATTTGTGTCCCTTGGATACATTTGTATAGTTTGTTGTCTTTTGATATCAGTTCCCATTCTTTATATTTCCCCTTCAGGAAAGAAAACTTCTCTTCAAATGAAGAGTCAATCTTAAAACAACAGTAAAAAAATGCAGGTGGACTACTTATTTTAGATAAAAGGCATTATTCTTGAAAGTAATTTGGGCTGTCTGCTCCTGTTGGTCATGTCAGGACCTATTTACTTTACCTGCAGGAGCAATCTGAGTTCAGTTATTTCCACACACTGGGCTGAAATTCTATCAAAAGACAAAAGCACAGACGTGTCTATTGCAATGTGCAGCTCAAGCTTTGTAAAAGGCTAAACAAAGCACTATGTGGAGATGTTTAGCTTTCAGAAAGCAAATTTTTATCTCTTTAAGAACACATTTCAAATATTAAGAAGCATGTAATTACAAAATAATAATGAAAACAAAGCACACTCATGAACTTCCTCTTAAAGATGATGATTGAATACTATTCAGCAAGATTGTAAAGATGTGATCATAATTTCTTAGTTCTTACTCCCAAGCAAAATAAGTTTTTTTAATTGTCTTCAGTGGAAAAAGTTCTCCTTTACTATAAAATATAGACTGTAACTTTCTTATTACAATGCCTAAAACATATGCCTTGATCAATGACTTGTTCCAAATAATAATTGTGTCACTGAGAAACACATTTCTGTGATGTTTTCTTTAGTCATGTTAGAACTTCCTCTGTGCACAGAATCTCTTGCTTCTCATCAGTCTGGAGACACTGTAGACAAATTACCTGCCTTTCATCTTTCTGCTAGAGGGTAGAAAAAAGATTACTAGAGGAGAAAAAAGATTACTAGAGGAAAAAAAAGGCTTAGTAAGAGGTTTTGTGTAATAGAGTTGGAATGTGAGGCAGAGATAGATAAAAAATTTCAGGAAGAAAGACTTCTAAAAAGCAGAATAGAAAAGGAAGATGAGAAAATAAGTTATGCCTTCTTTTATATTTACCTTTAAAGTTTCTAGCTTACTTTATAATGTTCTTTAATTTTCATTAATAAAAATTACTATTTATTAAATGTACTATTGTTACTATTAACCTTCTGAGATGAACAAGTCTCAGGGAAGAATTGTAAATTAGCTGGAGAAGGTGGAAGGGAACATATTAATCTGCTTTTCCTTTCTTTTGAAGTAAATTAGAGAAGTGTGAAATTATGGCATAGGATCTGGTTCCTCTTCCTCAATACAAGCAGGACTAGTCTTCTTATCTTTTCATAATAAAGTAGAGCAGAATCTGTCTGAATGATGCTGAAAAGAAGGTCTGGTAACTTTAATTTTACTTCATCCATTCCAGGAACTGCCAGACTTTGAATATGACATTCTTAGATTAAAAGTTTCAGAATTGTCAGATCTTCCCCCCACTGACCAGCATTTCAGAACTTTTGCTCACAGTGGTTGTCCTGGAGAGAGCTGCTTTATCAAAGTCTTGCTGGAAAATCTAAGTATGATACGAAGTTAAGTCTGATGGAGGTTGATACTGCCATAGGAAGTGGGTATTACTGGACTCTTCAAACCAGAAGGAATTGAACCTGGGGTCTCCAGGATCTGTATCCTAGCCATAGGTCTGAGCAGAAGCCTGATGAGATGCTGCTCTGGCAGTTGAAGCTGATGCATCTATGCTGCTGATAACAGAGGTGTCATGGGACGGAAAGAAAAACAGGAAAAATGAGCCTGGTCTAGGGGTTGGAGTGCCCTGCTGTGGTGGGTTGACCTTTGTTGCCCACCAAGCTTTTCTATCACTCCCCACCTCATTTGGATAGGGCAGGGAGAAAATAAGTTGGAAAAAACTTGTGGGTCAAGATAAGGGCAATTTAATAATGCAAAAGCAAATGTCATGCATGTGGAAGCACAGGAAACAAAAATATTTTATTCTCTGTTTCCCATCAGAAGCTGATGGCTTGCCACTTCCCAGGAAGCAGGGCTTCAGTACACGCAGTAGTTGCACCAGAAGAAAAATTAGGTAAATAGCAAATCACCCCTGACCCCACTCTCCCTCACTCCTCCTCTTTTCTTTTAGCTTTAATTGCTGAGAAGAAATCCCTTGGTGTAGAATATTATGGAGCATCCCTTTGGGTCAGCTGTCCTGGCTAACTTGCCCACCACCAACCTATCGATGAGGGGAGAATATTGGAAAGACAGAGTAGATGCTGTGTGAGCTCTGCAGGCTAACACTGGTGTGTTATCAACACCTTTCCAGCTCTCAGTGTAGAGCACAGCACTGTGAGGGCTGCCATGGTACAAGTGACTCCATCTCAGCCAGAACTAATACACCTGCTAAGAGGCATGACTAACATGCCATGTATGCATTTATATCAGATCACGTTGATGTATGCAGTTATATTAGATCATCACTGAAAAAAGTCAAATCCATTCCTGGAAGTAGGGTCCACTGTCCCAACCCTTTGCTGAAGCTGCATCCAAAAAAAGTATATGAATCAAAATTAGTTCTATTCACTGTTGGTTTCTCAACAAATGTATTATTTGAAATATTAAAAAAATGTGTATGTAAACACATGTAAACATATGTAAATATTCATTGGAACATGCATGAATAGAAAAGTACTAATTTTTTTACCAGACTCATCTGCTAAACTGTTAAGCCTTTAATAGTAAACAGAGGAAACAGTCTAAGTGCTCTGTGCTTAATATCTTCTCTAATTACTCCACATTTTCTTGAGAAAACCCTTTCCAGAAACCTGTGGTCTCCTGATGTCTCAGAACTATACTGCTAGTTGTATAATTTGGTGAGGTTTCATTTTGATTGTCAGATTCCAGCACTTGTCTGTGATTCATTTGTACTAAAAAAAATCACCAAATCCCCTCCCCTTAAAATCACTTTCCTGGATGATTAAGAAATGCGGTTCCACAATATCACAGGGCTTCCCAAATTCCTCTTCCTTCAAATACTATGTCCTGAAGTTCCTTTAATGCTGTTCCCAGAAAGTGACTCACGATTCTTTATTAATTATGGAATATGTTAACTTAATGACTGCACTAGAAATGTGTTTTTCTCCTCTCACCATAGCTTGAAGGAAACATCATTGCCAAGGCATTATCTCTAGTTGATCTCGTACTAGTAGTGTACATGTAACATTTTTATGATTGATTCTTTAAAACTTAGCCAATTTTTTAGACATGTTAATGCAGACTGATTTCATTTATATAGACTACATCTTTAATTGCATGAATACTTGTAAACATTTTAAGCTAAACACTAATTTAATGAAAAATGAGGACAAAAGCTCTCCTACTATAAGTTGGCCAGTATTTTCCTCTGTTCATGCATAAGGTTATTGCTGATACGGCACATTGCCTCTTTTTTATTATTGTTTTTTTGCACGGTAATAATCTGAATGATACTATGCTGGAAGTAACCCACTTTTGAGAATTGGATGGATAGGTTTATCCCAGTGTCAGGAAATAAATGGGAATATTCCAGTGTTAGCTTCAGATATATTCTCTGGTATCATCAAGGGCATGTTTGGAGAAAAACCTTGTGTTTGTATAGAGATGGTAAGTGGAGCAGTTCATATTCTTAGTTATGTTGTGCCCTCTGGCAAGCCTGCCAGGAGAGAGCTGTGCTTGTTTTGTGAAGAGAAACCTCCTCCACATTCCAGCTTGAGCATATCTATTGTTTTCAGACATAAACAGATGTCTTCCTTACCTAAGGGAAGCTCTCAAAAATCTGGAAGTAAAACAGAAGAAACTGATGTGAAACCACAACAGTATTTGACCTGTCTGCATGCATTAATAATCTCAACTTTAGCTGAAGGCAGAGTTCTGTTGCATTCAGTTTTATTTATTTGCTTGGTTTCTGCCCTGCAGTATGGAAGAACAATAAAGAATATTAGTATTAATTTAATTTTTAAAATTTCAATTAGGATTTTGTTAAATACATACATGCTTATTATGTCATTCAGAGTCTTCAAAGCAGGAAAATTCAGAGTTGCTTAACAAGAGCTGGGAAAAGGGGGGTAAACATGTTCTTCATTCTGCCAAACTGCCCTCTATTTCACAAGCCAAAATCTCAAAACTTGTGATGAGATCAAGCTATAGATCCAGAGTAGAGCCTTTTCTAATAATTCTGATACGGTGAATGAATTTTATTTACATGAATCTTGTCTATCTATATGCTAACAAAATGCATATATTTAGAGTTTTCTTTACATCTATACATTTACTTTCTGTGACAGGCTGATCTGTCTTTTCCAGCCTTATACAAATGTCTGTAGGACATTCAGACATTTTAGAGTTCAGCTGCCTGTGGGAAGATGATAATCCCAAGTAGGTCAGGTTTACAACTCCTTCAATGAAGACAAGGCACACCAAACTTACGCTGAGTTTGAGACTCATCTCCCTCGAGTGCCTTATATCTTTCCTCTCTCCTCGCCCATCTGTGCCATGGTTACAACACAGACTGTATGATGAAATTAAAACAATGCTAATATTGAGTAACTACTAGGAGTATTGAGAAAAAGTACTGTGTGTTCAAGGACAGCAGGACAAGCATATCAGTGAAGGGGAAGAAAGGGAAGTGTTGAGCACAGTGCAAGAACAAAGGAAGAGAAGAACTCTTGGAGTGAGATGCAGTGCCCCTAGGAGAGCCCTGTGCTGGAGCCAGCTCTACACCTGCTGGGAAAGCCACATTGTCACAGCACAGCTAAGGCTCAGCCAGGATCTCTCCAGCAAACCACACTGCACTGATGCTGGTGCTGCCTTCGCTGTTTGTGTCGTAGTGCAGAGCAGACACAGCTGGGTTAGACCTGGGTTAGACACCTCCCTGCAAGGTTACATCCATTTGCAGAAGAAGCAGCTGGGATGCAACAAACTTTATGTAGAAGTACAGATGTCCAGAAACTTGGATTTTTTAATTATTGTTTTTAAATTCACTGGAATGAGATGGTCAGAATAGAAGCAGGTCATGACTCCTCAGTCCTGGAATGATGGAACTGAAGTTCTACAAGAAGGAAAGAATGAGAATCTAGAACATGGTATGGCAAAAAAACAATGATGGAAGGATTCAAGAAATGAAAATAAATTCTACTTTTAATTCTCATAAAATGTAAGTGCAAGTAGCCTCTCACATCCATAAAACTCAGTGAGACATAATTTGAAATAAGAGACTAAATATAGACTAAAACAACTCAGAGATGGAAGACTTCCATCTGTCTCATTCATAAGTAAACTATAGAATTTGATTTGTTCAGAAAGCAAACAAGATTTCCAGTAGAAATTCTTAAGAATTATAGCTATCACAATAAACTGCTATCTTTAATTTTATTTGTTGTTTCTGAATGTGCTTCATCTTGGTTTCCATGTTACGGCAGTGTGATTCATATCTTGTGGTTAGAAGACTGACTTTTTTTTTTCCAAAATTTCTGCTGTGAGAAAACATCTGCTGAAATGTAGATAGTTTGTGGTGTGTGAATGAAGTATGTATTCTTTATAACCACCTCCAGTAAGAACAGACTTGTCACAAGACAAGTAACAACACTATTCTCACAGCTGCACTCGGCACATTACACCCTAATAGTATGAGCAAATATTTCTTCTATTAAGAAAGAAATGTGCCATGTGATATTTACATCTATATGATTTGCATAATTTCCAGGTTGTAAATGCATACATAACTCTCATTGCAGGGAGGACTATTTCTGTAATTATGATTAAATTATTTTATAACAAGAATTAATACTCCACAAAATATAGTGATCTTTATTACATAGAGCAAAGCCTCCCTACAATACCAAGAAACACTTGTTCAGCTGGAGATCCAACTTTAGGTCCTAAGAGCAGAGAGGTTTTCTTATCCAGTTGCAGTTCAGGCTGCAGTGGGAACTGTCTATCATGTTACAGCATGAGTACTCACTGACAGGATCTCCCTCCTGCTGGTGGCATCGCTCAAGATTCCAAACAGAGTTCATACATCAAGACCAGAAATCCACACTTTTGCATCCCTATGCTTTTCTGCTCCCTTTCTCAACTGGGGACAACTCCCAGAAGGAGTAGAAGACCCTCAGTCTTAGTCAATTCTCTTAGAAAAAAGACCTCTTTCTCACCAAACTGGAGGTGCACTTCATATTTCCTATCTCAAAGCAGCCCAGGTCTGCATCACTTGTAGATCACAACCAAGTCAGCTGGAGAGACAGAGAAACAGCCCCTCCGTGCTCTGTACATAGAGAAAAAGAAAAAATCAATCACTCTTTTGCAAACAGTTACCATTAATACTGTGGTAATTAATACAATTAATACTACCTTTCTGGAAAATGGTATTATGTTCACACTATAGAGAGGTTCATACAGATTGGCTTCCTGGAATCCCTCTGTGGCCAAGACAATGCTGTCATTGTGTACACTAATGTGGAAGGAAATTGGAATTCTACAAAATTTTGCTGTGAGAATTCTCATAGAAATAAAGAATAATTTAGGTTTAAAATGTTCGGTAAGATCACTGAGTCCAACTGTTAACCCAGCACCACCAGGCCCACCACTAAGCCAAGTCCCTGATAAAAGCTAATATTTTGTGATGGTCAGGAATCCTGTGAGGTTTTTGAAGTTCTGGCTGCCTTAATTGTATCATCACCTATTTGCATATCTTCAGCAACTTCAAATGTTGGCATTTAGGGCAAACATATGTAATGAAATCATTAATATACTGTTGTCTAGCATTTTTAGCAGTTAGGCAAGGAAGAATATTAAAAAGACAAAAGTTATGGCTTTCTTTTTGTGTAACAATATTTGATTTCATCTATTATTTTTCCAGTTAAGGGCTTTGCCAGACTTTTGGATGAATCAGAAATAACTCCAGAATGTTTTTATTCTCTGTTTCAGTACTAATTTTGAGTTGCCAGAAAAAATTTGTCTAACAATTGCTATAAAATAAGAAACAGGTTATATTTCACTTCTGTTTTCAGTGCAAAACAGATAAAACAACCCCTTCTGTGTTTTTCTTAGCTGTCGTGTCAGCTGGCAAATGTGGATCAACAGTGAAGAATGAGCTCTGCATTCATCCACATAATGTGCCAACACCATGTAGGGGTGTGTACCACTCTTTCCTGTAACACCTGTTTTACAGATAAAGATGAGCCTCCAGCTCTCACCATGGTCAAGAAGTACTGCTGGAGTACACTAACCCTTCTAGAAATCCTGACTGCAGCGGTATTGCAGAAAGCTTTTACTGTAGCAAAGAGAAAACTAGAAAGTCTTTGCAGAATGCTGGTGCTACTGTACCACTTCTCATCCACAAGCTTCTTTTTGCTGAGAAAGGTTGGACTAGATGACCTGTGAGGTCACCTTCCAACCTGGTGTTCTATGATTCTACAGGCACATACAGGCCTTGGGGGCATTCATTGCTTCCTCCAAATGACTGATATTCTATTTTAATGTCACAGATATAAATGGGTATCATGTGGGATGGTAGAAAACATAACAACTTGCTTTCAGTTTATACTTTGTTCCAATGAAACCTGAGTGTTGTGGCTTTGATGATATGTTTAACTGCAATAGGGAAAGCACCAGATATGCAGACTGGTAATGAGGAGAGGAAGAGATTTGTTTCTCTAAAGTGGTTATAGTCTAAGAAAATCTGTCTGAGTTTTCTGGTATTATGTACCTTTATTAGCTGTAGCTATTTAAATTCCTAAAGAGCTGTTAAGCTATTTTGTTCAACTGTTTAATCAAAAGGCACATAAAAATCTTCTGACATAGTGAAAGTGAAAAGAAAGACAGGAAAAACTAAATCTTTTTTTAAAATACCTTTATCTTCCTGCCAAAAAAACCTCACTAGAAGATGCTTAACCATTTCCTAGCCATCTCTAAGGTGAAATACCTCTCTGCAGCCTTGAATAAAGACAATAGCAAGATGAGCTGTCTACAGGAGATTGTGATAGTCCCAGGCAGCAGCAGTCAGATGAGTATAAATCCACTCCTCTGCAGTGTCTCTATCTCTTATAAGTCTAAACAATACAAAAGCATATCTCTGTGAAGTCCATCCTTGTATTTAAGTGGTCCCCTTCAAACCCTTAATGTGATCAAGCCCATGTGAATTCTCAGACAAAAATAAATATTGTGCTAGTTCCTAGCACATTATAAATTTTTCTGTGTAAAACTATTGCTTAGCAGACACTAGAGTCAGCATTTCATCTGCTTTGTTAGGTATCTCAAGCAACTCCACTGCAATTATCAAGACCAGAGGGATAATGTTGCAAGATTTGCCACCTGTCACTCTAGATAAATAGATACTCATCCAGTCAACATACATAGGTAATTTCATACTCAGTCTTCTCTTTTCCTGTTTCTTCAGCCTCACACATTTAACAGAAATTTCACAGATCTTCATAATCCCTCCCACACTGAATGCCTCGGGTGAACATGCTCTCCATTCTCAATATGTCATATAAAATACAATTGAAAATAATTTTTCCCCAATATTGTGATAATATCTTGCAACATAGGAAAAAGTTACACTTCTTTAACAAGAAGAGAGAGAAATATAGAGTGTCTGAAAATAACCCTTTACTTATATTTAAATAAGATTTTAAAATCAATGTTACATATAGTATCCTCATTTCTCCATAGAAGACTTCAATTTCCTTTCTTAGTTATTAAAATTAAACTGCAATCTAGACTGTAGAGAAAATGGCATATCAAATATGTGCTCATATACCCTGGCTGTTTCTTTAAAACATGTGAAAATGTATTCCCACAGCTAAGTAGTTAATGTAACAGATGTTTTATCTCCTTCTAGTCTGACTTTTTTCCTTTGGCTGCTTCCTACTGTGAAAAGCAGAAATAGGCATTATGTTTGATAAGCAGCATGGTATTCAAAGACTGAAGTATTCAGCTGTGATTCTAAGAAATATTATTTCATCATTGGTTATTACTTTCCTCAGTGGTATTATACCATGATTTTCTCTAACTACTAGTCTTTGTATTTCTTTCTTTTTTTCACAGTCACAAATGGATCTCAGTTTTGCACAGTTTATAGGCACATCATATATGTTTTCTTGATATTAGCCAGCACTAAAAGAATGTTTTTGATTTGAGATGCTTGAAGAAAGCAGTCATGAAATGAAAGTGGGTGTTCCCCTGTTCTCTGACATTTTAATAAACTGAGCTAAGTTTTACAATTGTATATTCCTCTTACCTCAGTTGGACTGCTCTTGCATGGAAGTGATCAGATGCTCTTAAGAGGGAGGATCCCTTGGATAGGGAACTGACAGCCTGACCAGCACAACATACACTGTGTCCATACACAACTGTGACCTGAGTCAAAGCCCTTTGTGGAACTTATGTCATTGGTGACATTTTGAGAACTCATCTTTCCTTGTTTGCTTCCCATTTTTGTACAAACGTATCCTGGTTTCAGTTGGGATAATTTTCCTCCAAGTAACTGGCACTACTGTGTGGTGATTTTTTCATTCAGTGTGAGGATAATATTGACAGCACACTGACATTCAGCTGTTACTAAATAGTGCTTGCCTTTAGTCAAGATCTTTCAGTGTCTTACGCTCTGCTTTTAGCAGGTGCACAAGGACCTGGAGGGACCATAGCCAGGACAGTTGGCTCAAACCCCCCAAAGGGATGTTCCATACCACAGAACATCATTCCCAGCATATAAATTGTGGGGAGTTGGCTTGGAGGGGCTGATAGCTGCTCAGGGATGAGCTGGGCGTTGGTCAGCAAGTGGTGAGCAATTGGATTGTGCATCACTTTTCTTCCTTGCATTTTATTTCTCTCTCTCTAATCGTTGTCTCGCTTATCATTACTATTATTATTAAATTCCATTTTATTTCAATTATTAAACTGTTTTTATCTCAACCCACAGGTATCACCTTTTTTCTGATTCTCCTTCCCATCCCACCATGGGTGTGGGGAGTGAGCAAACATGGTACTTGCTTACTGGCTGGGGTTAAAACATGGCAACATGATGGCTACACTCTATAACACAACACTCCATAACATAACAACACTCCCATTATTCAATTTTAAAATCTTTCCCCCTTTTTTTTCTTTTTTTGGTAGATAAGGGGAAGGAAAATAGATGAAAAATGATTCATTAGTGTCTCCATGTGGAGACAAAAAGCCTCTTAAAACAGAGGACTGCAGAAAAATATAGTGGGAGGAGACACTGTCCTGAAGGTTTTGTCAGCTTCAGAAGCAATTGATAACATTTCAGATCTATATTTTGCTATTTGGTTGTATCAGTGAATACCTGGTATTAGAATAAAAACATGACTCTTCAGTTGTGGTTGGATTTCCTTCATTTTATCTGATTAACAAATATAGAAAGGTCTTGTCTAGCAAGTGGTTTAGTATCTCTGTAGTATAAATGTCAAGAAATGGCAGAAATTTTTACTTCTGAGCTGATGTGCCTGAGTGTTTAACTCTGCCAAAAATGGTAAGGGAACAGTCCCAGTCTAAGTTAGTGGGATGAGCAGTACACAACAGTAAGCCTTAAAGCATTACTAGGCTGCTTTGGTCTGAAATACACCCAGGCAAATCCACAATGAGCAGTGGCAGGGGTGTATAAAAAGGAAAGGGGGGGTGGGGTGGTGGTGTCAGCCACCCTTTTAGAGATGCTTTAGAGCCTACCAAGACTGTCAGCTTGAAATGTCAACACTAAAACAAAAGTGCTTTGCTGTAATACAGAAAACCTCAGTGTCAACATGGTGTCACTGAATGCAAATCTGCCTTAAAAGACTAACATTTTCTGCTCATTATACATCCACTCAAGTATAAAGTAACAGTAATAACCATGCTGCCCCCCAAATTGTATTTTAAATATTGTTTTAAAGAAGGAAACTTTACAGAGCAATGCTGCTCTTACTTACCAAAGCTGGCAAAACTGGGAGTAATTGGAGAGGTGAAGGAAAAATTCCCTCAACACTTAGGTAGGCTTCTGGCATATGAAGGGAATGGTGTGACTTTCCCCCCCAGGAAGCCAATGGAGTCCCCAGAACCAGGAGCTTTCCTGCGAGCTAAGCCAGGTAAACCAGGTTTCTGGACTAGGAAGGATTCTGACTGCAGGAAACATCTCATAAACCCCAGCTAAGGGTAGTTTCTTTTCTCTGTGAGGTGTAAACAGCTTCTTACCTTTCACCAGGGACCACAGTGCCTTTTAGCACAAACTAAACCTGACAACTTGAAAGTAGCAAAAAACTCTGCTCTCTGAATCTTTTGACCTGGCCCTTTATACTGCAATGTCCCAAGGCAAAATTCCTTATTTCTTCATCACTAGAGTATGTTTGCATTTCAGAGATATTTTGCAAGTCCTTCAGCCTGTGCAGAAGCTGTGGATTTGGGGTATGCCTGAACAAGACTCTCTCCTACACTGTCCTTCTGTTTAATTTTTTTGTCTCTTGTCTATGTGAAGCCACTGACTTGTGATCTGACAAAATAGAAATGACACTTTCTCTTTTTGGCATAGGTGGACTTCTGAGATCAACATTAGCACCTGCCCAGTGCAAACACACAGGGGAATGTTGATGTGCTAATGCTAAGAGCACACTGAGGAGGAAGCAGACATTTTCATGATGAGCTCACCAGTCAAGAAAATGGGTGATCATTTGGTTGGAAGACTAACACTAAAATCAGAGGCTGAGCTGTTGAAAGACCTGGAAAGAAAGAGGGTAGAGAATTTGCTCCTGCTAAAGGCCAAAGGAGCCTTGCAGGCTCATTTGGTAGGTGCATCACCTCTCACAGTGTGGTGGCAGAAGCAACCCAAATCCAGTGGGGCCACAGGATTTACAAAAGGGAATTGTGGGTCTAGTCTTGGGCCTGAGGTCTAAGGTTCTCCAACCTTAAGAGCTCACAATTAAAAACAGGTCAGGCTGTGCAAATTTTCATTGCCTGCAGTTGGGAAAATACAAAGTCATGTTTCCAATTTTTAATTTGCTCCTGGCATTGCTGATGATACGTAAGTAATGGTTCTTAGAATAATTTACTCATCGTGCTCAGATTTGACTTAAGGCTTCTTTTGTATTTGTATACATGTAGAGTCGCCAATGTCTAGAGTTTGTTAATTACAGCCTTTGAATCTGTTTGCCTTAGAATTGCAGAGATCCTTTTATTTAAAATAACAGTAGGAACATAATAAACAAAGAGAGGAAAATAATCAAACGTAGCTCCCTTTAAGCTGATCCACATAATGTTATATTGAATATCCCATCAAAATAAAAAACACTTAGAAAAGAGTGATTCTTTTATGGCAGTGAAAACCAAATGCTTTCAGCTTCTTATTGGAAAGAATAATCAAATTGCATCATGTTGCTGCCTTAATCCCATTAGGGTTTAAAGAACATTAGTTTATTCATGGCCCTCTTTCATCTAACACTAGACAAAACCCTGTATTAAATCATTATTCAGAGTAATTTTAATATTGTAGATCCCAGTTCCATGTTTCTCACTCACACTGAAAATGGCCTATTTTAAGAACTGACAGATTAATATTAGTATTTCTACAAAATTAAAAAGAACTTTTTTTTACTTGTCATGTAATTAATTATGTATTAATAATCTCAGTTGTTTTCATTCTTAAGAGAAATGTGCTTTTAGCTTATCTGCAAAATAAGGTTTTGGAAAAAGATACTTAGGGTTACATTCAGTCACATATACTTCAGCCGTATTACAAGTCATGCCTATTTTGTGGTTCACCCTTTTCCCAGGAGCACCATATTTTTTCTTTTCCATATTGTTTTCAACACAGAATCTTTCTCAGTCCCTTGAAGGCTGGTTTTAAGCTACTTGTTTCCAGTTTGTTTCAAATCTTTTCCTGCAATATCCTTCCATGCTGGGCAGAGCAGCTATTCACCAGATGCCAGATGCATGGAGTACTCTTCAACTGGCTCCTTTCCTCAAAATTACTGATTTCTATGCCAAACTAATTTCTAATTTTTGGACTTCATAGCTGCTGATTGTGCTGTTGCCTCAGGGCAGTTGTTACTGGAAACAGTCCAGGCATCAGTGACTACTGTCACAAAACTTTCGAAAAGATCTCAATCCATTTCTCAATCCCTTTCTCATGTATTTTTCCTGGAATTTCTAAGGCTGAGCAACCAAACCTTAGCAGCAGCAGGTAATTGTGGAACCCAGAACTTGCTGCAGAGCTGGAGTATTTTTTTCATAATCTATGAGACCTATATTTCAGTGGCTGCTTTTACATCCTAAACAATGTTCCTTTGTTATTCTTTTCCCAGATATTATTTAAACATATATGATAATGTAGGTATAGTTCAGGGAAATTACTTTGTTGGCTACCCTATCAGGCCCTTTGGCATTTTATCTCAGAAGATAAAAAATGCTTAAAACTACAGCATAGTTTCAAATCTTCTCCATAGCCAAGGTGACATCTTGAGGGCTGTCCTAAACATTAGGAATCATAGAACTGAAAAATATGAAGATAGGACAGCTTAGTGTAAAATGCTACACACTATTGAGTCTAGAGGACAAACTCTATAGTGCAGGAAAAGATACCAGTAGTGTTTTGCTGCATTTGTACATACCTATTACAATACTGCCTTCAATTACATGATCATGTGCAATCTTATTCCATAGCATTTTATGTTTATTCTGATCTCTCAAGAATTACATAAGAAGGAAGATTTAAGGTTTCTCAAACAACTATAAATGCTAGAATTTTTACTGTCTTCTTTGTAGTAAGCTACAATTTATTATATTTTTGTAAGCAATAATGGTAGATATGACAGAAGTATCTTTGGTAGTTTACAAAACTACATTTGATTAGGATATTAATGCTGCTTATCAATTTTCTAGGATTCATCTTCTCCCTCATTCTTCTTTAGGCCTTTCAAAAGCCTCTTTTTTCTAACTACTTCATATCCCACAGCAGATGTTTTGCTGATCCTTTTCTCAGAAAAAGAAGAGAACACAAAAGCAACTACTCCCCAGGAGCACAATCTGATCCCTTTAAGGGCTTACTTTAAGCCTCCCATCTGAAGGATTTTGTGGGAAAGCACCTGAGGAGTGAATACTTCTGATTTGCAGGGAGCTGCTTTCTCTTGAGAAGTGGTGATTACAGGAAGATGCTGGGGAGCTGGCCATCCCTCCTATTGTTCCAATCACTGGAACAACACAGAAGGATGGAATAAAGTCCAGAATATCATATTTGACAGTATTCATTTAGTGAAAAGCCCATACAGAAATCCCACCAGTGATGTACATACACACCTGTGTTGTGTAAATTATTGAATAATCCCTAAAATAAGGATCAAGGTAGAGGCTGTCAAAACTATTATTGTTCATTTTCCTGTCTGAATTTTAACTTATTTTACAGGAGACTCTTCCTGTCTTAAATTTATTTAGGGTTCTTATTGATATCTTATTTATAATCTGATGCAATGCATCAAATAAAAGTTCCTTTAGTGTATATGCTGACTTTTCTGCTTTAGGGTTCAGCTTTCTCAGTGCTAATGGGATGGTTAGAGCTGTCCAGTCTTCTCCATGGCAGCCCTACAGGTCAGCTACATCCAACTGTTTTAGATACAGGTAAGAGGAGAATCTACCTGCTCTTGGTTTTTCATATTTGTCATGAAAATACAGAATGTTCTTGGGTGGTGGCTAAAGAAATAATGTTTTCTGTTGTATACATTCCCAGGCATGATGGACAAGCTAAATGACATGCTCATCAAGACATTGCATCTGCTGGAGAAACTCCTGAGAGTTTTTTGAAGTCCATCCCCATCTAGGAGTGTAAGTCCCCATGTGGGTGCTGGTTTTTAAATTATTTTTCTTTTTTTCCCCCAAAGGTAAATGTATATGATCAGTATTCCTGAATGGAGGTACTGTTTTTGTTCACAATTTTAGAAAGATTCCCTGGAAAGAAAAAAGTTTAATAATTTAGATTCTCAAACCTATAATAAAGATTATTAAATACAGAGGGGCCTTAGCCATTTTGCATACCAAGTTTTTTGGTGTGAGTTTTAGGACAGAGCCAGTAGACATACAGATGTTTTCATGTCTGGATTTGAATGTGTGCAAATCCTGAAAATATTTGAATCTCAGGTTTGGATCTTAATTTTCCATCTTTTCCCATCTTTCTAAGTAGCTCTTTCATCTTGCGGCACCAAAAAAACCCCCCAAAAAACCAACCAACCAACCAACTAAAAACACACACCCCTCTCTCCCTCCCTCTCAAAAAAAAAGTCAACCAAAAAAGGCCTTCATGAACCACTTAAGCAATAGTACAGATCTTCAGATCTTTTTTCAAAGTTAAGAAAATACTTTGAGTATAATTTAAAAGTGTTACCATTTCTATTATGCTATTGGGAAAAGGGAGGTAAACCTGAACTGAGTGGACTTGTCAGCACTGTCAGTGTGTTTCTGTGGAGATTCTGTGCGAAAAAAACAAAGAAAGTCTGAGAATAAAGAAGTCTGATGAAGTCCAGGAAATACTTTACGTCGCTGTTCTTCCTCATTTCAGTTTTTTCCCCAAATCTTTGTCTGGTTTCCCTTGTTTTGGTAAAAATAATAGAATGAACAAATGTATCAAGTTGAAAAGAGGAATGACTATTTATAGTCACTTTTTAAAAAAAAATTTTCCACTCTTCCTTGCTAAGTAAAGCAGTTAAGAAACCTGAAGTCTTATAACAGTTAGAAGCATTTGTTTGACATGAATATCTATGTAGATGAAACACAGAGGTATTATGATGACTACTAAAGTGAGACAATGCCTCTTTGAAGAAGAGGCAATTTTTCATTATGGTGCAAGCCTTTTCTTCTTTTGCCTTAATCCTCAAGAGAGCTGACACCCTTATGCATGACATTGTCCTTACACCCTTCCAGTGGATTATATTTTGGTTCATGCCTTCATTCGGTTTCTTTCCAAGTGTATAATGCAAAGAGGGATCAATTTCTCTGCTTCTCTGCCTGGAAGAACCTTGAAGCTCAATATTTCCCCTGTATGTTAAATTAAGTGTCCAATTGTTGCAAAAGCAACAGAGGAGAAACAACTGGTGTCTTGTTTGGAGATGGGAAGTGGTTGAAGTTGGTCACACCACCTAGGCAAGTCAAAAGGTCTCTGCAGGTTTCTTCTTTTGTAAGCTGTGGGAATCCAGAAGTTTTCCCCAAAATCTGAGACAGTATGAGTCACATGTGTTTTTCAAATGTCAGTTCAGCAAGTTGCATAACCATGACGAACATGAGTTTCACTTTTCTGCAGAATAATTCACACACACACAAAATTACATGAATACATCATGACCCCAAGTCCTGAAATGCTGAGGTCTGTCCAGAACTCTGGTATTTTCTCTTGTATAAGACAAAGAAAGCAAGCTTTTTTTGGTTTGGTTTGGTTTGGTTTGGTTTGGTTTGGTTTGGTTTGGTTTGGTTTTGAAGGCGTTTTTTAATTAAAAAAAAAAAAAAGCCAATGGCAAATACCACAGAAGGTGAACTGGATGGAATACATTTTCCAGTGTACCTTCATTTCTAAAAATCCAAACATTATTTCTACACTAGCATAGGAATCAAGTTTTGGTTTTTTTTTAATTGATATTTTAAATAGTCCTGACTGAACTGATCTTTTATAGTAGGAGAGGAGAGGTGATTCTTAATTTAAGGAAATTTAGGAAAACATTTTAGGAAAAGAAATTCAGATATGAAAGGTATTATGACTGTATCTTAATAATAGTAGCTATACCCCAAAAGAAATAGCTAATTGAATCATATGCTACAGATGCAAATATTGATACTTATGTTTAAACAAGATTTTAAAAACACATTTTCCGGAAAATATTTTTTGTATATTTTAAATAAAAGATTGGCTGCTTTTTTGTAGGAGATTTGTCTATATACTCAGAAGTCACCTCAGGTTTAAAAAAAGATAAACAGACCTACTGATACTTGGTCTTTATATACACCACATACCAACTACAGACATAGCCTTCAGCATTACGATGAAAAGCGTTTATGAGGTATCTTCCTTCCCCCATCTCGCTCCCAGAAAGCATTATTACTCAGAAATTTTCACAGCTGGGAAGAGAGTAAGGAAATTTTTGAGGGCAATTATCTTCAAGTAATTGATAACTCATTTTAATTAAAACATTTCTGAATGTTTTAATCTGAGCATTTAGTGGGTGTAGAGTGCAGTACATGCTGTGCTATAATGAGGAGTCTTGCAAAATGAAAAAGAAAAGCATCCATGATTTGTAAGTACATTTTAGTAGCTGGAAAGCTCTCTTGCACAAACAGTTTTGTGCTGTGCCAGGTGCTGACACCTCTGAAATCTTGCTTGAAGTAGTTGATGGCTTTGTCTAAACTGGGGTAATTGCGCACAATGCTTTATACCATGACGAATTACTCTTCGCATTTACAGGACTCTGTACAGTTGTTAGGTTTAGCACTGCTATATAAAGCATTAAGCTTATTACACCCAAAAGAATTAAATTATGCTGAGGCAATTTGATTACTTGTGTCCAAAGGAAGATTCTACTGTAATGAGGTAAAAGCTTGAAGTGAACATTGTTAACAGTAATACATTGCAATTAAAGAAAAATATTTGCTTAAGTATTTTTCATTAAATCTATTTTACCTGTTGTTCTGTTCATTTGCTGTTCTTGTAAAAATGTCTTTTGACTTCCAGATGATTCAAATATGAAAGCTGATTGAGCTTTTTAACCTTATTTCAGTGTTCATACACACTACATAATATCTTGTGTTCACAGTCTGTATCAGAAATTCTGGATTTGTTGGATTTCTTCCAAAATGTTAAATGATAGGCATCATATTTTAATTTTTTTTTGTGAAACATCCAGGTCTGTGTATGAATTGTGATACAAAAAATATAATACCACTTCCTCATTTCAGTCTGCCAAAATCAGACCAGTCATGAATGGAAGCTGGTTGATATTTCATTAGCATTACTTTTAGTTGAAGCAAATGTAAAATGCAGGTTCCTCGTGGTGGTCTGCTAAATACTGGAGAAGAGAGAAGACTGCTGAAGTAATGAAGCAACGGTGGCCAAATCAACAGATTCCTGCAGAAGCAAGTTATACAAAATCAGCACCTTGCCTTCAGAAGCAGGTAGTGATGCAGTGATGGCAAGTGCTGCCTCATAGGCAGACTTCACAGTACAGCTATTTTCAGTAATATATAATTTAATAAGCATTTTCATCTCAGCACAATTTAGCATATTTATTCCTTCGTAAGTTTTAATTCCGCTTAAGAGGAATGATCCTATCAACATAAAGAGGTCATAAGGATTGCTGCATGATCAGATTAACCTCTCTTCAACATCATTGCCTGCAAGCTTTAGATCAGTTCTCCTTGATTCGGGAAACAGTTTGTGTGTTTCCAGGCTACTCTTTCCAATTTATTGACAGAACATTATATTTATTTAATACTATCTATTGTTTTATTTTTTTCTATTAGTATTTATAGGCCTGCTCCCACCATATGGCCTAATTCCATGAAGACAACATTACCTACACACTATATTTTAGCACTTTTCTCTCTCTCCATTTTTGTAACTTCTTTTGTAACTAGTTAATTATACCGTACATAAACATGAAGTCACACTGACATTAATAATGATCTCTTTCCTTCTTCACAAACTGAGGTGAACAAGCAGCTGTTAACAGCAGTGCTGCCTGCAGAGCCAGAGCCATTGGAACTTTCCTTCAGACTAAAGCTGTACGGATTTGTGAATCTTAGCTTACTGCTAGAGAAGTTTTAAAAAGCTTGCTACAGTGCTTGAAATTATAGATGTGACTTTCCTATTGTGGTTTCTTACAGCAATCCCCTGGATGCCCATGCTTTCTCACTGCCTGTGTTGAGCTTGAAACACCTGAGTCGTGGAGGTTTTCTTGGGAGAACTGAGACAGAAGGTTCACTTTGTTTCTGTTCAGGATGAAAATACGGACTGAAAGAAAACAGGTGTGACTTAGGGTTTTGTCCAATCAGGGTTTATGCAGTATGCTTATGGCTCAGCACCCTCTTAAAAGTTCTCTAAATCAGTGTTGTTATCCATATTCTTGTTTGCAACATAACTGCGTAAGAGCAATGATCCCTTAACAATAGTTCCCTGGGAACTCTTCTGTTTTGTATGGTTTTCCAAACAGTAGAAATAGCTCTTCAGAAGAAATTTGGTAACTGGGAATCAATATATTGCTATGGGGTTTTGGTTTTGATATTGTTATTATCTGTATTGTGTGTTAATTGTGTTTGTATTCATAATATGGTATGCTAAGGAATGTAAGGAGTTCCATAATTGTTAGATTTCAGGCAGGATGTTCAATTTAATTCTGACTTTTCAAGACCCAGATTCTTAGGATGATTCAAATCTATGAATTGATTATTATGCAGAATCTAAATTGATGTCTATTTATTTAATCATGGTAGCTTCAAGTGGAATAATTAACATATGGGAAATGTGCCTGAGATTCCATTCAAATTCTGAGCCTGAATTGTGTTGTAGTCATTGTGCATGGTACTGCATAAAACCATGGCAAAAAGCAAATTTATATCTATTTTGAATAGAGCTGGATCCAAGCATTTTATTTATGCATGAGATTCACTTATTTCAGAAAATCCACTGAGTACTAATGTTGACTGTTTCACCTGACACTGAAAAAAGAAAAAAAGATTGCAGTGCTTTTTAAAGTGTTTATTCCAAAGGCTGGGAACCTTAACCTATGCTCAAATGAAGGAATTTTCTTTTGTAGAATAAACTTAGAGATTTGGAAGGGGTCATTTTTTCTAGCAAGTCTGAATTATTGCTGCTTCAGTTCAACCCAAATAAATAATTTTTCTTATTCTCTCCCACCTATCTTTTTCTCCTCTAGAAAAATAAAAGAGTTTATATTTAAGAACAGGTCTCAATGTACACACTAAGCCTTCAATTTTCCCTTGTGTTTACAAGTCAGAATGATTTATACCTACTCATTTCAACCTCTGTGTTTGTTTACTAACACAGTCAGTGTCACAGTAGGTAAAACTGCATGTAAGCGTTTTCATAGGAGCCACTAAAAAAATGTACTTGTTATCATTGCATCTCATATCGCTTCCCAAGTATTCAATTTAGACATCCTGATAATTTTCTTGAAGGATATAATTTAATTTCAGTATGAAAGAAATCAAATAGGATATTTCTACTTCTGGAATTTTTTGCTTGTTTTTCTCCTGTTGCTTGTTTTCCCTGTGCCTTCAAAATAACCAAAGTTGTATGTGATTTCATGAATGTATCTTTGTGCAATATACAGCTGCAGAAGAAACAAAACAGATTCTGATGAGGGGTGAGGGAGGTACTTTCAATGACTAATGTGTTTGGCTTTGTATTGTTGCGTGTCTGCTCAACAGCAAGGCATTAGGCAGAAGAAAGCAATAAAAGAAGACTTTAAAGAATAAGATAGAAAGGTACAATAATGATACTGGTACAAATTCCCTCTACCTCTTCAAAGCTGTAGAGAAAAGTGTTTGAATATTGGGTAGATTGGGAGAAGGGTGTTTGGCAGGAATACAACATAGATGAGTCAGTAATCTTCAGGGGAAACCACAAATATCAAAAAATCCTTCAAATAACTGGAAGCTTGAAAAGAAAGACACAATCAAAACTGTGCCACTGATATCTGTTCAAAACAACAGGGGGATTCTTTGTTTGCTTTGTTTTCAGTGGTGGGATTTGCTCACAAAGAGGATTTATTTATTTATTACTTTTCCTAAAGGCTTTTTACCTTGCAAAAAGTAGTATAAATTGCTTTGTTTCTAAAGTCCTGTGTCAGCACAAACATGCTCTGACAAGTTCCCCCAAGGAAAGTCCTGTAGGGTCCAAATCCCAGCTGAAATTCCTGAGTGAGCCATGCTGAATGTTTGCTACCTGACTTCTGGTCGGAGTGACTGGATTGCAAAACGCCGACTTGAAAGGTAGAAAAGCCTGAGGATCTGTACATCTGGCAGTACAGGTGGCTGCTCATCAAACCAATGAGCATCACTGGAGATTTATTTTGAATCCTATCACTCTCGCAGAAGTATGATAAAATTGCAAAAGTACCCTTCATTGATTATCTTCTGTTGACTTTATATTCATTACTATCTCTTCCTGGATGGCATTTACACAACCAGTCTCAAGCACTTTGTAACTGGTCCTGCAGGTCAGCCACCCTGATGCACAGCACACACTGACTTTCCTGCCTGCTGGTGTTTCTTCTTCAAGTGTAAACTGGAGTGTAGGAAATAAAGACAGGGGAAGAGAGAAAAATATATTGAATTGCAACTCACCTTATTCTACCACCGAATGCAGCCACCACCTGCACCCAGGCTCAGGGTCTAACAGCACCTGCAGTTAAGACGACCATTAATTTCAACGGAAGCAACATGATTCTCAGAGTTGGCTAGGAGAGCCACTTCTTCTCTTGGAGTGATTTCTGGGAATGACATAGGTTGGATATTTGATAACCAACACAAAATCCATCGTTTCCTAAAAAAATAATACTCTTTTTTCCTCCCATATCACCACTGCAATAGTTTCAGTTACAAAGAAGACAAGGAATAGTGTCACCAGCTCATTGTCCTGATTATTTTCTTGAGCATCAAGCTTGAAAAAGATTGAGTTGTTTCCATCTGTGTCCCTCTGTACATCTGTTAAGCTAAATAGATTGAAGGGATTGGGAAATACTATCTGATTTTTGTGCTTTTTATAGATGGAAATGACCTAACTACTCAAAAATAATGTTTTATTTTATGAAGGAAACACAGGTGACTTAGAATATGGAGTACTGTTCAAAGCTTATTCTGTAAGTTATGTCATCCTTATCAAGCATTTCAGAAAACATGTCTGCTGTTTGGATACATGCAAATATATTATCAGTGCTAAAGAACCTCAAATAAATGAATATAATATATCAAATACTGGATGTTCTTACACCATGTGAATACCAAGAAACTCCATGAAAACCTAGTCTTAATATTAGTAACTCAACAGCAAAAAGGATATCTTATTCTTTCCATTCCCTCCCCAATGACACACTGTGGCTTAAACCAGAAGCATTTATTCGTTTGTGGAAAATTCTGCTCTGTTTTTGCATATACCTTGGTGTAAGAAATTACTGTTTTTCTGACTGTATGTTAAGCACATATAAATCATTGTATGATAGTTTGATGCATATGTATGAGTGTGTGTGTAAATAGACATAAAATGCAGCTTTCTCTGCTTATGGACTGCAGGTGTAATAAGCTTGGAGAGGATCACAGGAGGTTGCTCTGGCCACCACAAGCCTAAATGATCTAGAGCTTTATCTCCACATTTAATGCAATTCATCATCCTGTGTGAATTATGTTATGGACGCAACTATTCAGCTGCTTGTGGATAGAATGTACATGGATGTTAAAGGAACAAACTCAGTAAAGTCAGTTCATCAATAACCATGACAGGAGTAAAATGGCACAAACAGATCTGAAATTCTTGCTATTTTTGTTTTATAAAAGCAGTTCAGGTGACCTGCAGCCATGATTTTACAGTAACCATATTTCCAGCTATCAGGAAGTGTATTATTTTAGGCTTAAAATCCTAAACTGGCAGTTTTCTTTATACTGCTCTGCCTAGAATGAAAAATTTTAGATGAAGGGCAAAAAAACCCACTGAGCTGTGTTTCTTCCATCTGTATAGTTACAAAGGGAAGGAAAACAAGGGAAAAGCACACATAAGTAACTACCAGGTTCTGTCCTGATCAAGATAATACCTTCATTGTGTCCATTATAAATGTTGTCATGATTTTGGTTCAAATTCTGGCCTGAAACAATGAAGACCATGAAATAGATATTTGCTACTTATTGAGAATGTTATGGGAATAACACAAATATTTTATACAAGGGTTGCAGTATGTCTCTAACAAATACTATCTAGCCATAACAATCTGGCAGATGGACTGTTGAAACAATTGTTACTGGGGAGAGGTTCTGACAGGAAGATTAATATCCCAAAATACATTTTTTTTCAGGTCTCCTTTCAGAAAGGCTTTCTTTTTTACAATTTATTGCAGAAGGACAGTGTGATGGGGGAGGTGGAGGTTTCCCTGTGTGTGCCTTTCCCTGAGGGCTTCACTGAGGAAGAATTATTGTAAATTCACAATATGCTCTGCAGAGCCAAAAGACACAAGAGGATTCTATGGGGACAAGCTGAAGATTATTCCCATATCATTCCCTTTCTTTGTCCATTTTTTGGACTGTCTAATTCTAGCACATGAGTGTGAAAGGCTACATCTACCTAGGAAATCAAGTTTAGATGTTGGCAATGACCCAGATATTGCAGCTCAGACATATGTACACTGCTAAATTTGTAGAATTCCTTGTATGGCTTTCTGCCACTGTACTACTAGCATGAAAATCTCTATGAAATTTCTTTTTAATGTAACAACATATTGATCACTAGATATTACAGTGACTTTTCTAAATGAACAATTACAAGATAATAACTTCCATTCTTCTATGAGCTACTGGTGGAATTCAATAATTTTCTCTTTTGTCTCTTTTTGCAGATTTTTTAAAATGCTTTCTTTTTCTTCCAAATTTCTCCTTATCTCCTTATCAATTGCTCTTCAATAACTACTTCTTTTAACAATTGGCTTATTGTTATTTCTGGACTTCCTTATTTCCTGTGCTTATTACCTTTGCTTTTCACCAGTTTTATCTTTCTGATCTGTTCTGGTTGCATTTCTAGGAAAGTACTGTATGAATCCCACTTTTGGAAAGTAAGATTTAAACATTTCTATGACTCTAATAAATTATCACACGACTCTTTGTTATTGAACATCTCAATATTGTACAGAGATGCTTAATTATTCTATCAGATAAGGAATGAATAAATGCACCAAGAACAACATGGTGTTGTATTATTATTTAGCACACAAAACACTATGTCACATATCCTGATCTGATTGAATTGGGGAACTGAATGTGACTCAGAATAAACTCAGTTAATATTATTATAACTATTTAAATTTTTAGTAGGTATGTTTACCAGGAGACAAACAAACAAAAAAGAAAATAGAAAATTTGACAGAGTTGTTACATTTCATTCAACAAGGTAACTTCAATAACTGAATCAACCTTTAGCTGCAGCTTCTGATTCTTTTAGGCTTGAGGTAGAAACAAATACAGGAATTACTTCTTTCATCTTTGGAAACTCACTTAAAACATATCACACTGGCCTTGGGACATTATGCAGACCACAGGCCACCTTAAACAAGCCTGAAGGTCAGCTGAAAGGTTCAGATAGACCAACATGCAGCTGTTTGTCTTTCTTAACATGGATGAGATCATCTCACCCAATTTCTGTGCTTATTGCTTCATTTCTTTTCAAATCCTTCTCTACTCCAAAATATTGTCATAAGTTCCTCGAAAGGACTGTAAACTACTTTTAAAACATCATCTATCATGCTGCACAGTACTAGGGAAACCTCACCCTTAACTTTGTAAGGTAAAAGAGCCCAGATTCAAACTTAACAAGTGTGGACTCAGGGAATTCTTACAAAAGGAATCCTGGATGAAAAATTAATGTTTGCTGGAGTTTTGCTGACTCTAGGACATACCTATTAGTAAGTCTTCCTTATGAAAGAAACTGTGAACTGGGTCCAGATATACACCCTCAGAAACAATAAACAGTATTTTATATCTCTGAAATGTGCAATTTTTAATCTCTGTCAGTTTAGGTTACAGATCCATAGATTATTTAGAGAAAATGGTCATGGAAAAAAAGCTCTTCTAAAGCTCCATGGTATCTTGATGATGCAATCCATTGTAGTGCCAGGATTATAAGAATATTTGTGCAAAACATTGAAGAAACAGTTCTGCCACTGTTGTGCTGAGATTACCAGAATTGCTAAGAACACTGACATAAAAAAACTGGTGATGTGCAGGTTTCAAAGCTGGTTTTATCCAGTGTTTTTATAAGATAATACACTAAAAATAAGCATTTCTTTCTAAAAGATCTTTTATTGCAAAGAATGCCCATGATAACTCCTATCCACTCCAGTATTTTGTCATTTATTTACAAAGTTATATACAGAATCTAAAATACAAATAATCCATGAGGCATCATTCCTTAGAAGAAACAGAACAGCTATTTTTTTTTCCACTGGACAGAAAGTTTTCTAACTCAGTATCTTCAGTATTTAGTATCTTTATTATTGTAAACAGAAAAATATTTAAAGGACATTCTGAACTGCAAAAGAGCACACTAGACTGCTGTTCTTTTGCATGTCTATAACATAAAAATAATTTAAGAGACAGCTTCTGCATAGCTGAGATTGTTAAAATCTTACTTTTCAGACAACACCCGAGGCTCTACACTGAAGCTGATGCTAGATAGCTCATTGAGAAAATTAACATGTGGGTCACTATAACTGAGGAGCTAAACATTTATCTAGCATGCAGGGCACATTGATTTGAAGGCTTTCATAAGACTCATTACAAGCAAGTGTTAAATACTAAAAGTTAGTCTGTGAGCCAGACAGAATTCAGAGAACCAGAGATAATAAGCTATAAAGATGATATGTAGCTAGCAACAGTTGTGGCTTGCTTAGGGATACATGTAAACACAGTCTGGTTAGGACACTTAACAGGATAAACGTAGAAAAAAATAGAAAGGATAAAGCAAACAATACATCAAATGGTTTGTGGGCAGTTTCCAGTACATGCATGTTCTCTGTTAATGCTATGGAGAAATAACATGACAGGACTACTATATGCAGAATAAAAGCATTCAAGTTTTTCCCACTGAAGAGATACCTGCTCCTGTCACCCCTTCTCCAGTGTTATAATTTGTTCTATGTAACGTGGCAGCTCTCTGGATCCATGCTGGCTTTAATTCTTCAAAGACAGTTGTTTCCCTACCTTCCTGCCCTAACAGACTCACGGTCTGCTCTCCTCTCTTCACTTCCTCAGGTGTCTCAGTCAGAGCTGAAATTTAAAAAAAGAAATATTGGTGGAATGACAGAACATTGTAGTCACTCTGGATGGGAAAAGATGTTAGAAGTCTAAATTACAAAACCTATAATAATGAAATTGCTCAATGAGAAACAGCATCTAGGAGTAAGCCCCGATCAGGTTGTCTGGGGAGGCTGCAGTCTCCCACTGACAGAAGGCTATAAATGATGGGTAGGGCAATTAGCTGTCAGGGATGACAAAAGCTCAGCTCACTGTGCTTTGGAGAACTATGGACTCAATGAGTGACTGCATTTTGTATCATGTCAATGAAAACCATTTGAATGAAACTAACACAGACCAGAATTTTATTCTCAAGCAGACTATTTCCTGAGCAGGTATTAAAATCACTGTGTTTGGGCTTTCTTATTTCTTTGTTCTTGTCTATTATTAATTATACATAAAGTTTGTGGAAATCTCTCTGTGTAATTATACAGACGTCATATTGGTTTTAGCCTTGGTCTTTGGCATTTAGATGTCTTTGTATCTATTTACTACTTTTTTAATATTCTTCTCTTTATATACCCACTAGATTCGATTGGAAGTCCTAATAAAATGAGAAATAATAGAATTTCCATTGATACAATACCTGTAGCTCACATCAGTCATGGTAAGGTTTTATAAGATTAAATTAAAATGCATGACACCTAAACTTATTTATTAAAATTAGCTCAGATTTCTTTTCACAGAAATTAAACTCTGGCATGGAAACAGCATTGTCATGTCTAATTTAGATAATTTTTTTTACTCATTAGTCTTACTTTGTGTATACCCTTTCCTCTTAATGAGAGCAGAAAGAGAATTTGCAGCCTACTGAGTCAGCCATCATAATTGTAAGCTTGTTTCAGGACCTCTCAAACCACAGGTTTTGTTAAAATTATAAGCCAATTGAGCAGCAAAGCCCTGTTAATAAACAGAGTTCAGTAGTGTTTTTAAAGCAGAAGTAAAATGATCAGCTCTTTATGTATTTGTTATGTGAATAAGAGAACAAAAGTTCTAGATGCAGCAAGATTGTAATAGTGGTGCAGCTGGATCATATGCTGCCCACATTTTCTGATTGTCATGGTGATTTATTGCTGTGACCAAAACCTTCCTGCTTCTGCATACTAGTAATTTTAGGATATTTGGAACATCTATGACCAAAAGCATTGCAAATGTTTTCTGAGGTTATATCTGTACTAGTAAATTTAACAAGAGTTGTGGAACTTCCAGGATGTTAAAACTCAACCATTGGTAGATTTAAATTGTTAGAATAATTCTTTAGACAGATCCATCATGTTCCCACATGATTCCCAGGGGCAGTTCAGGGGCTAGCACAGGCCAGTGGCTGTTTGCAGTTTGCATCCAATCCCCTTAGTTTGGAAACTAAAAAGATATAATAGTCTGGATCTGATTTCTTGTGTGCCAGTGAGCCTTAGTGGCAGGGGAGGATCCTGGGAACATAATGTTTGTTGATCCTGATGATTCGACTGTAAGAAACATCACACAATGCATGCAAAATCACTATTTTTCTTTTAATAAGTTTGTAGTTGCAGACATAATTCTTTGTATATTCATGTAACAAACAGAAACCGACTCCATCAACAAGGAAGGAGGGGAGAAAGATGGAGTGGCTGTCAGTCATGCAGGTGTCCAACTGCTGCTGTCTTGGTTGAGAGGTTCTGTTGGGTCACCCTGACTTGCCCTTGGGAAGAGATGACTTGTTACCACTGATTGATGTCTCCCAGGACTTGATTGGGAGTGGATTATGTTGGATTAAACTAATGAGTGCCTTTTTACTTTTCAGGACAAAAACCAAGGTCCTTGGGCATACTAATGGAAGATTATTTTAGTTATAAAATAAAATTTAATTTTAATGCTTGTGGGAAAAGAGGACTGATTAAAGTTTTAGGCAGGCAACTTTCATTCAAGTTGCTTGCTATATCTGTAGCTTTTCAGAACTACTTGGTTTCAGATTAAAAAAAGTTCTCTTGAACAGAGAGGCAGTTACTGCATAAACTTGTTCTCTTCTACTTGTTTCTGCATATGAGAAAAAAACCTGAGAATAGTAAGCAATGTACTGACCTTTACACTTACTCTATAATAATATTGTTCCTTTATCCCTGTACTTACAGGTGCAATATGCTTTTTTGTTTCATATATCATGGGATCATGATCCTGCCTAACAGATGATTCTTACTAATTTCTCAAACTTTTTCCAAGTTGAAAAATCTTGAGCACAGTCTTTAAATGTGCTTTTTGTCCACTCAAGAATTTTTGGGGGGCTCTGTTGGAACAATTGAGACTATAGATTACTTTGGATTAGTGCAAGCCAATGAATTTAAAATAATTAAAACTCCATTATTAACCATGACGTTTTAGCAGGAACCACTAGGTGAGGATTATATTCTACTTGCCCAAATAGTTCATATTTTTCATCTTTTATATGGCTCTTTAACTTCTGGAAATGCTCCCCAAGTTAAATATTCAAGGAAAACTGGGTGTGATTTTAAACACTAACATATCAGAAGCACCTGCAAGGGTAGTGGGAGTGGGTGTCTGGATGGGAAAAAAGAAAAAGAATGTAATTGTTCTGTCCTGTTGAGAAAAATATAAATAGCAGGGTGGAAGAAGGGGAAGTTTCTTGTCAATCCCATTTTCCCATTAAAACTGTAGACAGTTCAATTAGTACCTGCAAATGAGGCTAATGTAACATTAGTCCCATTACTCACTTTCTTTGTTCTTTATATAATTATTTCTGGTTTAGTTTTAAAACGTGGGGTAGAATCTCCCTCAACAATCCTTGTTTCTCACAGTGAGATATTCGTATGACCTTCCCAGTCCCCAAAGAATCTGTACATAGGCAATTCACTGACTCTCATTCAACTTCCACTGATGATTACTTCCCTGAAGTGAATAGGGAGCCATCTGAGTTGCCACAGATATCCTTTCTTAGCAGAACACAGAAAATAACACCTAAATCACCAATAGTTCTGTATATCCATAAAATCCAACATGCATAAATCACAGTTTTAAATCACAATCCTCTTTCCATGTCTCCAGGGAAGCAGAAAAGAAATAGCAGATAACGAGACTAGATTTCTTCTGTGTTATTTGCACTGCAAACAGCTAGAACAAGTCAGCACATAGAATTAAGCTGAGGGAAGTAAAACTTTGGCCACAGACAGAAAGAGTAGGATAAAAGCTAGAAATGAGTCAGAGATGACCCTACGATAGCAAGCAGTGTTTATAATTCTTATAAATTCCTCCCAAATGACAAGATTTTTGTTGGTCTCATAGTGACCCGGTGAAACTCCAGCTTGTTCAGGAATTTCTGTTTAGTAAAACAGCCCCTAGCTTATGAAATGAGTGAGGGACCAGGAGACAGAGCTTAGGAGGGGGCAGGAAATGCAAAAATGAGGCAGAATTTGGAATTGTGTGGAATAAAACTATATGGCTCATTTTGGAGTTAGGGCAGCAGGTGTGACTGCTGATAAGTGAGAGCTCTGGAAGTTTCAGAGAATGATAACTGCAAAACATGCTGGATACTGGACCTCACACATGCTGGAGACAGGGAAAGGCACAGTTCACTACACATTTTTCTTAAAAATCTCGTCATTGATTGGCATCACAATTCACGTCTGTAAGGGCAAAAATGCTGTATTTGAGCATGAGGAGAAAAGTGATTACTAGTGGTTTGAGATAATTTATTACAGGAAGATGTGTATTTTAGCTTAGACCTAGTAAAACACCCTGGTACTAAAATGAGAAGAGATATTATCATAGATAAAATGAGAAGAGATGAGAGTACTATATACATGAAAGTGATCTCCTTAGGAATTAAACCTTTTTTTAATTGTTCACATGACATTAACCACAGTCACCTTTTGCAAGACCAAACATATTATTAAACATGACAAAATACTAGTTCAAATAATAATAATAATAATAAAAAGTCCAACAAAAACACACACTGTAAAGGAGGTTCTAAGATTGCTGAATCAAGGTTGTATAGTTTTTCTTGTTTTACACTCAATGTGAGGCAAGATCTCTACTGTACCCAAATTATAAAATAGAAAATACTGAGACAATCATTAGGCAAAGAGACAATAAGAACATTGGATGAGGACAGATTTACAAAAATTATAGGTAAATTTTAGAAATTTTTAGTTAACTGTCTAAAAGGCCCCATAATGCATTACATTCTCCATGCATTCTGCAATTCTCTGTGTACTGAACATCTGAAATCTCATATTTGTTGTCAAATAGGTGGCTTTCCCATTGGAGTGGATTTCTAACAGGCAATGGATTGGACTAAAAATATAAAGAAAACGTGGCTTCTGCCTAGCAGCACAAATTCACCTTACTCTCCAAATTAGGGAGCTAACAGTAACCACAGTACCTTGCGGTGCCATGCAATTCCCGTGGCCCCAGAAGGAAACTGGGAGATGAAGTCCATTGCTCCTTCCTTCTTCAGGTAACCCCCAATAGATTTGGAGCTAGCAAATAAGACAGCATAATTACAGGTGTCTCTTCTACCTAGGTAGCACAAGACATCAAGAAACCATTGTGATCTTGAGGCCAGTGGAGAATAAGAACTCACTAGGGGCTTTGCTCAATCTCAAAGTGAATAAATAAAAGAATGGAAGCAAATTAAAAATTAGAAGAAGAGGAACCATGAACAATGACTGCAAGCTTTCAGCACAAAGATAATGTAAGTGAAGAACGAAAGCAGCGCAGCGATTTATGTTGTATGGAGTGATCACAGCCCACTTGTGTTCACAGAGAAAGAAACCTGTGAATAGGAAGAGGATCGGGCTGAAAAGAGCACTGAAAGGGACTGGGAAGTTTAGGCTGGAAGAAACTCAGTGCTTCCATAGATGGATGTGTTTGGAGTGAAGAAAGTGCATGAATTTCCAGTTTCAGCCCTAAAATCAAAAGAAGAAAGGGGCTGGAAAAGAGAAGGAAGTTTCACATGTACAACATTGCCTGCCTATTTTTTCTAGGATGCTGGAGTGGTCTTGTGAAGAGAGATGAGAGTGAAGAGGAGAGGGAAAGAAGAAAAAAGCCACCAAAAAGTTGGTGTCCTCTGTAAAAGTGTTTGGCCAGGAAGTTGTCAGGACTATGATTGCAAGGCATTGACCTCAAAAAGGAGAAGGTCCTCTTACTATATTTTTTAAAAAATGTTGCTCTCTGTAGACTGATTTTTTCAAAACATCATTTGACAAATCCCTGGCATTTGACAAGCCCACTAGCATCGTTAAGGTTTAGTCAAATTAATTTTATCTGCCTGTTGCGGCTTCAGTGTACTTTGCCCCTGGCATAGGAACCCAGAGAACTAAGCCCGAGCAATTAAGCTGATAACCGAGAGTGCGTTCTGCTGCCCAATATGCAGAAGGACCCGGCGAGGCCCCAAGGGACCCCCAAGCCGCTGTGCCGCGGGGTGGGCGCTGCGCTCAGCCCCAGGCTTTTGCCGCACGGTAATACCGGAGGCACCGCCATCGCCCCCGCGGGCAGAGCGGAGCCCGTGTAACCGGGGCTCCAGTACGCGGCGAAAGAAGGGGAGAAGCCCTCGCCGCCCGTGCGATGCTGACAGCCCCGCCAGCCCCTGCGAACGGGCAGGCAGAGCAGCACCACGGACACTGCCTCGGCCTCCCGCCCGCTGGGCGCGGGTGCACCGCACCGCACCGCACCGCTCCGCACCGCACCGCTCCGCTCCGCACCGCACCGCACCGCACCGCTCCGCTCCGCTCCGCACCGCACCGCACCGCTCCGCACCGCACCGCCGGGGCTGAGCCCGCAGCTCTGGTCGCGCTCCGGTGGCGGGGTAGGGCCGTCCCCACGGGGCGCGGGTGCGTCGGAAAGGGAGAAAAGGGTGCTCTTCCCAACTCTCGTCTCAGCCGTGACGGCGAGCAACCTGTGTTTGCACAGGGCGACTCCCAGGCTCTCAAGTCTAGCGCTGAGACAAAATTTATTGCGGTTTTTCCAGGGGAGGGAAGAGCTGTGATGCTTGCGGCAGCGGCTGCGAAAGGGACAGTAGCGAGAGAACGAACGGGCGGGAGAAGCGACAGCGGGTCAGAGCGGCACCGGGGCTCTCCTCGGACTGTTTTACTAGTCAGCAGTTTGGCGGTAACTTTCCGATGTAGCTCCTTTCCTTTGAAACAAGTGTTCAGCCGAAAATGTCAGTGTAATAACTCAGAGCTTCATCACCTAATGAGACATGAGCCGCGTCCGCGGTCACCGAGACCCGCCGGTCGTCCCGGTGGTTGGCGAGCGACAGACAGCCTTGCCCCCAGTGATTCCCGTTCTGTCCCCAGGTGTCCTGCTGTCCTTGTCCTCGGTGGAGCCCGGCGCCTTTCCGCTTCTCCCCCAACAACCCCCTATTTTGGGCTCTCGAGTGTTATTTTGGGTTCCTCTGCAGGGGCGACCTGCGGCTGTGACGGGTCTGCCCGACGGAGGAGGGAGGTGGGGGGGAAAGGGGGCGGGAGAGAGACGGACACGAGCCTCACTGTGTCACTGAGCTGGTGTCATTTGTCTCTCAACCTGAACGCTGTGATTTTTTTTCCCGCCACGATTATTTTTCTCTTGTTGGGGCTACACGAGCGCTCGGAGCTGACCTTCCTTCTCACTGGCCGCGGGCGCCCCGCGCATCGCTCCCCGGCCACCCGAGGCGCGGTGTTTTTCCGTCTCCCCATCCCATCCCCATCCCGGAGCGCTCCCCCCGCCGCCGCGCCTGTCCTGCCTCTCCTCGCCTGACCTTCCCAACATGGCGGCGCGGCCGCCCCTGCTCCCTCCGCCCGCCGCGGCCGCCAGGGGCCTCCCCGGCGAGGGGGCGGTGGCGGCTGTCAGCCGGGCGGGGCGGGACCCGGCCGGGAGCGGGCGCGGGGCCGGGCCGGGCGGTGCGGGGCGGTCCCGGCGCCGCGCACACTGACAGGCGCTCGGCCAGCAGACGGCGGCCGCGCCGGGGTGCAGAGCCCGCCGCGCACCCTCCCACCGCCGCAGAGGAGCCGGCAGGGAGACGGCGTCGCCTCGGCGGGGAGACGCGGCGCGAGCGGCGCTGGAAAGCCCCGACCGCCCCCATACCTGTGCCCTCCGGGGGCGGCGAGTGGGTGTAGCCGCCGCCGATCACCTGGGATCCCGCCCCGCGGCGCCTCCGCCTCCCGTCCTCGCCCGCCCGGGGAAGGCGCCGCCGCCACTGCGAGCGAGCGAGCGAGCGCCGGGCGGCCGCGGGCAGCAGCAGCGGGGCCCCCGGGCAGCAGCAGCGCGGCGAGGGCTGCTCGGTGGGGCTCGCCCGCTCCCGGCAGCCGGGGCGAGGCGGGCAGGAGGGGCGGCGGCCCCCGGCCGGCGGCGCCCGCGGCGCGGGGCGCTAGAGCCGCGGCAGGATGAACCCCAATGTCACCTACGCCAGTCGCAAGCGGCGGAAACCTGTGCAGAAAATGTAAGCGGTCCCGCGGGCGGGCGAGGGGCGAGGCAAAGAGGGGAAAGCGAGCGCCGGGCTTGCAGGGGGCGCGCCGTCCTGCCGCGCACCGCGCCGCGGGGGCCCGGCGGGGGCGGCCGTGGGGCGGTGCGGTGCCGGGGCGCCCCGGAGTGCTGGTGCCTCGGGGTGCCGCCGGGATTGTTGCTGCTTTCAGGGGTTTTTCCCCCCCACCCCAAAAAAAGACGAAGGGAGTGTCGGGGCGCCGAGGGTCGGGGCGGTGGAAGGAGGGAGCGGTGCGGGCAGCGCGGCGCAGCCGGCTGACCTAGATTGGGAGGCATCTGAGGTGACGGCTCCGCGCGGTGGCTGCGCTCGCCCCGCCGGGCTGGGCGCCGCGCTCCCCCTGCGCTCCCGCTGCGCGCCGCTGCCGCCGCCGGCCCGCTCAGGTGTGTGTGCGGGAGCGCGGGCTCCGAGCCGGGAAAGGCTCGACGCTTCCCACCGGGGAGGGCCTGAACCCCCGGCTTCAACCTCCGCTTTAGCCCTCCGCTACCGCGTGAGATGCGTTTATTTGTGCAGAGCTAAGGAAACCTAAGTGCTGCAGACCAGTGAAAGAGGTGTGGGGAAAAAAGTCTGGCTGTATGGTGGCTTTTTGTTTATTCATTTGTATTTTCAAACTGCGGGAACTGCTTAGTGCCGGAGTAATTTTGTGTGATGCACCTGCTTTCGGATTGCATCCTAGGTTTTATATGCTTCACTAAAATGTTGCTCTCATGAGAGGGGAATTTTCAGGCTAGAGGAGATGCTTGACTTGCACTTTCAACTAGAAGTCAAGAATCTAGAGGTCATAAAAAGTAGCAAAAGTAAACTACCGAACTGCAAGAGAAATAAGCAAAGCTCAAAAAATCCCTACGCATTTCTGTGGGTTATTTTTGTAGATGTAAAATAACTTCTAGGACTACAAAAGCATTAAAGGAGAGAATGACAAACATTTGACGAAATCGTATGGTGAAGGATATGTTTTTAGATTCACAGCAGACAACTGTCTTGGGGCAAAGGGAATTAGCTTGAGTGCTTGCTGTTTATGGTTGGAGTTAGAATGAATGCATGTGCATAGCTTGGTTTTTTACCCTACAAGTTAGAAAACAGGTCTAAAAAATGTATGTGTGTGTATATATATTTAATTTCCCTGCTAGAAAATGCATTAGTTACGAAAAGACCAGTGCCTGCTTTTTTGACCACTCATTTCCAAATAAAAATGTAGAGGTACCTAATAAAATTCACACTGTAGGTTTGGATTTTTAAGAATGAAATCAGTGTTTGTTCATGAGGAAATGAAATGTTTTGGTGGCATTTGTAGCCTACTAATAGCTAAAGGCAAATGGTTCTGATTGTGAAAGGGTGAGGTATTCTGCCTTGCTGGTAAGATCACTTAATGTCTGGCTTATTATTAAATTTTGGTTAGCCTTGGATACAGGATGTGAAACCTTTTGTTTTACCTTACTGTAGTGTCTGTGTAAGTAATCCTTTTCCCTGTATCTTCTCGTTATGTAAGTTGGCTGAACTGCTGTGATTAGTTGAACTTGAAGCTCTTTTTTATTACTAGTGGAACTATTTATCAATTGAGTGACTTAGCCGTAGGATCAGAGGGAGAAGTTTCTTCTCAAAATAAAAGTATTCATATTGAAGTAGTTTGTTCACCTGTAATTGAAGTGGAGGGTGATTATTAATCTACCTTGCTTGGGTTACTGGAAATTATTTTCATGTAAGACGTTTATCTCGCCTATAGTGTTCATATGTTTCTTTTCTTCTCAAAATGCCTGATGCTCTTTGGTTACTGCTTGGAGCAAGCCTTGGAGAAATTGCTAGTGGGTCAGAGGGCTCCGATTTCTCACATAACTGCTTACAGACCACACCTTTAGGCAAAAAAAAAAAATGAGACAGGCAATAAGCTTTTTTTAACTGATTGTGGGAGAGAGGAAAGATGTACTAATAAAGGTTTGACACTACTGTCATTTTAATCTGTTTGAAGTTGATTTTTTCCTCCTGTCAGTCGAATTCACAGCCATTAAGGAAAAAAAAAAGATAGAGGTGATACATTACTGGGACTAGTATCTTTTATTGAAGAGATTTTATCTCTTGATGGTTGTAATGTTTTGTTTGCCACGTATGTAACTCTTAATGGAGCATAATAATTAGTAACTTGTGGAGAGAGATAGCTTATACAAATGGAAGAAAGTTTAAATATACTGCCTTAGTTGCCATAGAAAAACATGAAATAGAAGAAGAACTTCTTGTTTCAGGTACAAATAACTCACAAAAGCCATGGGCATAACTCTATAACAGTTTAAGAAACTTCCTCCCTACAACTCCCAGTTTTTACTATGTGCCCTGTAGAGAACTGAATTTGAGAGGGAATCACAGGCTGTTGTCTGACAGTACCAAGTGTTGGAATGTGCTTTTTTGGTTCAGTTGGGAATTACAGTATTGCATCTGAAAAAGAAAAGCAATCGTGGGCAAACATGATAGGCAACTGTTCCTGCAGTTCATCTTGTTATCTTGTCATGTAAGGGAAGAGAAAAAAAAGATGTTGAACATATGCACTCCAATTGCTTGTAATATGCTACAGAAATCACTTTCTCAATACCTTGGAGTCTTTCAATTTCCTCCTTCTCTAAGGTTTGAACCCTGCAAGTCCCCCTGGTGGCAGCAGGGCTGGGGGGTGTTTCACTCCCCTCTGAGGCTTGGGGAGCACCGCACAGCCCCTGCTTTCTGGTTTTGCCTTTTTTGCCAAGTCTTGAATTTCTTCTGTCTAGTGATTATTAAGAGAACTAATATACTAGTATTGTATTTGGAGGGAAAAAAATGCAAGTTTTATGGAAGTGGGGTTTACTGCAGATAGACTCTAACACGAGATGAAAGGTATTATATAAGTACAGCTCCAACTTGCAGTTATGTCTTTCTGCCTACTAACTCTGATTTGGTTTGTTTTTCTTTTTTCACTGTTTGGATAGGAATTATTTTTTTATATAACTGGATAAATGTAATAGACAAGGAATGGGGTGGGGAGTTCTAAATGTTTCATACTATGTAGAGGCAAAAAGCATAATGATTTGTTTATTTAGTACACTAAATTTAAAAATTACGATAAGGTTTTCTTCTGTATTACGTCAAATATATTTATGACAGTAGGTACTCCTGAGGTTTGACTGGTTGATCCTTAATGATGAGTAGTTATAGTAATGTTAGAAAGCAGAGCAGAGACAATTTAAAATATTGAAACTATTTATGTGTTCTTTCAAGGCAAACAAGAAGTGCCAGAATAAGCTTTCAAAAAGGAAGTTCATCAGAAAAGAAAAATAATCATTGAAATATTTCTTTGTGTAGAGCAGTATCTGCCACAAACAGCAGTTTGCACCTCTCATTTGAAATGGAGGCAGCGACTGTTGTCATATGTAGAATAAACTTCTTACATATATTTGTCAGTCTTGGGGTAGCTGTATGCTACATGTAGACTACTGTTTAAAAGTCACTTGATTTGAGGCTTGTGGGTTTTTTAATTGGTTGGTTTTGGTTAATGTTTCTTGCACAAGCATGCTATTTAGAAGGAGAATCTGCAGAAAGTGGGGATATATACGTGTCTAGGTAACACGGTGAGTAGACAGGAATATATTTTTTTGTTTCTTTTTTCCAAGAAATATTGCCTTTTTATCTTAAACAGTAGTGAAGTATGTTAAAACTGAGTGTCAAATTTTCATTCTTGGTTGGTTTTTTTGATGTTTCTATCACTCTGGTTGAATCCTTCATGCACCAAACCAGCCTGAGCAAACTAAAACTATTTGCTACTGGAGCACAAACAATAGCCCAGCATCAGATGAGTAGCATGTCACTGCTTGAGGTTTTTTTTAGTAAAAGTTTTATCCCTTTAACAGTTTGAATCTTGCCTGGTTTCAGTCTCTGCTGAAAGAGACTCTGGGAAGGGTCTCTGCCCCTTCAAGATTGGTTGACGACAGCTTTAGATCAAGAGGTTGATAGTCAGTGTCTTATCTGTTGTTTCCAGGAATCACCAGCTGAATTTTCAATAATCATAAATTCAGTGTGGGAAATAAGAGTAAATGCTTAGATGTATTTTTCAGTTGCTAAAGTAAATGAAGAATTTTTAAGGATTCTATTACTTGCTTAGTGGTAACTAATTTCATATACCTGGTCTCCACTGAATGAAATCCTATATATAAGAGCATATGTTATTGCATGTACTACTCAATATGACATGAAAAATATTCAAAGCTGAGAAGATTAAATCCATTAGCTAGGTGACTTGTGTGTTCTTTATGTCCTTCTTTCCTAAGTGATAAGACAGTTCTGGTGAACTAATAATTAGGGGTTTTTAACAAATTAGTTTTTTAAAAACATGTTTCTGTATCTCTAGTGTTCAGCTTGCACATTCTTTTATTCTCTGATTTCATTTTACACTTCAGTCTTGTTACTTTTCATGTATCATGCTTTTCAGTACTTGGTTTTTGGGTAGTCTACTTTTTTCCCCATATTTTATCTTGTTCTCTCCCAAATAAACTTGTTCTCTCTTCATTTTCTCAGAAACTGCTTCAATTTTCCTTTAAAATAATATAAATGAGAATGTAAATATTGAAACTCAATTTGGCCTTTTGATAATAATTAAGACTTGGGTAATTGTGCACTTTTTAATAATTTAGTGTTAATGTCTGTGAAGGTGCACATGATAAGCATGTGTAGTGAAAACTTCTGATTAAGTATGCTGTAACAGACCTGTGAAAACAGCAGTCAGCTGGTGTTGTGATGGCAAATCCTTTAAAATTGTTAAATCAAAAGTTAAGTGTTCTTGCTTGTCTTGCAGCTGTTGGGTAATACAGATTGTAGATCAGTCCAGGGGCACTGAGTGTACAGAGACCTCTGGCCTTTGATTAGGGAATTCAGATTTCCTGTGAAAGGTAGAAGATTAAGAATGGAGAGATCAGCTTAAAATACATTCCCTCCTTTAGTCTTTTTTTTTTCCTTCTTTTGAATAAGGCACATGCATGGATTTAATCTTGACATAACACATAATTTGCCTTGAAGAAAATTTTCTGCATTGAAGCTGGGCTGTCTTTAGCACTGAGCGTTTATATAAGTGGATGGAAAATGGTCTAGCTTGCTGCTTATGTCCCTGGCACTTCTGCCCTTATTCCCTTCGTCCCTGAAGGATCCATTTTTATATAGTGGATTTTAGTGGGGTGACAAAGGGGAAAATTAGGGATAATCATTGCTTGGTTTGGGGGGAGAGAATATTGCAAGATTTATGCTGCAAATACTGGTAACCTAGTATTAGAAATGCTTTGAGCTAGTTGAAAGTAAGAAAGAGAAATCCTTAGGAAGTAAATGTGAATAGAAAAACAATGACATCTAGTTGACAATCCGATGAGATGACTGCACAGTTGCACATAGTTTCAGCTACTGTGTCAATTTGCAAGTTTAAAGCAAAGTAGGGGACAGTTGTTAAGATGGAAAAGCCTGTTACTTAGTGCTTATTTAGTAAAGTTTGCGTGTGTTGAATTTTTTCTATGTTCTATTTTCTACTTTTCAGAAGCAGACCAGTATGATTTGATTGTAGTTAGCTGCTCACTAACTGTTATACAACTGTTACATGCTTGATGTTTGGAATTTATTATTTTGTTTCTACATTTAGAAACAGTCTAATACATAAAAAATATTTAAGAAATACCCTTTAATGTTGCTGCTAATGTTTGATGATTTTTTAACTTCATTTTTTAGGGCTATATTTAAGTTTCGTTAATCATACGGCTTGTACAAATTAATATTCTGCGAGCATAAGAGAATATGAAGAAAACCTTGCTAAATTATTTAAAGTTTAATGTTCACTTGGGAATATGGTGAACTGCTGGTGTCAAAGTCATGGTTTGTGGCTGAAGCACACCTCTCACCAAATAGTTTGTTATCCCTTGCCATCGATGATGAACCTATGTTTTTTTCAAGAGAAAGAATTTTCCTAATTCTTGATTCAATTGTTTTGCCCACTTTTCAAGTGTTTTTAGGCTGAAGCGCTACTAATTTACAATACTTACTCTGCAGCAAGTTTAACTTTATTCTTCTGAGGAGTAATTTCTGCTGATATATAATATTTCTGTCTATTAACAAACAACATTTGTCTTGTGGCATGTTCACATTTCCAGGCTCTGCATAAGGAATTCCTTTATTGTGGAAAAGGACAGTTGTAGTGCTGGGGAGCAGGCAGCTAGGCTTAAGTGCAAGGTTTTGAAAAGTGGCAATTGAATAAGCAATGGCTGTAAAAAGAAGGGCTTGAATTTAACAAGAAGTGTAATTGAAATATAGAATAATAACAAGCTGAAAAATAAGTATATCCACTCTATCAGTACTCATTTGACTGAAATCACAAGATGAAATTATTTTTCTGTATGGTTTAGTTTAAGCAGTGGCAAAAATAACTATTGGAGCTTTTGCAATTGCTTATCATAAAATTGATATAAGGATGACAGTTGGAAGCAGACTAAATGAAATACTGAAGAAATTAGCTGCTGAGTGTCTTTACGCTCAGTATTTTTGAGTAATGCCTCTTGCAGAACCAACATTTCTGTGAGAGCAGCACAAATTGGTAACTGCTGTAGATTTCACATAGAACTGCAATATTGGAAAAGTGACAGTGAGTCACTCTTTAATTAGAAAACAGTTTAATAAAGAACATAAAATATACGATGGCTCATGCAGATAAATTATTTGGTTTCAGTATTGGCTTGTAAAGACTAAATTTAAATCAAATGAGTAGGGGTTTAAACCTGTTCCCAGACTTCTGTGTATGTGTGAAGGTGTGAGTATCCAAGTATCTGGAACTGGGGTTCAGGGTGCATATGAATGGAAAACAGAAAGTTTACAAAAATGTTATTATGTAATTCATAACACAAAGCTTTTAAAATTGTTCTTTGTAAGGTACAAAGGCATGCCTTTGTCATGCTGAACTCAAATGAAATGCCTTCAGCTGAGACGTGGCTTAAAGGATGAGCTCAATAGTGTTTGCCACAAAGATTTGATGCGCTGGCTGAGCTATATCTCATGGTTTCTTGTATAATCTTGGATGCCTAGCAAGTTGCTACAACATTTGTTGTGTTCAATTAATAATAGCCTGTTCCAAACATTGATAAAAATTAAGGACATCTGTGAAAAATTGTTATTGAAGTATCAAATCTGTTTGTATAGAGATATAATTAAAAGTTATTGCTATTTTGGAATACTAACATTTCAAAGAATTCAAGTGACATTTGACTGAAAGTATAGGAAGCTTTTGTAAAAAGTAAAAAATTTTAGTAAAAAATGCTGAATCTCAAAGGTTTCGAATGCCTATCGCAAGTTCAAATTGACATTGTAGCTCAAACTGCATTATTTAACAGTGTGTATGTTGGAGGAAAGATTAACCCATCTAAGGTTATTTTGTTTATTATTTTTTTTTTTAATGGGAAAGTCACTTGGGCAAACATTTTGGTTGTTACAGTTTGAGACAATTTATAACGTTAGTCTTGGCAAATATTTCCATTCATTTTGGGAAGGAACTGGCATTTATATTGTTTGTTTTTCTGCCACAGTGTAAAGACATCCCCAGCTGAAGGAGTCAAGTCCAATCCTTCCAAGAGACACAGGGACCGCTTGAATGCGGAGCTGGACCGCTTGGCGAGCCTGCTGCCTTTCCCTCAAGATGTTATCGCCAAATTGGATAAGCTGTCTGTGCTTAGGCTTAGCGTCAGTTACCTGAGAGCTAAAAGTTTTTTTGACGGTAAGCACTGGGAATTTATTTGGGTTTGAACTGCTTGTAAATTCAGTTTATACTGTTTGTTGATTTCAGCCGTTTAAGTACTTAAAACTGTTAAATTTATCTGTATTTTTAATGGAACCTCCAGTTTCGTGAATATATACAATGTAACTCTATAAAGTAAGCTTTAAACTTTCTTGAAACCAAATGTAACTACTTAGATTTCACTTAGGTCACCAGTCTTTCAAAGCTTTGCATTTGGAAGTAATATTGCCCTTAATGAGTCCTCCAGTCCTTTTCATCAGGCTGTCAAAGATACCCAAGAGATTTCTCTTTTCCCCCTCTGAAAATTGCTGTCATAAAACTATTACTGTTTCAAAATATGTCATATGAGTTCCTATCCAGCTGCATTTTGCTTAATGATGCATCAAAAATGACTTTGCTTTGATATAAAGTAATTGATAGTGCCCCTTCCTACAGTTTGTTGCAAAGGTGACTTGTAAAGAATAGAGACAAAATCTTTCCTGTGTCCAAGCCCTGATTAATGCAGGACACGAGGCATTAAAACGACAGCTAAGGTTCTCCAGTTATGTGGGCAGGTGTGCACTGACCCCAGCCCTGGCAAGGGTAATGCACAGCACTCAGAGTAGTCATAGGGTCACAAGTTTGTGTCCTTGGTCACCTCAGAGCTGGCCAAGGAGTCCTGTCCCTCTCTCAGACCCTTCACTACCTGAGCTGCTCTGCAGGGTGAGATGCACTGGTTGGCTTCATGCCAGTTTCTTCAAAGGCAGAAATAGTCCTGATCGTTTGCATTGCAGGAATAAAGCAAGGAGCCTATATTTAATTAATTGGCCTTTTCTTTTACCAATCAGTGAGATTTTACAATAGTGTATTGAAGATGAAATTCTATTGATCGGCTGTAGCTGAAGAATCTTCGTTGCAGTAGAGTTAATACTAAATTTCAAGTTGTTTTTTAACTTTTGAGATTAAAATAATCTCTATTGTCATCAGGTTAAGATTGTTTCAGCCTCCATAAAGTGAATGAAAGGACTCAAGAAACCTAACTGTCAAAGGTAGTTCCACTTTTTCCCGTAGGAATACAAAATGCTTATTTTTATTTATTGTATCAACTGGCTCCAGTTTATGAATGCTTATAAATTTATATTCTGTTTTATTGCTAGAAGAATATATTCAAGTGTCTTGAGTTCTATGCTTGCTCAGGACAATCCTTAGTACTAAGTCTACTCTAAGGCTAGAGCTGGTCAAATGTTTCTAGCAGTGTGTTTTTCAAAGGAAAATATTTTCTCCCATCAATTGAGAGTTCTCTTGGCACATCAGTTTCATTAAAATCCTTGCAAGACGTTATCTCAGGTAGACTGCTGTAAAAGAAATTATTTTGCTTGTCTATATTCTCTTGGTGAATTGAAGACCTTCTAGTCTTAATGAAATGTGTTTTGTTGTGGTTTTTTTGTTTTGTTTTTTATTATGTACTCTGAAATAAATCCAAGATTGCAAGTTTTTGTCATACTTCGGATGGAGTGATAATAGCAAATCTTAATTTCTTATCTCAATTTCTCATGCAATGGAAGTGCTTGATTTTTATTCATCCTGCCTCTTCCCCCCAGTTTACATTTGAAAGTCCTGGTATGAAGGAGTTTAAGGCTATGATTTCTCTACAGGGGAAAAAATAAATCGTGGCTTTAGCTGTAAAGAGACATCCAGAATTCCTTCACACCAAAATTTACATCCGTTGCTGGTTTCTAATTTGAACATGATGGCAGCTTTCAGCCATTTGGAGTGGTGATGAATTAGATGTGTGTTAGTGGCAGAGAAGTTATATTTGCATTTCAAGTTGCAGTTTAACTATGGTGAACCCAGAATTGAAGCAAACTTAACCTGTGTTTTTAACTTAATAGCATAACATTAGGATTGTATCCATTTCAGGCAAACTTATGCAACTAGTGCTACCATACTAGACTACATCTCTAGAGTCCAGGGCATTTATTTGTGTTATAATAAATTAAGGAGCAGAATTTTGATTTGCCTTGTAGGAAAGGAATTTTCAAGCAACAAGTGTGTATACTAGGGTGCTCTACAGGAGAATACTTTTCCTTTAGTCTCTACAATGTAAAAACCTGGTAAATTTGAAAAGATATGTATTTGATGTTGCTCATCTTATGCAAGACATTTTGAACAGGGTAAAGTGAAGTGAGTTTTATTTATACCTTCAAACAGAGTAGCTTGTGTAGAAGTTGTCTTAATGGGTTTTATTAACAGAGAAACTTTCTACTACTTCTTTACAGGCCTTTGTATTGTAGGACTCCAGATCAGGTTAGTCGTCAGTCTCCATCTGAAGGTATTTAAAGACTAAAATCAATGACTTAAGTGAAGAGAAACAAAAGTAACCAATTTATGACTGACAGGCACAACAGTGAAAATTAGATTTTTATACTATTTTAGTAGTTTTTAACATGGAATCTATTTCAGTGAAATTCATTTTCCAAAAGAAAAATAAGTGCTTTGAAGAACAGAATTAACAAAAAGGCCCTGGAAACCCCTAGGTTTGATTTTCATGGTCTATCTCTGCAGCGCTTCTCAGAACGGCTTTTTCGAAGAAGTGTTTTGTGCAGTTGAATATATGTGGAAAACCCAGTAGAATAAATCTGACAAATGCAAGAGTGAGCACTGATTGTCACCTTGAGTGCCTAGGCTGAGCCAAAGCTCCACTTTATTAACGCAGCATGCTGAAGTAAAGGGAAACGCTAAATGAATAACAGGATGCAAATGGGGGGTGTGTAAATTCCTGCGGAAAGTAAAATATAAACGCGTAATCATATGATCTTGCTTGAAAGGAAACCCAAGTTTTTGCTGCAACAATAGATATTTTTTTCAAAGAAAGCACTTGCATTTTTCCAAGTTTAAATAATCTATAGTGAATGTCTGTTTTCTGAAGACGGAAGTCTGGGGGGAGAAAAAAAAGCTGTTTTGTGAAAGACATCTCAAAAAGTTACATCAATGTGCATAAATGTGCCTCACTTAAATGTCTACAAGGTTTTTTTGTTGTTACTTGAAAGCCAAGTGTGTGTGTATATATATAAAAAATAAAAAACCACCACCAAAAACCATCTTCACCTGACCCTAGTCGTTAAGATGGTAAAGTGGTACAAACTATTTTCTGGAGCTAGAGACAGGTGAGTTTTTTTCTGTAGTGTCTACTGAAATATGGTAGACCTCTGCATGCCTGCCATATTTCAGGTTGTAGGAAATAGGTGTTTACATTTTTCTCTTCGACAACATCAAAATATCTTTCTTTTTTCTGGTGGTGATTGTACTCTGTTAAGCAGTTTCTTTGATTGTTGTTTTTTTGTTAGTAATGTTATTGTTGCTAAGTGACCCTTTAGATACAGTAGTTTGGTGCGGTCACGTTGGTCTCAAGTCCCCATGATGCCAGAAGGCTTTCTGTATCCCCACGTTAGGCACTCTGGCATGCTTTTATAGGTATGAATTTGACCTCGATTTATGAAGAAAATTGCACTAGTGGATTGAAATAATGTGTCTCTAGTGTCTCTCACAGTTCTTTATAAAGTCTTGTGTGGCAAGTCAAAGCTAAAAAGTGGTTTAGGGTGCTGTCACTTCTCAGCTGTGCAGTGCTACCTGTTGTACTGAAGTGGATTAGCAGTCCTCAAAGTCAAGCAGGATAGCTTAAATCACTGCTGGAGTGTTTATTTTGTGCATGTAAGATACTTTCTTAAAGTGGCTTAAGGCAAGCTTTTTATTTTTAAGAGACTAGGATGAATCAGGCAGGTATCTGCTGACAATCAGTAAAGACTGTGTGTTGTCTGGTATTATTTCAGTTCACTTTGAACTGTTCAGTTCATCATTAGTTACCTGTGCATGTGTGCATTCAGCGGTGAAAAATATAAAGTGGAAAATGGGACAACAGCTCTTTGTGTGGATACAGGTTAGTGTAAGCTCAGCATCTGGAGCACAACTGGACAATCATTTAGGCACAGCCTGAGTTCTCCATGCATACTAAAGGAAAAAGCCCCTTTGCCTCTAGATTTGGACCCTATATGATGAATTGATAATCACTTAAATACATTACTGTGGTAAAGAAAAGCATTCATAATTGTTCTTGGGATGTTGGTGAAATAGAATAAATGGTTAAAAATAGAGTTTGTATGACTGATCACTTTTTTACTGTTAGGGGCAGGATTTTTCTTTTTAAAGGTGTACTGGGAATAAAGGAGAGGCTTGCAGAATTGAAAATGAAGTAGCTGTGCTATGTGTGCATATCAATACATTAGGGAAAAAATTCAACATGTTGCTTATTAATTGTTCTTTGATCCATTTCACTAAGAATTCCTGTGGTTTAAAGTATGTTGGTATTTTTTCCCCTCTTGCTTATTGGGTAGTATTCTGCATTTATAGAAGAAAGTTTCCGCTCAAAATTAGTTTAGAATTGGTTTCTTATGTTGGATGCTAGTGATTCTGGCAAGCACAGCAATAACAAAATAATTAGGATTTTATTTTTTTTTTTTAACTTTGTAATGGAATTAACACACATTCCTTGGCATAGTATAGCTTAAATTTGCAATGCAGCCATTGTCATCACATAAAATATATTCTTTGATAATGTATTTTTCCTGCGATGCCCACTGTTCTATCATTTTTTATATATATATGTTCTATCATTTTACGTGCTGGAGGGAACAGACTGCATGTGGTACCTGTTCTGGAGAGGATGGCTTAGATGTACAAATGGGAAAGACAGGCAGAGTGGGAGACAATGCATTTATTCTGTCACACTGAGAAGGGCAGCAAAATATTTCCGGTCTAGTAGATATAGATAACCTTTCTGCCAAGTGTCAGGTGGTAGTCTGAAACAGAAACCTGAAAGTAAAAGAGTGATTAAAACACAAGTAAGACCTGCATAATACAGCAGATCTGTCCTGACTTGCTTTTATTTTAGACAGTTACCATCTTTACCTGTTGTGTCTGTCTAATGCAGTTTTCCTCATGTATTTTTTGAAAGTGTGACTTTCCTTCCACATTTCCTCTTTTCCCTGCTGCTGTGTGCAGAACAGCTTGACCCCCACACTAGGAAAAGCTAAAGAGCAGTGGAGTTAGGCTGCACTCACAGCTCTTGAATGTTTATGTGGATGCTGTATAGGAATTTACTGTTGCCAGCAGCTTCTAGTGGGCTTGGCTAGAATTTGATTCATGACTCTGTCTTGAGCCATTTTTTTACACCCAAGGTAGAAAATACCCCATAGTTTGAGAGACTGAGTTTTTGCAGAACACCCTCTGATTTTGATGTGAAGAAATTAAATGGAGAATCTACCACATCTTGGTGATTCTTCTAGCAGATACATTGTCTTGTTAAAATATTATTCAGGTTTAAATTTACTTATTTTCTAACCTTGGAAGCTAAATTGTTTTTTAATTAGCTCTTCTGTGTTTGGTACTTTATGCCATGCACATGAATTAATTTTCACAGTTTTGAATGAGCTTCTTTGAATCTTATCTGAGAGCTGGAGGAAAGGAAATAATAGGGGAAAAAAAAAACCCAACCCAAACAAGCGAACTGTGTTTCCTTTTGCACTGTCTTCCCCTCTGGCCTGAATCCAAAATTATTAGAAAACGTGAACCTTGGAATTGTATAGTTATTTCAATATCAGACTATCATACCATTCAAGTTATTTCGTAATCTATGCTTGTTCTTTCACTGCTGGGTTTTTTTTTTTTTTTTTTTGCTCCAAACCTCCCCCCTTGCCCCCAATCCCCTGAGATTCATACTGAGCATTTGGGACTGTCTGCTACAGACTATTTTAGCCTGTATTTTACGTAACAGACGATAAGTAGGGATTTAAGCTTTGAAGTCCTAAATTCTGATCTTCAAAAATGATGATTAGAGCCATGTAGCTGTGATGTCACCATAAATCTCAAAATGTGTATGTTTTCACAATCTTAGCTTTCATTTTAGGAGTGCTGTGTCACTAGGCATCTGATGCAGCTGGGCAGCTCTGTAACCCATGGATTGATGCAATTTAATATAACCCAAAGTGAATATCTAAAATTGAAAATTCTGTTTATATCGTGAAGTAAGAGCTTAAAATGTCAAAGCATTTGTAGGATAAGAGGAGAAGCCAGGTACAAATGCTAGAAATTAATATGTTCTTTGGATTTTCTTTTTGTTTTACATTCTGGTATTTCAGTGATTAATGCTAATTGTTGTTAGCTCTCCCTTTGCAAAGGAAAGAAAGGAAAGATTATCTCTTCTTCTCTGCCCTATGTGTATTATTTAATCAAAGGCATATGAAAAGTCAGTGTAGGAGCCTCTTAAGTTCCACAAAGCTGTTGTAAAATTTCTTGAAAACCCCATCCCAGTATGCAGAGCATTTGGATTTTTTCTCTGTAGCCCTTTTTAATAGGGAGATTAGTTTTAAGCATACTGTTCTGGGCTTTGCTCTGGATTCCTGAGTCTTGTATGCAAGATCAGAGCCTAAAATGTAATTTATCCTCTTCTAACAACATCAGCGTTCTGGAGATTGACACTGTTGTATGACATTCAAACCCAGCGCAGGTAGCAAGATAAAAAGCCTAGCTTCAGGAAGTACCACTGCTTCTCTGGCCTTGTGTATTCCAAGTCTTGTAATCTTTGCTAACATTATTGCTGTGCTGTAGCAACTAAAGATAATGTGATTTGAAGCTTTTCGGTTTTGTTATAAAAATCACCATAACTTTTGCTTCCTCTTGAATGGAGAATTACAATTTGAGGTACCACTGGGTTCTCAACATCTGTCTTCTGTGGGCTTCATGAATCACCCATCTGAATTTGTAGAAGTATGGTTTGCTTGACTATGACGTTAGAAATGTGTCCTAGTTATTTATGGCTTCAGTATGAGTGCATATTAAAAATGTGTACAAATAATCTATTAATACTGGAATGGTTTTTACTGCTGTGTCTTTATGACTCAGCAGTTTTCCTCCTGTGTGTGCTTGCCAATGGGAGACATGCCCTAGTTTTTCCTTATCAGAATACAGATAAAATCAAACAGGAAATAAGACATGCTTGTATGATTGAACTCTGTAGATGTTTACAGTGCTAGCCAGTTATAATGGTGTTTATTTTTCCTGAGTAAACAAAAACTTCACCTCTGTTAAAACAGTTTCTGCTCTGTACATGCTTTGATAAACTACTTTCTTAAAGAATGATAGCTTTGTGAATTGTCTTGGAAATCCAGCTAGATAACTAGAAGCTAATTCTACTTACCAGAGCTTGGTTATTGTAATTGTTTAATTTATTGATTACCTCTTTTTAAATAAGCAAAAAATAACATATTTCAAAAGTGCTCTTCAAAGTTTCAGGTAATCTATTGATAAATGTTTCCTGGGAAAAGTCTCTTGGGAGTTCCTGCTCATCAGTGCAGTGTCCAATCTGTATGTTTAACAAGGCATTATGTTAAAGATAAAACTTAACATAGTTATTCTAGAGACTTAAATGATCTAAACTGTAAGAATTAGAATGAATAATTATCTGAAACTGACTTAAGAAAATGTGGGTTTGCTGCCTGCCAGCTGTGAACATTAAAGGGGACCTGCAAATAGGAATTAGTCGCCCTCAGTGATGCATGCTAAACTCTGTTTTTAATTGAAGAAATGATCATTTTTTTCCGCTAATTGCCTCTTGAAATTCAACCCGTGTGCCTTTAGAATTGCACAGTACTACTCACTTCATGCATGGCATTGTATAACATCTAATAAGCTGAAAGATATACATACTTGGCCCCTCAAGACAAATTCTAACTGATTGCATAAAGTAGGAATTACTGGAGTAAGTCCACGGCCTGACTGGTCGAATATTCTGACTTCCCCATCAAACTCCATGGTCACATTTTCAGTACTACAACACCTGTGGGCCACCAGAGACACTAGCTTTGTGAGTGAATTCCCTTTTTCCTCTTGGTGTCTCCATCTGAGCTACAAACTGAAGAATGATGGCTTTCCTTTCTTGATTCTTTTCTTTATGCTGCATTTTTTAAAATGCTGTATTTTAGCTATTTGGAGGAAAAAATAAGAGTAGCCTCCAGTTTCCTCCTTGTTTATACCATTTGTTGTTTGGTTTGCTTTTACCAGGCAATGATAAGAGACAGGCCTAGAAAAAAAACAAGCAGTCTTTCTTGCTTGTCCTTGCAGCTGCTCTGAATTTTGCTTTGATACTGTCATGCTCTGTATGGTGCTATGTGTAATATCTTGCCAGAGACCAGGCTGTTGATTTGATCACATTAAATGATGTTGAAATGCATCTGGTGTCATACAGCACATTGATACTGAAGGCTTTTGTTATTGTGCTTTCTTGACCCAGTTAATGGGAAATTTTGTGTGGTTTGTAGCTGATCCTTCAGAAGGATAGCAATGCAAATAGGAATTCCAGGTTGGTATGTTATCAGTGGCATAAATGCTGATGAGTTATATCTAGTGATGTAGAAGAAAAGAAATGTTCCCCCTCTTTGTGCACCTGATCATCATTTGAAGGTAAAACTCAAGACTTAATGATCTCCTTCAGGAAGGCTTTGAGCCCCATGACTAGGAGTTTTTAGGAATGTATTAGCCTGTTCATTTCTGTGTATTTCCTTCCCTCTGTTTGTCTTCATCTGTATTAGCTGATTGCAAGCCCTGTGCAGGAACCCTTGCAATTAATTACCTTCAGTGTTTGGAGCATCAGCTATGCTGAATCCTTCAGTGCTTGTTGTAGCATGGATGTACTACTGTGAAAAAGCTACAAGTGGACAAGTTCTTCCTCAGCTTTTATCCTGTGAGAATACTTGTCTCAGCTGCAGACTAGGGGCAAATCATGCCTGAAAAACAGACTGCCTTTTATGAAGGCTGCCTGGGTTTGTGGACAGCAGGAAAGCAGTTAATATTGTTTCCCTTGACTTTTACAGGGTCTTCAATGTTGTTTTTGTATCACCAAACTGGTGAGTTAGTGTGTCTCCAGAGAATGTCCCCAACTCTGTCCCAAGCGATCCATTCCTCGTGTGTACTACACAGTGAGACCCTGTGTAGTACACCTGAGGTCTCACTGTCAATCTCAATGGCAACCTGTGAAGTTTGGGGGTTGACTAGAGGTTTCTGCAAAGGACAAGGAAGGAATCGTCTTTCAGGCTGAGGACATCCATAGGGCTTTTAACAAGATGAATCCATGGGCTCTGGCAGTGGAAATAAGCTGAGAGTAACTCCCATATCCCAAGTAGAGAAAAGACAGTCTTGGTCTGGAAAGGAAGCAACCCTCCAAAAGCCCTCTTGATTCCCTTGCTTTAATTCAGTCATTGCAGAAAGCCTTTTGCTAAATTGCTGAAAAGTTATTAATTGGTATAAAAATACAACTTCATCTCTTTTGGTGGAATGTATGTTTTCCCCCTTCAATTTAAATAAGATATATTTCTGTTAGAAAGGACTTATTCATGGATGTCTTTATATAGCAAGGATTGTAATTGAATGATCTTGTAAAGAAACCTTCCAAACCCACTTCCATACACTTTTAGTGCAATAGCTGCAAAACTCAACATTGCCTTTTACTAGAAGAATAAGCTGTCTTCTTTCATGTGTGGAATATAATTGACAGTCTGTTTTTTCAATTAAAATTGTAGAGAAACTCTCCAGGCAAAAATTCTATGTAGTTGCTGTTGAGTCATCAGTTCAGCGAAGATAAAGTTAAGGCGTTGTTTCAGTAGGAGCAAAACCCAAGGATTTGAGTTAATGTTTTGAGTACCAGGTCCAAGTTTGTGTGAGGTGAGTTCACCAAATGAAACTGATACATAGGAAAATAACTGGGAACTGTAAAGGGAGTTTAAAAACCACTGTAGATTACTAGGCTTTATAATAAAAATTAATACTGATGTATAAAAAAGAAGAGTTATTTCAATGTGATTTTTTTTCTTAATCAAAAAGTTTAACCATTTCAGAATTAGCGATTTATTAAAAAAAATGAATCTATGGTATTAGCTGTGATTTTCTAGTTAGTATTAACCTGTCTCTTCTACAAATCAAAAGCCTAACAAATTGCTGTTTTTTAAACAATATGTAATATATTATTAGCTTTATGCAAATAACCTTTTGCTTTTTTCTAACATATTGAAAAATTGTTATAGGAAGAGAGAACTCTGATTTTAGGAACCAAAGGCTCAGAAGTAGGTTACTGTGAACTTAGTTTCAACTTCCCATAGATCTCATTCTACATTCTTCATTCACTTTCTTCTTTGATTTTTTTCAGGCCTCACCTCAAAAAAAATTAGGAAGCCCTTTTTTCCTCCCCTTTTTGTGGCTAAAGCAGTATTATATTAGTAAGTCTGATAAGTTACTATTTACCTTTTTTCTGAAGAAGCAAGGAAGATGTACCCAGACAAGCAGCTGAATGGGAAATAGCTCAGAAGAAATGTGTGTGCCAGGATATGGTTTTGGTGATTCAGCAGGTGACTGTCATCTCTGTTGTAGTTAGGGAACAAGAGTTCATTGCCTCTAAGTCTTGAAACCACAAGCAGTATACGGTTTGGTATGTGGTTGTTAAGCTTCAAAGCCCAAGTGAGCAATTACAAATTTGAACAACTGTATGTTTCCTGAGATTTACTTTTCTGTTTTCAAGTACAGGATAAAAGCAAAAGTGAAGTTCTATTCCTTGTGTGTGTTTAAAAAAAAAAAAGAAAAATCTGAATGAAAATTTTATCAGGGGACTATGTACAACTGGCTAACTATAAAAGCACTCCACACTAATTGCTGTTCTGCTGCATTATACATATGTCATATGCAGTCATTCTTGAGGCTTGTTTTTTCTCAACTCTAATTGATTTAAGTTGAGGAGAACTACCTCTGATGCATTAGAAGCTGAGAAATTTCCAACCAGCATGTAGATACCTGTGACAGAAGCACAATAGTTTATTCCTGATCCTACACTTACAAGGTCCTGTAACCTTCTGGCTACTTCTTGCTCTCAAAAATGGCTAACTGCCTTTCAGCTCCCATATAAATCTCATTTTGCCTTCCCTTGACATTCTCTGAATCTGGGAGCCTGATGGTGGTATTCTGAGCAGGATGCACACACATGCTTGTAGGCTTTAAGGGAATGAGCATTTATTGCATAGTGGTTGCAACTGCTTATGACTCCTTTTTTATTTTTCTATTTTTTTTTTTTTTTGTCTTCATTCTCACCCCCAGATCAGGAGCAGTGGCTCCTAATGCATAGCAGTTTGGGAGCCTCTGCTTCAGGAAGCGCAGCTGTTTGTGTGAGTAAAGGCTTGAGTCTTTCAAATGCAGTGACTGAACTCCCATTTTTGTAGTCTGGTGCATGTTGACTTAGTGTGGTGTTTCTGGACTGATTATCACGCTGTGAAATAAGTTCAGTATCAGTCACTTAAGGGAAAAAAAAATACACAACTTGATTGTTGGTTTTACCTTCTACTTAAGAAAACATAGCATTGTGTTAAGTACCACTTTGTGGCAACTGAGGGTAAACTCCCATTTAAGGGAGACTGCTGCATAAACACTTAACATTCCACAGTTACTAATGCTGTTAACTCTTTCTTTAAAAAGCAACATTAAAAAGGCTGCAAACATAAAAACCCGAGTTCATCTGACTTGTGTACCATAGCTTGGGTTGTTTTTAATCAGTGTTGTGAGCAACTCAGTGCTGTATAATGTTTTTTCAGATCTTTAACAGCAGATATTTTATTTATTTTAATCTTTTAATGGTCTTAGGGGAAACACCAATATGCTTCAACAAGTAGTTCAGGGCTTGCTGAGCTACGTTTTGGGAACAGTTCAAAAGAAAGTATACTGTGAAAGTTGAGGAAAATCATCCCATATACATCCCTGGTTGAACTTCAAGATCCTGGGTTATGTGAATGTTTCAAAACAGGATATGGTATATATGGTAGGCAAATCTAGTGAAATCTGATGTCTTTTTTTCTGTATTTGCAACTTTTTCTGTATTTGCTAATGCAGATTTGCTGTTTGGTAGTAGTAAATGGTAGAATATTGTAATAACTGTTATAAGCTATATGGGAAAAAATAATTCAAGCAAAGGACTGGATTACTAACAATGTGAAAAATTTATTTAGTCTTACAGTGCCTCTTATAATGAAAGAGAAGAAAGCATTAGAAATACTAATGACAGAAGAGGAAGTTCCTGAGCAGGCAAACTTTTAAAAATGGCATGATATTACGCTCTGCCTGTTGTGCGTAAGAATGCTGGTGCAGTCTTATAAGCTTGTTTCTTGCAGGATTTGAATCCATCTGAATTAGACCAAAACAGAAGAATGCAACAAAAAGCTTACACAAAATCAGGACACATGGCTGTGTTTGAGAGGAACCTTAGCAAGTGTTTTCATTTCATGCCTTGCAACTTCCAATTACTTTGCCATCATTTTATGTCACCTGCAACATCCATGCCAGTCTGTGTTTGTACAATGCAATGGAGATGTGTTTCTTGTGCAAACATTTACTTACATTTCCATTCATCAGATCAAGTAGCAGTGCTGGGGGGAAGCTGATGCTGTGAAATGCATCTCCTCTCTGGAATATTAGGGCTCAAGTGAGTCACTACATCTTATGTCCAAAGACATGTTTTTGGAAGAGCTCCCACTCTGGCACTTCAAATAGTGTCTCTCTCCATTAGGAGACAGAAAACTATCTGCTGTCTTTTAGTGCCTTCCCGTGGCTGAGGATACCTGACTGTTAGTGACTAAGCTGGTCAGACTAACCTAAATAGCTGAGACTGTCCTTCGGTTTTAACCCTTTGCCTTACTTTCTCGGTTTAAGCTCCTAAGTGTCCTAGAAAAGAATATAGCCATGTCCATTTTTGCCTCTTCTCTCCCTGGAAACCCATATGTAAATTATTTTATAATCTCTTGGAGGGGATTTGTCTGATTAAGGAACATAAAGGAATGAGGAAGCAAGGCAATATCAAGTGGAAGGGGACAGATTCAAATTACATACTATGAGATGATTATAACTGTTCAGAAAACACTTCTGCTCTAAATCCATCTGGAAGAAAATGACTTGTGCAGACTCTTTCAGTGCTGTTCAAAGCCATGGGCTGCTTGAAACTCTTATCTAATTGAAATCATATAGGAAAAGATCTGTCTCCCTTTGGATTTGGTAATGGCCCCCAAGCCTGCAGTTTCTTGTGTTTGTAAAGTGGGTCATGTTTGCATTCAAGATGAAAATAAAACACAGGAATTCACACTGTGTATAAATATTTTCATACTTGAGGTATCTTTCAAGTATTCTGAAAGTTCTTTGCATTAGCTAACCCTACTCTATAGCCATATTAAAGTAAATGTCAAAGTGGAGACATGTTAAAATAAATGGAAGAGGCTTTTGAAGATATTTCTTCAATTTCTTTTTTATTTTTTTAAGAAGGTAAAGCGGTAAGAAAACACATTTTAGACATTTTCAGATATTCTACCTCAGGGTTTCATGATGGCACTGTCTGCACAGCTACATGATTCTTACAGGGATGCTTTTAGGACACTCTGATGGGAATTCCTGCCTTTATATAAGTGTTTACTGACTTTATATTTCAACCAGGTTCTCTCCTTTCTGTTTGCCTTCTCTGATGGAAGAATAGCACCAAGTAGGTGCTATTAAGAACCTTCTTTGCATCAAAATTTTGAACTGCACAATTAAGAAACTTTTAAAATGCGAAACATATCATTTAACGTGCATAAATACACATCAGACTTAGAGGTATGTGAAAAGTTCTCTGGAAGACCTGTAGTCAAGATTATCACTTTCAGTGTTGCTACCAGGATATAACGCTGGACAATTTAATCTCCCCTGATTAGAAATTTAATGCTTAACAGGATGTAGCTCATGTGGCAGCATCTGTGAGATGTTTTAGCAGTGAGTTCTGTATTTCAATAGCATTATGGTTTTGCTTCTGATATTGATCATTGTAATCAGTAGAAGCCAAAGCACTAACAAGTTTCACAAAATGCCACTTTCTTTTGTCAAAACAACCTTGGAAATTACAAAAAAAACAAACTCATAATGGAATATCTATTTGATTTAAATTATATTAAGACCACAAACTGAACTCTCTTCCTCTTAAGACATTGATAATAGCCTTAAGCAACTTACACTTAAATGATAATTGTGTAATTTCTTGTAACTCAAAAATTAATCTCAGCCTGGTAAATTGTTATCTGACACAGTAAGTTCAAATATAAAATTGCTGCAGCATCACCTTTTCTATGTACATCTCTGAAAATAAATGTTGCTGTCTACTTTCTGAAAGTGATGATGGAGTACGTTACTCGAATTTAAAGATTAATTGTCACTCCACCTAAAGATTCTGTATAAGTTACGTATATAAGATAAATGGAACTAAGAGATACAAATAAAAAAAATTATAAAAGGTGATTATTTTTGTATTTTTATGCCATGCAAAATTTGAAGTTGTAATAAGTTCTGATTTTTTTGTTTGTTTGTTTTATGAGCAGGATGAATTGCTTATAGCAGAAGCTTTTGCTGTTTTGCTTGCAGAATAAGTTGATTCCAGGTTGGATGTAAAGTATTTTACAGTTGAATTTATTCTGCAAGGCTGGCAGCTATATATTTATGTATGCATGGTGTAATACTGCTATATTTGGAATGAAATAGTAGATTTTTTTTGGCACTAGGATCTAAGGATGGAAATGCCATTTGGTATATAAAAGCAGAAAGCTGTAAATTACAACAGTATTAGCTAGACTAAACACCCATAGTTCCTTTCATGAGAAATACATTACTGAATTCACTGCAGTTTATTTATAATTCACCTCTAAATTATCCCACTTATGCTTGAGAAGAGAGACAAGTGTCAATAGTTTTCACAGCTTGCATGAAGAGCAGGAAAATAAATCTGATACAGTAGACACTGCTTTTTTTAATAACTTTTTTAGTTGTTAGAGCTAGAAGTAGACTAGGAAAACTCATAGAGATTAACTTTTCGTTTTTCCTGCAAAGCCAAGCTGTCCTGAAGAAGGAATACCTGGCAATTTTATGTCTGTCTTTTTGTGAGACTGAATCACAATTGAAGATCAGTTGAATCTCACAATTGAATCTCAGAAGTTGTCTATATCCTCTGTGCAAAACTGACCATATCTATCCCACTTGCAATTTATCTTTTCACAGGTATCTTCCTCTGCTCACACATTAGTATAGTCATCACCAGTAATATGCCTCTTTAATTTCCTTTGGCACTTGAATTTTTGTGTTTAAACATACCTGAGAGACCAGTCATGCTTTTTGTAAGGTTAATTTTGTTTTGTGGAGTAGTTTGTACATATGTATCACAAAGCTGAAACAGTATAGACTCATTTCACTTTGCCTAAACTGGTGAAATAACATAAATCATTAACTTTTCCAGTAACCTTGCACAGCCTTGTTATTTTCATTGAATGTTTGGGTCAGAGAGAGTTAAGAACTGGTCATGGAATATTAACACTTGTAGTGAAAAGATAGTAATGGTAATTTTCTACTCTTTGTTAAATGTAATGTTGGATTCAGTGACATTTTAATATTTGGTCATCACATTTGCAAATATTTGATATATGCAAAATAGGCTTATAAAATTTGGAAGTTGCAGCTGATGTTACTATATATGTTCTGCTAAACTTTATTTGTGCTCCTGGCTTGCATTAGCTGTTAGCTCTGCAGCCCTGGCTGAAGCTGAGTAGCAGTGAATGTTGAGTTGTGGGGATTTACTGCTCACTGTGTTGAAGAAGCATCACTGGGTTTGTTTCACCTGAGCACTGTATGCTGTGAGCTGTCGTAACTTAAAGGCAAATATGTTCCCTGCTAAAACTATCCAAGCTGTAGAGTGAGCAATGTCCACTCTTGGGTCGGAAGGCAAGCTTGGGAAAGTGAGGGCTGTCTCACCTTTCAGAATCAAATTCTTCTGTTCTTTGAACCATTGCATTTCATGCCATCTTATTTATTACTTGTGTTTTGCTACAAAAATGAGGATCATTCAACTTTATATTCATTTGGAATGCTGATATCTGAAGCTGAACTGCATAATTATTAAACTATATCCAGAATGTGTTTGTATGCAGGCTCTTCTCCAAAAGAAATGAAAACTGCTTAGAAATGGAAGTATCTATGTCATTTTATAAATTGATGTGATGTATGTAATGTAATGGTAAAATTACATCCTTAAATTATGATTGGTGATAGTGTTACAAAAATGGTGATGTGCAAGGCAGTGAGGGGGATTTGTATAGCTTTTGCCAAAAATTCTCATGTTGCTCTTACCTCTTTTGTACGGTAAGGTCAGGGCAATTAGTGTGAAGTTGTGCCTGGATTCAATCTGTACTTATTTCTACAAAACAATTCATAGGCTGCAGTATATATATTTTTTAAAATGTTATTATCAGAATAGAGGTTATAAATTACAGCATAATTAAAGCAGTCTTTGTGAGTTCAGCATCCTCCTGCACAAAGGGCTGGGATGCAGGAAGGAAGTGGAGTTCCTCTCACTAACACTCACCATCTGAATCCCGCAGAGAGCTCCACGTCATCTTTTCATCTGTCCTATATGCAACTCCCTCACCAACATATTAAAACTAATAATAGATTCTCATTCTGGTTTATCAAAGCTAATCTTTAATTTGATGGATTAATTTTAGAACTAAAGCAAATGTCTTAAATATGGAAGCAAACTTCATTTCTATTAAAAGATTAAACAAATATGGTGACTAGTTGCAACTGGATTATTTTACATAAAACTATATATCGTCATTAATGACAGTTGTCAAAGGCACATACTTATAAATGTTATTAATAATTCAAATGGCTTAGTAAAGCAGATGGAATCAATTGAGTGAAATTGTCCATAGAGTATTTCAAAGTATTTTTGCACTGTTTTTGTTTACATTTTAAATTGTTAATCTAAATGCTTATATTTATGTTACTGTATGTTGGTTTTGGGTTTTTTTGCTGATGAACATAGTAAATCAAATAGTTAATGTAACTCTTTTTACCTAAGAATCAATTGTGCAAATAAAAATATGTGTATTTTGGGGAGGAACTGCTCAACTATGAGAACTGATTTTGCTTCTCTTCCTGGCTAAATGCCAAATATTCTAAGCATATGGAACAATTTAGCAGAAAATACGTAATTATCAAACAGCTCTGTCTTTGCCACCTTGAAAATTATTTCTTGTGGCAGGGTAAATGAAACCTCATGTTTAGATTTTATTACATTTGATCTTTTGCTGCTTTGGCAGCAGAACACAAAAAAATATGACAGATGGCACCATTAAAATATGAGTTGATTTGTGCTTACTCTAATATGAATCTGAATATGTTTAATAAAGGCATGGCAAAAATGTCTAACTGAAATTTTGAAGCAAAGTACATTTATCTTGGTAAGAACATGAACAATCTGTGTAACTGTAAAAACAAATTTAATATCATGCAGGTGTTCACAAGCAAATATATGCACATTATTACATTTATTATAAATAAAACTGCAATCAAATTTTGGCTCTAAGCTTGTTTTTGTTTCTCCTTTCTATGTGGAGGCCAATATCAGTGATTGCCAATTCTCTATTGCAGTGTCCACTCTGTAGGCAGATATCCTTATTGATGTTGTAGCCTTACCTATAAAAAGCACTTTTTACAACATAAGAAATGTGTTGTCAAGATTAATTCACTATGCTTTCTTTTACATGACTTCTGATTTTTCTTTATTACCTTACTAGATCTAAAGTCTTTTGAAAACTGGATTTTCTGGACTGGATTATGCATTTCCCATGAAACACCCATCCCATAACAGAGTGGAATAGCCCTTTCAGTGGGGACTGGATCAGGGACTGATCTTATCCTTTTTGGTCAGTGCCCCAGGTGGAACATGTTTTCTGATTTGATCTTGCAGATTTGACAAACTTTTTTTTTTTTTATTCTTTTCTGTATGGTAGACAATTTTCAACAGGAAGAGTAGGTATTGCCTGTACCCCCAGCTTTAAAAATTTTTCTGCAGTGGAAGAGAAAGGAGTGGGAACCACCTGTAGCAGAGGAGTGAATAAAACCTGGGTTTATATCCTGATACTGCAAAAAAGAGCTATGTAATTTTCTTCAGACCTGGAAAAGAATCAGTAGCTACTATCTGTCAGAAGAACCTGAATTTATGCCATATGGGGGAAGAGTCAGGAGAAACCTAGTTTCTGCACCATGGTGAAGTGGGTGTCAAGCCATTCTCTCCCAACCAGAGGGAGGTACGGCAGCTATACATGGTGGGGCTTACAGTGGAACTTAGGAAACTGAAGCACATAATATGGTATTTAGAATGGGAGTTTTCTAAATAGTATATTGGGTATAGAACCCCAAATTTCATGTGCCAGGTCCTTTTTACAGGTCTGGGCTTTTGTAGTTGTACAGTACTCTGGCCTGTAGCCATATCCATCTCTATTGCAGTTGTCCATGTTGCAGAGTTTCCTGTTACGTAACTGTTTTCAGAAGTCTGGGAGCCAGACAATAACTGGCTAAACTAAAATGTTAAGAATGTTTTTTACTTCAGTAGCTACAGTTAATAAATACTGATAAGTATTTTTGTAAACTCGTATGAGTTTCAGTTTTGATAGTGGCACTAAAACAAGTGATGTGAAAGGTTTTTCATTAGGTTGGACTTGGCTGTCTTTTATTTCTCCATTCTGAAGATTTTGGTAGAGTGTCTTAAAGCAATCTTGGAGGTAGCATTGAAGGGTACATTCCTGTAAAGCAGGGCTACTTCATTTATCAAACTGAGTTGACAACCACTGAGATTCTCCAGAAGATCTGAGAGATGTCATTCAGTTTATAAAATAAATTTAGGGTCTCATGAATATTATAGGAACAGGGACAAAGAACTCCTAGAGAGTACATATTGCAGGAGATGACTGCATTTGTCATGTTTAGCATGGCAGATTGAAGATGAGGGGTTATGATTGCTGTCTATGAATATACCAAGTAGAGTAATACCAAAAAGGGAGAAGAGCTGTTGACATTAATGGGCAGTGTTATCACAGGAGGACATAAGCTGGACATGATAAAATGGTCACTGGAGATTTGAAGATTTCTAGTAAAATAAGCAAAAAAAACCTTAGTAGAATGTCAGTGAGGGGAGAAGGAAAAAAAAAAGGTGGTGGGGGGGAAGAACTAAGTATTCTTGAGATTTAACTAAATATTTACTGTGATGATGTGGTCCCTCTCAAGTGTAACAACAGTTGTTTGAAAATGTTGCTTTGTCCCCTTTAAGACATTGTATCTTCCAGCTTAGCTTTTTAGCGGCATTTCAGGGGCAGTGAAAGTTGAACATGCTTCAAGAAAGCATTTTGAGAGGAAATGGTAATTACTTATGTGCAGCCTTTCAAACGTCATAGTTTCTTTAGAAATAAGAATATATGGAATTCCCAAACAAGAAAGGAATGTGTGTGAAATGAAGAGTTAGTGAAAGGGGCCATTCTTTCTGTGCATCTAGCAAAGTCTCATGTTTTCTGTAAAACTGTGGAACCAAGTTATGTGGAAGCACAGGGAAATCACGTTTAAGTTGTGCTGTAGTATTGTCAGCTTCAGACATACAAAATACTGCAACACACCATAGGTACCTATGAGCTCCATGGCCAGGTAGTGTCACAACTGCAGAGAGGTCCCTTGTGCTGTCAGATTCTCCAAACAATCTTTATCTTTCTAGACAGCTTCAAAACAAACAAAATTTCCCCACAGCACAAACAGAAAAGCAAAAACCCCCAAACCCTCAACACCCCCAACCAAAAAAATTCTGCCAGTCCACACAAGCCACATAGTTCTTCTTAAAGCATGAAACTGCAACGAGAAACTGAAATCTTGATACTATCACTCATCGTTTTTTTGTGTGTGTGGTTGCCCTCCAGGGCAATCTCATCAAGGCAGGAGCTTTCTGTGTTTCATGTGTATCTGTGGGTCAATTAAGCAGTGATGTTTAATGAATAGCATTTAAGTATCTGTCTTGATTTCTGGAGCAGTTTATTAAAAGTAGAATAGAAGAATTGAAAATATTAAGAACATGTTATGTACCTTTGTGAAAAGCTTATGTTTTCAAAGGGATGTGTCATGTCTGTGTTTAGAACTATTGGGAATAGAACCTTAACAGGAGTGATTATTTAAATAATAAGTAAAATTGCATCTATTAATTTTAGAATCTTAGAAACATAAAATATGTTAAAATATTTATGGTATTGAAGAAAGGGTTCTGTCTGTGAGAACTGATACACGTACCTGGTGCCATATTAATGAAAATATTGTTTTGCTTTAGTTTTACTCTTCGTACAAGTCTGACTAAATTGAGCAGTTGTTTCTGAAAGATGAGTAAATGAGTTGTTCCAGTAGTAAACCTGTGTTAACACTCGTTGTATCTAGGGCGTGTTTTAATATTTAAAGTTTTAAATATTTAAAGTATTTATTAGTATAAAATCCTCCAATGTTAGAACGAATGGAATAAGTTTTGGAAAACTTACACCTGTGGTTTGTCTGTATTTTTATCAGACCGCTTCTATCAGGTTCCCTTGTGGACAGGCTAGAACAGACCCTCTGAAACGAATCCCTATGGGGGAGAGCAGATGACAGAGGCAGTGGTTCCTGTTACCCCCAAGTCCTCTTCTTCCAGAGTTTTGTCTGTGTGCTCCAGTTCCCCTTCTTAGCAGCATTCCTTGCCTTTCTCTTTCCCTCCTCCTTGGGGTTGTAATGAATAAAATATAGTTTTCCTTTGCGTCACAGTCTAACGCTTAGCAACATAAGTTATATAATGCTTGCTGTTACTATTTCTGTTTTCTGATGCTAGATCAGAAATACAGACCTCTGTCCTGTGCAGCCTCCTAAGCACAGTCTTCAATAAAAGTGCCTGGGATAAAATCCAGTCTGACCTTTTTTCCCCTTTTTCTGCTTTCTATATAGAAAACCGTTGGCCTTTTTCACCTTGTTTGTTTTACGGAGAATATAACCATTCATAGGTCTTTAATTCATAAACTTACCATTCAGCATAGCAAACCATAATTGTCAGGAAAGATGATATTGAAATACTGTGCAATTATAAGCTTTAAACTATGTGTAATCTAATATGATTTTCTTGTGGGGCACTGAACTCTCTCCCAGTTAGAGAATCTGAACTTCCAAATCTTTACTGCATTTATCCTTGCAGTGCTGCTGGAGCTGCAGTGCTCCTGTTCTGGTTTCATAGTTAAGGAAATGAAGTGTACAATGCCTGTATGATTTCCACCACAACGCACAGGAAGATGATGTCAGAACCGCAAAACCATCCTCTCAACTTTTAGGCACATTTTTGATAACTTCCTCCTTGTCTTCAGCCTCTGCCTACCACCCAGCTTGTCCTGTGTGATGTAGTGTTGCCCATTGCAGTGTATCCTATAATCCTATATTTACTTGAAAAGTATAATAGTGGCTGTTACTGTGTGAAAAATATACCTAAGACACAGATCCTGCACTGTTTATTGCCTTCCTCATTTTTGGAAGCAGAGTTCTGCTGTCTTAAAATGCTGCCATGACTGAAGCTGTGGGGAAAGACAGCTGCTAATTTTGCAGGCTGTTGCAGTTAAAACATTGTTCCTTTAGGATATTCAACCAAGAAGTTTTGGGTGTTTCTCCAAAATAACAGTGGAAATCCAGTATCTTGTCTGAATTCTGTCTCAGGAAGTTGCTATACGTTTAGCCCATCATAAACTCATTAGGTAAGATCTAATTCCTGTCCTAGTTACCTGCTGTTACCTATTCAGCTTTCCATAGGAGGCTGAGGTTAGGGTTCATTTCTTCTAAGAGGCTTTCTGCTGGTATAAAAATAATGCCAGGAAGAGTTAGAGATGTTTCATACAGGCTTTCCCATATTTCATGTGCTAGAAAGAAAGAGTTTATTGTTTTCTTCCTCCTGTTTAGTACTTACACAGTAGTCATGCATTTAGCAGAACAGTGATTTTCCAGTACAACCAACTATTAAAATATATCTCCTTGTTTTATTATAAACAGGTTCAGGATTTAAATTGTGGTTCAGTAAACACACAACTTGTAAAACAGCAAATAAGTTACCAACTTGCTGGTTCACATTTTGTAACTTCAAAGTACTTTGAAAATATTATTCTTTAGAAGATATATATTCATATAGTGTGTTCAAGTATAAAATATAAAGCAAGGGGAATTAAAATACTATTCCACAGTATTCTAGGATATAGTGGTTTATCAACAAAAAGTGTAGGAAAGGGTTTTTAAACTTTTTGAAAGGTTTTTTTTCTGCTTTTCTTTGCTGTTAGTGTTGGTAAGTTTTACCAAGCAGCAAATTAGATTCAGAGAAATATTATTTCTTTTCTTCCCCCCAGTAAAACAGTGTACTCATTTACTATCTTATAAATAATCCTGTGATTCAGAAATGTAATTTCTGGGAAATTTGTGGCTCCCTTTGAGTGTTGGCCAAAGAAATTTGATTGAAGTTTAGGTAGAATAAAAGGTGATACTCCTGCCAAGTTTCTGTCAGTTTTATGATTTATAACTCTTAAGCACTGGAAACGTATCCTTGCCATAGACCTGGAAACTGAGTAGAACTGATCTGAACTCAGACATGTCAATTTTGAAAGGGCAAGCAACAGACTTCCTTATGCCAAAAATAGCTTTCATGCTAAATTATTTAAGCATATTATTTGATCACAGATAAGTGAAAAATAATATTTTGTACTTTGGACCTTTTTTGTATAGTAGGGGAAACACAAGGTCATTTTAAAATTAGATGGCTTTTGTTAGGCACATCTGAAATATCACACGCTCAAAAACCATGGTACTTGGCATTGAGAAAGATGTTGTGTGCTGCTTTTATTCCTCATGTATATTCTTTATATATTGATGGCAATGAAGAGACTATTTTAGACTCCTGCAGCAGCTCAAGTAATGTGTACCACTTCTGTGCCTTTCTCTTGTTGAATGTAAAATATGTATGAAGACATGTCTGAAGTGTAAGTACAGCGGGGCCCTTGGGAAGTTCTGGAGCTGTACCTTGAGTAATTTCAGTCCAGTGCTGACAGAATATTTACTGGTTTATTTTCGGTTTCTAGGTCTGTTTTGATCCATGGTCTCTGAAATGTTCTACTTGAACATTTCAGATTCTTAATAGAACCTTAATATTGAAATTTCTTTATCTTGATTATGCCAAAAGTACAGATATTTCCCCACAGTCTAAAACATACTTACGGCTATATTGTAGTGGTTGCTTTGGTGGTAGCCACTAGTTTCCCAATAGTCTCTATTGAAAAATTTTGTATTAAGGCACTTTCAACTTTTGGAATCGTCTACTTTGGAGATGAAAATTTCCTTTTTCTGTTTTTAGCCTAAGCATTTTTCAGGCCAAGCCCTATATTTCTTCCCCCCTTAAATACAATTTATTTTACACTTGAGCATCCTCACAGATGGGTAGACTTGTGTTCTCTCTGCCGTGTCTGATTGTATAGCTGATGAGTATGCATTTTACTCAGTTTGCATTTGGGTTAAAAAGAAAGTCCTGGATGACTGGAAATGGAGGGGTGCACATACACAGAAATTGCAGTGTGTCCAGTGCCAGTCTATGGTGCTGCTGGGTTCTGGTTTGAGTAACAAAATCTGCACACCTGGAAATACTTATTTCTAGAGATTTAGTAAGAAATCAGTAAGCAGTCTGTATCTGTACAGCAGTTAAATTATTGACTCTCAAAAGGCCAGGAAATGCCCAGAACCTGACCACTTATACTTGTTCTGTTCTTCTTTTTTAAATAGTGGAAATAATTTTTCAGACTTTCTTTTTATTTGTTTTGTTTGTTTGTTTTTCAGATTTGTTTGTTTGTTTTTTTTGTTTTTTTTTTTTTAATCTCTCTCATTAAAACTTGTTCTGGTAAAAGCTTTATTCTCCCTAAATCTTTTTTCTTCTTTCACCAACCATAGCCCACTACTATTTCTTTGAAAGCATTCATAGTGGTATGATTTATGATCTTGTGATAGCAGCTTCATGGCATTTTCTCTCTCTTGAAAAATGAATAATTTCTTTGAGGCCAAATCAAGAAATACCTGTCTTCTGTGGCTTATTGGTTCTTTCAGTAGCTTTTTCTAAATGTGCAGACATATTTATATGTCTCCACATTAGCTGAAAATATGCTTATGAATCAATGTACCATGTCTTCTGAGCCTGAAGGTTGGTTGTTACTAGTTTTTTAAACTATATTTGGCTTTTTTATGGAATGTAAACACAGCTCCTGCATATATTTTATTGGTAATTTTTCTGCTTTAAAATATATTATTTGAAAGCTGTTCCAGTACTGTCATTAGGTGGATTCATTGATGCTTAAGGGGGAAAAAGGTATCCTTTGTTACTAGTTACTACCAAATGTACAATTTCATTCTCATCTTGCCTATATTTACGAAATCCAATTATTCAACTTTCATCACTACTTTTGCAAATAGTTTTCTTCTGATGTTGCTCTGGACTGTGTCAGAAAAGTGAGGTACTTTTTGCATTTTTATTAATGAGTTTACATTTTGGAGTTTCAATAGTAATGGAAAATGCATGTTAAACATTCCTCCATCCACTCACAGTTTACCATAATTTAGAAGCTGTACTGTTTAATTTAGAAGCTATTACTAATTTGTAATACAGTTTCCCAGGAAGACTGCTCTTAAATTATTTCATCTTCAGACATGTTAAGAAGACCCAATGTAAATCTATCTTGACAATTATTCAGAATCATAAATGACAAGGTAGGAAATGGAAAATTTAAGTATGCAAAATACAGTGAAAAATTTTCCCCCATATGTAATGTGTTTTGCTTGTAAGTACAACCTTGCCTCATGTAATGTAACTAAGACTTTAGCAGATGTTTTGATAATTCTGAATTGTATTTATTTTCTGTTTTATCTCTAAATACAGAGCAATCCTTCACAAATTTTATTACCAAAACGTACCATTTTTGCTATCTAGAAGTATGGCTATTTAGAAAATATAAAGTCAATACACCTTTTATCTTCCTAGAAAAATAATTAATTGCATTTTTAATTTGTGTTGCTTAACTTTCATAAACATTTTTGCCTTTACAGTGTTAGAGATTGCAGGTGCAAAATGTTTTATGTAATCTTAAGTAATGGAAATAGATAAAGTTGCATATAGATACATGGGTGTGTATATATAATACTTTCTCCCACTTAAAATGGATCTTTCTCCAGTATAAACAGTTTAGCTTATGTTAATGATTTTAGGCATGAGTTTAATATTAAACTACTGTTTTCTCAGTAGTGCCTTCCTTGTCTTGTGTTGGCTGGTGACCTTTGTGTTGAAGCTTAGCATTTGTTGCTGGAGTAATACCAGCCCCCTCAAGAGAACTGTTGTTTTTGTACACTAATCTAGAACAGACAAGTAGAATTTATAAATCTGCTGAAAAGGTTATGAAACAGTCTCAATTGGCTTTGACTGCAAACTTTGACCTGTTTGGCCGAATTTTGGAAACCGTGCCAAGATTTGATTTAAAGCAGCTCTGGGAAGCTCTTTAAGATTAAATTCCAGGACTGCATGACTGATGTGCTAGTGATATACTGGCAATATTAGACAAGTGTTGCTTCAATACAGTTTTAGGCTTAAACAGATCATTCACCTAAAAGTGAAAATTATCTCGAGTCTGATTCAAAGAAATTTGCTGTATCTCAATATGATTATAAAAGGCCTGTTTAAAGTTTGAGATCTTGATATTCTGTTCTCTGCAGCTCTCTGTAGTGAACTACCCTGCTTCCTCTAAAACAGTTTGCTATGCTGTTCTTTGAGGCAGAAAAGGTAGGAAAAAGAAAAGGTTCTAAACGCATAGTACCTTGGTATGGTTTCTAAGAAGCTTTTCAGCCAGCAGTTGCTGAAACAGTTTGTATTCAGCACTCTGATAACACATGGCTGGATTAGATGAATTTTGAGATGGTAAGTTTAATCATACATTTTTTCACTCCTTTGATAATAAGAGACATTTGGTGTGGGAATTCTCAGATTTCAATGGAGAAAAATCTCTCCATACTTCACGGCTGAGCACCAGAAAATGTGCATTTATGTCAGAAAAGCTTCTTTATTCACTCAACACAGAAAAAAACTCCTTTTATTTGTTTTTCTCTTGTTTAATTTCTTCTTTCTGATGATTTGAAAAAAAATATACTTTTTTTCCAAATTTAGTAGCTTCTAGATTTGAGGAAAACAGCATAATAAACTTGGTTTGGCTGAGTTGAGTACTGACAGTGTCCTGATATCCACTGATGGATGCTACTATGTTGTTCTATGGTCAGACAATGGATTATTACATAAGATATTAGTCACATTCAGGTTAAAGGCATTTTTGTTAGATTTAATTTTTGCTGATATTTCTTTTGATTACTTGTATAAGTGTTGAAGGTGTGTCACTTCTTTCATTAAAAGGGGAAGTGGAACACAGTTTGAATGCCTCTCCCTTTAAGTAACTTAAGTAACTATATTGCTTTCTTAAAGTGATAGTAAATTTGACTATTCAAGTATTTATGTGTTAAATCAGGCTTCTGCGTGAGTGCTGATCAGAAATTTGGCTAGATAGTTGCTAAAATGTACCTAATGCTGAATTCTCTGCATCTCCAGTTAACTTTGCAACAATGAGTATGTTGACTGTAATATTACTTTTGGATGAGTTATGCTTTTTAAGATTTAGTTCTCCTTTCCATTACCTATCATGATATCTCTAGGTGGTAATGTGTATAGAACCACACATTACAAGTGTGCATCCTGGTATGTGTGGTTCTTCAGTGCCAGGGACTTGGGTGGCTTCTGGCAGGCACTAACAGGCCTGTGATTTATCTGTCAGAACAAGGATATTTGGATTTGTTTCTTTTTTTTCAGGAGTTGTATACCCAATGATGGATATACAGCTCTAATTTCCACTGTATCTTCCATTTTTATTAATCCAGATTATTGGCAATTTTCTATGTGCCTAATTTGTAAACAGCTTGATTGCACATTTTGAATTTCACTAAAGTTGTTGGTTTCAATTCACAAAAAGTTTAATTTCACATATACCTCTTGTGCACCTTGAAAGTTAGGAGGAAATAACCACCAATGCACTGCCTATGTTTGAGCTCAGGAGGTCTGTTAATTGATAGATTTTATCTATCAGGCAGCATTTCATTCTATCAGACATCATAAAAGAAAAAGCCACTTGTATATAATTACATATAGTATTTTGCAGAATGGCAAGCATGTTTAGGCATTTTTACTTGTAGCTTTCACAGCTCAATGTGGACTTTTTCAATAATCACACAATATAAATTTTAGACGTTTTCTTCTATTGCCTCTTGAATTCAGAGGTGTTTAGTGAATATTCCATAAACCCTTTTGAAATAATGCTCAGAAAAAAAATTGGCTACATAACCCATTCTCATGATATTCCAACTGCAGCTCTCTGTGGCCTGTTGCAGGATTCTTTGACTACCTTGTAGGAAGAACAGCATTAGGGTTTTAATTTCAAAGCAAACCCTTAGGTACATTCAGATCTGATTAATCAGTTAATGTCTCTTTAGAGCACAATTTTCCTCTCTGGTGCCTTTGAGGTGTATTTTAATGAAAACTATCTGGCTTGGAACTTCTTAGCTGCCATGATAGCTTAAAAAAATGGGAAAGGCATAATTTATCTTTCAGTTACATATATGTAGTGTAAAATATCATTTAACATAGTTTAGAAATGTGTGGACTAATTCAGGATTCTTGACTAAAGTTCTGAGCAGTGGAAAAATGAAGGTTTTCAGCAGGTTGAAAAATAATTTTAAATTTAGGTGAATATCCCATCATTATGAGAAACTTGCATTTTACAAAAGTGCAGTTGTTTTTATAAGTTTTATTCTATTATAAATTTCCCTTGCTTTGCAGCTTAAAAATTTTGGGGTTGGGAGATGTTGGCCTTTAGTTTTATGGTAAAGGTTTAAGGTACAATTGCTCAAGTAATTTTGAGTTGTTTAGACACCACAAACCTACTCAGACTAATTTCAGATTTCAAGACTTCTTTTTTTCCTTTTCCCTTTTTTTTTGAACAGTGAAAAGTAGGTAAGTTCTGAGTTATGGATGATCTTTGAGTATGTAGTTTTATTTGACAGCATCTTGTTCATTAGAAGGATGCAGAGATGGGAATGTCTTTCAGGAACTTCATACCAATATGTTCTGATTCTTCGTCTCTTAGTCATTGAGTAGCTTTTTCTTTCAATTGGATATATTTTTATCTGAATTATGATTATTCATTGTTACATTATTTTATCTGAAATTGGAAAGAATGACTAGTTGTTTAAAAAGCTAGAATTTAACTCTGACAGAAAATAGCCACACCTTTTTGTTTGAAATATTTCTTTGTTTTGTTGGGTGTTTTTAACATGTAGTGTGCATTTAGGGTTCATGTTTCTCTCCTTCCTTTCCCAGAAGGGAGCTTTAGGTCTAGAGCAGGCTTATCTGTCTGATGAACCATAGTTTGATGTCTGAAATTAGGTGGGATAAGAAAAAGTGCAAGTGTTTTCATAACTTAACACTGAGTTGTTATCAGTTTATAGGAGGTTGGCCTATGAAAACAAAAGTTTCACAAGAGTGAAAAACTAGAAGTAAGTCTTATAGTAAAGAGAAGGAAAAGAAGGAAAAAAGGTATAAAATAATGAGATTTGTGTTTTGAGATAATACTGATTTTGTTGTGAAAGTATTATAGTATAGAAAAGAGAAGGATGACAAAATTAAGGGTTAGCTCTAAAGGTATGGAAAAGGCTTGACATGGAAACAAAAGCCTTTCAGTAGATTGAATTAATTATATATATATATATTTAAATACATTTTTTTTCTTACACAAAATAGCACATCATTACCTAAATTTCAAAGATTGCTCAATTTTTTTTTTCTTTTTTTTTGTTCTAGTTGCATTAAAATCCTCAAACTCTACCAGACCAGAAAGAAATGGCATTCAGGAAACTTCTAGAACAGGAAAGTGTGGAGAAGGGATGCAAATCCTGGAAGGAGAACTCTTATTGCAGGTATGTTTTAATACACATACTGCATGAAGATTTAAATTTTAAAAAACCCGACCTGCATTTAACATACTAGATGCTCACTGAAGAGATAGGAAAAGTCAGTTTTCGTATTGTCAAATTCTTACCTCATTTTTTTAGGGTAATATTAAACAGTTCTTGTATTTTTTTTGGTAGCAGTGACTTTAGAGTGGGTGTTAGAATATGGGCTCCTCTTCAATGTTGCTAAATAATATATCAGAGGGGGTGTTTCCCATCTCTTTTCAGCTGTTGTTAATAAAGATGTTGATAAAAAGAAACAGTTTTTATAAGGGCCAGGTAAGTTATTAATTTACTGTAAATTTGGTGACAAATTCTCTGAATGAAACAATTTCTCCTTACACCATGGGCTTGCTGAAATATCTTGCTTTCTCAGTGGTCTGAAAGAGCCCAGCATACATAGTGTAGATTCAGGACAAATTTTAAAATACTTTGAATAACTTTTATATGAGCTAATGGAAACTGTCAAAGAATATGGATAATTATGTACTGCTAAGTCCAGACTAAACTCAAGAAATTACTAATATAGTTATTACAATGTTCTAATTAGTTTCAAAAAGTAGATTTTATGGAGTCCTGCAGCTCTATTTGAAATATGTTGGCTTCACACTGATGTATCTATCAAAAGTGGCAAATCATTCAGTCAGAGCCAATTGTTTGCTTAGAATAAAATGAATTTCAATGTCAAAGATTAGAAATTAAAACAGTTTCTAGGAATCCCACAAACACTGATGCTAATTGAAAATTGTTTTCTAACCAACTAAAAATAGTAGGACATGTATTTAATTTTCTAACCTTAATAAAGTATGACGAAGAACTGTTATAGAGTTACTGCAGGGGAACATCTTTCTTTTAAACAAAAAAAACCCCAAAAGCTAAAATATATGGTTTATGTCGGAGGCCTCTATTTCATCTGAAATATAGGGGGTTTATTATGACTTCTGAGTGGAAGTTGTATGAGGCAACTGTTTTCCAGTAGGAAAATTAAATGGGTGATATAATTATTGCTGTAAATTCTGCCCCTCTTGGGAAGTAAGTAAATTAACCAAATTTCTTAAATGAATTTGTTTTTTAAATATTTTATATATGTGAAAAAATTTATGAGAATGAATATACAGATAGAGTTTTCTTCAGTAATTTAAGAAGTCATGAGTGCTGGGAATTTTCTTGAAGATAGTGGGAATCAGTAAGTTGTAAATATTGATAAAATCCTTCCCTTCCACTTACGCCTAAAAGTCTTTTGTGTTACACAGGTGTCAATAAATTATAACTGATGAACATTTTTCTTTTATTATCACCCTAATTTTTTTGGTTTTGCAAAGGTGATATGAATATACACCCTATTGTTTGTATTTGTTTTTATTTGTTTTCTTGTTTCCAAACAAACAGAAAATTGTCTTTAATTTCCAACATAGAAACTGAATTGCCAATTCAATATATTGTGGAAATAGAGATCAAATGCATAAATGTACCTTCCTTAAAACTGAGCTACATTTCCTTTAAAATTATTTAAATTATTTCAAATTCTTATTTTAAATAATCTATTACAGCCTAAGCAAGTTTATTATCAAAAGTTCAGAACAAATTATGACCTCTAATAAATTTTTAAAACCTAATTCTCACCGGAAATGAACAATTTTGTTATTACCTGTTTTTTTAGGGTGGTTAAGAGTAATTTTTAGAGGCAAAAATATCACCTTCTGTTCTCCAGAATAATAAACTCACTGAGTAATTTCATTATGTCTTTTAAGATAATTATTTTTGGATTGCATTTTGCAAAAGCCTCCATCTGAACTCATCTCCTATTTATTGGTATGTCCAGATATATGAATTTTACAGAATTTCTGGCTTAGAGAATGTGTATGGCTATGTCAGTAACAATCCTGGTTTAACATGAACTGTGTACCAGAGCCACTGCAAAATGTGATTGAATTCCAGGCACAGAAGGTGTACATAGGTCTGTATGAAATGGACCAGAATAACCAATTTTAACATTTGAGACACAGTTAGATGCTGTGCAGGTTGCAGATTTTTCTATCAACCAGCTGAGGTGAAATGCCTGCAGAGCAGGTCAGCAGAGGACACAGGCACCTGCCATTGCGGCATTCTGCTCCCGTGAAATTACTGCAAGCCTCATCAAAACCAAGGGTTCTGGGTAACCACTCAAGATTTCTTGGAATGGCTGTGCTAGTTAATTTCAAATTATTATTGATTTTTTTTATTAGCTCATTCTTTATTCACGTAAAATTTACTAAACTTAAAAAACTTAATGAGTTTTTATAGAGCTGACAACTGTTTATCAGAGTAGATTAAATAATATCTACATGTTCGATTGGAGTGGTTCACAGCATTTAAAGCCCAGTCATTTAATCAGATATTTAATTTATAACTTATTAGTTTGTTGCAGTAAGATATAGGATATCCTTCACTTACTTTACATTTTCTATGTTACAATAATTCTGCATAAATAGAGGGTTTTTTTAAAAGTGTTCGGAGTATGCTGGCCAAATTTGCCTTTGAATGCATCTGAGGAAATTAAGTGGCACAATATACTGAATCCATCCCCTAGAGACTGCCTTTTGTTAAATCTTGACTGAAATCCATGGAAGTAAATCGGCACCTTTCAGATGAGCTGCCAAGTCACAAATGTACTGTTTGCTATCACAACAATTGCCATGGACCGTATTGATTGGGAGTTCAGATAAATGCCCTTTGCGTGACTTTGAGTGTGGAGCCGCCTGGTCTGCTGCTCCATGGAGGGGGAAATCTCTTCAAAAACACTGTTTACTTGCAACAGTCCACTTGTGCTGAGGTCTTCTATTTTAAGTAAGCTATAAAATGTTTTCTTGGACTATATAGGGGATCTTGATAGCCTGATTTCCTGGCCACAGTGGCCTGTCTGCACTATGAATAGAAGGGATTTTGGGATTGGGTTTGTGACATGGCTTTCATTTGTGCTGTGGGCAGCTGGGGGTATCGAAGGCTTGAGCCACACTAGTATTGTGAACTGTGGTTGATATTAGATATTATTACAGTTGCTCATACTGCTGTCCCTCATCTTGTACAATCAAGAGTATTTGAAAGTTATCAACATGGTTTGGCTTCTACAGGAATTTTTTTTTTAAAGTTTGGGTTTTTTTATTAGGTCCAGTTTTCTTCATTTTAACATGGAAACTGTAGAGAGATGCAGTGAGGAATCCTTCTCTTTATGCTGTTAGATAATGATATGTTTTTGCATGCTTCACATTTTATTGGGGGACTACAGTATAGGTAGACCTAGAGCCACAATAATTATCTGAAATTTCGTCTCTGAAGCTGACAGATTGGTATGTTTCTTCCCCAGGCATTAAATGGGTTTGTGTTAGTTGTTACAGCAGATGCTCTGGTTTTTTATGTCTCTTCTACTATCCAAGACTACTTGGGATTCCAACAAGTAAGTTGATTTTTTCTTCTATTTTTTCAGAGGTTTTGCTTAATTTCAGAGAACATCAGTGTTCATATTTAGGGTCTTAAAACTTTTTTGTAATAAAAATCTCACTTAGGTACTTTAGGTTGAATTACTTTGAAACCATATTGCTTTTCTATCAGCTTACATAGCCAGGATATCAGGCCAAGCACAACAGGAATACAATTTCCAAAGTTGAGTTAGGCAAGATAGGAAGTTTTCACACTTAATTATTCTTTACTGGAACAACTGTTTGAAATTTATACTGTGGTGTTACCCAGTTTATGATGCTGAGTGAGACATAATTTAATGGAAGATAATTATTTTAATAGAAACCTTTCATACAAAATCACTTCCATATGCCTTGAGATTTTAAATATCAAGTGAGTGAGCTTAATATTTTTAGAATTTGTTCCCTTGCTCGTGTTTATTTATTTAATTATTAATTTCAAAACAAGCATTTGTTTTTTACTATTTATGATGCAAATCACATATGGCTGACCTCATTGGGCTTGCAAGCCAGGTGCCAAAGTATAAAAGACCAAGGCATAGCAGACAACTTTTGCCTTTGTTAGAAAACTCGTCAGAGGACTTTATATGAAGATAATAGAATGAAAATGATAGTTATAGTTCTCAATGTGTATCCATGGATTCTGCTAGTTGATAGATACAGCTGCTGTCTAAAAATAGGGAGAAACCTTGGTTGGTCTGCAGTTTTAGGTAACTGATAAGAGATTGGTGAAAGTTTGTGTAAAAGAAAATATTTCAAAAAACCCTGTTGTTGTTCCTGGGGTTACATATTCCTTCAGGGTTGGGAATGAAAAACCAAAAAAGCTTGGAAAGCAAATTAGGCATAAAATTTGTGTAGTAATGCCAGTAAATCAAGTGCATGATATTGAAGTAAAGTCTTAAAGTTCCAAAATTAGCATTTCTGGCAATTTATTGTGAAAAAATACTGATTGTTTTATTAAATTAATCATAGAAAAATTTGATTTAGCCTTCTTCTTTTGCCAGGCTTGTTCATCTCAATTACCTTAGATCTATGTTTTATTTAAATATTTTCTGTTTATATAGTGGCTGGGTTTTTGAAGCATGTTGAAAGCAGGGACCTTAACTCTACTCAGTCAACCGAGTCTTTTCTTGAATATTTTGGGTGGGTTTTTTCCCTTTTAAATACCATTAAGCATTGATCCTTGCTCTTGTGCCCTTGCCATTTACATCACATTCCTAACCACACAATAGGTATAAGAGCTTAATAATTACATGTTTTTAACGCATCCTTAAGAAGTGATAAAGCTTTCAGGCAAACAAATCCACTGTTTGTAATCTGCTTGGCTTAGTTTTGGCAGTTGTTTGGTTCAGGGTCTTTAGGTTTTTTTGTATCCCTGCAGCACCTATAGTGGGTTAAGTCAAGTACTAGCTGGCAAGTACTTTATTTGCCACTATGTAAAATGAAATAATTTAAACAGAACCTAAGCATAGCATTTCCAGGCTTTCTTAGATAAAAGCAGGTAAAGAAATTGTTGACATAATGTAACTTTTTTTCCCTAAGGCAATACTTTTTATTATTGTTTCCCACGTTTACAGTCTTGGGTGAAACTGAATTATTCTCTGTGCTGCTAAAAATTGTTTCTCGAAGCTGTGCCACGTGTATGTGACTGTATCTATTTATCCCTGAGCAAAATGGATTTTGCTATATCTGTAACAGCATTGTCAGTCAGACAACTTGTATCATATAGTCATATAATTTTCTTATTCTCATTCTTTCACACTGCTTTCCTTTTGTTCGTAGTCAGATATTATACACCAGAGTGTATTTGAATTGATTCACACAGAAGACAGACCTGAGTTTCAACGACAGCTACACTGGGCATTAAATCCTGCCCAGTCCACAGATTCTGGACCAAGTGTACAAGGTGAGAACACAGCCAATTTGTGTGTTGGCCTGTCTGATTAACTGTTCTATTTTGGGACTTTTTAAATTTGCCAATGAAAAAAAGCTTAGATAATTTTATATGAAGAAATAATTTACTTGAATTTTATGAACTTTTTTAGCCAACAGTGAGAATTACTATTTTTTGCACTTTAAATAAGTAGTGTTATTCATAACACAGCACCATTAAAATACAAATTATACTTTCAATTGGAAGACTTTAATTTGGAGTATAATTGACAATGTTTCTTGGAGTGATTAGTCTAAGACTGTGCTAGGTACAGTGTTAATATAGGGAATAGTGCCTTTGTTGCCACATAGACCAGTACTTCTCTTGGAAAAAAAGGGGAAGAGAAAGAAAAGATTAAATAGATGTGCCTTTAAGTAGTATGCAGGTAAAATCTTCTGTTACTGTAACTTGATTATAGTTTGAGGGTTTTGTAATCCATAAAAAGTCCTTTAAAGTCCTTTTTTTTTTTTTATTTCTTCATGAATCTTCCATTCTTAAAGTAACTTTAAAAAATTTAGAGTATGGAAGTGCCATGATTTGATAGGGACAAGTTAATCTGTTTGTAACACACCTCAGTATATTTCAGTTTTTCATTTAGTGGTCAACATTGTTATATCATCTCTGGATCAATCTATGCAGTCCTGCTGCACAGCTAGTTAACAGCAGTTCAGCACAGCAAACAGTTCAGTGCTCAGAAACCAGATTTTCATCTGGTGACTTCCTGTTTGCTTTAGAGTGAAATGGTGTTTTGTGGACCTTAAGCGAGTGCATATGAATTTACAAAAAGTTGTTTGAAAAGTATGACACCAGGTTGAATTGGCATCAGATTTGACTGAACAACAGGAAGTGCTGAGCAGAATTACAAACAATTCTTTGTTTTGTATCTTGTGTTTCTAGCTTGCTAAAAGCTGCTAATTGTGTCCCATTCCTGGAAGAGTTCAAGGCCAGGGTGAATGGGGCTTTGAGCAACCTGGTCTAGTGAAAGGTGTCCCTGCCCATGGCAGGAGAGTTGGAATTAGGTAATCCCAATGGTCCCTTCTACCCCAAACCATTCTATGATTCTATGATGACTTTTGCATCTCAAGTAGCATAAAATGTTTGGATGTTGAAAATTTTAAAAATGAATTCAGATATAGCAAAGGATAATGCTATGACCATAAGGATCCCCTCCATTTTTGCTAATTTAGTCCATTTCTGTTTCAATACATTCAGCTAGTATTATGTAGATATTTGTAGATGTATTATAATTGTGCTCAGGCTTCAGCACAGATTCCAGCTTGAGTCTGAGAACTAATTCTGCTTCATTTAGCCTGAACTGGTTATTTCTCACTCAATACTCTGGTATGCTGCTAGACCACTGGTTTCCTCAGCTGTTTCTGTGCTTCCCAGACAATCCTCCCAGTGCTGTCTTGTTCTCAGAGAAGTTTGCAAAATCTGATCTTTCATCCCAAATATCTGCTTTGGGGCATTAAGTCCGGATTATCTTTTCAAGTTTACATGTTGCGCAACCATATGGTCTTGAGCTCAAAGACAAGCACTTTAATGCCCTGGATGTCCTGCACATTGTTCCATGGTATTGATGAGATCCAGCGTGAGCTTCATGAGGAATGTGGGTTCTAACCCCTCCAGTGTTAACTGATAGTTTTGCTCTAGGGATTGCAGATGCTCTGTAAGATTCTTTGCATTTTTACAGTGAGTCACTTCTTCAAGATCCTGGCAATAAAACCTCCCTGCCTTCTGTGTGCCTGAAAAAGTGCAACAGTATTCCTTCCACAAGTGTAGGAGGCTTGGTTTTGAAGCCCACTGCCTTCTGTTTTGAGTTCTGTTCTCCTCCTCTCGAGAGCCACTTCATCCACCAAAGCTTTGCTTATTCTTGGGAACTGTGCATTTTTCTATGGAAATTGACAAACTACACAGGACCCAGATGGACTTGCTGAACCTTCAAATTTCAGCTCTGTATTTACCAAAAGAATAACACTGAGTTTCTCCTGTGGCAGAAATGCTGAAGGGCACCCCTATCAGTGCCAAGGACGCCAACAGAAAGCCTGGCACTGCTTATTGGGTACTAGATATGCACCTAGTCAGAGTCAGCATTTTTGAAATATAAGTTAGGATTTGCAAGCTGTTTCTTTGATGCTCTTTCTTAAAAATCATTGCTTCTTCAGAGAGCTTCTTGGAGGAGCACTGTCTCAGAAGTGTTGAAAATTCTCACCAGCAATTAGGCAATTAATCATTAAAAGAATCTGCAGTGGTAGGAAGTAAGGAAGTAATTGTGCTTTGTCTGTTGAGAACCATCCACATGATGAGTGTGGGAATTTGTTATTTTCAAATTTCGAAGTTATCTGCTAACTATCTTGGACTACAAGTACTTGAGTTTCTCTGCCTGTGGGATCAGCTCAGAATAGTGACTTTGGCCAATAGAGTTCTGCAGATGGCTGTAATTTCAGATTATCTCTTTTTTTAACACTACCAGCTAGGGCACTTTTTCTTTTCCTCCATACCTTAAAGTTTATTCAGCAAAAATTGACCTTGCATAGCAGTTCTTTTAAGAAAAAAAGGCATCTCCTGATTTAATCAGAAAAGCTGGATAACTCAGCATTCTTGTTGGATTTAGATGGCCTTAGGTTCCAAGGCTTCTTGGTAAACCATCAGCAATTTCATATGGCTCCACTTCAGTCCCTTGAATTAATAGGAGATTAAATTGAACTGGCTTTTGGTAATGATTTGTTTACCTTTGTGTATGTTTTGCCATTGTACAAACTACTGAGCCTCTCTGTAAGTTTTTCCAGCTGTTCAAGAGACAAAATTATATTCCAGAAAACATAATGTGGTGTATTATTAAGTGACATGCTCTCCTGACCTTGTCTCCATGTCTGGAAGGCTAATATGGATTCAAAAATCTGTATTTTTCTCTTTTCCATACTTGATAATCAGTTCAGTAAGACTACATGGACTATTTTAAATCAAAAAGTATTTAGCATTCTAAAATAGGACTTCAAACAGTTTTTTTCTTAATTTTCTGCATGTATGAATTCCTAGGGAACAACCCACGTATTTTATATATATTGCAAACAAGATCACTTTGCTAAATTTGCTGTGAGTAGTCATGCTCTGGTATCTCTGTATATGTAGTCTCATGTAGAACAGTTGTATTCTATCAGAAGTTTATTGATGTACCTTCTGTTTTTACTTTATATTCCAAATGTTTAAGTCTGTTTTCTCAATGCCACTTAGTAGCAAATGCTTGTCTTGAAGAAATAGAAGGATGCCATGTTATTATCCTAGTTAACAATTATGGTTTTAAGTATTTTTAAAATCAAGTAAACCCCAAAACACAAGTACTCCAGGTATATCTGGAGAGGTAGCTATGGTGCTTTGATCAGCAGAGCCCAGAAATATTTTCGCTATTAAGTAGGCTGGTTTTGTCTTCATTGGAGAAAAATGTTAATTTTTTTCTGGTGGTTTCCTAAAGTTTCTGATTTCTGTTTATTACTACAGCTTTCTGGGAAGTAGCAGTTTCTCGGTTTGATACCACTGCTGAGCTTTTCAAGACTCAGCCCCTGTAGTTGCTGTGCCTTTTTGCAGATCCTGCCATTGTAGTAACTTGTTTCTTCTCTGCTGAGAGCTCTGCTATCTGCAACTGATGCAGAATTTAGGCTGTTGACAAACATAATGAATAAATTAAAAACCCAAACAAACAAAAACCCCGAAGAAAAAAACACTTTAACATAAATTACATACAGTTTTCAAATACCATAGCCTGTAAAACATAATCCCATCAGGAGTGATGCTTAACCTCAGTGTTATAATCTTTATAGGTTCTGAGGATGTTTCCAGTTTACATTGTTCTTGCCCAGGTCATGGCCTAACGCTTTGTTTATGAGACGGAAGATCGTTTGTTATAGATAGCCTTCACTAGGTGTTCTTCTAAAAATACTCCTTATAAATAATCCTTTCCTGCAGGAGATAATGGCTTTTCACAGCCAGCAACCTATTATAACCCAGACCAACTTCCTCCAGAGAATTCTTCCTTTATGGAAAGGAATTTCGTCTGCAGGTTACGATGCCTCCTGGATAATTCATCTGGATTCCTGGTGAGTATGGAGTTACATAAAACCTTCCACATACGCTTAAAAGTTGGAAATCTGCATTATCCTAACAAGAGGTATGGCAACTTACTTTATTTGTTAAGTCTCCAAAGATGTTTGAGCTGCTTGAGCCGCAATGTTTCGGTTAGTGCCACTGAATGTCTACCCTTTAACACGTTGTCACAACCAGGTGCAAGTTCTCTCATTTCTCATGGCTCAATTACCTCAGTGAAATGCTTTTGGAAAGTGCTGTGTGATTTGCAGATAAAAAGACATTACAAGAGTATTTTCTGTTGATTATCTTGAGATGAAATAAGTTATAACTCATAGAATCATAGTTTTCCCTTACTTGGGAAAGTCTTGCTCTTTTTAATGCATTCTTTTTAGTCAATTATTTAGATTTTAAGATAAATATAGGTTTATCCCCCTCTTTGTGATATCTTACGAATAGATAGCGTTTACAATTGCAAAATTAAATATACATATTTACAAGAGATATATTGATATAATTATATGTATGTACACTCATTAGTATATTAGAAGCCCCAGCTGACATTTGTTACTACATATTTGGGTTTGGGTTTTTTATTTTTTTAACAGAATAATCTTTCCATTAATTCATTTTATAATAAGTTTATTAGTAGATTTTGAAGTGACACACTTGGGGTATAACAACAGTATTCTGTACTTGCTAGCTAACTTTTATGTATGCCATTCTGGAAAGCTTGATTCTGATGGATCTTAATAAAAATGAAAAATATGTTTTACATCATAGCAGAAATATCTTGCTCTTAAATATCTCCAGCATATAACAATTATTTTTTCCCTCATCCTAAGGCTATGAATTTTCAAGGACGATTAAAGTTTCTCCATGGACAAAACAAGAAAGGGAAGGATGGTGCTACTTTGTCTCCTCAGCTTGCTCTGTTTGCAGTAGCTACTCCCCTGCAGCCACCATCTATCCTTGAGATACGAACCAAAAACTTCATCTTCAGAACTAAACACAAACTGGATTTCACGCCTACTGGCTGTGATGCAAAGTAGGTGTAAATTATTTTGTGTAATAATCTAATAACTTGCTGCTGAGATAGGTTTCAAGTATGTATTTTAAATATAAAGCAGGCTAATCTTTCAGTATATATATACAATTTCAGTGATGGTTGGTTGTTTAGAAACTGTTGAGGTTTTTCTTTTCAGCCCTGCTAAAAAGTAAAGGGAATTGGGATTGCCCAAGTCTATTTCCTTGAAATGGCATACTGCTCTCTGACAATTGTTAAAAAAACAAAGCAAAAACCCACAAAACCATACCAAAATAAAAAACCCAAAAGACAGCATACTAATGAATTAGGGAACAAGAAAAGTTTCATGTTAAATCTGGTTTAAAATTTGGTTTTAGACCTGATAGAACAAGTTTTTAATTTCATTCTACATACATATTTTCTCCTTCAGTTCAAATAGGTGGAAAATAAAATGGAAATGTTATTTTCTTCAATATAAACAAATTAAGTCCTTTTTTATGCTATGGCTTTGACCCATCTCCAAACCTTTATTTTCCCTATGTAAAATCTGGAAACACTACTACATCAAAATGATGTTATTATGCATCAACATGGGAAGAAGCCCATTAGGATGCTTTTTTTATCAAAATAAAAGCCTCTGGCCTTCTTCCTACTCCTCTCCCTCCTATTTTTGACTGTCAATGCTTTCATTTTAAGTGGAGTCTCTCATATGGGTTTCCATGCCTACTTATAGGATAGAGTTAAATTGCTTGGTATTTTGTCTACTGAGAGGCAAAATGTTTTCTTTGTCTAAGCTGATACAAGTAAAAGTTAACAAAATGTTAACAGAGGTGTTTCTTTCCTCTGTCTGATATTTTTATTCACTTGAAACATTCAATTTTTGTGGCATTTTACACTTCTACAGATATTGTTCCTCATCCTTACTTCCCCTCCTTTTTTTTTCCACCTTTCTCTCTTTGAATCTCTATTTCTTTGCTCCAAATCCTCTTTAAGTCTCTTTTTGACTGTGTCTTGTTAACATGTATCTCACAGAGATCACATAAATTCTGTTAAGCTTTTCATCTCCCCAACCTCTAGTAAAGCTTTCTAATTTTAGCTGCCAGGGTCAAACATGACTCTTGCTAGTAGTCCTCTGAGTCATATCTTGTTTAAATGGAAACTCAGGGGTCCCAAACCACTCAATAGCAAAAGACATGTAGTTCTGAGATACACCCGGGTTTGAACTTTAAGCCACTAAAAATTCTAATTTAGGCAAGAAGTTTTAGATAACTAAAGTTAAACCCCTACCTAATTCTACACACAAACACCCATAAGTAAATAATATGAAACAGGGCAAAGAAAACAGTGTCTTTCATTGGAACCGATGGGAGCTGCCTGCTAGGAGTGAATATGTTCACTCCTAGCAGAGCCCAGCTCTAGGCATCCACTTTTTTTAATGATCTAATGGTCTTGTGAACCCAGTTCTAGTCACTGAAGGCAACCTGGCAGACTAGTTGAAGTTTTATTATTTGTTGACTGTATTTTTTATTGGGGCTGTTATACTTCCACATACAATTGATATTGCAACAAAGTGTAGTTAGCACTTGCATCTGGAATGTTCTAGACATAATTAACCTGCTTGACATTCATTCTTGTCATCAGCAGTGTTGCAATTTTTTTGTTTTACCTTGCAGAGGAAAGATTGTGCTGGGATACACCGAAGCAGAGCTGTGTATGAGAGGATCAGGATACCAGTTTATTCATGCAGCAGATATGCTTTATTGTGCTGAAAATCACATCCGAAGTAAGTTTCATTCCCTAAGAAAGGCTGAAAAATCAAAGAATGGAGTATTTTTTCAGTATGAATGTAATATGAAGTTCACTATAAAAAAGGTCTTTAACAAAAAAAACCTGCAGTTCATTTCATGTGTTCTTTCTGTCCCTGTAAAAACTTACACTGGTTGAAGAAATGTTTAATATTCCTATCTAGACCCTTTTAGTATATATATTCCAGTCGCTGTCACTTCCCTTTCTGCTCAACCCTGCTGCTGCTATTTCAACAACTTTCTTTGGGCAAGGGGACTACCAAAAGATAGCTTTCCCGTTAGCAAGTTAAATAAAGCATTTTCTTTTATATTGGTGTAAGATTTTTACCAGAAACCAATCTCTGATTTAACATGCTAGTGTCCTGTACATTTCTGTTTTTGATTCTTGGCAGCTTGATTTAAGTAACAATTTATGGAGAGAAGTGTAGTGGTAAAGAAATAAACATCAGCTATCTGACATTAAAGGGACTGTTAGGGGACTGTGCTCTTCATTTTTTTTTTATTATTTTTAGGGGACTTTGTTCTTTATTTTTTTGTTGGTTGTAACACAGTTATCCTCAGAACTTACAGAATCATCTTCAGAATATTATGGGACTTCTTTTCTACTGACTTCTCTTGAAAAGTTAATTTCTTTTCTTTTATCCCCTCATAGACAATTAGATAATGCCCCTGAGCAGGTTGTTCTCAACCTCTCTTAAGCACATTTTCTGTTTCGGGTATAGCTCAGTCACTGTTGCCTATCCGTGCTTTTGTTTCTTTCATAAAGAATGACAAAGAAATGGTTCCAGAGCAGAACGGGATGAAACTTGAACAGTTTGAAACTCTGTCTTAAAACTGATTTTGCTACATTTTTGATGCTAAGACTAAAAAAAAAAAAAAGGAGAGAAGTCTTGTAGCAAAGATTTTTGGTTAGATTATTGGACTTTCCTAATACATTTTATTTAATTTTTCTGTCTGGAAAGCAATTGTATTACATCCACCCCTTGCCTCTGTGAATCACACATTTAAGAATTATCTTTAAAATCCACATTCATCACACAACCTTCACTTAGAACAACAAAACCAGCCAAACTAAACAAAAGCACCCCACACAAAAACCAAGATAAGTTCATCACAACACAGAACAAAATCAACAGTTTTCACAAAATCTACCCCTTGTTCCTTCACCACAATTACAACAAAACTTACCCATGATAATTCTACTCTCTAACATTGTTCAGTACTTGTTTTGCCTGTTACCTTTCCCAATTACTATCCTTGTCTCAAAATCCTCATGATCCTGAGTTTTGGCACCAAAAAGACTGTAGAGGGTTGACCCTGGCTGAATGCCAGGCACCCACCAAAGCCTCTGTATCACTGCCCTCTGCAACTGGACAAAGGAGAGAAAATATAATGAAGGGTTCATGGGCTGAGATGAGGACCAGGAGAAATTACTCACCAAATACTGTCACAGGCAAAACAGACTTCATTTTGGTTCATTAACTGAATTTATTACTAACAAAATCAGGGTAGGATAATGGAGACTAAAACAAGACCTTAAAAACACCTTCCACTAGGAAACCTACTCCAGCAAGGGCTCCTCTCTCCATGGGTCTGCAAGTCCCTGCCAGGAGCCTGTTCCAGCACGGGCTTCCCGTGGATTCACAGCCTCCTCTAAGGCATCCACCTGCCCCAACATGGCTCTCCTCTATAGCTACAGGATGATGTCTGCATCCCTGTAGTCCTCCATTGCCTACAGCTGCTTCACCATGGTTTTCACCCCAGGCTGCAGGAGAATCTCAGCTCCAGTGCCTGGAGTATCTCCTGCCCCTCCTTCTCCACTGACCTTGATGTCTGCAGAGTTGTTCCTCTCACATATTCTCTACCTGCTCTTCTCTGGCCACTATTACATCAGCACAATAACTTTTTTTTTCTTCTTCATAAGTGTTATCACAGATGCATTAGCAGAATTTCTAATTGGCCCGCCCTTGCCTAACAGCCTGTCCATCTTGGAGCTGCCAGGGATTTGCTCTGCTGCAAATGGAGGAAGCAGCTTCTCACAGAAACCACCCCTGTAGCCCCTGCTGCTACCAAAACCTGGCCACACAAACCCAATACATACATGTACCATGAAAATGTAGTATGTTTATCAAGCATTGTTAGTGGTAGTGGGAATGAAACATAATAGATTTTTAAGTATCTCTGCATTAACCAGTCAAAATGTGAGAGAATTGGATTCAGAACTAATGTGTTTTCTAATTTTTTTAAGAAATACTCACTTTTTGAAGGTAAGAGAGTCTTAGGCTTTTGTCATTTACATGTTCTAGTATTTATTAATTTCTGTTATTGAAGAAATAATAGACAAAGCTCCATATAGAATGCTGCCAATCTGTAGCAGATACCTTGCAGTCTCTTGCAGTTTTGACTTTTATTTTACTAGTAGATTAGACAGCTTCAATTGATCAGTCATCCTGTTTCACTGGGAATGCATTAATGCCACACCAAATTGGGCGGTTGAGGACATGAGATTTGTAAAATGGCTTTACAGATGGGATTCCTTTCATGATGTACAGGTTTTCATGGTTTTGTTTGCTGGACAGTAAATACTATGCTTACTCTTTAGTGATGAAGACAGGTGAGAGTGGAATGACTGTATTTAGGCTTCTAACCAAAGAAAATCGATGGGCCTGGGTACAGGCAAATGCACGTCTTGTCTACAAAAATGGAAGACCAGATTACATCATTGCCACGCAAAGACCTCTTACGTAAGTCATCCTTGCATAAAGCAGTATACTTCAAAAACTGAAAACTTGTTTGAGGCTGTTCATATTCAAGAGGAATTTTTGGTTTTAAATTAATATCCTTTATATTCCAAATTCCTAAAATTCTTTGCTTGCCAACAAACATTGAAAAGAATTCTGATATTTCAGAACTTATGTAGCACACTCCTTTGCATACAACTTTAGACATACTGATTTCTTACAAAGAACAAGATCAGCAGCAGAAGCATGAAGTTATTCCATCCACCATATCTTAATTAAATCCCAATGAAAGAAATTCAGTACTGAATTTCAGTTCTCAACTAAGTTCTGTATAATATGGAATTCAGCCTTGTTAAATAGATTAAATAATTTTTGCTAAGGAGTCTGTAAAATGGAGAAAAAGAGATACTTCAAGTACTGATTTACTTGCTACACCAAGAAAAGCTTAATGCATGGAACAAAGCACTCTTTTTTTCATTTCAGCCCATAATGCACAGAAAATGGTGTATGCTATCTAGATTTAATTACAAATGTAATATGTAAATGTGGTATTACAGTTATAAGCTCCTTATTTCATAATCTGCCTCTTGGTTTAACTCAGCCAAGTTGAGCTGGAATAGGTAGGAATTTGAAAAATGTCTACAAATAGAATAGTTCATTTTTTAAGTTAATTCCAGGGGACAAAAAGAGTAACTGTTTAGTACTGCAGTACCATGCTACATATCTGATTTATTTTCAGAGATGAAGAAGGGGCAGAACATCTACGGAAGCGTAACATGAAGTTGCCCTTCATGTTTGCCACTGGTGAGGCTGTGTTATATGAGGTATCTTTCCCTATGTCGAGCCTTATGGACCCCTCTCAACCGAAGAGTAAAAGCACAATGGGAAAAGGAGCCAAAGCAACACTGCACAATGATTCTGTGGATCCAAACTCCCTCCTAGGTGTGATGTTAAGGCAAGATGAGTCTGTTTATCTCTGCCCTCCAGCATCACATAAACTTTCTTTCGAGCGGAACTTCTTTGCAGACAGTAGGGATGAACTGGCTGGTGTTGTTAGCAGTGGCTGGACAGACAATCTCCTACCTGCTGGAACTCACAACATTCTCAAACGGGAGCTGATGGAGGACAATACTGTTCCACTTCCTGAAGACAGTGCAGCCCTCTTTCAGGATAACAAAACCAGTGATTTGTACAGCATCATGAAAAATCTCGGTATTGACTTTGAAGATCTAAAGTGTATTCAGCAGGATGAGGAATTTTTTAAAACTGAATTATCTGATGTGGATGATATTGGGGACATCAACATAACTGATGAAATCCTGACTTATGTTCAGGATTCCTTAAATAAATCTGACTTCTTATATTCAGACTGTAACCAGCAGCAGCCCTTGGTCCAGAATGAAGGTTGCATGATACAGCAAGACTTAGAGTCACATCAACTTCATCAGCACCAGAAACAGCTTGTGGAACAGCAGCAACAGCAACAGCAGCAGCTCTGTCAAAAGATGAAACATATGCAAGTCAATGGGATGTTCACAAATTGGAGCTCTGGCATCAGCATGCCTGTTAGCTGCTCACAGCAGCAGCCCCAGCAATATATGTTCCCAGGCATGCATGCCACTACATCTGAGTTCTCTTACAAATCAGAAGTAAACACTTCCCCTTATGAGTGCAGGCAAGACTTTGTTCCTTACAAGCAACCCACAGCGATGATGCCACAGCTTTCTAATTTTGCTCAAATGGATTTTCCTGCAGCAGGTTTTGACAGATCGACCTATTCTCCTTCTTCCAACTTTGAGGATTTTCTCAATTGTTTGCAGCAAGTCCCTGAGAACCTTGAGTGTGGGATAAACTCTGAGTCAGTTATGCTCGCTCCTCAAACGTGCTATGCAGGCGCTGTTTCTATGTACCCGTGCACGCAGGAGGCACAGCCCAGCTGCGTGGATCAAATGCAGTATGATCCTATGATGACAAATCAACAACCACAAACCTTGGGGAACAAGGTATGGTAAACAGCATTGCTGCATCTCTTGCATTTTGGGTCGAGTTGATATTGTTTTGGGGGGGCTGCTGGGGGCAGAGTTTGTTGTGACTGAGTTGCTGAGTTTGAAGTGGATGGGTTAGCATTGTGTGGGTGTCTTTGCTTTATTTGTTCATTAGAGTGAAGAGAGTTGCATTTGGTCAAGTTTATATGTATGTGTGCCTGCAGTCTGATAACTCTCTTTGCCAGTATTAATCAAGAGTGAAAGAACTAGTCTGTGGTACCTACCATTAATTTTCCAGATAGGAGCAAAAAAAAAGTAGATTTGTCAAAGTCTTGGAATTTGCTAATAGACCTTTTTCAGAGGAGTTGAGTTTGCTTGACATACTCCTTTTCATCAAATATGTTGTAAGGATAAAAAAAATTTTTTTGAAGTGTTAGTTTTGTCTAGCTACTGAGATTCTTCAATGATTTTAGGATTAGTGAAAGTATTAGATTATAATATCATAAAAAATGGCCTAAAACATAAACTATTTCACTCCTGTACAAAATGTTGCTGCAAAAAGGTTTTTATATATTGCAATAAGTGAAAGTTGGCTTTTTCCTCAAGCTGCTGTCTAAATTTTCTGCTAAAGAAAAAAGAGTTGGAAAAAGTTATATTCACAGTAAGATAAGATGGTCCTTTTTCACCAAGGAGAATGCACAATAAAACCTGTAGAAGAGAGGATCCTGGCTGTAGCACAGACTGCAGTTGTAAACATAGTTCTTCATTTGTAAAATTAACTTAGAAATAAAATTCAGTTAATAATTCTTCATTCTGAATAACCTTCATTGAAGTATTTTCTGTTATACCATTTATTTCTGTTAATGCTGCTAAAGTACAGAGCCACAATTATTTTTTTTTTTTGTTTTACATCAATGAGTTAATGTTCTGAAGTACTGATCCTGCAAATGCTTATGCACATGCATAAGCATTTACAGAATTAAAGCATTAATTGGCATTTAACCTATGCAAGACAAAGGTGAGGAATGCAATTAGAGCATCTCCATTTTTTACATGCTTAATACAAATACAAAACATTCCCCTTTCAAAACTGCTTCACTGCTGAAAAAAATGCAATTGAAGAATTGCAGAAATTTACCTAAAATATGGGACAGTTCAGCAAGGTGAATGGCTTCTCCCTGCGTGCCCAAGGTTGAAATTGCATGAAGTGACTTTGAGAAACTGCAGTGCACAAAGTTGAGCACTGCTTGGCTGTGTGCTGCCTGGCTGTGCTGGGTGTTTAGTCTTTTGTAGTGCTTCTTAAAAGGGTTGCAGAGCAGTTCCAGACCTATCCAAGTTTGTCTTTCTAATAACAAAGAATTACTCTTTTCACAAAAGCTGTGCTGGTGTGATACATCAGTTTTGAAAAGCCATTGCATTCTCAATTTCATTTCTTTGCTTTTAATGGTTGGTTTCAATTGCATTTATTTTGCAGATTATTTTGGTTTTACACTGCCTTATATAATTTTTGTTATGAGCCCTATTTGTAATTATCTTCCTTAAATTTCCTTCACATTTATCTATAAATAGTTTAATTGCTAAGACAGCATGTCTGAAAAAATTGTCTATTGCTTCATATTTACTAGAATGCTGTGCTGCAATAATAATTGGACATTTGGTTTGTTGTTGTAAAAAGATGAACAAAGGTCACTTTGGGAAAAATTGTAATTACTTAAGTTCTTCAGAGGCAAATACAGCCTCTCTTGTTAGGGTATTCCTGTCCTGTGTTGGGCTAGGTAGCCCTGCATAAGCAGAAGCTTCATGCGACTAAGCAGACAGGATACTGCTGTCTGAGCCCACATTCACCCAGCCAAACCAAAGTAGGGCAGTCTTGGTGGCTGGGTTTAGCACACTGACATCCCTGTCAGTGGTTACAGTCCAGAGAGAGGATAGATGTTGCTATACAAGCCATGATTGATATCTTTTCAGACTTCAAATGCCCATTGATTTCTACATGAAAAGACTATGGCATTAGAAAGCCAGAACGGTCGATTGTGGTCGTGTGCCTTGACCTTCTGCCTATCTTGTAACTGTGGTAGGAGCATAGCCAGTGGAGTCTAAAATCACTTTCAGTGATGGAGAAGGATGGAAAGGCCTGTGATCATTTTGCTGCTTGTTTAGGGGTCAGTATTCCTTTATTAAGCAGGAGAAACCTTCCTAAGTACTTGATTCTGTATTGAGAGCATTCTTAAAAAAATTAATAAGCATGGTCATCTTATGAAGAATATTGAAATAACCTACTTCTGTCAGAAGTAATCCTAGTGTATGCTCTTAAAAGTGTGTCGGTTTTGATTAAAAACATAATTCACATGGCTACATTCTTGTTGCTAAAAACTTAGAATAACTGCACCGTTAGTAAAATTTCAGTGTTTGTGTAGAAGGGAAAAAAATGAAATAAAACACAGCATAATTTGATAGATGAATGAATGAATGTATAAGACTTGTTTTTAAAGACAAACCTTGAATGAATGAATGAATACTTGTAATATAAGCTGCTCCTGAAGAGATGATGGAAATGTTTAAAATACTTTGTTGTATTTTCCTTGCATGACCTAACAGAGTATTTTGTAGATAAAGTCCATAGCATGACAGGAAGCATTACATTGGATGATTAAAATAATCCTATGAACAATTATGTTAAGACTGATGAAAGCCATTCATTGCACTTACTTGGCATTGTCAATATGAACATTGTCAAAAAAGCCCACCCTGCAACATTTCAGCCAGTGAATTGAACACAGTATGCTTCAGCTTATGGATAGAACTGCATGTGCATTCCTGGGAGAGCTGTAATGTCTGGATCCCACTGCAGACATGGAAAGATGTAAAAAGGTTGCTTTTAAAATGTAACAGCTGGATGTGACAGTTAGGACTTCTCAGTCAGACTACTTTCTACAAATGGAAACTATATTGCACTTCAGGTAATAGAATTATTTCTTCACTTAGCCAGATGTAGGGCTCCCATTGACTTCAACATGGGTAAGATTCACTGATGATTCAGTCCCTACTTTACTGCAAATTAGCTTCTCATTATTCATCATTTTAGAAACCAAATTAAAGTTAATCAGTGCATTTTAAGATTGTTTTCATCCAATGTCTTTAGGAGGACTTTTAAATACTTATAAATAAATTGGTTTCCTATACTGACCATTTATATTCTCTTTTTTTCCTGCCAGTTCCAAAATGGTTTCAATGGAGGAAATGTAAATGAATCATATCCCTCTCAGTTAGATGTGATCAGTAATGCACAGACTGCTACACATCTTCAGCCTCTTCATCATCCAAAAGAACCCAGATCCTTCTCAGATTTGGCATCTAGTGGATTTATGTGATTCAGATCTAGAGCTCCATCTGTGATTTTGTCTGGGCATCAGGTTGCTCTGAGGAAAAGCTTGATAAGTCTCTCTTTGAGCATCAGACTTAAACAGCTAAATTGCATTTTGAGAATATAAGGTTGGTTGCACTATATACGGGTGGATACATAATTCAAGACCTGGCTTTTTAGAATGACAGGTGGAATTAAATCTTCCGATTAAAAGTATGCATGTGCTGTTTTCCATCAGGTTGACTGTGTCCTTGCAGTATGGATTGCATACATACTACAGACTATGTCATGCTGTACAACATAAGATAAGGCAAATGGTTTTGTTGTTTAGAAAATAATTGGGCACTTTACAAATAGCATTGATGGCACAAGGAAGGTGGTTTCACACGTGGATTATTTCCTGACTTTATTTTTTAAAAACTATTAAAAAAAGCTCTAAATTCATGGGAATCAAAAGCACTTAATTTTAATGCATACTAAGCTCTTTAATCACTTATTTAATATTTAAATCCTTTTGTTTTAAGTCTCCATTTCTAGCACTTTAATAGAAGGCTTAATACAAGGATATGATATGCAACTTCAGGTTTTCTATGAAACAGACCCCTTGCATTCCTCCTTTTCATGTCAACCTTAAGTGCCTCACAATTTAGCTACCTTGTTTCTGATGGGAGCTTATTTTAGCAAAACTCACTATAAATGTCATCTCTAGTATGTGAACTTTTAGCTAACATCTACAGTGCTACTGGCTGTGTCTTTTTTCCTTTCCTTCTAACAGTTATTTGTTTAGAGAGTGACTTAATTCTTTATCTGTGGATTTGTTACACTGTTATCAGGAGTTGTTAATGTTCTGACTTTAGTTCAGCTAAAGAATTTGAGTTTATTCTATACTGCTTTTCTGCTTTCTTCAGGTAATACAGGGTATATTAAAAAAGCAGATTTTGCTGAGGGGGAGGAGCAGATCCTCAGGATTAGTTTTAGATTATTAATGCTGAAAAACATGTGCCTTATCTTGTGTTAAAATGCTCATAATGTTCTCTAGAAATAATACAAGGCTGCTCTATGCAAATATTTTCATTAAAATGGATATTGAAAAGGATTACATTTTAAATAAAAGGGGTAAAGGAGTCTCAATAGTGATTGGTATTGACATTACTTTGACTGCAGTTTTCAATGTTAATAGCGGGGAAAGGATCAGTTTGGTTTCAGTTTTATCCCTGGCAAATTGCACTGCAAAGAGCTGAGAGGTTACTCTTTTTGTGTGTGTTGATCCATTTGAAAAGCTTTGTGCAAAAGATGAAATTGGGGAAAGAAAAAAGTCCTTACATAAATTCTCCTTGTAATAGGTTTTATTTTCAGGAAAAAAAACAAATTAAACATATCCACTAAACATTCTGGGGTTTTGTTTTGCTTTTATCTGAGGACTGTTTAAATTGAGGACACCAATGTTTGGTGCAAAATAATAATCTACATGAAAAATACAGAAATGTGTATATGTTAAAAATATTTCATACTCTTGTGTATTGTATAGTTCATATATAATAAAATGTCTTTGTAAAATATTTTAAACAGTTAATTTTAAAGTGTTACATCGTTATATGTTAAGAACAGTTTTATTACATTTGTTATATATAATGCAAAATGGCAATTTAGCCAGTTTGTTTGAAACAGGCAAAAGTAAATTGGCTCCCTCCAGATAGTTGTTAATATTGTTTAATAAAGGACAATCACTTAAAATTGGAATCCTTTCATAGCTGAAACATGCTTTCTTTGAAGAAGAGCATATTTTCTTCCATTCTGTGTGATATGATACATTAGGCCAAACTTCTAACTCAGTTACAATTTTTCATATTAATGAGTTCAGCAGTTCTTTTAAGTGAAGTTAACATATATGAAAGGGACATTAAGGAAGCAATTGCTATTCAGGAAAAGCCCATAAAGACATTGTGGGTTTTGTTATAAGGTTGCTTTTTTGTTTTTTTAATGTTTCAGATTTTGTTTTCAGCACAAGACAATAGTAACTAATTCACTTAATATAATTTGAATTAATCCTTGATTCTCTTTTCTTTATATTGAAGGTCTTGTCTTAAGCCAATATCTGAAACGTCTTCCATATCTAGCTAGTGTATCATGTTTGCGTTTGAACTTGAAAATTAGAAAAATGCTGTAAAACCAGAAGGTTTAAAGGGATGATGTATGTGTTCCATCTTACAAACCATTATATATCCTGTTTATGAACTTAGTTAAACCAAATACATGTTGTCCTATCACTAAGTGCCAAGGATGCAGTACTACAACTGTGCTGCCCTACTTAATGTAAACAAGGTAGTTGTTTATATGCATATCAGCGTATTTTGTGCATTATCTTATGCGTACAACATTGACTGTATTAGTGCACTCTTGATCTGCACCAAACTGTACCTACAGTGCACAAGTGTTCCTGAATTGGACCTCTATTAGCCCTTCAGGTCTGTTATAAGTAAGATTATAACCCAGTGTTAGTCAGTATTACTGTCCATTTTTGTACAATTTTCCATACCTTGTTTTTCTTTCCAGTTCTTCTCTCCGCTTTGCTATGCCTGCACTTACCATGCAATACACCTCTTGCGTTAAGGTATGGTTCTGTAGCGCTCCTGCTCATCTCCACTAAAGTTTGTAAGACATAATACATGGTAATAAAATATTCACTTGAATGTAGCTGAAATGTATGTTCTTTTACTACAAAAATGTTTGATTTCAACAGCATACAGAAAATACGTTATCATATGGTTACTAATATCTTTTGAGAGCTTGTAATCTAAAATAGTTTACAAACCTTGTTATTTACGTCACTGTGGACTTTGCACTTCTCTGAATATTAGATGCAAATACAATGTATATAATTTAGAGTGGTGAAGAAATGTGTATTTGTCCATGGAATTAGTATTTTATACTTGCATGAAAATGAATTTATAAATAAAGTTTGTAAATAGCAAGCCACAATTAGTAGTTGGAAGGCTCTTATATCCATTGCTTAATCACACTAAATTCACAGTTGAACAGTACTGAAGCAGGAACAGATTTCTGAATTGATGCTGCTGAAAAGAATATTCTCTTTTGTGATCTGTAGCTGGCCATTGGTACTTACATTATATTGGTATTTCCTGTTTATTGCTAGTTCACAAATAGTGACATTAAATTAAGAAAACAATTATTTTAGTTTATTTCTAATTGCTAATATTACTGTTTCCTGTGTGCTACGTTGGCTTTGTGTGATGATCTTTTAAATAGTTTGTAATGCTAAATCAAATGTTGCACTGTAATTCCCTGTGCAGTTTACCAAATTTACAATAGTTCTTCAGTTTAGTGATGGACAAGAATTTAATTGGTTTGAACTACGCTATTGTCTAGTAAAATGTTGTAAGACAAATGTCTTATCCAGAATCAATACTAGGCTATGAACTGTGTGTCAGTCCTATTGTTTACTCTTCTGGCACTGCACATAAAGACATGCTAAGGTACTAGAATAATTCAACAAGACTGCAAATCTATAATGTAACATCTGGAAATAATCAAACAATAATATAAGCAAGTACACCTTTAAGCCACATATCAACCTGTTCCCAGAAGTATAGGACCTTACTGTCCAGTTTTGTTTGAAGGAAGGATATACTTCTGGAGAAAACCATTTTCTTTATGATTTATGAAGTTTTTCTTCTTAGCTCTAATTCAACGTGAATGCTAACTAACAGTCATGAAGGTACCAAACCAGCAGTAGGGCACTGCATCAAAAACTCAGGCAATTCATTGGTAAAATTCATCATCTTACTCAAGGCTCTGTCAGAGGGAATCTTTTCCAAATAGCTCTTTCGGAGATCTTCCTAGTGAGGAACCATGTGTTCCACTCACACACTTAAACTGAGAGCTGTTTTATTCTCAGGTGATTTTGTTCATCTGAGGACTGGCATATTAAGTGGGGTTACTTCTATTATCTAGAATAAGAGGCTGATTCTACTTCTAATATTTTTATTCTGTCGTTCATTAATTTGGCAAATTATCTTCCTGCATTTTTTCCTGTCTGCCTAGGCATCCTTCCCTATTAGCTGACATTTCTAGTACTAAATCAGTGATACAAGAGCAAAACAGCTTTAGACATCCAAAATACAAGTTGACATCTAAAACTAATGATGAAATTCCCCCCACTGTATACTTTGCACCATCTAAACACATAATGATTTCCAGCATGGGGCACTGTTTGCTTTCTCCCATTTTATTGCTGTTCCCTCCAGGAAGCAATGATCACTTTGATTGCTTATCAATGAACCTGAGCCACTCTACTCTTTCACTCCAGAAAATTCTGGTGCATTGATTTTTCTGGTGAACCCACATTCTGTCAATTCTCCTATCTCTTGAATTTTGTCTTCCTAACAAGTAAAGAAGAACTATAGCATTAAGGCATCAGAATCTAAATGAAAAAAATTCAAAGATTCAACCAAATATGTGAAATCAAAAATGTGATCAGTCTTATGAGATCATGAGTTTTCTTCTTAATAACCTGACTTTTTTATTCAAAGTCCAACATGCAGTGTTATTAGTATTTTAAAAAGCTATATACACTTAGTTTCCAAAGGAGGCAGTCTTTGAGGAAAGGAGAGGTTCCTCAACCTTAAACTGTTTTATGATTTATGCTGAAGCCAACAGGCTCTTATCTTCTCTTGAATCTGGCCTGGATGCAAATAAAAGTATAAGCAACACTTCTTATAACTTCAATTAATTAGAAACTTAATTAACTGCAAAATTAGTAACTTGAACAGATATTTTAAAACATTTTGAAGGCTGTATATGATCATAATCATCTGGATATCTATACAAATAAGTTTGAGAAGTTTCATTATTAAAAAAATTAATTATAAAAACAGTAGAGGAAGCCTGAGGGATGTTGGGACTAATTGGAGTCCTTCATGCTGTATAATAAGAATAATAATAAATGTAAAAATACCTTCTATACTTACAGAATGAAAATTTTTGATCAAATTTTCTCCTTTTTGCTGGTTATGGACAGGCAGAACATTGAGTAGTGGGCATCTGTTGGTAAATGGTAGGAACCAGAGGAGCTTGACTCCTTGTTAATAAAAGTAAGAGCTGAGTTAGAAAAAACTATTAAATTAATTTGTGACACTTGTCAGTAAAGTTTTAAGAGGGAGATGCAGGAAGAGAAAGGATGGTTTCGCTCTCAATGGACTTGGAAGATGTTTGAAGGTATTTGTATTCTTTTCTAGTTCCTAAATCATAATCCATACTTTTTTAAAGAGCAAAATTTAAATCTTCAGAATCCCTTACTTGGCTGCCTTGATCATTCAATAGCCACTCAGATCCTGGTAACACTGAGGTACTTGGCTACCATGCCCTCACAGTTGCATATCAGGTGTTTCCTGCATCTCTGTGGGGCCCAAACCAGTGAGTAGTTTCAGAATATACTGAGAAAATTTGTCCAACAGAAAGCAGCCAGAAAGTCTGTCAAAAGGAACTAATGGGCAAGCAAAACAAGTTAGCTCTATTCTCTACCTTGTTTGGAGTTTGGATGTGAATGAAATAGTCTCCACAGTGGTTCCTAGGATATCCTGAAATGAAAAGTTGTTTCACTTGGAACAAGTAGTTCATGAATAACGGAGAGAGTGAGAGAGCAAATGTCCTTTGGTCTAGGATCTAGGACATACACTTAAGACAATTGGATTCTTCAGGAGGATGTGCTGGATTCCAAGGATAGTCTGTATCCCAGCAGTTAGGACATTCATTCAGCTCTTCATCAGCATCTGCTTCATTCTCTTGAGGGGAGAAATGCAATCAATTTTGGATGGAGGTTTAAATGTAAAAGCCCGCAAACAAAATAAAAAAACAGTGTGACCTCCATACTTGGTTTTACATCTGCAAGTAAATAAAGGAGCTCTGCAGCTAAAATATGCTACAAATGCCCTCATTGGCTTTTAGCTGTTTATACTGGCATATATGTCGCTGTTGAGCTGCTAGCAGAGAAGGAAAGCCCCGATTCTCAGCGTGGCATAGAAAAAAGTACTTTATTGTTTGAATCCAACATACATATAGAGTTTTCAAAGGTCACCCAGATTGGTCAGCCAGAAGCCTCCCCCTAGGCCTGATTGGCTAGGCCTGCACTGTCCAAATCTTGAGACACTGTTTTTAATAACATCCAAAGTTTATCTTTGTTTATAAAACACAAAAAGAATTCTCATGGGAAAGACCTGTGCTAGCCACAGATATATATATTTTAAAGTACATATATTGTAAGTTCTCAACAATATTATAATCATAACTGTCTCTCAGACCTTTTTCTACAGAAGCTGCAAGTTGCTCTTCCAAGTTATAAATGGAACTGTAGAGTAAGTGCAGAATGATCTTCTGCCAGTGGAGCTTCAAATGCAAAGCCAAGAGCAGGTCAGGATGTCACAGAACTGCCAATCACTATAAAAAGTAGAACAGTCCTTTCTTTGCAGAAGTACCAAAAATTACTGAACAAAATGGTACAGCATTTTGAGCCCCTGGTGGGTGGTGGTAGCAATCCTGTGTAACATGCACATGCACGCACACAGAGCGGCCTGTGATCATGAAGGCACATGATTGTGTGCCAAAGAATGTTTTAATTATACTGGCATCTAATCAAACCTTGAAAGGCTAATAAGAGCCTGTGACACCTCATTCAGTTTAAAGAAGGATCTGTGTTAAACGTCAGACCTAGGCTTATAATCAGTGCATAAACTTTTATGTACTTAGCTTTATGGCTCAACTCTGCTTTCAGTCCCTCAATAGTTCTTAATAAAATAAATACAATGAAGTTCTCAGGCAAAGAAAAGTTTTGCTAACTTTATGTTTCAATTTTAATATTGCAAAGTAAAATAACAATCATAGGAGGTTCAGACCAAGAATATTATTATTATTATTATTATTAAGCAACAAAAATGTGGAAATGATCAGTTCAAAGAATGTAGATAAACCTCATCAAATGGTTCTAAGCTCTTACTTTTTCCCTCAAATATAACTGTGTAAAGTCACATTTGTCAAGTTTGTTCCCTTCCTTCCTTTTTTGCAGACATCTGAAAACAGCATGTAAAATGTTTCTTGCTACAGATGAGAAAGATACAGATTTCTGACTCAGCTGTGACTGAAAAACTTGTGGAAGTTCAAAGTGCTTTGAAGTCAGCATGCCCATTTCTAGAATCTGGACAAAAGTGAAATATATGGCAAAAAATCCAGATCTTAGTGGATGTACCACTGGGACATCCTTCATTGCTTTTTTTTCTTTTTAGAACTAGAGTATTTGTGTATTAATGGATACACTTGCCTACCCACTCACAGGGGTCATATATATCTTATAGAACCTGCTCCAACAGATACCAGTAGAATTAGACCAGTTGGAGCTTTTTGCTTAGATATTATCAATGTTGATTTTAGCCTCTGCTGCTTCTGGATGAAGACAACTGTGTAGCTTCTGCAGAAGGAGCCAAAGTATACTGTGAGAGTGTCTTGAAATCACTTTGACAGATGGCAAAGGCAGGTGAGGAGTTTAGCCTGTGGGAGTCTGCAGAGCAAGAACAGTTGCTTCATGGCTGGAGCAGTTGCCCGTTTTGTCAGGGAGCAAGGTAGCCAGACTCCTGCAGCAGCACTGCACAGTAGCTGAAGTCACTAACAGGATATACAAAGGACAAATATGGCTCAGAATTGCTGCCAAGACTCCTAACCCCTGCACAGGCAGTGCAGGGAGATCAGCAGTGCAAACTGCTGCTCACACCACAGGGCCTGGAGCCAACTGTAAGCTCCAAGACCAGACTTGTCTGACTGGTGACTCCCTCTTATGCAACAGCCTTGGGGTTCTAGGACAAGCCTTCTGCCAGGGCTCGACTGGCAGCAGGAAGGACTGCATTCACATGTAGATCCTCACAACAAATACACCAGCTGAGCTTCCACCCAGGAACTTGGAATAACTGATCGGAATTATTCGATGTTCCAAATGAGCTGACTCCCACACTTGCAGACACAGATCACCTAGCAGTTGTTATTTGGGGGGGGAAGGGGGAGGGAGAGTGAGAAAGAAGATTCCAGCAAGTTGGTTAAACAGGATGATTTATAACACCTAATGCCTAAAGCAAATACCAAACTATTTTAGAATCTGTTTTCCTGTGATGTGGCAACTGCTAGGTCAACTCTTGTCCACTTTGAGGTATCAGTTAAGCAGCAGCTCTCAATTGATAAAATCTGTTGGGCAACACGACCCAATTTGAGCAGCTGCTAAATTGCTTATCTGATTTTTGTAGCTTTTCCAAACTTTGCTACCATTGCTTGCAACTTCTGACTGCTCTCTGTTCCTTTCTCTGGCAGCTGCTCTCTTTACCCATGCCACATTGGTGAGTGGTTCCTGCTACAGCAGCTCAGAGCACTGAAAATAACACAGATAACTAACATACATGTTTATGTGTGTTAGCTTGAACAGCTTTTCCTACTTCCCAGCATAAAGAAAATTGTTGCGTAACAGTTCTTTATTCAGCTTTAGAAGAGAGATTGAGGGTTTTTTTTAGGCTTTGACCATCAGCCTTGGCAAGTAAAATACCTGTCTTGGGACTGTCCCTTGACATCACTGTTCCTTCTTTGCCCCCTGCATGCAGAAAGCATGGCAATAGTTCTGCTCTCTGTTTGCCAGTCGCTTCTAAGTCATGTCTTCCCTCAAAGCAATCTTTCTCAACATTTTGGGCTGTCAATCTTCATGCAGCCCGGAGTCAGTTCTCCTGCCCGGGAGAAACCAAGCCACTGCCAGCAGTGAGAAGTAGGTAGCAATTCCCTGGCTAAGATAAACATACTCAGCCGGGTATTACAGCCCACTCATGTTCCCTTGTCACTCCCCACATTAGAGGAATACTTGTACATACTTCTTCCACCCATTATGTCTTTGGAGCCTTTTGTAACTTCCTACTTGTAACTCAAAACTTGAAAAACACTTCTTTAAAAATTGCATGCAATAAATGATGAAGGACCCTTCTTCCATCCTTCAAGAGTCAGTATTTGACCTTTCATTTACCATACTGTATTTTTAGTGGTATAATTTCAGATACAATTATCTACACTCAGCTTCTTAAATCTTGCATGAAATGTTTTTTCAGAGCCACATTAACAGCTAGCTGCTCAGCTTGCTGGAATTAGAAACCCGATATGTTGTTCTATTTACAATATAAAATCAGACTGTGGTTTTGGTGTAGATCACTATAACAAAGAGGAAAGGTCCCTTTGGTGTTCTTTAATTTATGACACACTGTAAAATGTCCAGGCACATTTTGCCTAGTAGCAGAAGGAGAAAAAATAGTAACTCTTGGCCAAAGATTAAAACAGTCTCACACACCATTAATGTATTTTGAGATCCTGCACATTTGGGAGCAAATCAGCTACTTATCTGCTTCTGGGATCATACTCATTTGTAACCACAGTGCAGGCTCTGTGGCTTTCAAGATTTTTTTTTTGTTAGTCTGCCTAAATAAAATCATTCACATCAGATGAATGTCAGTACAGTGCCATTAAGATCACATTAAAGAGATCTTTAGGCTAACATTTTTGGCCTTGCAGGAGGACTTGCATCCTGTTCTGATTTTTTTGATTCGTAATGTCTCAAAGCCTGCTTTTTAAGCACTAGAAACTAAAAATAGTCAAGTGCTGTGAATTACAGCTACATTGTGCTTTTTACCCTGCTCATGAAAAGTTCTTGTCATCATTCTGCTGAGTGTTTCCTGGGGAGCTGCATAAACAACTATGACCTATAATTTTCTATAGCTTGTGGTCAAACTGTTTAATCTCTGCTTATCAGTCAGGAACCTTAGCTACTTCAAAATGGCTACTTCACTGCAGAGCCTGGATTAGAAATACATCATCTGATTAACTTCAATCAACTGCATCAGTAAATAGAAACATTACTAGTGAATCACAGAATGATGCAAAGACCTCTTACATCATCCCTCTCTTCGCACTGACAGAACAGGATTCTTCATTGTTATATAAAAGCTTCATCTGTCTGACTAGGGCAACTGTGGTACCTCTTATTCATGCAAGAGCCCAGTAGGCTCTCTCTGTGAGGAGGATTTGCCTTCATTCATCCTATATTTTTCTCCTCTTCATTTTTTCCTTCTAGTCTCTATGTAGTTACCTCAAGAAACTGCCTTCCAGACAGGCACATAACAAAATATTTCTTGACTATCACCCCTAGTCAATTTGAACAGTAGGTATTCAGGGACTGGTATTTCTATACACCATGCTATTAAATAATTGGTATGAAGAGGCAAATAAAAAGAAATTGAATGATCCAGCAGAACTGGCAGATGACCAGCTACTATTTTTTTTCTTGACAAGATAATTCTTCAGTAAAAACCTCCCCTTGTAACACAAGCCCATTGTTTTTATTGTGTTTCAAAAATGCTTTTCTTTCAGCCAGCTGGGTTTTTAGGGGGTTTGTAGTTTTTGAGGTTTTTTTTTCTTCTCAAAGTGAGTATAGTCCACTATGTCAGTGCTGGACAAAGAGACATTAGTTGAATTGATTGTTCATCATATTAGAGACATACGTATATGGGAAAATCTCGTTCTCCTTCTTTATATGAGGAAACTCCTCATGCATGTCAGATTTCTATTGGTTTGGTTTTCATGAATAATATGTTGAAAACTCATGTCAAATGCCTATCCAATGTCTCTTTCTCCACCACTAAGAATTCCTTGTTTTCCTCGTACTTTGAAAGAAATGGAAGTCTGCATTTCCCAAAAACTGAGATAAAAAAGTATGGGAGATCTGTTCTAACTGAGGAGGATGCAGTAGGGAGCTGTCAGATAAAGTTGTGGAAGAAAGACCAAAATATTGAGGAAGCTTGGGGAGTAATAGGACATCCAGTGATGGTCCTTTGGGGGTTAGTTACAGGTGCCACTGTGTAGGACACTCAGACCTAGACTGAGCTAGCTGGTACTCTACAAACAATTTATGTGACTTAATGGATTTCTCCCATCTTTTTTCATGACTCTGCTTGGTCCAGGACGGTGGCCTTTCATTTTATGGCAAAAACATGTGCACAGCCCGAGAGTAGATGCTTGCCTGTGTGCTTTTAAAGGGCTCATAACTGCCTGCCAAATAGCTTTTTCTTTTTGGTTTCATGCATTTTTGAAATTCATACAAAACCTTTGGAAATGACTCACACAAACATTTCAAAATCAATCCAGAAGAATTGGAAGAGGGAGGTGTTTACTCCCTAGCTGACAGCCTTTGTATGTCATATCTCAGCTTGCAGCAGGTGTTCTCAGCTATCATCAAGATGCTCTCATAGCAGCTGAACATACATATTCCTTTGCTCATGACATTCTTTTGCCTTATGGAACTTGTCAAACTGCAGCATAAGTTATCTGAGCTTTGCAAAAATTGCAAGGAAATCCTATATTTGCCACTTCTAAATATTGCTGACAATGTTTTGTGGAATCATTTTGTCTTATGGGAGAAACAAACAAAAAGATAAATATAGATTTACCCACTCATTTTGTCTTTGCCTCTATCCCTGTCGATGTCTGTACCCTGACTGTTCTTCCTCACCTGGAGGCCCAGTCACAGAGGATTTACTTCAGTCTGAAAAGTAGGAAAATTACCTTGTTTAAAGCTGACAGGCGAGTTTAGAAGTGGCCTACCTTACTTAGGAACTCCATGCCTCAGGATAGAGATCACTTCTGCCTGTTCATGTGGAAAAATACAGAACATATTTGTGAAAACAACTGTACTGTCCACATGCACCTAAAACAATTCTGGCAGTCTCTGGCTCTGAATGTCACCTCTGGGTCTCCTAACTTTGCTCCCATCCCAACAGGAATGGTTACTGCCTCTGAAGCTGGAGATGAATGCCATTCATGCAAAACAGAGAAAAGCTCTTATACCTATTTTTAAAATGAATATAAATAGCTTGGAAAACACTGACTGTGGGTTTTTTTAACCTTAGCTTTCTGATCTGTGTTACAACCATTCTGGCATCAAAGAAGGGAAGATAGAAAATAATGACAATAGAACAAAACCACAGATCTTTCCACATTTCAGTCCTTCCACTAACTGGCAGATGTTTTTCATAAATGGTGATATATTCTTATACTCTTTGAAGAGGTTGAGGCAATAGAAAAAAATAAATTTACTTTATTTTCTGAACACCTCTGGAAGATTATCTTCTCTAGAGGTGGAGAAATCAGCTTTTGTGGTGTTCCTCATTTCTATTTTATTTTTTCCACAGCCATTTAGCCTCTCCTCAGCATCTGTGTAGTTGCAAAGAATGTAATCCCTGCCCTTCACTGAGAAATTGAAACCTTTGCAATCTACTGACACAGCAATTAGTAATCTACTGACACAGTCTTACTGGTATGCATCTTTTCCTTCTCGCTCAGCGATAATGTCATCATCCATTTTGCTCTTAACTCGGAGTAATGAAAAGTGACTATTTGAAATACTTCACTGTTGGAAATGGAACAGATCTGTTACCAGATGTAATGCTAGATGTAGCTTTATTCTGTATTTTACAGAATATCAAGAGCATGAGTAAGGTATAAGATCAAGATCAGACATTTAATTACTCAGGACATACATAGCTAGTGGTTACACAAATAAATCTTGAAATTCTGATCTCTTAAATCCAATCTCCTACGCACGTTGATGAATGACACACTGGAAGATATTCAAGGACCTAAAGACAGACATCTAGTGCCATTTTAGCTATAGGCTATCCAAAGTATCTACATAAGCAATTTCACAACTTTTACAGAAGCAGCTGGTAGGCCAGGAGAGATTGGTGCCTTTTCCAGATACAGGAGTCACTGCCACATTAGGTGACATGTTGTAGAGAAGCACTTAAGACATAAAATTTAATAAATAATTACATTTCTTCTACATTCTTATATGATCAGCATGTGGATTTGTTTAACATGTTAATAGGCAATCAGTTTTATTTACATACCATCTCACAAACATGGAAATCAGGAAGGCAAAACTGGATTTAGTCGTTTCTTATCTTTCTAATCCACCCCCCAGGTCACAGTCCTTTTGTGCTCATAACTGTTCGATGTTGTTGTGATAAAACCTTTTAAAATTGGAAAGACTTAATTTTATCACTGCAGCATCTGGAATGCAGAAGCAACTTATATTTTTATGGGCAAGAAACTGCCAATCTCCTCTCACTAAAGAAAACACTGTAGTTATATCCAAATGTGACCCCATGATAATGCATCAGTTCTGGCCTCTGGTGCTCAGCCTTCAATATAAACTCATTCTATCAATTATCCAACACATTCAGCTAGGTTGCATCCTGCTTCTAAGTGTGCTGTGAGTAAATGTCCTTGGGAATCATCCATTTGTTGCTGCCAGTGGCATCTTGTCTGTTCTCCCCTCTGACAGGGGATATGAAAGTCGACCAGAAAGCTTCTACAGTGACAGGGATGCTGGCTGTCTGCCAGTACCAGTGGGTATTTCAACAATCAGTCCAGGCTGCCTTAGGCAGGCTTCAAAGCCAGATACAGTGATCCCAGCACTTGAGTTCTGCTGGAACTGCTGGCACTCAGCTCAGTTTTCTATGCTTACTCTTCTTTCTTCATGTCTCTGGCTTGGTGAGAAGGAAGAACACTTTTAAAGAGGTATTTTTGAAGCAAAGTCTTTTAAAGCTGACTGTGATCCTTTAAGAGTATGCCTTGCATGTTTCTGGGTAGCATCAGCTATCTGGGACAGTGCTGGATATTTTTCATAGATGTCTCAGCCACTTCTCCAATAGAAGTTCTGCCATAACTGTTCCCCTCTTATCTCCTATTTCTCATTCTGAAGAGACTTTCTGTTTGCAGATGAGGTAATTGGCTAAAGACAAGCTTGCTGACCAGGCCAAAAATTCTGTGGATGATTCTTCACAGTTTTACAAACTGGCTGATCTATGACTCAAAAAATTCAGAAAACTGTAATGAAAAGACTCACCTGGGACATATGCAGAATTTAAACCCCCATATCAGCTGTTGCAAGTGATTAAATCATTCAAACTATCTATCCAAGAAAACATTTTACTCTAAATAATGTTAAAATATAAGCAGTGAGGTTTCAAAGAGAGAGAATATCTGAGAATCTGTATCTCCCTATGAAATTAATAAGGCTGAGATCTATCTCTTATCAAGGTCTGGGCTCATAGGGGAATCAGGCAGATAGATAGACAGATAGATAGATGGACAAATATGCAGGAACCAAATTCCCACTGAAATCATCTTGTTAAAATAGATGCAGTAAGAATCAGAAAGAAGAAAAAAAGAGTAGTGTATTTTATAGTGTTCTAATCTTTCGAAAACTCTCCTATCATTTCTTCCAATAAATCTTTTATAGATTTCCTCCTGGCAAAATGTCTGTATTGTCAATAAAAGAGGTATTTTACTTTTAAAACACGTGCAATTTACTTGATGCTTTAAATTGCCTTTGAAAAACTTTGGCTTCAAAGAAGCACATAACAATTATCCCACACCCATGAAGTGAATAATAACTTCACTTTCTGTGAAAAGCAGTGGTACAGCATTTTTCTTTGGCTTTTTGCCAAATGCAGAGGCATTCATTAAGGTTTTACTGCATTTTTTTTATAAACAGTGTCTAATTTACCTGAAATACCAACATGATCTTTGCCAGAAAGGTCATTTACTTAAGGTTGTTTGAGTTTTTTTTGTACAACACACTTTGCTTGGGGATGACTGTCATTTGAAGCCATAGAGCCACTGGCCACCTAATGCCAGACTCTAAACATTGCAGAACATTGTAGATATGTTCTGACATCCAGGTCCCAACAGATGCCAGGTATGGTCAGGTCTTCAGACTCCTTCTCGTTTTTTAGTGTAATTATAGCATAATATTTTGCTTTATCCCCTTGACCCACTTAGCAGTCTTTCCCCACTGCTTTGATTAATTTTGTGAAAGCCCCATCTCCTACTTGAATCTATGTTTATCATGATTTATTTTGTTTAATTGGATTCTGCTGTATGCTGAGAGCCACTGAATTACATTGAAGAAGAAAAGAATATACACAATGTCACATCAGACAAAATGTGAGCATGATTTCATTTAGTTTCATAGTCTTCTTTTAGGTCCCAAAAAGGGAACTAGAAAGTATGGTCACTTCCTCTGCTTACTGCAATGGAAGAAGTGTGCTTTGTCTACAAAGAGGAAAAATGAAGGCTTAGGGTATAACATGATCCTTATGACCCCCTTCCAACTTGAGATACTCTAGGATTCTATGATCTCCTGCATCCAAATAATTTTCAGTCCCAGGCTAAAAATAAAATGTAAAGTAATAAATGTAAATGTAAAGTGGTTTGGGGTCCCATTACCTATGTTTCATTTTTTGCTATACATTTCTTGATTTTTCTGTCTTCACAAATATGTCAAAATAGATTTAAATTAATCTAACTCCTTTGATGTACTCACAGAAGGGCTCTGGTCCTTTCTCTCCTGACACAGTCGAGTGCAGTCACAGAAGCTTCTAGAGATGGACCTTTCTGATTTGAGCAGGTAGAATGAGTGGGCTTCAATGGAAAAGGTTACTTGTTTTCTCTTACTGCTTTTGCAGAGGCAGATTTTGTCCCAAAATTATCCATTCACCTCCTCCCATAATTATGATTAGATCTTGATGGAAATTGAGAACCTGTACTCCTGGTTACACTCTTGTGAAGCCCTGAGTCATGTAATGGGGCTGACCCAAAAGAGGGGAGATTATCCTAGTGATAAAATGTAACTCCTCTCTAGATTCACCACTTAAAGATGCGGTCATTTCATTTAATTAAAGTTGAGTTTAAAAAAAGTTTTCATACTCTATGTATGCAGACCTCAGCATATGAGACCGTTTTAGTGAGGATTTGAAACTTCTTTTGATTCACAGATTCATGGATGAATCAGAATAATCTGTGCCAGCTACTCTGCATGACCATAATTTAGTTCTGTTTTGACTCATCCAACTGAAAAAGTGCAACAGAAACAACAACAGAGTGAAAGGGTGGGGAGTCAGTACCAGCCTAATTTTAGAATCTATAATCTATATGTGAGCCTGAGGTCAGTACTTCAATTATTATTATCAGCAAGGATCTCAACCTACAGTCAAGTGAAGTCTGGAGAGTGATTCAGATGCTGGAGTCTGGTCTGGTGTAAACAGAAAGGCTCTCCAATGTCAGTTGAGAAGAACTTCCAGATCACCAGCACTAGACCTTTGGTGGTAAAGGAATATGGTCATATCATTCCACACACAAAGTTATCAGGCACCACTGAATTTTTCTGATAGTTAAGACAAATTTTCTAATTACTGGCCTAATTGTGGTTGGTCAATGATTATTTATCCTCCAAAGCAGGGGAATCCAGATCATGCAGTGATGAAAAACAGGACCTAAGGGCTTGCTCCTCACATCATGCAGTGCCATAACCCCATGTTATTTCTGTTTTGGCTTCAACTGAAGTTGCAGGCTGTGACCTGACATTTGTACTGGATGAGTTCCTGCTGTAGTATTCTTGCCTTGCACTGCATGGAACAAGCATATATTCTTCATCAAAGCAGAGGAAAACTGTGCTGTTGACTGTATTTACTTTCACCTTTTTACTTCATCCTTTGAACATTCTTTGTGCTGGCTGGTGACCATAATAACTATGTAAGTCACTTTATGCTGTAGATAATGTTTGCACAATGATATAGCTTGTGTAACATGATCATCATCACATCTATGCTGCTTTTCTGACAGCTCCAGATAGATTTACTCCTGTGTGAAAACAGGTTACTGACTTCTTTTGGAAAACACTTGCAAGCACCATGCTTTTTTGTTTGTTTTCTTGTCTGTTTTTTTATTTTTTTATTTTGTTATGGAAGTCCCATTCCAAATAGCAACCTGACCACTTTTTCTAAAACCAGCTATTTTTAAAGCCCAGAAAATTTTTCTGTCTTAATCTATTCTTGAAAATCGGAAGTTCTGTAAAGTTTTTCCTTAGTGTTTTAACTAATAACCTTCTCATAAAAAATAAGAAGCACAGGACATGTCCAACACTTTTCATGTCACAGAAGATAAATATCTCTTTCAAACATAATACCTTCAAATATAATAGTATTTTAGTTCTCTAAAGCAGGAACAAAGTGAAGGTTTTGAACCGATTTCTTCAGTGACAGCTGAAGATGGCCAAATGTCAAAACGGACAATAAAATAAATAGCAGATGACCAAGGCTATTCTGAAACATTCTTTCAAAGTGCATTTTGCAGTTATTTTGTTTCATTCTTTTTGTGTTTTCATACCTTGAAATATTATACCACTTGTTACATTCTTAAAGAAGCTATTTGAAGAATGGTTCACAGTCCATTTATTGTTATTCTGTACAGAGATGTGATGAAATCTATGTACTCTGCACCGCAGGCATAACGTAAAGCAGATGGTTTTTCCTCAAGCAATGAGTACATTAAAATCAAAACTATAATAGAGTGTATATAGTGCTTCTAGATTAAAGCTCTTGCATGCCAGATTTGTAGCTTTGATTCTTTCTGATTTTAGCGCTTAGTAGGATTTATCCCAGTGATTTTGCCCTTGGGCCAAAGTGAATCAGCTTTTATCTGGGATGATCATATATTGGCTAAGCCTTGTAGCTTTTCTTTTAATAAACCTGTAACTTTAACCTACCATTACATGTACATAAAACATTATAATTCAAGCTTGCACACAACACTATGGCCAAACCAGAATCCATTTGAGTTCAAAATGTGATTCATTTGCAGCAAGAACAGTTCTAATTTGTGTCCTTTTAATTTTTCTGATTGACTTCCAGTCGGCTTTCTTATAATCAAACTCATGCTTGCCTGGGGTTAGGTTTATTTGTGGGCACAATAAAAAAACATCTTGGGACTCCTGCCTTCAGAGTGAAAAGTCTTCATCAAGTTGCAGGTTTTTGCTAAAAAGTGACATAGTCTAGTGTGCAAAGTGACACTGATTTTCTGATCTTGGTAGCACAAGAAGAAACTTTCAAAAATATTTCTGTGTCAGTTTGGCTTATTTTATTAAACCTCTTTTTTTCCCAAGACTTTCAGGGCTTTGCTCATATTCCAAAAGATTAAATTTCTTGAATATGGAATTATTATTATTCTTTCCCAACTCTCCAAAAATACATTTTGAACTTTGAAAGTAGTTGAGTAGATCCTCTTGTCCAACATGGTCTTTTACCATTGTTCAAGACAAAAAGCAAAAATCTGTTTCTAAGGCTCCTACCTGTGATACCTGCAAGATATATGTTATTTAGAGAGTTAATTCTGTAGGCTTCCCTCCTTTTGGTCTTCAGGGCACATGTTGTGACACAGATATAAAGGCAAGAGGGCAAGTTGCCAGTTTGCTCTAGAATATTATGGTTTTCTCAGCACATGGAAAAATCTTACAGGGTCATATTCAGGCTGAAGTTGGAGGGCAGAGGGTCATAAGCAATCCTTTCCACCAGTGATGTTTCCAGTAATTCTTTGAAGGCATCCTGAGATCTCTGGGAATACAGGCTTGTTTTATTTGGGAAGATATTTACAAAAACTGGAACTAGAAGAGAATAAATGAGTGTCAGACACATAGTCCAAAAATTTAACTGATTAGTTCCAGAGCAACTAGAAAATTGTGTGTCCCTTTCACTCCAAATTGATTTTATATGTATCTCTGTCTAGACTACTCAAAGAAGCAAGATGAGTCTGACCTATGCTCTCTCTGTGGCATTAACTATATGCTTCAGTTTCACAGATTTATCTCATTAACTCAGCTATCGCCTGAGCAATCCCACAGAGAAGCTCTCAGTAGGAGGCATGACATCTACATAGACCTGGGCAATTCAAGATCAGGTGAAAAAATTGTTTCGGTCAGTCCACCATGTTAAAGACTCTATTTTACTGAGGCAGGAGTTCTGTGCCTGTTTGCACAGGGATGTGCACTGCTCCTGCCCTCCCATCAACCATCCCTGTCTTTGTCACCAGCTTTGTAGATCTGCTTAGATTCACTGCAGGGTGTCATTTCCAAAACTGAAACATCAGTTCCTCAATGAGACTACCTCAAGCACTGTGCAAAAGAGAAATGCTATCATTCATACAAACAAATTAGAGGGGTTTTCCGTCCTGCCATTTTTCTCCTGCATGTAAAGCAGAGGCCTATTTATCATTTCCTGTAAGTCTGGCCACTCTGAGACTGGTATTGACTCAGAGCAAAATAATTAAATAATTTACTTTACTAAAGAAAGAAAGCAAGGTTTTCTCTCTAAATATAAGGCATTTTTTCCTGAGTGGTTCAAATTCAGAAACAAGCAGTATAAAGTTCTCACTGAGTTTTAATATAACATACAAAAAGCCAACCAACAAAAATAGTACAGAATGTGCAGAGAAAGCAGAGTCTTCCTACACTTTACAGTTTGATGTTAAGATCCTGCAGCATGTGACTTAGAGTAAACACATTTCCTGCAGCCTCTAAAGATGCTCAGCAGGTCTGTAGCAGGTGTCAACACGTCAAATAAAAAAGTACAAGTATTTGAAACAATTTGTGTATTTTATATGCTAATTTAGCCTGGGTGACTTTAATACTGTCTGTCCTTTAGACATTCCCACGGCAAGCTCTCCCAACCTGTCCTTCAGGTGAGGATTCCTAGGGGTGAGATGCAAATGTACAGTCCTGAATGCTGAATTCCTGCTAGTGTGCTGAGACAGCTCATAAAGCCCCTGATGACAGTGGGAGCTGTACTGGTACATGAAACTGAAACTGCTGCTTCGTTTCACCAAGAAAACAGACCAGAAGATCTTTCTCAGGATAATAAAACCTTTAGGTTACTACAGATCTGGGCTGCCTCCAGCCAGTTACAGAGAGATGAAAGATGCTGTCCTGCAGTACTTATCTACCGAAACCTTCCAGCTCTGGATTGAATCATGATTTAGTTTAATCGCCATATTGTTAGAACTTGTTCACCGTGCTACAACTAATGCAATGAGAATGCATTTGCACATCCAATTGTTTAATCATTATTTCATTTTAAATAGGGGATATAAAATTACTGCAGTGCAGATAGTCCCTTTTTTATTGAAGAAGTCATTGTTCTCCATGGGATTAACTATGACTCTCCCATATTTTGTGGACATTTTCTTCTCCAGCTGTAAAGTGGTGTTTTCTGTAACTGCTAAGAATTCTATTAATCTACATTGAACATTTAATTTCAAAGGAGTAATAGCAAGTAGGGTAAATGACTGATACCTGCCTGCACAAATAAATTCCATGTCTAATGTTATTTTAGCCAGAAAAGTATTCTCATTCTAATGTATGGAGTTCACTTCATAGAAAGATTTCCCCCTTTTTTTTTTTAATTTTAAAATCTAAGGTAAAATGTGGGATTATATTTTTGATCTTGTCTGGAGGGTTTTTTTTGTGCCATGTACAGTTTGTTTCCAAACAATTCAGAAATATGACTTTCGGACATAATTACCTGTTTAGTTCAAAGCCATATTACATAATAAATATTTTTTCTACTTTTGAAAATTTCAACAGCTGTTGAAATTAGTTCAGTCATCCTTTCCACACCACATAAGAATAATTTTTGAAAGAAAGAAATCAAACCAGAGCTAAATACAAAGTAAAGCTCTCAATGTAAGAAGAAAAAAAAATTAATGGAAAACATGCTTATTACATAAATTACATTTGCGACTATGATGGTCTGATTGTCTGTAAGTTGTAGGCATGGCTCTTTACTCACTCAGATTGATACAAACCGAAGGTAATTACCATGTATACAAGGATATTCTAGAGAGGAATAAAGTTCAAGTGATATTAGCCAATTCTATGTTATATGTATGTGTCTGTAAATATATTTACATAGTCTTGGCTGTCATTTTGTTGAAAAAGTTTCATGGAAGTTATTTTCATTTTAACCCACCACACAGGCAATGTAATGATTCTGTGGGGTTTCATTTGGAAATGTGTTGTGGTTTAGTGCCAAGTTCACTTATTTTTTTGTTCAAATTTGCTTTTCATTTTTTCACTATGCAGTTAAACATGTATTTGAATTACAGAACAGTTTCATTATGGTGGCTTCTATATTCAGGGAAAACAAGGATAAATAAAGCTCTAAATAAAATAAAACCATATGCCAAGCATGAATGCTTTGAACCTTTGAAACAACAGAGGAAGTGAAATGTGAATTCTTTCCTGTGAAAACATTTGGGGAAAGTATGAAATCTGGGAACTGACTGAATTCTGCACCCTGTTTGTTTACCAAAGCAAACACATAATTGCACCAGGTTATGCAATGCACTGTGTGTTACCTGTGGGCCCCTTCACAGAGAAGACTTTCAGGAAACAAGTAATAAAGAAAAAAAATCTACAGTTCACATAAAAAATCAGCCTTTTTTTCTGGAAACTAATGATTGCTCCACAGTTTTGGTGAAGGGCAGCTGTTGCTGTCCCTGGGACTGGAAGATCATGGAAGGATCCTGACTGCAGCCTTAGAGAAAATTGGGAGATATTTGGGGAATAATCTGAGGCAGACCGGCCACAGGTTTGGTGCCTGGCCAGAGCCAGGAAAGGCCCTGGAGAGGGAGATGGGAGAAAAAGCAGGGTTTGGACAAGGTGCCCACAGGATGGACTGGGTGGGGCCAGGCCTGCAAGTCAGCAGAGGAGGTCCAGTTTAAGGGCCAGATGAAGGGATGGAGTCAACAAGAGGTGGAATAAAGGAAGATAAGCAGACAGAGAAGCAAAGAAGCATTTTATTAAGGGTAAAGGAGTTTGAGCAGAATTTGTATGGTGAATGCAGCACTGAGGCACCAGTATGAGTGCACAGCTGCTGCAGAAGCCTGCGGGCACATAAACACCAGAGATGCTTTCCTCTTTCACCACAGCTCCCCAGGGCCAGGGTTCACATCTCAGCACATCACCAGAATGGGCCCATTTCTGACAGGGCTGAGCAGCTGGGAGCTGGGGATACGGGCATTCGTCTGCCTAAATCCCCGGCAGGCCATGGTTGGAGAGGCATTTGCAAGGCATTCTGAACACACTCATGACTGACACGTCCCTTTAAACATTGCCACTGTGGAGGGGTCCCTTGGCAGCCCTCTCTTGCTCACTGATGGGGCTAAAGCACTTACCCAAGCTGCAGAAAAGCACCTCTGTTTCCCCAGCAGTTATCTCCAGGATCTGGGAACCCAGCCTAGACCTACACTTATCTTTCCTAGTCAGGCCAGCAGGAAAACTATGTTTCCTGGAAGAGGTGTCGGAAATAACTTTGCATCCAGTTTGTAGGTGTGTGTGGGCCCCACTGTTTGTAGGAGTAAGTGGGTCCCACCTGGACCAGTATGTGGTACAGATGTGGAGGAATCTGGACGTCTGCAGCATGGTGGAGACAAGGAGGATTCTCTTGTGAAACAGAGGGTAAACCAGCCTGGCATCGTGGCCTGAAAACACTGCTACAAGGTCATCTTCTCTGCAGTCTGGCAGGGTTCTGCTTGCCCCCACCACAGCCAGGGGCCTCCCCACCCTGGTGCAGGTGCCAGGCTGCTTGCAGATAGATTAACATAAATAAGGAGACCTTTAGTAAGTCAGAGCATGGTTGTTTTGGCAGGGGCAGACCTTGGCAGCAAAGGTAAAGGTGCAATTGTGTGCCCTACCTGATATTCTGTCCCTTACAAGGCAATTCCTACTGCTATGTGTTTTTGCACTAAAAGCACCAATTAAATCTGACTGGACCTTTGCACAATGTTGATTTATAGCTTCAGAGTTTAAGACTAATTTGCTTTTTTATCTCTTCTACATTGATTTTACTTCCCTCAGTGGCATGCCATAAATGAGAGCATCCTAATATTTATTACACCCACATATCTTTGTTACACATCAATGCATGCTTACAGTATCAGAAGGCAATAACAAAGGAATGGTGTGAGAACCACTATGTATACAGTCACTGTGATAGCTGCTTGATTATGTCATAAAGTATGTGCTTTACTTCACCATATGTAAAATGCAGTCTGTATTTCTCCATGTGTTGTGGGCTTTAAAAACCCATGTCCTCAGGTTGATTCCTCTAGCTCTGAATTTCTGTCCATGTCTCCACTGCATTTGGATCAGGTTTTTTTTCATGGCCAGACTCCCTCCATGTGCCATGTGATGGCAGATGTGGCCCCAGGCATACCTGGAGCCCATAATCTTGGGTGCCTGTGCCAGTGTGCTTGGGGTTAAACAGTGCCAGGCACAGCCAGGCAAGCTGCCTGGGAGACATGGGCGTGGTGGGAGGAGACTATCTTGGAGATAGTATTTTTCCACTAGAAAAATATTTTCCTACTTCCTCTCGACTCACATATTGGACTATGCAAAATGGAACATCTTCTCGTCGACCAGCACTTTAATAAGTTAGTCATTTATTTAGTTAGTCATTTATTTTCCTTTTTTAGTTAGTCATTTATTTTCCTTCTACAAAGGAAAATAAATGATAAAAATGAACAAACAAGGAAAATTTTTATCTATGTTTAAAGCTGTTAATTATGCTCAAGCTACCGCTCCCCTGATAGTGATATACAAGTGGGATGTAAAAAGGATGAAAAAGATACTGAGATGGACTTATACAGCAGTTCACCATTTTATTTGTAAGAGGGAGAAAACATGGAAATCTGTGAAGTTTTCCTCAAACTATATCCCAAGTTAGGAATTACTACTGGAACTATGTTTGGAAATTAGATCTGGCCCAGAAACATTTTATTTTTACCCTAAAAACCCATGAAATGTCACCACACTTGGATTCATTTTGAATAAAATAGACAAGGAGCTCCCTACTGCCACCCAGCACTATGGGTACAGGAACAATCCTGACTTCAACATGAGAGGTATTACAGCTCAACTGTAAGACCTGAAAGTACTGGTGAGAACAATGTATACGATCCATCAACACTCCAGTGGTAACCTCAGGCCACTTCCAGGTTTCAGGTAAGACAGGACTCGGGTACAGCTCTGATGGCCCCAGTGTCCCTATATGAAAAGCTGCTCAACAGACTTCTCAATTCCAATTAAATGTTAAGCACCACCTCTGTCTTGATGCTACCCCTCATTTCTCTCTGTATATTCCGTGTCCTGAAAAAACAATCTAAGCTGTAAACACTGTGATCCTACTCAATATAAAATCTAGGTCTATTGTTGCTGTTGCAATCCCACAGTATCAGCATCCATCACACGCCCCTGAAACCTTTTTCCTTCCAATTCCTTTGCTTTATTCACCTGTTTCCCTTTACTGCTTCTGTGTGTGTCTTGGCATGAGACATTACACCAAAAAAAAAAAAATTGTGCAATTCTATTCTCTTTATTCAATAAGTTTCAAAATAAGTTCAGAAAGGGGAATATTTTTATAGGTAGGAAATCTTCTTTAAAGAAAGGTAAAATGAATAAAGATTTAGTTAGCAAGTAAGAAATCAAAACCTGTTCAAATAATCAAATAAAAAACAATAGCTTCTGGGGTGGTATCATACATTTTTATTATACTTACTATGGTATAACACATAACTCTTCTGATATGATAGGAGTGACTTAAATTAAACAAAGCAGAGAGTCCACCTACACTTTTAGGGGTCTTTAAAAAGGTACATAAAAGCCTAACTGTATGAGACGTCTGTAATCCATTGACAAAACAAAAATACAGTGAAAGTGTGTGTGCCTGTGAGAAACATTGTATATACTCTGCAAACAGCTTCCAAACCACAATATCTTAGCAGCTTTCATTTTCCAAAACAAAAAGCAATAAACTATATAATGCACTGTTACACTGCCAAAATACTTTTAACCATGGTTTATGGTTAGATAAGCACAAATACATCCAAAATGGATAAGATTTGGGACTTTTTCTATGTGTATATGTACTTTAGAACAAAGGTATTCATTTTTGTCTTATCCAAGAAGAATTACTAACACTGTAGTGCATCACAAGTAGGATTTACAGCCAAAACCTTAGTCCATTGTATTGCAACTAAACTAGTTCTCTTTTGGCTCTTAGGTTTTGTTTTGTGGGGTTTTTTGTCTCAAGAAAAATAATAGAGCTAGCCAGTTTCTCATTTGAGGCATGTCAAAGATTTATTACTTGTTTTGAAAGTAAATGGAAAGAGAGAGGTGTCAGTTCAATTTGAAACATAATCCGAAGTGAGAGTGTGTAAGTTAACCATTCTGGGGGTTGCCAAGCGTGATCTAAATACGTGTTTAAAACACTGGTTGTGCTTATTCATTCTTTCAATCAGTAACACAGACCAGACCAGATCATAAGGTGCTACTGCTAGCAGATCCTTGTCATCTGGACCAGAGCTCCAAGTTAACTTTCTATAATTATTAGTTACAACTAAAATAATTCCCTTTTTATGGGAGACTGTGGGATGAATAATACCGTAAATTTACATATGACATCCTAGTGAACCTAACCACTAAGTTTAATGCAGTAAGCAATGCATTGCACAGTTTGTCCACCACAAAAATTTTTGTACTGAATGGCAGTGGAAAGACTCATATCACATTCCTGCCTCCAATCACCAAATTTATTCTCCCATGGAAGGAATTTTTCCCCTCTACTTCAGATCCCCATATTTGACTGAAGTGCTGCCTCACCTTTAACTTCCCTAAGCAGTGTCTCTTCTTGGCTATCCAGAATTCAGGGGAACCACTGGAAGAGCTACTTTGTACTTGTAACCTTGTTCATCCATGTGCATTGCTAGCAATCACCAAGTTCCAGACTTTGCAGCTCCCACTGCCCTGGCCAGCACAGTTTAGGAGAATGGTGTTTTAGAGCTTTGAATGGTACCACAAACTGGTGTGCAGAACGCTGTTGCAGTAACATTCCAGATAGAAACACCACAGATTGATTTTCTAAAACTGGCTGAAATGAATATTAAGAAATGCCTTCTTTTTTTCAAATACCTGAGAAACAGGATTTCACAGTGCCGTGTTTTGCCAATGGAAAGCAACCCTTAGAGGGGAAGCTTAAGGATTCACAAGGTCATGTCAAATGACAAAGGAAAATTGAAGGCCTTTCTATTATGCACTCCCTCAGGTTTAAACTACTATTTTTCTCATTTCCATCTCATCCTGAGGTTTTTGTTGAGGCAGTTCTTGGTGGGTGGGAGAAATATCAGTAACATGCTGTAAGAACTGGCACAATTACAACATTACTGATGTGGCAAAAGCTGACATGTGCACCCACTGACCATTACCTTCAGGTTTCACCATCTTTGCTGTTCTTGTTCGGCTCAAATTCGTGATTTAGTAAGACAGCATGATGTGAAACAAGGAGATTTTCCCTGAAACAGGATATTTCTTCACATTGCCATGCCTGGAATTTTTGTTAATTGGTTGTGTCTGGAAATCCAGAAAGGCAGTGCTACTTGTGGGTCATGCTCGTCTCATGTTCTTGCGTACAACAGAGGTCTCCAGTCAAAACTTAGCTAATAGTTAGCACTACAATCTGTAAGGAGGTAACTCTCTAATAAAACATCTTTTAGTCATAATATAAATAAGCTTTAGGAGCTTTAGGTGTCTACATTCCACTGCAAGCTGGGTCTTTAATTCCCTTAAGTTCTTATAAAATCCTAGGCTTTGTTCATGCAATAATCAACATCATCACTGTCCTTCAAAAATTTGCAACTAACTAAGCCACTTAATTCTGGAATTAGCTGTCAATAATGCAAATGAAAATGCTAGAGAACCTGATCAAATTTAAATGTGGGCCATGTGATAAATTCACAAATTATCTTTAATTGTTTATCAGAAGATTGTTCCTGGATTTCTTAGAAATTGTATCTAGTTATTAGCAGTAAGCATTTATTTCCCACAAAAATTATCTGAGTTTAAAAGCCAAAATGTTGGTTTTTAAGAACAAGCAAAACATGGTTCCAATAAATTTTATGTTCTCTTAAATTGCTTGATCTCAGACTTGGTATTGCGAGTCCTAGAAATAACTACACATTTGAAGCTCTTTCTTCAACTATTAAAGCATGGGAAAATTCAAACACATTTATACATTTGTATTTATTTAATCCTTCTGTTTTCTTAAAAACAATAAATGGTATTTATGGGCCCAAAGAAATCTGTACACATTGGGTACCTACATTAAAGTGCTCTAAATTAAGATGTTATGAATTCCTAATGCAGACAAAAAAGTGTAAATATTGACATTTACCAGCTGGACAAGCTGAGACCTAGCCTTTCTTTATTTTACAGTAGAACCTGTAAGCCTACACTCACAATGTGGAGCTCAATGCAGGATTTCAGAAAGTAATAATTGACACAGTCTGGCAATCCAGTTCATTTCTTCCAGGCAAATCCATAAGTTCCTCTCAAAAATTCATGGCAAATTGTCCAAAACTAGTTACCAATTGCATTTGGAATGGAGTTCTGAATGCTGTGGAATGGAAATATTTGTAGTCTTGCTCAGTCAGAGGGTTTTGGTGTGTGACACCTTTTGCATGGTCTATCTACCATGTGTCAAGTGCTTGATCAATGTGAGAAAGCAGAATTTCTCATATCTTTGGCAAACTAGGAAGATTTTGTTATTCCTAGTTGTTAGAACTGCTAATGTAAGAGAAACAGTATAAACCTAAAGCATGGAGAATAGCTGACATAAAGAAACGGGGAAATGAAGGGAAAAAATCTACTCTTTGCACAGACTTCCATATGATTACACTTCAAAGACAAGGGACAAACCAGTTTGTGATCATGACAGGTTTAATATTGCCTTTTATGCCCTGGGAGAAGGTGATGCTGATCTGCTAAAGGGGTTTAACTCCCTGAACATGGAAGAGAGTTTGAGATTTCTGGATGATTTTCCACAGATGGCTATGATTCCACAGAGACTTCACTGTCTCTGTTTGGTAGTGAACACCATACTATATACAAATAAAAACCAAATAGACATAAAGATCTTGAAAATTATGCAAACAAATATAGACAGAATATTCTTGTTCCTAAGTTTATCCTAAGGCTCCAGATGACAAAAACATTGAAACATTTGTTTCAAGAGGATTAAAATTATCATGAATTTTGCTCAAGCATCAACCTGCACCACGTTTCTATTGGAAGCAGAGCAAAGTCAGGGAGAGGTCACAGTCACTACTTATTTATTTACTCATATATTTTTGGAGGTAAAGAGGAGGATGGGAAAGGGATTGCGAAAAAGAAATGGCAAAGAATGATATACATGAAAGGAGCAAATGGGTAGCCAACTTTCCAGTAAAAGGACAAGAGGATGAGTTTAGAGAAAGGCTGTAGAGACAACATGGGCTAGAGGAATTCTGAGGTTCCTGAACTTTGTGTGATTACTGTTTGAGTTCTGCTTCTTTCCATGGATTTCTAGAAGTTTTCAGCAATTAGCTGCAATTTGTTCCTCTTCACATCTGGTACATTTTCTAACTCCTGACTCAGGAGTGTCAATGTTTAGCCTTTCTGATGGATCAGGACTGAATTTCTGCTGCATCCCACCAAAATAAGTTGGACTTCAGAGAGCCCATATGTTCTCATGGAGTGCAACTGGGGCGAGGAGATGAACAGATGTGCAGCAGACAGCAAGGAAGGGTTTGTTACATAGATTAAAGCACTCAGAAGTGGCAGCACTAACTCCAAATGATTATGACCCTTTGGTATGAAAGAGGGAGGTTTTAACAAGTGTTCGAGGCACCATTTTGAAAAGAGTTTAAGTGTCTGTTTAATTGACAATGCTGAAGTCACACTTGAATCAATAAGATTTAAGTGTATCTCTTTGCATATGCATTTTGTGTTGGGAATATTTTGAAAACACTGATGTTCCTGTGCCTGTAAAAAGGCTAGCATAGGAAAAGGTGTATCTCAACTATACAGAGTGGAGTTATCGTTGAATGTCTCTTTTTTGGGATTTGGTTTCATGGGCAGAGGCATCAAATACGTAAACAAGCATAGCTATAAGAACATATGATAAAACTTTGTGCAAATGGAAATTAAACATGATTGCTCATAAATATCTGTGCTTTTGAAAAAATCTATACTGCATGAAAAGTGCCATACGCCAATTTTATATCCCTACAAACCTTCATTTCCTAGAGGTAGTCATTGACTGAAGATCTGTAGAGAAGAGGTTTTTTCCATGTTTCCAGAGAGATGAAATATTTTCCCTGTGGAAATTTCTGGGCACCATAATATCTTCAGAAAAGTCTTAAAAATTAGTTTCCGCTTAGTGGCAAATATATCATGAAGACTGGTGACCAGCTAACAGTGGTCCTCCTGCTGCTGAAGAGGAACAGGTGGAAAACACACAGCTGACGTGATGAGTTTAAATAAGCATGTTGCAGGCAGGCATTCTTCTGCCAAAGAAGCATAGGGCACCAATCCCAGACAGGCTTGAGGTGATGTGGGCATGCCTCAAGCCAAACTTAAGAAGTCCCTACTTCACATCTGCACTACTGATGCATCCCCAACTTCTTCCCACTCCTCATCCCAAGTCCCCCTTCCTCAAACCATTTTAGCCATATAGCATCTCTAAACTGGTTGCTGTTTTTACCCCTGTGACATAGTCTTAATTTTTTCTGTCCAATCACAATCTTCAAGCACTTCTTGACATGCAAAACAGTGCAAATACAGGCTAAAAAGCTGTTTCCATGGGCAGGTTATGACAGGGGAACTTACTAGGAGGAGGACTGAATGAGGCAGACTAAATAAACCTGGAGCAATCAAACATGTGAGACCTATGCAGGCATTTAAACTGCTTGAGCTTTAGCCCTGCTTTGTGTCAGCATTTCAGTTTTCTCACTGAACAGATGCTTGTTTTATGTTGTATCTTCCATATTCTCTCAGTATTGAGCACTTCACAATTAACTCCATCCATGACAAATAAACCCTGACAGAATTCAGTGCATGGGACACAGATGTAAATGAGCAGCATTGCTTTGACCAGCTGTATCTGGCTGAACCTCAGCAGCAAGCTGCCTGTCAAACTCTGCCATTAAAAGACAAAACCCTCACATCTTGTGCGCTGGTGTGTGTGTGTGTGTGTGTGTGTGTGTGCTGCAGAGGTCTAAGCTAGAACAGAGCTCATGCTAAATGGGGAAAGAGGGAGCCTGTGAGGGAGCAGCTGCCGCAACTCAGCACAGCTTCATTTAGCTTTTCCCCCCTCCCACAGCAAATGCTAAATCTACCCTGCTAAAGAGGAGTTCAAACCATGAAGATACTCGGCACAGAAGAGGATTATGAAGCCCTATGATGAGCCTGGAACGAAATCAAATATAGCCTGTGAAATGAATGTACTTTTCTTACTCAGCTCTAGGAGGTTTCATGAAGGATATTTTGCCTCTGAAAGCAGTAAGTGTAACCTCTCATGGTCAGACCCCAAAATGTCCACTAAATGAGTGATAAATTTAGATAGCTGTTAAAAAGGAATGTGCTCGCCTTGTCTGGGATCTTTTTTTGTGTTGTTGGGGCAAGGGAAGCATGTGTGTGCATGCAAGTCTGTGTGTAGGAAAAGGAGGGCTCAGCCAGTCGATCAGATTTCATTAGGTTTCTAACTGCCAGCTTTAGGCTAGTGGTTTTGGAATATTACTTGGGATCATTTCAAGTATTTTCAGCTTTGAAAAGCAAGTTTTGTAGTTTCTAATTAAAAGAGAGGAAAAAAAGGCCCCTTTGTCAGTTAATAAATAATGGTCATTGACACTTTAGTTCAAAAAAACAGGAAACTCTGGAGCTTTCCTTTCTCCCATCTCAGCTAAGGGCTCTTGGCAAGAGACAGTGTCCCCAGCAGAGGACCACCTGCAGCTTGGGAGCAGCCAAGTTCTCAAGCTGAGCTAGAGGAATTTTTTACATGACCATGATGTCCACTTCCACTCCAGGCCATCTTGAGACCAGATGCATCCAGATACAGAAGTGGAGGGTGCCAGATTTACAGTATAAAACACCTTCTTTTAGCATTACTCAGTCTATGGGATCCCTGGCTGCTTATTTTATCCCTCATAATATTAGAAAAGAATATGGATCCTGCCAAGTTTAGAAGTTTCATGTAAAGCAATGACAAATAACCTTAAATGGTAAATTCTCTGGGAACTCCCTTATGTCTGCAAAGTACCATGAACACTCCTGCTAAAGTATACACATATATATATATATGTATATCACATAATCTCAAGGACAGGGAAAAGGTATACTTAGCATTTCACCTTGCCTCATTCATGTAATTTATTTCACCATGTTATGAAAATTCTTATCCTTTCCTAATAACATCAAAATTATTTCATGTAGTTCTTTTAGTATCTTCAGAAATTTGGAAAACACTTTGGTATCTTCTCCAGATACATGGATTTTGAGATCATACCACTTAGTGCTCAATTGAAACTACAGATAAAACCCATCCTTGGATTAGTCAAGGGATTAGTTAAGGGATAGGACTTAGGTATGTTTATACATTGACCTAGAACTCACTACATGCAGGTGACTGGAAGTTTTATGTGTAGAGATCTGCAGATCCTATAGGTGAGATTAAAACCTAGCTCTAAAATTAATCATGCCTAGAGACAACCACACTCATTGGTGTTTCTGTGGCTCATGTGAGTGTAAGGATGGCCAAGAACAGCTAAGCCGAGCCTTGTACCTCAATATGAGAAAGGTGGGTTGGTAAAAATTCCTCTGGCCTTTCAGTAACTTTTGTTCTTTATTCTGTTTGTGTGATAATGATCCAAAAATTTTTGGAAGGGTCCCTTCATAGAACTTTTTACATGACATCAGCTTTCCCTGTGACCAGCTCAAAAAACAACTATAAGAGGTATATATGGAAACAATAAAGACCTACTGTTTTTATGGAAGTGTAATGCCATCCAAATAAAATCCACCATCTATGGAAACTTTCATTAAAAACATAACCCTGAAAGACTTGCTACTAGTAATTCAATGAAAAGAACCCTTGTTTTGTAATGCAAGGGAGAGTCCTGTAATGTCAGGTTTATCACAAAAAAAGCTATTCACAAACACATCAGAGAGAAGCCTGCCTGTGAAGATAATGAAGGACAGATGTTATCTCATCTGAGATGAAGATGAGAAGACACTGAGCTTAAGATTTTTTGCAATGGAGGTTCAAGAATAGGTGTTTTATGCATCATATGCCATTGAAAATATGTATTTTTTTCATTATATTCGGTATTATGCCTGCACTTTACAGGGGACACAGAACACCTTGGGCAAGAACAAGTTTTCCATCAGCTGCTGGCAATGTGATAAACTGCCCCCATTCCTTTTTTCTCTGTCTGAACATCTTTCAATTCCCTGTGTCCAATCCTCTGCCAGTCCCAGATCACATACACCTGTGTGAAGAAATACTGATGTAATTTAACCCCAGCTCTAAGGGGTTACTAATGTTGTAGAAGAGGCTCTTAAAACTCCTAAGACAGCTGAAAAGTGATTTTACATGAGTCTGATCCCTCATGCACACCCTGTGTCTGTTTACTCTGGGTAAATTACTATTTTGTATCTTAAACGCATGGAAAATTAACTCAATTTACCAGAATTATCTCAGTATATGTAGAAAAATATGATTTTTGAATGATTTCTTTTTTCTCAGGTGGCTGAGAAAAAATCATGGAATAGCCTATAAATGATCACATCCCCTTCAAGAAATATACTTATTTTAAAGGTAATAAGTTAATATTAATTCAATAAAGGGGAAACAGCACAAATGGTAAAGTTCTATCATGAGTAAGGATTTGGCTTTAAAGCAAGAATTACTAGTTAGATTTCAACATGGAAAGTGATTATTAATGCCTATTTTTCATAAGTTGAAAAAAAACCCACAAGGGTATAAAAAAATAGCTGTCCCTGTGTAATTTAGATCAGAATTAAACATACTCCCAGAACTGTCCAACTGAAGATCAAAGACGGCTTGCATTCATTTTAGATTACTAACTTGCTTATTTTTTCTGATGTCTTTAATTATTTTATTGAAGCAAACGTTTTTGTTTTAGTTAGATTGAGTAAACAGAATGTCCACGGGGCTTTTAATTGATGAATTATTTTGGGTCTCATAAACCATTATCTTTCATGCTTTTCAGTGCCCAGTCCTGCTAAAAACATGGCTGGGACATATAATCTGCTGATTTTTTTTTTTATATTGGTGGGGAACCATGGTAAAATTTACATGGTTTTAGAAATTTAACAGGGTTTTAGATAGCTAAATTACAGAGCACATCTATCATGTAAGCCTTCAGTGCTTACACGATACCAACAGAGGGTTTGATAGGTAATACCTTGTATCTACTGTAATGGCTTGTTCTTGCACATTGCAGAGTAATCCAGAAAGAATTCTACAGTCACTCTAAATTAACATAAAACAGGAGAGGTTGCAATGTGTACATTCCTTCTCTGATAATACAGGCATAATAAAAAAAAAAAAAAGTAGGTGTGCCACAGACCTGTTTATTTCCCACAATACAGGCAGAGACATCAGACATACTAGCATGGAAAGCAGCCCTGGAGTAGCAAGCACAGCAAGTTCAGACAGGTACAGATAATACAGAAACATTTTTTCTGCATTTCAGGTGCACCAGCTGAAAGCTGAATTTTGACACTACCCAGTTCTGTTCACCTCTGTTACAGAATAGGACTGAAATCTATTTTGGCCTGAACAAGGTATCTCAGTTTTAATAGTTCAGGGAAGCGGGGGTGGGGTGTGTGATTTATCTGCATTTTCTTTAACATGTGTTCATTTATCAGTTCATTTGTTTAATCTGTGTGTGGTACTTTATCAAAAACTAATCTTTTTTTCATAAATAATTTCTCCTAGTTCTTATTATATAAGCAAAGTTCCTACATTTGCCTATGGAAGAGAAACAGGATTTATTTAAGAAGAATGAATCACTGTTAGCTTTTCTCACTAATGTTATGCATTTATCAACTTTAAAGTTTCCAAGCTGGATTCTCAGAAAGATTAGGTGTAACCTGCCATTGATTCTTAATTTATTAATTAGAAAATGTTAGTTTTATGTAGCCCTTGGCAATAGTCTTCCTTGTGATATATTTACAGATCATAAAGCAAACATAAAGCAGGAAGCAAAATATGAAAGCCAGCGCAATACAAGCATGGATGAAATCCCACCAGCAACTCAGTCGCAAAAAATCATTCAGTTAATTACATGTTTACAATTTAATCCTTCCCCAAATATTTTTATGCTCTCAAAGGTGATGAACAATTGTATTCAAAGAAAGACGCTTCCTCACCCATGTTTACAATATGCACACAAAACAAAACATTCTAGGACATGGGTGATGGCTGTGCTTGCAGCTGTGCCATGAATAGCTCACTACCTCTGCCAGCCCTTGTTTTGCCAGTGACCACCATAAAAGATGCAAGATAGACTGCCATAAATGATGGGTCAGCAAATTGTTTTGAGAAGGACTTAACTGCACTGGTTCAGGTGCAGTCTCTCTGCTGTACTGTGGTGGGGAGCTTCCCTGGGATGAGACACATGAGACACATTCCTCTGACTCTTCAAATATGGGGAATGAGAAACAGCAAATGGAGCAAGGATATAATATCCTGACAGAGATATGATGTCCTGGGCTGAGTTGAAGGTTTCATTTGAAAAATTATTTAGGAGACCACAGTTTCTTATGGGAATGCAAAGGGATGCAAACAGGAGAGTTCAGTAGAGAATAACAATTCTGAGGAATCCAAATTATTTTCATTAAATTTATCAAGTGCAAGAAATTCTGGAAGTCTCACCTCATTTCTTAAAATCCAGCCTTCTAAAATGAGAAGATTACAAGTGTACCAATCTGATACTGGTTAACCATAGTATTACTAACAATTACCTCATACCTCAAATCTTGGCCAAGGGTTTCTGTTTGCACAGAAAAAGGCTGGCAGTACCCACAGCCTTTGCTTCAGGCAAAGCCTCTCAGGTTGTTCTCCATGTTTTTCATCTTTTTAAATGCAGTCTTTTTATAGGGTTCCCTGGTTTCATTCTTTCCATATGTTTTCTACTTGGCTTTTGCACAATTGCCTGAAGTTTCAGGGCTGGGTTCTGCCCCAGGGGGTGTCACAGACAGGGGTGGGCTGTGCTCCACCTGCTGCCAGCCACTGGCCTGGGGCCCACTGGACCTTTCTCAGTGCCTCCAGGCTCTCCACCTCACCAATGAGGCAGTGTCACCCTTGCTGTCCCCACAGCCTTCAAGGAGCCCCTAGAGCCACCACCCTGCCTCCTGTTTGGCCTGAGCACACAAGGGAATGATCTCAGTTTCATAAATGGGCAATCCTCAACAGCCAAATTAGTGCCAGGCGACTGATAGAGAGTATTTCAATATCTGAAGCCAGAAGGCTCAGAAAAAACAGCTAGATGTATGTGAGGTAACTTAAGTTGGCCAACAGGGGATTCCCAGGCAAGAGTAGGATTTAGCTCTTTTTTCAAAGGTAGTTCATCTGCATATTTCTGAATAGAGGGGCAGAGGATTCTGTTAACATATACTTCACAACTACAAATCAATTCCAGAAGTAGGGTAGATGCAAAAGTAATGTTAAAAAAAGCCAAAAAATGAAGACTCTTATCCTAGCTGAATTTGAAGCATTGAATCCTAACATTCAAGTCCTAGTAAATCTGATTTAGAGCAAGGCCCGGAAATAAAATTGTTTTTCTCCCAAGAGAGCTTCCTTGTACTTAGAATAAGTTGAGCAAAGTCTGTGTTTGTTGAAGGTGATCCACTTGAGCAGAGACTGTGATCTAAATACAGTAATTTTCACACTCTGTCTAAGCTCAATGAATATTTAAGTATTTTTACACAGTAGGACAAGAGAGGCTGAGATGATATCAGAACTGAACACCTCTAGCTTTGCTTTGCAATGGTTAGATGACCTCATTTTAAATCCTATACACAGATCAGACAGAGGAAAGGTCTCTAGTCTGATATGCCACTGTACCTAAGCCCTCCCAGCACTGCTTTCTCAGTGGTGAATGACAGGGGAAGACATGGTCTTGGATCAATCTACTTTGAAAAGAATCACCTATGGTCCTAGAAGCAGCTGAGAGGGAAGGCAACCCGAGATACTTCTGCAACGTGCTTGAGCTTACTCATGAGTTACACACCCATTTGATGATGTCAAGATTTAGACAGAAATATGCAAGAACTTAGGCCCTGGAGACCGTAAATATCAAGGCAAGTCAGGGAGGAGTATGAGGTGAATGGAGAGAAAGATAAGTTTAATCAATCTCTCCAAGCTTCCCTAGCTTGAATATGTAGCAGAACAAAGATGTATTTATTCAGAGTCACGTGCTCTAGTGAGAAATTAACACTGAAACAAAAAAATTATAGCAAGAACTCTTGTGGGTTTTAATGAAGAGAAAAATTCTCAATAGGTTTATGGAAAGGCTGGATGTGCTCATTTGAATTCTTTGGCTGTTCTATAATAAAATTATAAATACACAGCCTATCTTGACAAACCATACTATTAAAAGGTGCATAATTCAGAAGTTAGGAAATAGACTTAAGGGCTGTCTTTGTGAAAACAGTCCAGCTTTTTTGTGCATATGGATCAAGATAGGACCCTAGCCCACCCTTGCCCTGTTCCGTGCTCAGCATGGATGGTAAGTAGGTTTATAAAAATTAGTTTTTTCTGTATGTTGAATTTGTGGTCCCCAACGTTTTTACTCTAAGCTGTTTAAATACTAATTGAGACTGAATTGATTTTTTCCCCCTTGTTTTCTCCTCTGCTCCTCAGGACCACAGTGTGTATGTGGGATACTTCTGTACATTTCCCAGCTCAGTGGAAGCAGGAGCACACAGGGATCTCTGTGCTTCTAAGTCTCAACCGACAGGATATTGGAGAATCTGGACTTCAGCAGGGCTGTTTTGTTGCCATCCTGTACACTTGACAATTCAACAGGTCTTGGAAGCAATTAAACTAGTTAAAATCCGTATTGCTACATATACATGGTGGCGATGTGTATGTGTTTAAATTACTCTTTTTCATGATTCATTTGATGTCCTTAATAATGTCATCACAGGTCAGTAGTTTTCTAGCTTGCTTGTTTTTCAGGGCAAAACTTTGGGACACAATAACCACATGCAGCACTACAGGCTGGGGGCAAAGTGGTTGGAAAGTGGCTCAGTGGAGAAGGACCTGGAGGTGCTGGTAGAGAGCAGCTGAGCATGAGCCAGTGTGTGCCCAGGTGGCCAAGAAAGCCAATGGCATCCCGGCCTGGATCAGGAACAATGTGGCCAGCAGGCCTGGGGAACAGATTGTTCCCCTGTACCCAGCACTGGTGAGGTCACACCTCAAGTGCTGTGTCCAGTTCTGGGCCCCTTTACTTAGGAAGGACATTGAGCATGTCCAGAGAGGGGAATGAAGCTGGGGAAGGGTCTGGAGCACAAGTCTGATGATGAGAAGCTGAGGGAGCTGGGGTTGTTTAGCCTGGAGAAAAGGAGGCCAAACTCATAGAGGAGATCAGTCCCCTGCTTTCATGTGAGGAGAAAGTCAGGTACACTTAGAGGTGTTAAGAACTCTCTGTTGCGTGCCTCAGATCTCAGCTCTGCGCTGGTAGATTTGTTGGTGCACATTTTGGTTTCCATTTATTATAAAATTCTCTCTTCTGTGTCCTACAGAGTATCATATCAGGTGGCTCAGCCTAAAGCACTGACAATTGCAACCAGTTGTTTTCTGCATCTGTCTGAAGTCACTCTGAGGGCTAAGTTCTTTTTTCCCTTCCTTCACCAAAGCCCTGAACACTTGGAGGAGGTTTACCACCCTTACACTCTTTCCTGGAGCTGCCATGAAGGGAAAGAACATCCACTGGGGGTCTGGGCCTACAAACATTGCTGACTATTCTCTGTGTTCAGTATAAATCACTCGAAAATGCTGCAAATTATGGACAATTGAATCTGGAGTCCTGTGTAGTCTTACTTCTTGATATTTATATTTAATGAAAAATCAAGCCATGTTTCCTTGCAAATGGACAGAGAATGCAAAACTGAGCCAGAACATGAGACTGCAACAACAGTTTTGGGAAGCTGGTCTTAATCTGTAATTTTCCCCACAGTAATACAAATTATTTTTCTAAGTGATTTCAGTGACCCTTTTGTGGCAACACTCATGTTGCTATGGCAAGGCTTATATTGATATTAAAAGGTGCTGTCAGACCGCATGCCTCCACTGAGACATACAAACACTTGAAGGTGGGAAATATGCCAAGATATTCTTTCTACACAGTTAGGAAAAGGAATGTATAGTTAATCATTGTTTTACGCAGAAGAAAGCAAGGAGAGATACATTTGTACCTTATGTATGCACCATTACTCAACATCAGAAGAAAGTAAGGCCCAAAATTTCACAGAGTTGTTTGGAAATATTACAAAAACATTTGACTATACAAATGGTTTGACAGGAATTTTTAATAATCATGGTTGTCTATATTTATTCTCAAAAGAGAAATCATTACAAAGCTCAAAAAGATATATTTTCAATCTCTGTTATAACTGAGAAACTGCACTGACTTCACTGGGTTTGCAGAACTTCTGGAAGTGTGTCAAAAACCTATGAAAGCAGAAAATTAAAAAAAAAATCACACAATTTTTATAATAGGTTATAGAAGTCTTTGCAATATTTCCAGATCAAATTCTGCTTTCTATCTCTTTCTATCTTCCCACATGTAGGAAGAAACATTTTGCAGCACTACAGCTCTTAATCTGAACTTTTTCCACACTCTAATTTCTTTAGGTTTACATGAATATCAGTTAGTGCATGTGGTGTATCTACAAACACATTTCATATAAGATCCATAGGCAATAAAGGGTTAAACAAATACCTGTTTCAGTTAATTGTTTTTGAGAGCCACAAAACCTGATTTTGAGTTGGGCCTGTAGGCATATCTCTGGGTACTGCTCAGACCAGTGGTGTGATGGATGGCAAACACTTCTGTATTTATAATGGCACAGTGCCCAGCTTTTATACTGTCTGCTTCCTCCTCTTCACAGCCCACGAGGCCTTCAGTTATTTTTTGAAATTGCAGTCCTCGATATCAGAATTCCAGACTGTAGCTGAGACACACATGTCTCCAGCATACCCTCTTATTTTATGAGAAATGTCAGTCTCTACCTAATGAGCCCTAATAAGCTATAATTAACAGAAAGCCTCTTTATACCCCTAATAACAGAATGGTCAATTGTAAATCAGTGGATGAGGTAATTGTTTTCTATCAGACTCTTCCGTCAAATACCAAAATTTCATAGCTAAGAAAGCAGAAACTTCTCACAAACCACTAATTTCATTCATTTCATAAGTGGCTTAGCAGAGTTCACATGAACATATGAATCACTCTGTTTATCTTTTTTCATTAATTTGTTTTATAACTGTTCCAAAGAAAACTCTTTTATAACAGAGATTTATAGTGTAATAAACTTCCCAGTATATATTCATGCTGTTATTGTTGAAAAATTAAGATTTCTTTTTTTTTTCTTTTCTTATTCCTTTTGAGGAAGTGAATATTTGGATTGCAAATAACTATTTCAGTCCTATTAGCAATAAAGTTCAGAATCACTGTGGCTAATTCAAAGAACAATCTAGCAACTTTATGAACCAAAAGTTTATTCAGACAGATGTTTGGGTGGAGACAGAGATGCAGATAAAGGGGGAAAAACCCATATTTGGTGTTTAGGTAACAAGGTTTAGCCACTACTAACACTGAGAGAGGATTTTTTCTTAACTCTTATGCTAGTGGGTGAGAATGAGTTTCCTCAAGAATTCACTTAAAATGTCTATCGTCTAGAGCACACTGAGGATTAAAACTCTTTTTAAAAGCCAGAGCAGAAGGAACAGAGCCATTGATTAGTGTGATTCAGCTGTGGTTTGTGGAGAGCAAAATAGGTCTGTCATAGTACTGCTGTTCCCATACTTACCCATCCTTGAGATTTCAAATAGAAAGGTATTATCTACTGCATTCATTTCTGATATACCTTGATAGGAATTGAAGTGAAATCACAAAAACAGGGATTTAAAAGTTAATGAGAGAACATATCAATGAAAGAAAATGGAGGGTGAAATCTACTGGAAGTTTTATGCCCAGAGAGTGCATGTCTGCACACAAAATAACCCTTGCTGTAATAGCATTAACATCAGCGTTTAAGTTACTTCTGAAATTTGTAAATGAGCAATAAAATTTGGTTACCTACAGATTGTGAAGAGTACAAATGCTTTTTATAAATTACAAGGAGATTCAGTATGAGATAATTACTTCTAATATCGGGGAGGGGGCAGTTCTGCAGCAGGATTTTGCATTGATGGTTAATAATAGTGCTATTCAAAAAAATTAATTAAAATTACTTTTGCTGGCTGGTACACTCTATTGTACTTGAATGAATTTCATTGTACTTTTCCATTGCTGTAATGGTGGAGGAAGCAAACGTACAAATTATTTGTTTTAAATAAGAACAACAATAAAAGTAATATGCAGCAGCTCTTTAAACTTTCACTTAAGAACTATTTTTAAATTATATACAAAACATCTGTTACAGATATTAAAATATCTGGGACTGTCTTCCAGATGTGAAATAATGTTTATCAAAGGATGGAACAAAAAGCAGTTATCACTGAAGTAGGTCAAGAGGGAGGTCTCTGGATTACACAGATCTACTAGAGCTTCACAATAGGCAAGGGGTTATGAAACAAACATCTGATCATGGTCAATATAACTTTATTTGCCTTATGAATAAGGTACTTAACAGGACACATCACTAACTGAAACAAGAAAATAAATAACAAGCAGCCTTCTCCATACAATTTGTGTTGTGAGTATGTTTAACTTAAAGAGTATCTGTCGTGTTAACACAGAGATTAATTGTTGTGTTTAGGCACAACTCCATCTTGAGTTACACCTTCCCTGGAGGAGTTTGGAGAGATTAAAAGGCTTCCCAGGACTCTGGAGCTTGTGGTGTGAACTTGGAGTGTGCACCAGCTGCAAGCCTGTTCTTTGTCCCTCTTAGTGGGCTGGTCCCTTCTCAGTGACACCATCAACACCTTCTGTGAGCAGAAACCAGAAGACCCCAAGCCTGAACACAGTTCCTACTTTATATCCATGCTAACTAATGTCACCCTTTCTACAAAGGCTTTCTCTTACGATTTGGGCTTCCAGCCATGTCTTTAAACTGCCTGTGTATCCTGTCCTCTGGAATTGACTGTTGCCCTTTGTTTTCTGATTTACTGATGCATCTGTTTCTTCTGTGCTGCTTTCATGAACTTTCAAGTCATACAGTATATGTAATTTTCTCATCCTGTGTGTGCAGACATTTATTTTACCACCATTATTGGGGAGTTTATTTCTCCCAATAAATGGATGTCAGAATTTTAAGAGGGCCACTGTATTCAAGACATTCTGGTATTCTGAGATCATCCTGATTTGATCTTTTCCTGTTCAGAAGATAGTGCAAACTTGGCTGCCAACTACCCCATTAAAGCTCACAAACCATTCATAATGTATTGGTAGTCCCAAAAGTCAAGTGAAGCTGTAAAAATGTCATGGTTTCAATGTAACCTTTGCTGATCTTGAAATCAAATGTGACAGTTAAATGAAAATATCAGGAGTGATAAGGTGAAGGCTCCCTTTTCCAAAGTTAAAGAAAGAGATTGTGGCATCATGAAAGGGAAGCTTCTGATCATGCTCTGCTTAGCGGTGTGTCACAATAATGAAAAATGGTAGAATGTTGCATTTCAATCAAAACCTTTTCTGCTTGCAAGCAGAAATATTATATGTCCTGATACACAAAGATGAGGTTGTACTAGAATTCCTGTTATACTCCAAAATTTCTCAGTCTGCGTGGCAAGCATCTAAATGCAAGAGTCAGCCTCCTGGAATTGCTCACTGTTTGACAGCTTCACATAAATTGAATATGCAAATGCTTCTTCTTTGCGGTAAGGTACCTCATAGTGGAACGTCTAAGTGACAAAAATCAAAAAGGTGAGAAAAAATAGTTATAAGCTGTCCTTTTGATGGATTAATAGATAGTGGGTGCATTTTTCCAGTTTGTGGTTTCAAGCTTTATTGTTTCCACCTGTGTTGCCAGGGCTTTTGATTTTATGTCTGCATAATTTTGTTACATTCATCCCATTTCTGAATCAATGTGGTATCTTTAGTCCTGCTTCCCAGGGTACTTTAGTAAATCCGCTCCATGATTTGGCAGAGCAGGATTATTAGGTATTGTTGGTATATTGAAGCAGCAAGTAGAGCTGGTTTTGATGTCTGAACAAGTCTGCTTTGGCAGAAGGCCAGAAAAAAAGGGAAGGAAACAAGCTCCTGACCCCCAGGCAATTGCTGGCAGCTCTTTGGGGAGACTGCTGGATCATGATAGCAGAGAAGTCATCACTGTAGGCTGTGGTATCTTGACTCTGAGAAAAAAATTATATTTTCCATTTATTAAATTGTTTCACATGTAACAAGAATTCAATTATACTTCTAAATAGACTTATAAAATAAATTAAAGTCTTGATACATAAAGCAGATATCTATATGCCAATACTAGTGATCCTGTGATCCAGTGATCTGAATAGAAGAAGTACAGGGTATTGCTTCAGATCAAAATGTATGCTGCTTTTTCTTATACCACTGTTGACCTTTTAAAGATGACTGCTGGACTGTGAAAATACATTCTTGCAAAACAGATTCTGTGTACCTTTGCATACAATTAGATAAGCCAAACTCTTATTTACTCAAGGAGAAAGAAAAACAATTCCCAAAAATGCCCTCCCTCCCTAGTTCAAATGAGTCATATGATTTCTAGCAACATCCTGGTTTTATTCAATGTTCCATCTGTGTTGACTGAGGCACCAAGAGGTCAAGTGACTTCAAGGGTGGCTTTCCCATAAAGACAGAGCCAGCAGCTGTCTAATGGAGAAAACATAAAAGCAGTATAATATTGGTTGACACTGGAGCATTTAAATAACTGCAGGCTGGGAGGAGATGGCATTTTCCAATTTCCCCGGAGCAGCTAAGTCTTCACAGAAGTTGCTAGTGAGATGACTGCAAGCAGTGGGCTTTTGACTGAGCTGGCAGCAGTAGTTTTGCATTTCCCAGCACTGATCGTTGATCTCTAGGCAATGCCGTTCTGTCCGTAAACATTTACCTGGCCTTGACCTGCTCTCCTGATGCCAAAAGAACTTTAAAATCTGTTTAAAGAAGATGATAAACTCATCACTCCTTATAAAATGCATAATTCAGACATAAAATTCAAAAAAATCACAAGACTGTGTAACAACCTTTTATTTAGACTTATTTTCTCTCTAATTCTTAAGAGTAGGGCTAGACACAGAAAGTCAGATTTTTGTCAACACCTACTCCATGGAAGAGTCTGGGGTAAAACATAACCACTTTAGCCTGAACAGAGGCATAATCTCTGTGTAAGTGGTAACATGCAGAAGGTGTTCAATCAGCCTGGTGCTTAGGTTGTGGCTGGAGGGCCTGGGCTCATGGCAGGAACAGACAGACACTGGCAGTGCTCTCACACAGAAACTGCCTTTCTGCCTTTCCCCGTGACTTGCTACTGAAACAACCTCCAATGTAATGCAGTACTTTCAATCAACACCACCAGGCTGGTCACCACCTGAGAGCTGGGAAAAACACTCTTGGTCGTATATCTTGGCCTGATTATGCTTTGTTATTGTGCCCACCAGCTATGAGACGTGTTGTGCAACCAAGATGCAGCTGGGGAGCCTGGCAAATCCTGAGTAGGTGCATGCTCTTGGTGCAAAGGTAGCTCAAGTGTCCCTTGCAATAAACCTGGCCTTGTCAGCAGAAACAAGCTGATCCTATCCTGAATTATGCAACCGTTTTGAACAAAGTAGAGAAGGATGAAATCAACTATTGCAAAGTGAACTGGTATTGTCATGTAAGCTGTCCCTTTCCTCCTGTTGCAGACTAGACATCACACAGGAGTTTAGCCCCACTCTCTCAGTTCCCTGGCTGAACCAGCCGCACTGCTGTCAACTCTGCAAAAACAAAACTTGATAATCTGTTTCAATTTTAGTGGATTTCTAGAGGGATCGGGGAATTTTTTTTACTTCTTCTGTTTTTCTTTTTATTATGGCCTTCAGTGCACTCCATGCCCAGGCCTCTGTCCAGCACCAACATCCAAGGCAGCAGAATGAGGCAAGTGAGAACTCAGATACCGATGAAAGAAATTTCCCTTTGTAAAACAAAGATAATGATGTCAATTCATTCAATAGCAATAATGCTTAGAAATTCCCATTAATTCCTACAATTACTGACAATATTCATAGGCATCAGTCCAAGAGTAATACTTTTGTTCTGGACAGTTTCACTTTCAAGGGTCAAGAGGGAAAAAAATATTAAGCAGGACAAAGTGGATCTTTGAAGCAGTGCATGAGAAAGAAACCACATTATGTTCCTTGGCTTTTCTAACACTTGTTCTCTGGCTGATCTGTTCTGAGCCCATTTATTTAATTATTATAAAGAACAACGTTCTGACAAAACAAGTCAATGCGACTGATTTGTTTGCTGGAAATGTGTCTTTATACAGCTATTGCCTTAGGACGAAAGTTTTCTTGGGCCAATGGACTGCTCTAACAATATGGAGTGAATAAAGACAGGGAAGAGGGAGCCTGAAAATATCTTAGGGAGCTTGTATAGTTAAGGAGGGATGTGCATAAGAAGAAAAGGATTTAAATTTTTAAAGGAGGCATGGACAGAGTTGGAAGACCAAAGCTGCAACCTAGAAACTTCCTAATAAACTTGCTCGAAATCCAGAAATCCTTTCCTCTTTAATGTTAACATTCTTCAGGTAACTGAAATCCAACCTTGCTCTGTTTTGAAGAGTGTTGTGTCTAATTTCTTTCCAAATTAATTAGAGAGATATTTTTTTAATTTAAGGCTTCTGAGAGTTATAATTTTCCAGACCTTCTGTAGCAAGACCAGACTTCACAAAAAATAGTGGTGGCATTACCGAATACTAGTTTAGAATGTTTCCCTAAGAAAAGGAATGAAAGTTTTAAAATTTTTCTCAGCTGGAGGCATGCTATATATGCATCTTCTACCTCTTATAAAATGGCTGCATAGCAACTGCAGTTTTTAGGCAAATACATTAATGAAAAGTGAAGCCATTGTTTGTTTATACTCTTGCTAGACTGAAAAGAAGCATTTTTAGTGCATATGGTCAAATATTCTAGTGAAGGGAACTGAGAGGAAATATTCAGTTTTAACTCCACTGTTTATAATATTTGGTTCAAAGATACTCATTCCTGAAACCTAAACTTGGAAACAAAGGTGGTTTATTCACATTGAGTATCTCACCTTAGAAAATGCAGATATATGGGACCCAAAGTTAAGATTCAATACTTTAATGCTTTTGTTCTTCTTCGCTCCACATGAAAGAGCAATCCTATCCTGACATTACCAGAGCATAAAACAAGGAAGTTCCCTTACCCAGAATATCCTATATCTGGTTGCAAAGTTGCTCTCCTGATATGGGGTTTTGAAATCTTTCATCCAGATGAAAGATCTGATTTACTTCAGCTCTTAGTTTCTGTTTGTGTGCTTTAGCTATGGGGTCATTTAACAGGTCATACATACCCATTTGTCTTTCAAAGAGTACTTTCACTGCCACATTTTTTGGTGTCTGCATCCTTTATTAGACGTAACACAGAATTTTTAACATGAAAGTCAACTACTGTTGATGCAACTTTCTGTCTGCCATTTCCCTTACCCTCTCTAACAGAGCTTGCTCTCTCTTGCTAACTAGTTCTGCTTAAAATAGATTCATTAGCCTGAGCCAGGCAGATGTTTACAGTGTGAGGTATTCTGAGCAAGAACTGTATGAAAGCTGTGATTTTCACTAAATTGTTCCTGTTTAATTTGTTTTTATCTGCTAAATTAATAAAAAAACTGTTAAGCAATATTGGAATATTTAAATGAGCATATAAAATAGTCAAGGAGAGACACTGGAGTTAAACACTTAAAATGTTTAGGAACATGTTTTATGATATCACACATACACAGACAGTATGGGGATTGTGAACAAGCTTTACTAATTCCCACCTGCATTCTGTTGCTGTTTGTGTTTGCAGAGGAAGCTTCCCCTCATTTGCAGTTTAATATGAGACCGACATAGAGTAACCAAGTATTATAGAAATCAACACATTCGGGAAGCTGGGGTGGGTTTGTCAGTTCAGACTTTGCTTGAAGATTTTTTGCAATTTTTTTCGTTTGGTTTGGTTTGGGTCTTTGACTGGAATTACTGATTAAGGGACATTCAGTGAGGGACATGTTCATAATGCCATGACCATTCTTCCTTATTCTAAATGTATCTGTTTCTCAGAAGGGTTAAAAATTAAAGTTTCTTTAATATTTAGAGATTTGGGAAATGGCTTTATTCAAAATACTGGTAAGCTTTAACACTGGTGAACAGATGTGATACTAAGAGCTGTGGTTGTTATAAGACGTGCATTGTGGTCAGTCATCAGGGAAAGGGTTAAATGACATTCAAAATTAAATTTTATTGGTTTCTGGTCTGGTTAAATCACCGTAAATGCCTACATTTAACAGCACCACGAGACAATGAGATCTGAGCATCAGCTGGTGTCTGTGCTTCACCTTCCATATGATGCAAATACACCCCAGAAAACATTTTAGACCATACTGCATATGGAGAGCCAGAAGTGACATGGGGTTCCAATTTTAGTAAAATGAACCATATGTCTAATTAAATATATATGTTTTCTATTGATCTCCACACTAATTGCTGAAAACAGATGCACATGTTTCATCTAAACAGCAATTAGCTATGGGTAGCTATAATTTGTGATTCTCCCCCATACATCTTTTTCTCACCTGCTGCTCATCTTACCCCTTGTGGAAATATTTTTTTTAGGCTATACGTTTCTTTTAACTTGGAATATGCATGAGTTCTCATGCTTGTTCATATGTCACATATAATTAGCTTTCCCTGAAAGAAATAAGCAAATATTTTAGAAAGTAGTGATATGATATTTCTACAGTTTTATGGGAGACAGCTTAGAGATTTCCTGAGGGTGGTGCTAAGCACATTATGAAAATCACCCCTGCAAGAACTGCCAAATTAAGAATAGGCAGAAATGCTGCAGATGTATGAATGGAATTAATTTTCTTGGCTATTTCATGATGAGGAAGATTTCTATAAAATTATTTGCTTTAAACTGCACAGAAGTAGGAGCAATAAAAGTTTTCAATGTGTTTCCAGTTTTGGCAGAACATACATAAAATTATCATCTAAATAAATTGCCCTTTTTTCAAGAAAAGTAAAAATAGAGTGGCAATTCTTTTCATCATACTCATCTAGCAAAAGTTGTATTTCACTGTTAGACACAAAGTGAATGAAGAAACCTTTTTAGAAATTCCTGAAGACCATAATTTACAAAATTTTTATGAAGTTGAAACGACCACTGAAATCATTCTGTCCAGCTGAAGTCTTAAATGCATTCAGTTCTGCAAAGAGGATTTTAACAACAAAGTAAATTGCATTCTGAATAGCATAACATCTGTAACTGCAGAATTCCAGCTTGAAGCAAAGATAGTGCGTCAGAGTTTTTCTGCTTTCAAACGTGACTGCACATTAATGATTTGTCACATAAAGTTTTTCCCCATAATTTTTAAATAATCCTTGTTTGCACTATGCTGTTCAACAAGCTCATTCTTTGAAAACATTTGAAAAGATATACAGCATAAATAAGTAAATTCTTTTAAAAGGTTTCCATTAAATTTTCAGTGAGGGCTTTTTATGAGGAAAAAAAAAGGCTGCTTGGAAAAATTCTCCCAATGAAAGAATAGGACCATGAGACAGATTTGTCAATTCTTAGTGGTGTATTTTTCCAAGGGGATTGCTCTGCATTGTTTGTAGACTGGGTGGTTACACAGAAATGAGTATTTTCATTAGCAGCATTGTCTCAATTTAGGTGTGCAGCTTAGGTGTGTTTCGGCAAACTGAGCTGAAACACAGCTTTTCTTCTCCTTATAGTTAAAGGGACATGGGTGGAAGCTTTCAAAGGGCATGGAGAGGAAAAGGGGGAGGAAGAGGAGTGGTACCTGCTAGGTGTCTGAAATGGTTTAATCACTGACAGTGTTCAACATGATGTCAACTGCAAATATTGCAAGCAGGCAATAGCAAAGGTGAACCACAGACTGAAAGTAAGTTTAAGTTTATTAAGAGAATATTGTTCTTCAAAAAGAAGTTTATGAAAGCCTATCAATTTTCAGGTGACTTGCACATTTGCTGAGAAGGCTCCTGACCTTTCAGAAGAGATCACAATATCTGGGAATGATTCACAGAGTAATAACTTCACTTGCTGAGTAATCTACATAAGCAGGGTTTCGGTTGGTTGTAAGATTTCCTTGTCTCTCTTTCAAAGTCCACAAGGTGTTTTCCCCTGTATAGGCAGAGGTGAGCTGCACTGGTTTAGCCCTGCTTTGAATGCAATCTGTCATGCAGTTCAGCTGCCATTGTGTTTCTGGACTTCGCTTTAGTCTGTTTTTGGAAATTAACATATTCATATAACCTGTCAGTATTGCTGAAAAAAACCCAAAAGCCTCCAAAAGATTATTTCTTCAACTTCACACAGTCATTTTCCATTGATAATCAGAATTATTTTTTAACTTTTGTAGAAGGAAAGAAATCTACACACATCATTATCAGGTGAAGTAGTCACATTTCATCTGGTGTATTCATACATAAAGACATTTGTAATATGCGTGGGGTTGTCAAAGCTAGTCATTAATTTGCTGCAGTGGATTCTTTAACATTACCTTTTTAATGAAATAAACTCTTTTATTTGGTAATACATAACAATTTCACCAGAAGAATCTTTTATTACAGACCTGAGAGATAGAATTTGGGAAGGTTTTGTTACATTTACCCTTATAGGAAAGACTTGAGTTAAATCCTGCACTCCAATTCACATTTTTTCCTGGGAAATGAGTTTGCTGCTTTACATTATGTAATAAATTAGGATGTGTAGTCCAGAACCATTTAATTCTCTTTTGCTTAACTTTCAAAGTGGAATTTCCAAAATGAAAATATATCTGATCACTTTGTTATCGTACTCTGATGAAGACTTCCTTTTCTGAAACAATCAACCCCCTTTTGTTCTGTTTACATTCATGGGTCATGTTGAGTAATGCCATCTGCTGACAGAAATATGGATGAATGAGTCACACAATGCAAAAGCTAGGGCAGGAGATAAGAAATACTCATGTTAAAGAAAGACTAATGGCTGAAGAACCTGACTCTGTCAAGGTCTGAAGCTTGGTATTTATGAAAAGGATGCATGAAAACTGTAAGAATATGTCTCATGTGTCTGCAAAATGTCTGTCTTTGACACACTTAATATGCTTAATAGTACTTGATGGATTTTTTTTCAAAATTCCTCTGTAAGATAAATCTTTATGATTTAGCTAAACCTGGTAACAATTTAGTATTCCGTGTCGAGTGCATCTTGTCTTACTGAGTACCACGCTGTAATCATATGTGTGAAAAATAATGTCTTTAGCTGGTTTTACATCTATTATCTTTGAGTGTCCCCACCCCATCCTTTCTTATGAAAAACTGTTAATAATTTATTGCTCAATCATTCATGAATTTCCAGAACATATGTAAAACTTTTCACCAAGTAGAATTTATATTCATACTTAGGAAAATCTGCCAGGTCCTTCTGAAGGATACTAACTATTAAGACTAAAACTTTACTGCTTATCTAAACTGCCCTTTTCCCTTATGCTAAGTGAAAATCCTACTCACTTCTCTGCTATTGGTGGGCTGCTCAAAATGAAACAGCGATAGTGTGAGAAGGATGAGGTAAAAAGCAAGTTCAGTATAACTGAAAAGACTTTTTTTCGCAGGTCTTTATGAAAATTCTTCATCACATATGCAGAGTTTTTTTAGCAGTGGTTGCCTTATCTCTAACTAGATGTGCAGTCTTGCATAAGTAAAACAGCAGAGTTTTGGTTGATAACATTTGACATTAAAAGAGTGGTTGGGATTTTTATTGATTTTTCTGCCTAGACTGCATTTACAGCTGGGATGATTAATTAATGAATTTCTAGTTTCAGAGAGATTATTGCTACTTAAACTGATTAGCTAGCACAGAAGTATTTTATGGCTTTCCAGCAATTAATCTTTATAGCTAAACTGACGTAGGAGTATCCTTTTCATTGTGGCATTTCTAGTTTATATAGAAAACAGTACAGAAACAGTAGTTGGCTGTTACTCATATCAACAAAACAGAAATTACGTTAAAACAAAAATGCAGTGTAGAGAATATCACGGGACACGGGTATCATTTAAAAACAAGAAAACATAGTAATGGCAACTGTGAATTATATATGGAGCTCTTTGTCATATCCCATACAGATAGAACTTTGTGCACATTGTTGTGTACATTGGATGGTCACTTGCTGCCGCAAGGTACTCATTTAGACAGCGACAAAGCACTTAACTGAGCTAAAATACAGTCTGCTCAGGGTCGAGAAAAATCCCATGGATTGCTGGTAGCAGTAGAGAAAAAGAATATTTTCAAGAAAAAATAGTTCTTTGGGTCCTGAAAAATAAGAGCAAAAAGGAAAAGGGGAAAGAGAAATTGGCATTGAAATGTCACCAGGTTTAGTTTGAATAATCATGACTTGCTGCAGTGCTGTGTTATATACACAAATTAAATGTACATTGCACCATTGTTTGTAGGAACCATGCTATATTGGATAACATCTCTGCATTTAAGAAAGAACAAAAAATTCTAAAAGGCTCTGCCCTTGGGAAACTGCCTCACACTGACCTAATTACTTTATTAAGCTTGGATTGAATGGTTGATCCTAAAGTAGATAAAGCTGGAAGCAGGAAAACAGCAAATTCTCCCTCTCTCCCTCTGTCTCTCTCTCCCTCTGGGAAGAAATGTCATTAGGATGATGCTCTTTATCATTAAAAAATTCTTTCAGTGTGTCTCTGTTCAGGAAATTGGCCTAGGTAACAAATGGATTACACTGTGCAGAGCTGCAATAATACATGGCAAAAATAGAAATCACCAAAATCTTCACTTTGGAGAAGATGATGCAAACAGGAAGAAGGTTTGTGTTTTGTGGGGCATTTTGTTCTCTGAGTGCAAAAGAAAATATGTGTAAAAGCGTAGAGTTGAAACAGGAGACAGAGAAGGTGGGAGGAAATGCTTGGGCTGTCAAAAACTGTGTAGTGTGAGGAAATGAGTGGGGAAACAGGGAGCTTTCAAGAGCAAAAACACTGAAATTTTAATCCCATCATAAATGACATAGAAGGCAGTGAACAAGTCAGATGAGAAAAAAATATTTTCCTTCTTTAGGGACAAAAATTGAAAAAAAAAGCAGGGGAAGAGCATGATATTTCTGTTGTCACTAACTGTAGTGCAAGCCAGTCCCCAGTGAAAACAAATTCTTTCTGTATCCCCAGAGTGATCTGAAATCCCTCGACACTTTTGGATTAGCAGGATAGCAAAGGCTTTCTGCAGTTTTCTGCCAATGTGGCTGCAAAGTACCCAGGGTGCTTTGTGTGCAGTGTGAGGGTGCACAGAGAGGGTGCAGAATGTCTATAAAGACAATATCCAAATCTCTTTTTAAAGATTGATTTGACTGCACTAAAGCAAAATTGTGCCAGTGAAATAACTAGTCTTAGCTACAAGTTTCTTCACCTTATCTCTGAATTTTTCATGCTTGTCCTTGCAGCCATGTGACCTTGATAAGCTTTTGTCAGCTGTACTGGAGATCCCCTTAGTGTAAAACCTGATTTTCAAAGATAGATCTAACTAAAAGAACTGTTAACCTTTGTTTTGAACTAAATTGATAGATTGCTGTGATTATGGTCCTCACAAGAAGCACTTTTCTGAACTGTCTCCAAAGATATATAAACACAAAGGTTACATCACTGCAGCCCTAATCTTACAAACACCACACCAGCTTGGGAGTATTTTGTCTATATATCTATGTTTCATCTTCCTCTCTTACAGTGTTTAAATGGAAGTTGATATTCAGCTGTCCTTTTTTCATGTTTCCTAGAACATCATGTTGAAGTTTGGAAGTTTTATGTCATGAGAATGTTTGAAGTTACTGTAATCTTTTTTTAAATTGAAGTTTTATGAGATAATACCAAAACCAAGTTTTCACAAAGGTTGTTTCAGAACAAAGATTATTTCCAGAATCTCCAAACTTCATCTCAAATGCTGTTTTTGTTTCTGTATTGAAAGAAATGTTTCAATTTCACCCCATACCATGCCATGTATCTTACAGTCACTGCTCACCACTCCTGACATATCAAACATGACACTATATAATAGTTGAAATAGTCCATTCTATCTTTAAAACCATTAAAGACAGCTGTTATTTAGTGCTGATTGAAACATCTTATCTTCTTTTATAGATCCAAGCATATCCTGTGACACAGTATGTGACATAGTTTGGCATTTGGATATTTTAAGTAGATGGTCTTCAGATGTTCTCTGTGGATCTCAAATTTAAATTCCACTGGGAATAAAATCCCACAATTTTTATTTTTTTTTTTTTGGGGGGGTGGCGGGGGCTTGCAAATAATTGTAACACTCCTTTCAGATGATAGGACCTTCCAGAGAAATGTGAAACATTTTAATGTGAGTGTTTATTAGCACCCAAACTAAAATTTTAATGGTAGCTGGGAAGCCCAGTGAAGTAACAGCTTATATACAGCCTTGCAGAAAGCTCTCAAATGTGGAATAAAAATGGACAGTAAAATAAAAAGAGTCTGTATCAGTGGCTGAATTTTCATGTAGAGTCCTTTCAAATATAATACTCAGGGTGGACAAATCTGCCTTGACTGAATTTCCCCCATAAGGGTGGTACTTTCTAAAGATCCAGGAAAATTAAAAATAATTTAATTCTACATGTGGAGAATAAGCTTCAGTTTTGCTTCCAAGTAAAATTAACATTTGAAACACAGGCTGTATTTAGAAAAGTCCATGGGGTTAAAAATGGAAAGAATATCAAAATACCTTCAAATCATTGCTGTGCTAGGCAACTTTTTACTACATTTAACATACCTAATAAGGACACAGATAACTCAAGGTTAAATGGACTTTAAATTACATTACTTACATCTGAGATAGAAGTGAAAAGGAATAATACTGTACTTTAATCTTTTTATTCAGGAGTTTGCTTAGGGATCTGGTTAAGAATAACCAGTCACCAGACTCCAGCCTGGCTGGGTGTAGTATTATTGCAAAGGGCTGGTGGCTGAAAATGCTCCGGAAGAATGTGAGTAAACAGCCATATTAATTCAACTTGTATAACTGTGTATTCAGGATCCAGATGCTTGAGAGTGAAATATTAATGGCTGACTTGGCTTGTATATTGAATTGTATGTTGGATGTTTCATTCTCTGTACTCTGCTCTCCGTTTGGACTTGAGGCACAAACAAAAATGGGATAGTTATTTTAATGTAATAAATGGAGACAATGAATAGCAAACATACTACAGTCTCCCGCTTCCCCACTGTTTTCCAGGAACAGAGGTCCCCAAGAGTATGACACTTTTCCCTAATTTTCAAATCAGCCACATTTGTGGTTAGTTGAATTGCTTCCATTTGCTACCATTTATTTTTATTATCCTTGTCCCCCCACATGAGAGAGAAATTCTGTGGACAGGAGGGTGGGGAGAGAGAGAGGGAGTTAAGGGGGAGAGACAGACAGATAGAAAAATAGACAATATCATATTGCAGAAATCCTGGCACCCTGATGTCACAGCTTAAGCTCCAAACTTGTACCACACCCTGAAAACAGATAAGCTTTTTCTACTGTGTGAGTAGAGTAAGGAATTTAGCTCTATTGACAAATAAAAACTTTCCACTGTGGCAAGGATTAATACTTCCTTTAACTATGCCCACTGTGTCCAATGTTACTTCATAAGTTAAAGACAGTGTCATTGACACAAGATTTTATGTTTCAAAAATCAAAGAACCACTCTGAAGTCTGTTTTAAAAATATGCTTTGCAAGATTTAGCCACATTAAAAACATTTAATTGCATTACTTCAGTACAAAAGACATTAGCCAATGCACTCTCCAATACTGTGTGTAGACATGGACATTTGCAACTCTGTAACATCCCATTTGCTTTTGTAGAATTTAGTAAGTTTTGGATGATCTTGTGTAACTATTTTTGTATTCTGTAGATAGAAAACATCATAAATAAACAGCTATGGAAAATTAGTTGGATACAGGCTGTGATTGAGTCATTTGGATTGAAAATCACTTTACATTTATTTCCTCTAAAACTTTATGTTCATTTTATCTGCAAAGTTATTTTTGGATGAGAAGCTGTCATGGTTATGTGCTTACAGGAGTTCTCATGCCAGAGGTATGCAGTAGTCATTAGCAACACTCCTGTGGGTTTGGGAGCCATCCAGCAGGGACAAATAGGTAACTCACAAAGTGAAAATAGATACATTTGCTGAGTCAATTGTGTGCTAAGAATAGTTCTCCCTGCTCTAGGAGTTTTTACCTTCTTTGCACGTATTGCTGGTTAGGCTTGGATAACACATAAACACAAATGTCATGAGCCATGTATTCTGTGATAGTATCTGAGAAGATACCATAATGAATTTCTAGTCAAGGATCAGTGTCCAAATTACCTAAAAATCACTGATAAAAATATAGGTACATGGATGAGTAGATTGTTGATGGTTTGACTGATTGGATGCTGCTACATCAGAGTACCCAGAAGAAAATCACACAAACACCCACTGCATAAACAAAAAATCTAGGAGTAGAAATGAAGGTCTAAAGAATATATAATACAGCTTTTACATCTAAGGAATATTGAACTGAGGCAGATGTTGATGGGACATTGGGCTGTGGTGTCTGAGAGACAAATGTTGAACCATGTTCAGCTGATTACTGTTATTACATCATTACTGTTTTCATTCAAGCTGCTACTATGCAGACAATTGCATAGAGTTTATTAAACACTTTTCCAAGTCAATCCAAATTTATTAGTATAAATGCTTTCATTTACATTTGGTTAGCTTTCATAAGGTTCAAAGCAAAACTCTGTGATCAAAGAGTGTCAGAAATTCAATCACAGACATCTTAAGTGAGCAGTGGTATTCAATAATGATTTATCTTTTTTTTTTTTTTTTTCAAAAGGCAGGGTGGACATTGTGAAAGCTCTACCCTTGAGACAAAACTAAGACAGATACTATTTTATGCCATATTGCCTTTTTTAAAACATGGTACTGTCAAAAGTCTTTGAAAGTCCCACAGTCACTCCATGCATAGCAAAGATTGCAATGTATCAGAATATTTTCAGGATTCCAGCTGGCTTTTGAAGAGGTCTTCTATGCAACCCTGTGCCCATCACTTCAACCCCACTGCTTTCTTTCTGCTGAGTTTCTTCATGATTTTATTTAGATTGAAGGCACTGACACAGGAATTGTTTAATCATGAGGTCTGATTTCTACCTGAACTCCAGGAATTACAAGAACCTATAGAAAAATACATGCACAAGGCCAACAGCTGTTAAAAAGGACCTTTTTCTGGGAAGAAATGCAAAGTAGATTTTAATATATTTACCTCTTCATAATGTATATTTGAAGGAATACATTACATGTAGTGCTCGTGTCAGCTATTGCTCTGCCATTTTCTGAAGACAGGATAAGGAGGTTGGTATGTTTTGTAAGCATGGCTTCTTTCTTTACAGATCTTCACCTTGTTACTTCCGACAAGTGCTGGGGTAGCATGAAGTTTTAAGCCCTCCACAGTTGGAAAACTCGAAAACATTTTTGTAGGTACTAAGATCACAATTAACCATTTATGTCATCTAAAATGTAAGATAACACAGGCCCCCAATTTTTATTCAACAGTTGTTCCTGACATTGTATTTCTGTATCCCTATTGTCTGCGTCAAACTGTAATAAATAAAATATTATGTAAGTTTATTGTCTGAAGTATGTAAAGTCTTTTCACAGGCATGCAGTTTTGTCCTGAATAAAGAAAAGTGTGGCTATTTTATCATATTTTAGGGTAATTTAATCAAGAAATGTTATGACAGGCGCAGGGGAAGTGGAAGGCTCAATTTTAAATTCAGGTTGGTCTTCAATGTAGATCCATTTCTACCTGATGGTGCAACAGCTTTCTAAGGTACCTAAGTGACAAGTATCAGTGCTACGCTTTATTCTTAACTATAGACATAATCCCTTCTACTGTGCTACAGCCTAGCTGTCTAATGTACAGTCTTTATCATGCACTGGTGCTCCTTATTTATCTGTGCTTCTTGTATGTGAAATGCTTCAGCAAAACTCAGAATTCTGCATCCTAAATGTACTCTTACAGCTGACTAAAATGGAAGTCACACTTTCTGTAAAAGTTTTGAATTAATGTTTTTTCTACATAAATTCAAGTAACATTAGAGTCTTGTAAGGAGTTTATTGACTGCCAGCATAGGAGTGGATCTGCTGAGTAACTGATCCCCTCATCTGGTGATAGGAACCTGATGCCCACATTACATGTGTTGAGACCTTTAATTTCAGGCCACCTCTAGTTCGTTTCAGTGGGCTGAATGCCTAGTGATTGCTGGATCACATCAGTTCTGCTCCTGGGGCATATAATTTTTTAGTGTCATCCAAAAAGTGTCCAGTTTCAGAAGTCATAGAAACATTGTTCACCGAAGTACAGCAAGAGGGGACAATCAGGAGACTGCCTTCAATACCTTAATCTGAGTAAAAAATCACTGTGTAAATACCATTGTTTCCTTGCACTGAAAAAACAGCCAAATCAAAACCAAATCACCCTACCTTCTGAAAACCCTTGCAATGCTAAAGAAACAAAATAACCTTTTCTAACATCAGTTAAGGCAGACAGTTTTCTGTGTTATTTACTTGTTTGCTTTGAAGAAGAAATAAACAAAGCATTAAACCAGACTACCAGCTTCCCCAAAAAGGTCATACCTGCCAGCAACGTATCTCAGAGGGGTGAATTTCACAGTAGATCATAAGCAAACCTTTGTTGTATACATCAAGGTCCCTTCAGATGTTAAAACTAAAAATTTTTGTGGATTTTGTGGAATTATGAACTCCCAACAAGAAAGGGGATTTCATGCCTGGCAGGGTAACAGTGCATCATGCTAGTGAGTCCCAGTAATGCTGTTCTAATAGTGCTCTCTCTGGTACATCACTAAAATTCCAAAGATTTTAAGCTAAACCCACCCCACTCTGGTCTGCAGGCTGTTTATGTAGTCTGCTTGAGAATAGCCATACCACTTCTGCCTGTGATGCTCATGCATTAAGAAGCAGCATCTGGAGGGCCCAAGTTTGAAGAAAAATGTAGGAGTGATGAGAAGGATTGGTGCTGGAGGCCTTAGACAGCAGTTAGGAAGCTTGAATTCATTCTCTTCTTCTGCCACAGTGGTCCATGTGGATCCTGGATCCAAAACATGAAAGATAAGATTTCTTTCATCTCCACGCTAAACCTTTCTTCTCTTTTTGAAGACAAGACTTCCCCTGAGTTATCAATCTCTGGCAGAAATAAGAAAGAATAAAAAACTGTGCAAAATTAATTTTTGAGGACTATTGAGTATCACTCCTGCCTAGGAGTTCCTTTGTATCTATCCAGCTTGTCTTAGGTAGTTACTGCCTAACTTTTTTTTCAGAGAAAATTTTAGGCTGTCACTCTGATAACTCTTGATTTTAGAAATTTTGTGCATTTTTCCACAGAACAAGAGATGTAATTTGTTCATTTGTCTTATTGACAGCTCAGCAGTGCTGCACTTACTGGTAGCTGAGTCATCAGAAGACACTCCTGGCTCGAAATCTTTGAGGAAATTCTCATCACTGGGACCATATCATGAACAAGGAGCAAGCCTAGAAAAGACATCTGAGTTTTCAAAGAATTTAGTGACATAGAGGATATAAACCCATGAAAGGAAAGGATGTGTCAGTTGACAAGACTCCATTATCTGAAGTACCTCTTTCTAATCTAAGGTTGATGGTTTCATCATGACAAGCAGCTAAATAGTTACTTTATTAGAAGTCTAACTTCTGGTCTGGCTAAGAAAACTAGAATTTTGTTGATTTTTCCATCTGAAGTTCTCATAATAAGAAGTTAATATGATTTACATTCTTCAGTCATACTGGTTTGTTCAAAGAGACACAGACAATTCTCGGTGTTTCGAGGATGTATGCAGTTTGCTAGGCACATGGTGAAAGATGTTATGCAAAAATGTTATCATAAAGCTAGAAGCAGTAGCTATTCTAGTCAGAGTGTCTAACCAATAGCTGGTTTTCCTGGGATATTTCAATTAGGAGAAAAAATAATGCTAGACTTGAAGGAGTGCTAGTTTGAAGGATCTCTGGTTAGAATAGAACCAATACTGCTGAACTCTAGCAGTGAAAAGCACAAATGTAATAGAAGTGTTGCACCTCTAATGTGGCTGGAACAGCAAAAAAAGTCCTTGCCTCCTACTAAGTTCTGAGGCTGACACACATGTCAAAAATGTAGAAAATCTTTCTCTCTTGGATATATAATGAAACAAACACTTAGGCTCTAGCCAACACCTCCACCTCAAAGCCCACTGTCTCCAAGACAGGCCTTTGCAAGCTTTTCTGAAGCTCTTTTCTTTATATACTTCTCAATTCTCCAACTAAGAAGCTTCTTTTCTGCATACACAGTTTATTAACACAATTTAGGCCACATCTTTCCACACAGATCATCTGAATTGTACTTGGGGTTTTTTTTTTTGTGGAAGCATAGCTGTATCACTCTCTTTTAGCTACCTAAAAAGCAGGCTGAATTCCTTAGTTCTGGTGAAAGATAAATCCACACAGTTACATACTTTTGTCCCAATAGCCCTAAATAGGATAAACCATAATAATCTACCAAACAAAAAGAAACAGAAATAATTTGATAGATTATCAATGCTGGAAAATAAAACACTGATCTATATGCAGTCTATTTTGGAATTGTTTCACTCTGTCAAACTTTCATTCCTGTCCAGATTACTATCTTGAGTGTGTTCCAAGCCCCATGGTAGTTTTTCTGTCAGGTAACAAGGGCAGGCCATGCTCAGCATAGCCCTGATGAAACATTACACTTTCTGTAAAAATTGCAAGCTGGAAGGTATTCCCTCCCTACCATTCATTATTTTACTACACTTTATCTCTTTTCTAGAAAATCCTGCACCAATATTTCCAATTTTCTATGGACAACAGGAAAACAAAAAAGATGCCTACATGTCATACCCTACAAGATTCTTAAATTTAGGATTTTTTTTCATTAGAGATTTTCCAGAAGGAAAAATAAGACAGATATTTTTAGCATGTGCCCAGATGTAAATACTGGACTGCACTTCATACAGCACAGGCCTGTTTTTTATAGACTATCTAGAAAAATTAGAGCATAGCACTTAATAGGCAGTAAAAACTATGATTATGTTTAATGTTTCCACTATTCAAGCAGAGCCTTGAAAACCCAGGGTCCATAAAAACTCACAGTTTTCAGATCTGTGCTTAAATTTAACCAATGTGAAAATCCTTGCAGACTTCATTCACTAGTGCCAGTTCCAATTCCATAGCCTTTTGGAATCTGAATGTATAACTAGCAGCCAATATTTGCATGTAGCTACAGTCCAGCATGCCACTTCTCAAAAATAACTTTGCAGCTTGACAGCTACATATTGCCAAAAAACTTAAAAATGGCACTAAATATGGGCCTTCCTCCCTTAAGCCAGACTGTCTTTGGTGACACAAGCAGTGACCTACAGTTCCAGCTGAACCTGTAGGCTTCAAACACTATGGATATCACAGAATATTCTGAGTTGGAAGGGACCCACAAGGATCACCGAGTCCAACTCTTGGGTGAATGGCTCATTCCAGGATTGAAACCACAACCTGGGTGTTATTAGCACCATGCTCTAACTGACTGGGCTAATCCCAATCTGTATTTTTCCTTTTTGGGAGCAAGGTTTTTTTATCTAGAAATATCCAAGTGTTTTATAACCATCCTATAAAGGTTATCTATTTTCAGCTTCTCAGGTAAAACAGCCAGCTAATCCGTCTGACTGTTTGCTACTTTTGTCTCATTCCTCATAAATTTACTTTAACTCCCACTTCCCCCAGAAACCCTGAGATCCTGATGGGATGCTGAACTTGAAAATTGCCTGAACCAATAAATCTGCTAGCCTCACACAGTGTTAATGATATCACTATCTTTACATTTATGCAGGCAAAAAATTTCATTTCATTATATAAATGCTATGTCAGATAACCTTAGATGCAATTCTGATTGCAGATGTGATGGGACCAGTGATAGGTTGTAGCTAAATACAATCATCATACTACAAGTTGACTGTACTTAATTGAACACTGGCTTTATCCCTCTGCAAAAGCATCATGAAATACAAATCAAATCAGGTGCATCTAGGAGTAGCCCTAGATCAGACTTTGAATTTTCAAGGACATCTAAAGAAAACAGCTGCAAAAGCAAGGACATCTGTGAAGTAGATTAGCTGGCTTAGCATGGGGTGCCTAAACACAAACCTTTCTGACATCCGTAGCAGCCATCTGTTCCTCAGCCATTCCAGCCTGCCCCTGACTGTCACACTCAAAGCTGGAGGGTGGCCAGCTCTGTTTAATCATGCCTTATATCATAAACCTTCTGATCCAATCTTTTCCCATCTCTGCTGGTGCTTCATAACATTACCACCACTGCACGTGCGGCGTGAGCATGTAACAGCCAGCTCTGCAGAGAAACCCCCAGACTATCATTTAACATGGATCCATCCAGCTCACCCAGAGTGCCTCAGGACATATCTCTGGAATCTCACTGTCAACAGGAATGGTCTCCATTAGCGGTAACTAACTTGTAAGTTTGCTCAGCAGCAAATATAAACCTTCTGATTTTAACCTGCCACACATGCACCCTGGCAAAGAAGTCATGTCAAGATTGTTGTAGGGCCTACATTCATTCCTTTGTGGTCCTCTCTCAACACTGGTGACAATGACTACAGCAAATTAAGTCTGTCTCTACAAAACATGTATTAAGCCAAAAAGAAGACAAAAACTGCTTGAAATCACACCAAACAAGCTTCAGCAGCTCATGGAGGATACAAAATTGAATTTATACAGATGTGGCAACCAGTTCTCGTTTTTTTTGTTAAAGACTGCTTTTGCTTCCAATGCACTGCTACAGGAGCACAGGTTCTGGGCAACGATCTGCGCTGTCTTTGCAAGTTGTTTGATGGATGTTGATGTCAGTTATCTAAGTGCCGTTATACTAATGGGATCTGGTGACAGGGAAGTATTAAAGCAGATAAAATATTTATATTATTGCAATGAAGAAAAGGTTAGTTGCAATGAATATAAATGTAACCCCCTAGTTAGTCTAGTTACCAAAACGATCTTTATTTCTGGCACCTCTAAATTTTTCTTAGCAGGTAGGGATCTCAGAAAACAATTTTAATACAATTGTGCTTTCATGTGCATTATTTAATGAGAATTTAGGACAAGTGTCACATAAAGCCATTAGCAGTTAGTAAAGCATTAGCAAGATACTACAAGACAAGCGTACCCAGATCTTGTATATTTGAAAACAGAAAAGAAAATGCATTCTGTCTTTTACATGCCTGTTTCTGTGTACAGTCTGAGGCGCCACAAGCTTGTCCCTGATTTCAGGGTAAGCCAAGGAACTCAACTGCCTGTGTAGGGCTGACATGAAGGTGCAATATGCTTCCCAAATCCATGGGTTGTGATGCTAGACTTGATATAAAGATGCCTGCCATCTGCACCCAGAGAAAGAGGGAAATAAAATCCAGAAAGATTTTACCACCTTTTAAATTTCTGGGAAATAGGTCTGGGTCCTCAAGGTAAGAGCCTCATTTGATCCTTTCAATAATGATTTGGAGTTATAATTGGATTTTATAGTGAGTCAGCCAAGTCTGTAAACAAAATTAATGTGCCGTGTCATATGAGTTTTCTCCAATTCAGGAATGTTGAAAAAGAATCTCAGCATCATCATCTGTTACAATAATATTAAATCTTTTGGAAAATAGTCTGGAGAGGAGAGATGTTTCAGAAGGAGAGATGCTTCAGCAGGTTGCAGAGAGAATGCTATTTCCTGCCAATCGCCTTTGCAGGTCTGTTCAGCCTTGTTGCATGCTTCTCTTCCAAGCTGCATGACAGCAGACACAATTGCCTCCCTTTGACAATTCCCCCTCCTGACACACTACCCTTCACTGATCCAGGAACACCAGTGATCCCAGCTGGAGAGAGCTACTCCTCTCCAGCATTGGTGGGCAGGGAAAGGAGAGGCCTCCAATGAGGGGGGCAGTGGGGAGGTGAGGTCTGCCTTGAAGTGGTGAGAAATGTGAGAATCCTGCTATTGGTCTGGATTAGGGGCAGTGGAGGCTGGAGAATTGCAGGCTCCTGGGACTAGGGTCAGTATTTTTCTGAAGCACCTGGGGTATCGTGGAGATATCTGTGGTATCAGTGAATTCCTAGGTGGAACAATTATGGTAGAACTGGCACCTTAACTATTTCCCTTTTCAATACTCTCAGGACTGACATTCCATCAAACATAAAGGATATGTAGTTCATTTTGCCCCTCTTCCATTCATTATAGACACACAAACACAATACATGTTTATGTATTTTATTGCTAAGGTCTGCAACACCAGGTGGGCATTACAGGAGCCTTTGCACTTCACATTGTCTTCAGAAACAAGAAAGGATCTCTGATGGGTGGGTAACACCACTTTAAGAAGTGCCTATATAAGTCTACCCTAAAGACTCAGAGATAGTCAGACTGCTGATTAGACCTTTGACAGACACTGAAAGAACTTTTACTGCATGTGAAGATTAAATAAGATGCTCTTTGTCAAGTTGTTTTATTTTTTTCTGTATAAGTGAATAGGATGAAAGACAGGAAGTTTCTCTAGTCTTATATTTTCATAGAGTAGATTAGAGAAGAGTTAGTTCTGAATTTCCACTTAAAATGTCCCTTGGAATGCATAGCTAATTTCCTGCAGACATGATTCTCAGGCTTTTATGTAGAGTTCCAATAAATCTCTCAAAAATCTTTCCAAATAACTTTCAGGCATAGGATTTTTTTTCCTTCCTTTTCTGTTTTTGGTTTTCTCCTTTTGAATATAGGCATCAACATAAATTCACAATGAGGAACTCACTGTGGTTCTTCAAGATAACCTTTTGCAGAGATTTTCTGAAGTATATTACATAAGGCAAAATTCAGTCAATATAATGTAAATCTCCATAGCAGCACTCAGTAGTACTGAATTTATGAGGAAAGTAGAAGAGCTTACATACTAAACCACTGCATTAGAAGGTTGGGATGGCTGTGGCTCTAGACATGTTTATTTTGTCCTGGAAAACCATAGTGGAATAGAGCTACAATATGGAAATCTCATGAACCATCTACACAGCTTCCCTGTGTGAATCCTGCGATAATGTTGGCACGGGATTCCCCAGACTGTATTCCTGTGAAACATTATGGTCAGTCCAATTGAACTGAAATCACAATAAGAGGAGAATCCCACACGTGATAATGAGGGCACTTTCTGTGGTATATACTTTTTGTTTCTCTCCAGCATTCACAATTGTTGCAATCTCTCCTTACTTTTCCTTTAGTATCCACTTCCCTTTGCAGTTTCCTAGTCTGGACTGTCCTTTCACTGTAAAATTTGGTGAAGAACAGTTCCCCATTTTGTTTATGCACTCTCTTCAAAATTGTGTAAGCTTTTATCATATCTCACTGCAGCCTTCAGCTCTGCAGTGTGGAATCCCAGCTGGTTTAGTTCCTCTACAGAAGGCAGCTGCTATATCCCTGAAGTGAAATCAGCACCTTGACTTAACTATTCCAGGGCATTGAAGATCTGAACTGCACATAATAATAAAAAAAAGGGTGTACATGATCTTGTACAATGGAAGAATTACTTCTCGAATTCATGTCATTCCTCAACAAAACATTCTTGGCTTTTTTGTCTGTCAACTTAAATGGAACAAAAGTTGCTGAGGATTTTAAGTGCTGATATTTTGCATTTGCTGTTTCCTTCATTTGACAAGATATCCAATTCTTACACACAGAACTTTTTCCCGTAATAACCTGCATGACTTTCCCACTGAGGCACTCAGTGTTTAAACCAGCTTCTATTTTTGGGTGAGTTTGATTTCCTCTTTAATCATGGCCCACGTTTTACCTGGCTTCATGTAGAAATAGTCCTGCTATAAGCAGAGGTCCAGTAGAAGAGAAAGAAAGAGAAAGGAAAGAAGGGAATACATTTAGAATCGCAACATATTGCCTGAAACATAGGCTTTCTTTAGATGGAGTTTATGTAGATGTCATAGTCAAATATCTAATGACAACATATTTATTTCTCAGTTCACAGATCATAACCTAGAAGACAAATATCTCCTCATGCAAGAAGAAGTTAAAAAATAACAGTTCATCTTGCAGGCATATTTTATTTTCAGCTGAATTTCTGTTTACAGTAAATCTATGTCGTTTTCTGCAGGTTAAAGACCATTTATTTTTCTTTTATTAGTGGTATCGCTCATAATAAATAAGACTGCAATACATAAATTTGAAAAATTGAGGAATTTATTAGAAAACCAAAAGTTATGCCATTATTTTTAGTGAAAAAATAGCCTTTCTCAAGTATTCCAAAGATTCCAGGTATGGTAACATAAAATAAAGCCCTTTTTAGTTGTTCTATAAATGTATTGACTATTTTGATAATTGTAGTAGAAGGCCGTGTGAATGCTGTTTGCCTGGCCTCATTGGAGCTTCCTGGGCTCTGGCAGGTCACAAGGACCTAGCCGGGGTCCTGGCTTTCAGCCCACCCTGCTCTTCGGATCCGCCCTTAGGCAGCTGCTATCAGTCCCAGGGTCGCTATCTGGACCTTGCGACAGAGGAAGGTGTCCTCTGGGCGGGAAGGCAGTGGAGTCGCTGGCCACCCCCGAGATAAAGAGAGTCCAAGCGGGGAGAGTTTCCTCAAGGCGCCTTTATTGTGGGGTACAAGCAGCAGGGGAGTACGTCGAGGAACCCTCGGGTGGGCGGATTACGGAGATGCCGGGCACAGAGTGCCGTGGGTCTCGGATCGTAGATCCACCGACCACGAGGTCGGGGAGAACAGGGGTTTAAAAGGGAAGGCACGGGGTTTCCGAGGGCGGGATCACAGGGGCGGAGCCAACGGGCTCCGGGACAATCATGAGGGGCAGGCGGGGGAGCAAATCAACAGTAACTGGGGAGGGGATTACATTGAACCAATGGGGGAAGCGCAGCAACAGAAAATTCCAGTAAGGGGAGGCAACAGGGGAGGGAACAAGGCGGGGAAGCGCAACTTTAAACCAATGAACTTAACAGAAACTTTCCAGGGGAGGGGAGAGGGCGGCTCAGACTTCGGCCTCTTCTGAGCCCCAGGACAGCGCATCCTCGGCGCCGTCCTCGTCGCTGGTGTGGACTGCATGGACTTCTGGCGCTGGGGACTCAGGGTCGGCCGGCTCGGGCCGCCGCACCTCCACAGATAATAATGCAAGTTTTTCTTTCCACATATACATTTGCTTTCTAGTCTTTTATTTGACATTTTTGACCAGTAGGTATGAAGCAGACTCTTAAAGCTCCTGTAAAAGCAACTTGTCACAGAATTTGACTTTGAGTTACATGTTCACAGCTCAGAGACTCTCAGTGCCTGAGCTTAGTGAATGTGGTTGGTGATACTTATTCCATACACCTTTAAAGGTATATCCATGCTATGTGGTTATAACAGTTACTATTCAGACTTTGGTGTTTAATGGCCTCTTGACGTGACCCCTAAATTACAAAGCTGTTAGTCTTTTGTACATGTCCAAATTACTGAAATACAACATGTTCAGTGTATCTGTTGGTGTCCTGTGGTGTGGATGTAGTAAACATCCAAAAACTAATCAGCTGTTGAACCCTTGTTGCTTGCCTCACTACTTACTTGCTTCATTCATGGAAAGCCATATATACAAGTTATATTTTCATGTAGGCATTTGCTGAACTGGGCCTCACTGAGCTGTGAGCTATCTCCAAAATGGAAAACAACTCAATTACCTCTATCAATCAGCTTTACTTGATAGATCAGATGGTCAGAAAAGCATTTTCCACAGAACAAATAAGGAGCAGGCAGAGATGTTAGTGGTTGGTTTATGACTTAATTTATCATTTGTTAGTTTTAAAATTATGATCCTGCCATTCACATGAAATGATGGTGATATGAGACTGTCAATCACAAAATTTCTTTCAGTCATATTTGACTTCAAAGGAAAATTTGGAAATCTCCTATTTTCCTTCTCAGGTGTCCAAACGTCTATCTCATTGTTGCTCAGGTAACAAAGTATTTTCTAACCTCAACAGTCTCTGGGTACTAAAAAAAAGTAACTTTGAGTCACAAGCAGCTGATAGAATTTGGTCAGGAAGGAGGAATTCCAGGCAGATGGGGACTGGAATGAAATGTACAGACATGGAGAGTTTCTACCCTTGATAAACCTCCAGAATTATCCCAGTTCCTTTCAAAGCCACAGATTATTGTCTTGTCCTAAATTTTTGGAATCTCTGATGGAACCATGTCATTCTGTTCTGCCTTTTTCCTGGGATACTCCCCAAATGGGTCACTATTCTTGCATACTAGATATTGCTGCATGCTGCACTGCAATGTTTTGAGAACTCTGTCTTCTCTCTCTCTCCAGACTGGATTCCTATTACAAATCAACAAATTTTAGATAAGATAGTTATTTGAAAAGTAGATTTCGACCTCATGTGATGACACAAGAGTTCATTAATATTCCCTACTAGAAGTTTATGCTTGAAATGATAATTAATTCAACTTAGCCATAGAGATATACAATCCACAGATGGAACATACCAGTGCTGAACATTAAAAAAAAAATATGCCATTTGATGACATGTCCTTTTTGCGAAACTGATAACAATGTGTATCCACATGATACACTGATAACCTGGTCTCTTTATGAAACATATGGCAAACTTGAAAAACATTTAACCTGGACATGTTTTTTTAAATCCCCTTCTTGCCATACACAAACTTGAAATATCCTCCATTAAGTAAAAATAAGGGAAAAATACTCTTAAAAGGAAAAAGCCAGGAACTTTACCCTTTACTGGTGACCTTTAAAGACAGAACTAATAAGTGGTTCTGAAAGATCAGCACTCAGGTAACCTCAGTGATCCTCTCTCTTAAATGTCATTTGATGTTAAAAAAAAAAAAAATCACAGTACATTTCCAGGTTTATAGAATAAAACTACCTATAGTATTATGTTCAGGTTAATCTGCTTTTACAGAAATATGACACCATATTGCAATTGTTAAATACATGTTTTATTCCAGAGGCCCTCTACATTTCCTAACTTAGAGGCATCCTCTTCTGTATGTGCTCACTCAAAGCAAATGTTTCGGTCTTGGAGAGCTTAAATATTACTTAAATTTTTCGTTGTATAAAAATGCTGATTTGATTCTCAGATGTCCAGTTTTTAGCAACTGCTTGTAGACTTGATGTTAGAGTTATATGTGTTTTACAGTAACAGTCTAAATATTCACCTAGACTTCCCAGGTGAATCAGAAAGTGACATTTGGATTTTTATGATGTGCTGGCTGCTCAGCTAATGACAATGAATTGATTTCTCATGTAAATAACACCCAAACTGTGTGGTGCTTTATTTCCATCTGGGCTTAAACATGACACAAACTCAGTAGTCCTTGTATCTGTAAACCCTTCAGAAGAAGACCTAGATTCGTATTGATTTGCTTTTCTGTGTAGGACCTTCTCTGCATAAATGCATTTCAGTGTAAAATTTGCCAATAAGCTCTTTAATATTCATTATTTGTAGGTTGAACAGGTGACGAAGGCTACAGCTAATGCTTATCTAGCTCCGTTTAGATTACAAATGCACTTATAAAATGACTCATGCACCTTTCTTTTTTTTTTTTTGCTTTGGTTCACAGAACAAATTGGGTTCAGAGTACATGAGCTGGACTGCTTATTAATGAAGCTAAGGTAGAAGTTGATGCAGGTGCACAGGAAATGCAGGCTGGGTATAGCATGAGAACTGCACAGAGAGGCACATTTTAATTTTCCTTTGCAAATTTCCCAGGAAATACAGAGATGTGCCATGTTCTGGTCACTTTGGCCTTCTTTTGGATCCTCCAAGTCATATGTAAAAGTCGTCATGAAGTATGCCCAATAGAAGGCAGTGATGGAGATGTAGGATAGATCAAGGGAATTTTCCACCATTTGAGTAGCTGGGGAAGAAAACAGAACAGCACCTCTACCCATCTTATGTTCTGCAAGTTCCAAGGCCACAAATCCTTTAGGCTTGGAGCTGTAACCACCAAAGAAATTTCAGACACATTGGTGAAGAGTAAAGAAATGGTTTTTGTTTGGCAGGAACATCAGCAAGGTCCCTGCTTTAGCTGAAGACAAAATCTTGTGTTGTTTGTAAAAGTTTTTGGCTTGGGTTGCTTTTGTTTTAAGGGAATAAGTAGCCCCTCGAGTAAAAGATGCGATAAGAGACTAAATTTGGATCCTCAATTGCAGACAGCTGTTAAATAAGTCACAAGTGAAATGACTTTGGCATTGTTAACTCTTGAAAACAGATACAAGCTGAACATTCAACATGCCTGACTTCAGCACCTAATTTTTCACTCCATCTCTTTTTTCTGTGAGTCCTTAAACAGAACAACTTCAATTTTAAATCTATAGTCTCCTGCCAACAATTGATTAAAAAAATATGGTTTAAAAATAATGCTCTCTAGGTGTATTTTTGATGGTAAAAAGTATCTTTAAAGTAGAGCAACTATTACAACATGAATTACTCTTGAATAGAATTCCTCTGAATATTTTTGAAAACTAGCAAATTCATAATCTCTAGAGATTAGTTTCTCCTAAATTACTGTCTCCCCCATTAGATATGTTTTGGTTGTTTCTGAACAGCAAAAATTCAGATTTTAGAACTGTACAGGACAAAACACATGTGCTTGCAAATAAAATTACTTTTTTGTATACATAATTTTTTAACTTAGATACCTTGAATTGCTGCTGGAGCACAGGCTGGGAACTGAAAGCCACCACCACCATTGGCTAATGACATCTCATTTGGATTTTCATCTTTCCTTTGTCTTCCTCTTTGCTCTTGCTGACCATGAATACTTCAGCTGTGGTGAGGCTGAGCAGCCCCTTTTGTTTTCAAGTCCAGCTTGACCAAATCCTTCAATGTGAATCTCACAGAAGGCAATTGAGAGTGCAGGGAATTTACTTAGGATCTGGGAGATCTAAGACTAACCCTTCTTGCACACCTGTGGACATGCAGACAATGAGGATGTTCAAAGACAGTTACCTTCCCAAATTCTGCTCAGACTCCTTTACCTAACACAGTCACGGCCAGCTGTGGTCACAAGCAGGAGCAGATAACCTATGCTGCAGAAGACAAGACCAGGGAATCAATGCCTTTGGAAGGTCAAAATATATTCCCAAACTATAAAAAGTGCAGACTTTACTATTTTAGAAGAGGTGGACTTTAGGACAGAGGCACAAATTCAACCAGTGGACCAGCCAGCAGTGCTATCCTCTGAGGAGGTGCCTTTCAGAGCAAGTGAATAACACCTCTGACAATGGTTTTACATAAGAAGACAGATGTGGCCAGATGCCTTTTCTGAGTGAAACCCACTGAGGAGCTGGAAGCCTTGTCTGCTTCAGTTGTGCCCACTTGACTCCTTCTTGTCAATGAATACATTTCCCTTATCAAACTTGTTTCATCTTTCAGGGGATTTGACCTTTCTGAATTATACACAGAGCTCTTGTGTAACAGCCCTTATATCAGTGTGTTTACCATCTGTTCTCCCTTTCTGAATGCAGACATGTGTTACTGTTTATCCACTATGTGTCACCAGTTTACTACAACAAATTCAGTCAAGTGGAAATCAGGTCAAGGTGAAATTTATTTCAGGCACTTTTGTTCCACTTCGTTTTACAGTTCGCCACATGCTAATCATATGAATTCTGAACAAGGATCAAAAAAACCAAATAAAATTATGTTCTGGCTTCTGACTGACATTTTCAATGGATTGTTTCACTCACCTTTTGGAAAACCTCATCCTGTACTTGGCTTCACTGGAAAACGTAGCTGCTGGAAATTTTAGCAGATTGTTGGACAATATGGAAGGTGAAAGCTGAACACTTAATGCAAAGCTAAAAAAAAGGAATGTATATTAGCCTTTTAAAGCTATATAGTGGCGAGAGATATTGTATACTTCCCTTCCTCTCCCTGTGTGCACTGAATGAGAACATAACGCAAAATCCTGCAAAAACATCCACACCCACTGTGTCAGAACTTGCCACCACCCTAAAGATAATGCAGATTTTCATTTGATTCCCTGGAAATCCATCTGCATTTTGCCTTTGTGTTATCGAGCAATAAAATATTTTTAAATACGATAATTATTACTAATTATAATTCTGTAAGAATGGGGGATAAATATGGGTTCAGAAGTGAGATGACTTCAGAGGATGTGTAAGAGCAGACGCCCATTGCCCTGGGCCTCCATGACTGCTGCCGGTGGGATGAGGTATGGTGGGTGTACTCAGCCCTTTAGACCTCAGAGAATAACCCAAGACATTTACTTGGATTGTGCAAATTGGCTTTAGCTATGGAAATTTCATAAACTGCTTTCCCCAGAAAAAGCAATTTTGCAGACCTCGGAGTGCATACCAGAGCTATTACTGCTGTGCTTGTGCAAAGAATCCCTTCCTCTTTACATAAACATAAATTACTTGTTTCTGTAGACCCCTGAGAAAGTTTAAATCTAGTGAAGCTTTGAGACATGGAAATTTAGTCAGTGAACAAACTTTTGCCTTAAAAACATGCATTTCTTTCACATGATTATATTTCTCAGTATTAGCTTTTCTAAACCAGTACATTCTTATTGAGGAAAAAAGGATTTTCACAAAATGTTTTATTGGCAATTTCTGCTCACTCATTTTATTACCATTTCATATGTGTTTCATGACCTTTTATTGACAGTTGTGTTCTAGTCTGCAGGTCAAAGAGCTTTTAGCAGATAAAAGTAAGTATTGCCAACCTCAATAACAGCAAAAGGAGTTCTTAGCCACAAAGACAGCTGCTCTTTCCTCTCTCCTTTTCTCTCTCTCCTCTCTGGAAGCAGGTTGATCTATGGTAAGACTGAGCAAGGATTCATTTCTCTGAGTAAATCTATTGTCACAGATTAGGCCAGTGTAGAAAACCAACTATGGTTATAGAACATGTTGATAAATTTATTGCGACAAAATGTAAATTAATTGGAAATATGAGTTAGTAATATTCATTCATATAGCACAAACACTCCCAGTTTTGATGATCTGTACAAGTTTTGAATGCTTTTACAGATCTGTGTCCTGATGCTTATGGATGTGACTCCTGATACACATCACGTTTCCATTTTTTGAGAAACTGATGAAAAAGGACTTGCAATTGAACGTCATAACATGCTAGAGTTATTTTATTTATGATTTATGTCATTAGTCTGGAGAACAATCAGTTAGCATGGAATTCCATTAAGCTAGGTAATGTAAAAAATACAAATAATGTTGTTTCTGGCCCATATGAGCATATGATCTATCTTTATATGATGGGACCATTGTAGTTCCACTGAGGGAATAGAAGGTGACTGTTGCATATGCGGTTTTCCTGGTAATTCCATTTCAAAAAATCAACAGAAGTCTTGAAGTCAGCTGCTAATCTCAGAGGATTCACTGTGTCAGTGGAAATGAGGTCTCCTACAGGATGATGCAGAACAAGACCCCATACATCGTCTTTCAATTTCAAGGTGAGACCTTTTCAAGGTGGGACCAGATTTCCAGTATACCCGTTCCTTGTTAGCACCAATCTACTGCTGAAGAGCTTCAAAAAGAAATGCAGGTGCTGCTGCAGCCAACAGGGTTTTTCTGCAATTTCAAGAAGGACAGAACTTCTGTGCAGGTTTTTTCTGCGCCATCCTGAGATCATATATTCCATAATGTAGCTATTCCTCAGGAAAACAAATGTCATAATAAAAAATGCTGCCCTCCTCCCCTTTCTCTTCTATTGCTGAGCAGATATCACATGGTATGGAATATCCCTGTGGGCAGTATGGGTCAGCTGTATGTTGCCTCCAAAAATCATGCCCACTACCTGCTCACTGCTGAGAGGAAAATGTTGAAGAGGCTGTGTTGATGCTGTGTGAGCTCTTCTCAGCAACAGCCAAACCACTGGTGTGTTATCAACACCTTTCTTGCTACAGATACAAAGCACAGCACTGAGGGGGCTGCAACAGGAAAATTAACTCCATCTCAGCCAAACCCAATACAGTTAATTATGATATTAGTTAAATAATGTCTGATGGAGAGCTGTATTTTTATAACCAGACGTTATCTGAATGTGTGGAAGAGTCCCTACAGAGCACTGAAATTCCTGTAGATTTAAGCAATTTTTCTAATCACAATAGAAAAATGGCTCTGAGCCCATCACCAGGGAGTCCAGAGAAACTGCAATAGCTAGAATTTATTCCTTCTTTTTTCCCTCAATACAGTGCACTGCAGTATGGATGTTTAGGTCACAATTCTATGTTAGGTTACTGGGTCTGGACCATGGCACTCCTTGAGGCTGTAGTATTATAGTCAAGAAACATCAAACATCCAAAATCAAAGCACAGCAAAATATGTGTTTCTGCCTTTTCCTTATCAAAGCTGGATTCCTAGCCTGCCTTCACACATGGAATAGAGCTGTAAAAGGAAAGAGTGTTATTAAACATTTGACCTTTGTAACCTGGCACAGTCTCACAGCTCAGTACAAAGGTTCACCTTCCCCTCCCTCACCCTCCACTGCATGACTGAGATCAGCACCCCTCAGCTCTGATTGTCACTGCTATAAAACACAGCCCTGTCCCCTTCTAACCAGTCCCTCAGTTTATCACCTACTGGGTACCTGACAGAAGTGTTACTTGCAGTGGTGCTTTCTTTTGTAATGTTCAAGCCTTAGATTTGTGGTACTACAGGAAATGCTCAGTTCCCTGATTAAGTCCATTAGTAAGTAAAACTAGTTAATATTTTGCTTATGAATATTTGTTAAATATAACAGGAAACATAAACAACTGTCTTAAAATTTAGACACAGTTGCAAAACTTTCTGCACCTCTACTGAATATCTAATTGACTTTTGCAAAATTGTGATAGTTGCAACTTAATAAAAACTGTTTTGAATCCACTCCAGAAAGCTAATATTCATCCATTTTGAATACCATGAAAAAAGAGTAGCTTTGCACCATAAGCATGACAATTAATTTTAAAAAGTCCCAAAAGATTGCATAAAATTACATGCTCTTTTCCACAATAGTAGTCTTTAGACTGGCTTATACAAATCAATCCACTGTATGAAAAACATTTGATTATTCTAGTGAATAGAAAGTTTAAGATTATCCATTTCATAGAAAATTGTGAAAAATGCCTATTATGTCCATGGCAATGTGAAAATAAAGCTGAAAACTAATATGGGTTCAAGAAACAAATTCCTTGTAATAAGAAACAGAATGAATTATTTCAAGATATGATATAGAATTACCTACACAAAACTTGTCATTTATAAGATGACATACTGCTCATATTTAACTTGTCATATTTATAAGATGGCTCACACTAGTTTAGTGGCTTTCAGTAACTTTTTCAGCATTGGTTATTTTACTGCATACACTCCAATTTATTACATTTTTTCTCCATTACTGTTTTTACAGAAGATACTTCTCTGTAATATAAACCAAATCAGATTCCATGAACATGCGGAAAATAGATAATGGTGGAATTTAATCTGTGCCTGAAAAATTATAATATTCTGAAAAATATTCCATCACTCCCTAGTCTGCTTCCCACTTTTCACCTAACATTACTGGAATTTTAAGTTGATCATTCCTCAAATTTCCTTCTTTTATCTTCAATAACATCTCATATCACATTTATTTATTCCATAAAATAACTGCAATTACTAATGAAAAAACATTTCCATTGAAAAAAATAATTCTACATAGGAATTTATTCTATTGACCATCACTAGAAATAGACATTAGTTACAATAATCTTATTTAAGGAAACACATACGGCTATATGGGGAAGAACTTGGTAAAACATGATTTGGACATTTCACATTTAATATACTTCATTACTCTTATCATAGATGTACATCAACCACAGATGTCTCACCTTCATTCACAGATTTCTCCCCCTTTAGTGAGATAGTCCCATCATGTGAATCCTTTCTTCTTTCCTTTTTGACATCATCTGTGCAATCCATCCGAAGAACAGGGTTTCATTTTTCCCTTGCAAAGTGTCAAGACATTTGTTTCAAATCCTGAGTTGTGACCCTGGAACAAGAATAGAGCTCACCTAATTGAGACCTCCCTGTAAGAAGATTTATTGAATCAGGTCTTCACCAGGTCTGAACAAATATTGGTCAAAGCCAAAAGGTTTCTTTCACGTGTTTGGGTGACCTTCAGCTTGGGTGATTTGCAGGTCAGAAGGGGTGCAGCAGAGGCTGTGCTTGTCAGCTAGGAGATGGGGTTTAGCAGTGTGGAGCTGGAGCACAGAGCAGCACCTGGAGCAGACAGAGCACCTCCAGGACACCACACAGCTCTCAGCAGGGATGTTCCCTGAGGTCCTGAATGCAGTACAACCGTTCTGTCATGTGGCACTGGAGCCATTCCCATGGCAGTGCCATAGCTCTCCTGTTTGGACTGCCCTCCCCACATGTCTGGTGCCTCGTGGTCCCACACAGGTGTCCCAGTTTCCCTATCTGCATCTGGAAGCAGATTTCCAACTGCAGCAAGAGAGAAGTACATTCTGATTTATGAACCATCACATGTGGTAGTGGAAGCCCAAAGGACAGCTAAGGTAACACATGCATAGTAATAATGCAATATTTTTGTGAAATAAAGACATGAAAGAACTTGATAAAACTCAATATTGGAAAAAGAAAAACCAACCCACAAGTGCATTTAAGTATACTTGATTTAAACAGCAGCTGTGAGCTTTGGGTTTTTTTATTTGCCAGAACATTCTGTTCTATATATTTCAGAAAAACTTAAACCTACTTATAAAAGAGAAGAGGAGAAATAAGGAAAACAGAAAACTTCCAAAAGACGATTGATCAGTCATATTATATCATCAATATAAAAATCAGACTATTTTTATATTGATGAAACAGTATAAAAATAAAGAAGCAAAGAGTACCTCCATATAGGAAAAGGCTAACATTATGAAAATGTCTGTAACTATGGAGATAATACACTTTGAAGCAACCTGCCTATAATAAAGTTTCACTTACTGGATTACTGCAAATATTTAATAACTTGTAGTGCTGCCAAAGCTCAGACTAAACTATAGTTATTTTCCCTGTCAAAAACTATTCAGCTGTGCAATGTCAAGCCACTAGAAGTGGTCTTTATTGCATCCGTATGAGAAAAGCTAACCGCATTTCATTTTTCTAGAGTAACAGTTTTCTTTTTGTTAGCATGCTATGAATGTAGTCAGAGATCAAAAAGCTGTTATTTAAAACAAAATGTTAGAATGGTTCAAATTAAAATTAAATCATATTCATTTGTTGAACAGGGAAGACTACGAACAATCTAGTCATGGGATTGTAATCCATACACACTAATGACATGACAAAATCCTTTCAAAATATAGGTGTATTTATAAAAATTTGCTTTTAATATATCCATTAATAGTAATCTTTCAGCTTTTGGTACATCCCAAAGTCACTCAAATAATATGATAAACTGATCACAGAATGATGTCATCTGCCAGTTTTGTTGCTTACATATGAGACTATCATCAGCTTATGCAGTCAGGTGTTGTGGTCTAGGAATTGTACTCCCCAAATCTGTGCCCCACTGAGACTCTCCCAAACCACACACTGGTCTCTCACTCACCCTTCCTGCTGCAGTGGGGTGGAATTGAGTTGGAGACACAAAAGCAGAAGATCATGCATTGAGATAAGAAAAAATTGCTGGAAACTGTGAGGAAATAAGAAAATTAATAGCAACAGCAAAAATATTAGTAACAAAGATATACAAAAGAGAGAGTGATTCACACATAAAAACGCTAACTGCAGACCCCAACAATGAACAATGGTGGATGACCTCCCCCTTGTTTATGTATGTAAGCCTAAAATAATTTCTAAAAAAAACCCATGACTGCATAGACACCCAGACAATACCTTAGCTTTAATGCCTTTTATGTAACTATTAAACACCTTTATGCTTAATTGTCAGTCAATGCTTAGCCTGTCTTTTTGACAGAAATTCCACAGATGGTGGATTATATTTAGCCAACCATAATTAGTATTATTTTTGTACACAATGTCTTGCACAACAAAAAAGATGGAAAATTAGGCCTACAGAGAAAAAAATTACAGAAAACACCTTTACAGTCCGCAGGCAGTGAAGTGGAAGGACTTTTGCAATAAGGGAAGGTAGAGATATTTGTTACTGAAAGGTAAAAAAGACCAGGGAGTAGTCTATGTGTTCCCACACGAAACCACAAGAAGAAGGCATCAAGGAAAAGCTAACAGAAGCATTTACAAGAAACATATGGATTGTAGGCAAGGCAACACACAGAAGGAATGCAAAAACTGCTGAAGAAGCTATAACAGCTGATATCACAGAAGCAGACAGAAACTGCCAAAGGAGAAGATGGTACCACTGATATTTGTTGGTATAGATGGGCAGCAAAAAATCCATCAAAAACAGAATTTTAGGCAGGAAATCCATCAAACCTTTTACTACATTCATATGTGATGAAGTTGACAAACAGAATTATATAGGCATGTATTATTCAGTAGTTATTCATTAGGTTCTGTTACATTTATGAAAAAACAGGTAGTCCACAGGTATCTGGATTTGCCATGAACCTGCTTCTGCATTAATGTTAGACATCCCCTGCACAGCTCCCAAGAATTACTTCTTAAAATTCTACTCTAACTGAATTCAGTTGAGAAACTCACATCAATTTTAATGTAGGTTTTGGCTTTTTTTTCTTTCTAATTAGGATATAAAAGTGTCTCCAGTTCATCTTCTGGAACACATTTATTTTTAAAATGTGTTTTTGGAAGACTATTTTAAACACATGGGCAGCCTATTAGCTTTTTATCTTGCTGGGTTATTACCACAGAATTAGCAATAGCAAAACCATCTATTGCATATTCAGTATGCAGCACAGACTTTTGCTGAGCCCTAAGGGAATATAATCCAGCAAGGAAGGAAAAATATTCCTCTCTTCTTTTTCCACAGGGTTGTTTTCATTTCCTCCTGCCTTCCACTGGAAGACATCAGACCTTCCCAAGAGAGGCCAGCTTCAGAGTCTGAAAGCCAAATGACCTAGAACAGCAAGACCTCTGGCATTATTCTTGCTTTTTATATCTATCCTGCATGTAAAAGCTATATAAAGAAATGAAGGAGAAATATTTGTTAATTATTCAACTTAATTGCAAGCAGAAGCTACACTGTGAGATTGTATTTATTTTATTGTACATGAGGACTTGTGGAAATGAACCAAAATTAATGCAGGTAGACAGGAAAAAAAGGCAACTAGCAGGTCAAAAGTGCAGTAGACTTGCCATGCCTGTCTGCATAGCTTGTCCTCAGCACAGAAGACAGGGAACTGTGCATCACTGGAGAGAAATGAGAGGAAGCAGCCAGCCCTTGAATATGGTTATAAAATAGACCATCTAAATGTTATAACTAAGCTTTCAAGTGTTTGAAGTAAATGTTTAGAATAGTTTTCTTTTTTCTCCCTGATCTTTTGAATTTCTAGGGTACTATGCAACCTTATTTTACTTCTACATCTCTAGCTCATGAAAGGTCACATTAGCAGTATAGGATTAATTGAATAATACATTAAATCAAATTATCACAAGTTTATTTTACATATGCTGTTATTATCATTTCAGAAAGGGAATGTTTAAAAACATTACCAAAAGCAATGCCATGGGCAAGGACAAAAAGGCCAATTGCCCATGAGAGCAAAGATTTAAGATGTGGTGCTCTGGGATTACAATTCCCCTAATATTTTCTTCATAGAAAACAATTCTTGTACAGTTTTTGCCTCCAGAAGTCACCATGGAGAACAGGATTTATCTTGTGTAATTTTCACTATTTAAAAATTTACTTTTAGCTAAAGTCACTGTCCTAATTTATTAAGAGCTCCTTACCCATAAAGCATTGATTTAATCTCAGGGTGGGAACCATAAATCATTAGCTCCTGAAGCGAAGCCATCTTAATCTTTTCCCCAGTGACTACCTAGACAGGACACCTAGATGTGTAGCTCAGAATACCTAACTTCTGGACACCAAAGTGAGATGAAACGAGCCCCCTTATTTAAGTACATAAATGTAGTTAAATGACATGAAAATGCCTCTCTGACTTATTTGATAGTATGCCTCATGTCAGCAGACATTATAGGATGTAACAGGGCATGTGATTCACTGTGGCTATTTACCCTTGCCCAGATAATGGACTAGTTCTGTTTTTAAGGTCTGGGACTCTGATAAAATCTGGGAAAATAACTATGGACACAATTTTGAAAAGCAGCTAAATTATTCTGAAAGCTGGCCACAGCAAGGCAATTTTGTTTCTAGTGTCTAGTAAATGACATTGTTTGTTGTTTCCCACAGAAGAAACTATCACCATGAGTGAAAAGTTTCAGAGCTTGTCTGTGTACAGCTACAAGAAAGAGATATACAATTTAGAAACAATCATCCCCCCTGTGGCTGTGGTTTTTCAAACTGATAAGAGCAAAAGTTATATAGCAAAAGGCTAAAGGTATTCCTTCTCCATACAGGACAAGATATATTCTAGTTCTAGATGTCTTTGACCTTCTTTAAACTAGGTATGACTGCTGCTAATTATCAGAAGCTTTTTCCTGTAAAGTACTTTAAAGTTTTTCTGCTTCTCAAGCCTCATTTTTTGGGAGAAAAACATAGATACCATTTAAGAAGATAGATTAGAGGCACTTCTGACAAGCCAAGGCAGCTGCTCATAGTTACATTACCACAAGTCAGCATTTCCCATGTTATATTCAAAGACATGAATAATTTACCCAAAACACTTTGATATTTCCTTAGACTATCAATTATTACCTGACCAATCTAGATTTCTTTGTATGTAAGGGGGCTTTTTTAAGTACTGTATTACTAAATTTAGCTGCAGAGTTAACTGGGATGTCTTCTTTCTGGGCTTGTTTTACAGAAGTGGTTTCAGCAGGAAGAAAGTATGCATATGAGAATTCACTCTTGTGTGTTTCATGGAGAAAAAATGTCTGGATAAAAGACTTAATAGAACTGAAAAACAGCATGGGCCCTTAGAGCAACAGAACTAGGAAATTAACAGCGTACCATAAAAACTTAGAGAATTTATATTAATATTCACCATACTTTCAGTCTTCATGGTGTTTTCAGCGAAAAACTAACAGCCATCAAACTATTCATAAATTGCAACTATAAGATATCATAAAAATCCAACCAAACCCAGTATAGTAATTGCTTGTCTTTATGAAAATATTTCTGAATTCTCTGGGATATCTTGAACTGATAACCAGTCAAAAAAACTTATTTGTACAGAGATTAAACCACACGGTAAGTCTCTGTAATCAAGGCTTATTTGGCCCACAATCACAAGAAGCTACATTGTATAAGGCTGGGATATTAAATGGGTAAGGAATCCATAAGACACTGTTACCTACAGCACACACAAGGAATGGGAATGTTGGCAAAGTGACAACATTAACTACACAATTTGACTATTCCTGAAATATTACACAAAAAGCACACAAAGTAGGTGCATTTTCTGCATTCTTTAAATTACAAGAGCATTAAATCTATCAGAAAATTCTTCAGCACTGGATTCTGTCCCAAAACTATGCATGGATGTATAATTCAAAGTGAAGTGTCTTACAAAGACAGTAATATGTATCATAGTAAAGTAGTTCATGAGATATATATAGTATAGAACATCAGGGTAAGCTTTATGTAAGCCATCCCAAGCCATCCCCATGGTATGACAGGGTGGACATCCCACAGTTTGCCAGGAGGGCCAGTAGAGTCTAGAATTTGTCTGACATGTCTCTATCAAATTTATAATAATAAGTAATCCAAAAGAGTAAAAGTTCATGTTGCTGACCACAGAATTGTTGTGTGGTAGAAACCAAGGTCACCACTAGACCCCATGAGATTACAAGGTGGACATGAGTTTGATATACAGTGCTCTGCTTGAAACTGGATGCAAAGGTGTTTCTTCTGGTCAGGAAGTCCAGGAATTTTCCACATTATGCTAATGACATTCGTCCACAAAGATTTTTATGTGAAGAAAGTGCAAAAAGTTAAATAGCTTTTAGTGAGCTGTTGGAAGCCGTTGTACAGAGAAGCACACAGCTGGAGGCACAGAGAGCAAACACGAAGTCTGAGCATTAAAGGAGGTGGAGTGGCTCAGCTGGTCTAAGTCAGTCTAACTGACTTTATAGAAAAACTTCAGTTTCGACCAGCTGAGATCAGAGCTCTAATATCAAGAAATTTTAAGAAAGGGGTGATGAGGAAATGCCACCTTCAGAAATTAAGATAAGGAATCAGCAAACTTTACTCCTATAAATTATGTTTGCAACAACAGTTAGCTTTTGGACTTTGATGAGATTACTCACTAAGCTTTCAATGAGCAGATCAAGACTAGTAAATTTTAGGTTAATAATTTCCATGGTGCTTCCTTTGGTCAGTCTGCAGTTATACAGCTAAATTTGTCCAAAGCTACATAAACAAATTGACTCAGAAAATAAAATCTCTTCTCTGGCTAATGTAAATAAGAGAGGTAAAATCACAGATCTCATATGGGGACAGAAGCATAAGGAAACAATTAGAGATTTAAGAAACACTTTAAGTATGCAAAACACTAATACTTCCAGGGACTGCCTTCCAAGGACAGCTCAAGGAAGCAAGATCTATTTTCAAAATAAATGTAAATTCCTTGGCCTGAAGCAGAGAAAAATATTAAAGAAAGAGTCAGCCATTGGATTACCACACATTTTCAGAATTACTGGTCTTGTCTTCCAGACAAGTCATTGAAATTAATTATTAGTCATGACAAGGACGTAATTTTTAAACAGTAAATCTTAGGATTCCATTTCTTTCCCTTAGACAATGCATTTTTCTGTTTTCTTCAAGAAAAATAATTTAATCAAGTCACTTAGCTTTCAGCAGTTTATCTTGGTTGTGAACAGAAATGAATTTACATGAGCAACACCAAAAAAAAATCTTACTTTGAAATGTCATTCAGAAAAATTCCATTTTTTCTTCCTTTCATGCACCTGGGGCATCCTTAAGTTCCCAGTCACACTGACGAACATCCCAGGTTACTCTAAAAAATCCAACCCATCAAGGGCTATGGAAGAACCAGTGGGAAAAGCCACAGGAGAAATGCTATACACATGGATCCTGCTGATGGCACCAGAGTAAGCAAGTGATCCAGAGCTCTGCATTGACACCTTTTCAGGACACCCAGCACAGAAGACCAAGTACATACAGGCAAACCTTCCGAGCAAGCACTGTAGTATCCTGATTAGAAGTCTTCCTCACATGGTCCTCAGTCCCTGTTCTTGAACCTGTGCCATCTTGTAGAATAAGCTCTATGATTTTTGACAGAGAAAAATACAGCTTCCTCTTCCTCTGAATTTTGGGACACTGAGCATCTTTGCAGCAGTCACTTTTGTGAGACCACAAATGTATAGTTGAAATAAAACAGCTTCAACAAGAGAGGTCTATTCCTTTCAGCCCCTGCCTGTCTCTTCCTCTGCAGGTATGCACACAGATAGAATTATCACAAGCTCATTGCATTTGCTTGGAAAATGGCAGAGTTGAAATTGAGCAAGCAATAGGGAAATGAGCTTGGTTATCTCACATCTGTGTGTGTCAAAACCACTGAAATACTGAATTACAGATAGGCAGTGTAGTATCATGACAGCCACTACATAAGAAACGGGTACATCTGAAAGGCTATCCAATAGTGATGCCTTAGAAAAGTACTTCCCTGACCTTCAGGGGTTTTGTCCTACATACAATAGCCAGTTTTTCACTCAAAGTTTACTCCAGATCCTACAGTTCCACTGCTTCAGGTGTTAAATCTAGCATAGTAATGATTTTTCAGTTTTTTGTTTATGTTTTCCTATAGATTACAGTGTAGATGTATTTGGTGAAAAGACAGCACATCTCTCAGAAAACATAGGACCATGCTTTTGCTAAAATGAAGAGGGCCAAATAGTTACAGCCTCAAAGAAAGCAAAGACAGATCCACTATTGTCAGAAAAAACAGTTCTGAGGATAATTAGTTCAGGTTCTGCATCATGTTTATTGGGCTACATTCCTACTGGAACCCAAGCTGGTTACTGATAATTGAGCAAGGTATGGCACTGTGCCACAGGAGCATTCCAACTAGTTTGGTGATAGTTTCAGCTTTATAAAACGGCATTGAATTATTCCATTTAGCCATGTCCTTGTTGGTGTAAACATAGACTGTGTTACTTGAGACTATTTTTATCAGATTCATCATCTTTTGAGCAAGTCCCCAAAGCAAAAGTTTGATCTGTCATTGTAATGCTGGACTATATGGCTAAAAGCCTATATTTAACTCCTGTATCGTAAGAAATCACCTTCAATCAGCATAAGCAATATTCCATCCTATCATAAGATCACTGTAAAAATCAAATATAAAACAACAACTCAGGACATAACTGCTTCAGAGAAATGCTGGAGATTTAAATTCACCCCTTACAAAAGGAAAAGGGTTCAATTTTTAAGATGTACAGCTATGCTTACAGAGAAATCAGCCTTAAAACCCTATACTGCACAGAATTATAGAATGGCATGGACCAATTTTGGATTTAAAGGAGACCATGCAGATTATAAAGCCTAATCTCCTGCAGGATTTTTTGGAAAAAATGTTTTCTTAATGAAGACATGCTTTGAACAATGTAAAGATATTCAGCTTTTGTTTCACACAGTGATATTAAAATCCAAGAGTAAAGCTAAGAAAATTCATATTTATAGTTTATAATTACAGCTTGTGGTTCATGGAAGACCAGAATGATGGCTCTCATGTAAAGTTTTTATATTTTTCCTAATTAAAATGAGTCTAGCTTTCTCATAACTCTCTGCTGGTGGTCTGGTAATGCGACCACAAACTCATTCTATCCTCTTACCTCATTGCTGTGAGCGCCAAGTAAAACTTGTTTGTAGGTCTTCTGGAATACATATTACATTTACTGCTGGACTGCACAGTTTTTTTAGTGATTAAATAGATCTCACAAAGCTCACTAAACCTGGCTTTGCAGACAGAGGGAAAGTGAGTGGATGGCATGTAGCAGAAAATTAGAACGGCATGCAGGAGCCCAAAGAAAACTATGCGAATCAGGAATGGGGGTAAGGCTAAGGTTAGAAATGGAGAGCATATTCAGAACAGCAGCTGGGAGGAAAAGTAATCCTAGATGGCATGGAGCTGGCTGCAGATGGAGAAGCAAGAGAAGCAATTACCCTTTTGCTTTGAGTCAGACACAAACTACTTCCATCTCACTAGATGTGTAAAATGTGCAATTTGAAAAGGAGTAGTGAGAGATTTGTGAGAAGGGCAGAGAAAAGCTGAAGTCTAGAAACAGTTAGCTGTGGTAGAATGGAACAAGCCTGTTTCAGCTTACTATATGCAATAAAGTATACAAAAAACTAAAACATATTATTGCCAGTATAATAGAAGATAACTCCCTCCCCATTTGGGGAGCATCCTTTTTTTTTTTTTAAGTCACAGAAGGTTTGAAAACATGCAAATTTGCAAAAAGAAAAGATACAAGTAAGATGTTAATGATTATTCCTATATTAGTAACTATTAAGAATATAAAGTGCAACATTGAATAAAATTTGGGATAGGCAAATACAAATACGCTTCCAGTAAAATTGTATCTAGTTTGAAACAGAAGCAATGATTTAAAATGTAAGAAAACAACATGAAGATGAAAATACATTTCTGTCTTTTAATAGCTGCTTGTAGACAGAAATGTTGACTATTTCTGGAGTTTATAGTAACAGGATCAGATACTACAGCCGAGCTCTTTGAGGAGCTCATCACCAAGAAATAATTAGATCCAGTGGGTGAGATTATGGTCAAGTTATTTCTGACATCCAGATCCAAGACACTGGGGGGTTGCTTTCCAAGGTTCTCTTTGCAGCTGTAAAGTCCCTGTATTAAAAATATTAAAGTGATGGACATTCCTTTCCCAGCACTTCCACCACTGACAGAAACTTTTACATCCAGACCAAGCAATGCCACCTAGCTAAGTAAGCCCATAATATTTTTGGTTTGTTCAGTAGCTTCTTCTCAATATTACTGACGATTCCAAGTGATTTTGGAGTTCTCACTCAAACTAGAATACCCCATTATAAAACCATTAAATGGAGAAATAAAAGTAAATAAAAAATAAAAATGCACTAAATTTTGGGCAGGGAAATAAAGTAAATAACATAGGACAAGAGCTACATTTAAGCTGCTATGTTTTAAAAATCACTACAAAATGCTGTGAAACTAAGAATTTGCAGAAGAGATATCTCATTTTTTAAAATACAGTTTGTATCTTGCTAAATTTCACCTCACATTTAGAGCTCCAAAAGGGGAAAGAATATTTTCTCAAAGGAGAAGCAAATGAATTCTAAGGTCTGATCATCACTGCCACCTTACACTTTCCCAGATGACATTTTCTCGGTAGGGTCTCAACAAAATTCTCTCTGACATATTGTAGTACTTACAGCCAATCTTAGTATCTCTGTGCCCTAAAAATTCAGTGCTTCTGTTTTTGCATTGGAAAGTGAGAAAGAGAGATTTAATTAATTTTGTCTGCAGAAAACTTCAGTGACAAAAACACACATGAGAGTATTTTTAGACTTCTGCTACTGTTGAAGCAAAACACAGCAGCACAATGTGTGGTGCTTTATGGTCCTGATCTCCTCAAGGGCTGCCCTGCTGCTTCCTGGAGCTGCAGTTCTGGACTCTCAGCCACTCCCAAGAACAGATCTATTTTTTATGCCTTGAATAGAGAGTCCTCCAAATCAAAACCTTATCTCAGCTCCCTGTGACCTGGTTTCCTTCACTGCTTTGTGTTGTCACCACTCAAGAAACAGCTTCTAGCTTTTGTGCTTAAAACCACTTAAAGCTCATTTGGCTTCCTTGGAAAGCCTTCACTCTGCGCTGACACTCTGGGCTCAGTTACTGCATGGACATATTAAAAGCACAAATCTTCAACTCTCAGATTTCTAAACAAAACCACGCTCAGAGGAATTTTTAGGATGTTCACAGCCTTAGCATTTTGGGAAGGATGGACCTCCCATCAGCTCCTCTGAAGTCTGAATCTCTCTCTGGCTTGGACACATGGGGGCCAGCTGGCTGTCCTTGACAGCAAGAGTTAGTTTTGCATCCACTTTCTATAATATTGTGTTAGATATTTGTCTGAAGGACAACTTGGCATCTGCAAGTAAACATCACATTCAGGAAGGCCTGTGTGTACACAGTCTTAGTCATTTATAGAAGAGCAGGATGCTTCTGAATAAAATGCTAAATTTAGATTGAAAACTCTCATTCACCAAAAAAAGCCCAAAAACCTATTTGAATTAAACTTTTTTTGTTTTTTCTCCTATAATTTTAAAATCTTTCCTTTTGAGTTTACCAAACCTATATGATTTTCTCCTTGAGCATATTAACATTTTTTTACATCCAGAACCAAGGAGAAGGTAAGCAGCAAATATATATTTATTAAAATAATTTTTTCTCAGCCAGGATGTCTTTGATTAAGTACTTGCAACTTTTCCATTGAATACTAGAGTGTCCAATGTTCTTTTAACTAACTTTGGTGTAACTTTGCTTGAACTTTGGAAACAAAAACTTGCTAAACAGCTCAGTCTAATGCCAGACTAGGAAAAGAAGTCATTAAATGTACTAGTAGATATGCACAGCTAACAAAGCAAAAACGTTGCTTTCTTTCAAGTGAGTTTATGTTTTCATTTCCCTCTTGCACTGAAAATTTGCATTCTTTTACCAAAAAACTTTCTATTTGATGTAGAACTATAGCTAAATATTGTTATATTATGTGGTTATATTATTGTAATTAGATATAATATAGAATGTAAGCATAAATGAGGACAGATCTCATGAGGAGAAACAGATTTTAGAACAAAAAGGAGAGGATGGGAACAGGCTAAGTGGAAAGAACATCTTTTACAGAGAGAGCACTCTTTGGAAACACTGTTCTGTCAGGAACTTTAATGTTTCAAGTAATTGATTTTAAAATCATGCAAAATGTAAATATATGGCATGCCATTGAAAATATTAAAGTTTTAGCTTCTATTGTTAGGTTGCAGCACCACATAAAAAATGCCAGAAGTGAGTTCAAGAAGACATATGTGTTGAAAAGCAGAAGAGAAAGAGCTATACAGTGCAGAGCACAGAAAACAGCAGCCCTGAAGCTGAAATGGGGGAAGAACTGTGGGCAACCACAATGACCAGGTTTGTTAATGCTGCTGTACAATGTTCTTCTCTTGCTGGACAGAGCACATCCTAATTACCTACACAAAGTTCCTTCTTTGGTGTCCCTACACAAGCATGAAAAGCAGAATAAAATAGAGGTGTTTGCTGGACCTGAAAACAGGAGGTACTAGACCTGAAAGATTTCTGAGAGAAGAGTATTTCATCCCATTTTTGGTGTCACAGGAAATTCCTGTATGTATCATAAAGCTGATATCAAGGCTGATTCTAAATAAAGAAACCCTAGTAAAAACTATTCCTCTGTCATATGGCTTCTTTTTACAGATAATTTGCTCTAAATATATATATAGTATGGTCTCTCAGCAGCTGATGTGGTATTTCACTTCTGAACAGTGAAGCCATCTGTATATTAATGCCCTAGGCAGTAGCTTTCATTTCATTAGGCAAAAAATAATTTAGGTTTGCTGTCACTGATAGCTGAGAATAATTCTAAAGAAAGTAAATAGACAAGCTGTCCTTTAACAAATGTATTTCTGTGGTGGAAAATAAAGAATTAAGCTGATAGATGACATGAAAAAATACACTGACTTTTTTTAGCTAGGGCAAAACCACTGCTACCCTGACTATTCTTCATTTAAAGGTTCTGTATATTGTGAATAGTGACACTGTGTCTTCTGTTACAACATTCCTTGGAGAAAAACTGTGGGTTTGTTGGGAAGCGAGGTGGGAGGATGGTGCCTATGTTTGCTCACAAGGTGTAGATATAGAGGCACTGGGATTGTGTTGTGCCAGGGCAGTGGGGAGGGAAGGGTGGCAGGTTTTTCTGTACAATCCCTTTGTTATTGCCTGGTGTGGTCACAGCCTGTTCAAATCTATTTGCCTTTGACATCAGAGCAGGGGAGCCAGGAGTTCTCTGGGCCTGGCTTTGTGGTGTGATGGGCCAGCAAAGAACCCCTTTGCCCTTGCCTTTCCCTTTCTTGTACAAATAGTGTAGAAATAATCCATTTCTTCCAGGTTTTGTTCCCTTCCTCATCCTAATCCACCACTATAATACAGATGTGCTTTGTATTCTCAGAGATGATGAACATAAATTTCATCTCACTCAAGAAGCTATTCACTTTCCCCTTAACAACTCTAGAGTCTACATAACTTCTGATTAAAAACAATTCAATCTTAATGCTAGTATGAACTAATGGTATTATTAACCATATTACATAATTTCTCAGATTTTTTTTCTTCTGGTGCATGGTCTGGATTCCAGTCCTTGAAGAAATGCTGCACTGTTTGTAGTTTGGGATGCCAGACTTTTAGGAAGGCCATTGCATGCAGGGCAGCTTTCTTTCTTCTTTCATGTCTGCAATAGGAATTTAACTCTTGAAGCAGAAAGGCATGCTGTAAGACAGGCATTGCAATACAGGATAATATCCCTGACAAAAAAACAAAGTTTCTCCTCTATCTGGTATCACCACCTCTATATAAGTCCTAGCCTGATATGCATAAAATATATATTGCTGAAATACTCCTGCTTTGTGCCTTTTGCAGTGTTAGAATGCAACTTCAGGCCCTTTATAACCTGACACTACTGAGGAAGGAGGGACTAATATAAAGTTTAATTGCTGGTAAAGCCTATAGTAAATATTTGCAATGTTCTTTAACTCCCTTCCCACAGCTCTGTACAACACACAAAATCTTGGCAACCTCAAATTTCAAACTAGAATACAAAAGCCCCGTTGGTGAGATAAGCTAAATGTTATGTGTAGCTAACATAGTGTCACCAGGGTGAATTTCTCTGGTTTAGAGAGATGGCAAATTTTCAGCTTACTCCTCTGTTAGAAGGAGAATTGGAATATGCTATCGCAGTGACTTTGAAGGAAGAAGTATCCAGCTGTCCTGATTTGATTCTGTATTATCTTGAGACCTGGCAAAACTGTTATCCTCAAGACATCATATGTGATGATTCAGTCTTTGAAGAAACTATTCAGCACCTTTTAGAGTCAAACACAGACATGCTTTTTGGCAGCTAGATGGAGAAGCAACACATGTGTTAGGAACATATGGCCTTGGTGGGTTCATATTTAGCCATTTTTACTTCCCAGAAATATGAGATTAACTCTGAGTTGGTAGAGCAGTGAGTTGCTCTCTTTCTTTTTTATTTTGACAGACCGGGAGATATCCATGTCCTTTACAGTCTGGTGGGATTTGTAGTTACACTTGGAAGCCCCAAATAACACAGGAGTATCACTCTGTGTCCGGACATACAGATAGATGTTGAAAAGGATGTTCATATCATAGTCAAGGCTTGCAATCCTGTGTACACAGACTGAAAATATCTATATGTGTGTCACCATACCGAAATTCATGAGGCAGCTTACCTAAGCCATGTTATGGGCATGAATATGAACATGACTCACCCCTCTGATAGAGAAGTAGGTGGGAAAAAAATGTCCTGCATAAATAAGCCAAAAAGCTTAAGAGTCAAAGGCTGAGGACCTGCCCATCCTCCAGGCCCTCATTCTCCTTGAGGAGCTGTCATCATTAATTGCAGAGGAGCACATGGAGCTCTGTTTGAATGGGCACAGTCCCTGGCAGGAAGGGGGCTGGCTGGCACCTGGCAGGGCAAAGCGGGGGTGTTGAAACCCTGTCAGTCATCAGGAAAGAATTGGTAAGTGGGAAAGAGAAGAGGCAGCAGGAAGGCTTTCTATGCTGTGCATTCTGGACATGCACGTGGCGCTTTCAGTACATCAGTTAAGGTTACGCTCAGATTGGAGTCTCACCTTTATAATCTCAAATACCTTTTAGGCTGAAACTTCCCTGAATGCATTTAATTTCATAAATTCCACAGTAAACATTAATTTCTCATTGTATTTTCTTAAGCATTCCTAAATAGAAAGGATTTGATTGAAAATGCTCACAAAAAGATTTTTAAATCACATTTGCACAAAAGCTTCATTTGTTCATCAAATATCATATCCCTTACTGAAAAGGAAAAAAACATATTGTATAGCATTTTTCAGGGGGTGACAAGTGATTGTGAAACAGTCTGTTTATGCACCTAATTTTCCTTTAAGTAAAAACACACAATTTATATACACTGTACAGGAGCAGGGGATTCCTGTGGTGTTTTGTACTGAGCAGATTCTCATTTTGTGGGTGTTTCCATGGACACAATGCAGGCAACAAAGCTGTGGTGATTTATTAAATGTTTTCTGGGTATGCAGATCTCTTGCCACTCCCTTCCTCTCCTTCCTCTGGCCAGGCAAAGGTCAGGAGGAAAGCAGGCATGTAGGGGAAGAAGGAACTGTGGCAGTATTGGCTGGATCCCCAAACAAAGGCAGAATCACTACAGCTTGCCTGAAAAGCCCAAAACAAAGTCAACTCCCCCTCAGATATGCTTCCTCAGCATGCTCCATTCTAAGAGCATGAGGAGTGTTGTCCAGCCATGGCTTGCAGGGCTGGAAGGGCACATATTCCACTAAGAAGAAGTTTATTCACTTCCAAGAAAAAAGCCACTAAAAGTAAAACACCATTTTCCCACTGAGAGCAGGAGAGTGCGTCATTCCCACACCCAGGTTGCCCAGGTACTTACTCATACACATACGCATTCATGTCTGTCCTGTAACTTTATTAGATAATGGAGGAATGAAAAAAAACCAGACAGCCAGACAAATCCCAGCTCAGCAAAGCAGCATGTGTTTAACACTCAGGTGATTAAGCCATCAAAGTAAAACAGCTGATATGAACAGCCTTCAAGGCACAGGGAAAAGGTTTTGGTGAAAACTACTAATTTCAATCAAAACCCATATAATTCTTGGGATAAAAACAAACATCAGATGGTGATCCAACAGCTGAGAAATGGGAAATTAAAAAGAAAAAAAAACAACCTGCAAGTAATCTTCCCTTTTGCCATGTGGAAGTTCACCAGGGAGCACAGCCTGTTGCTTTCCCACCCTAGCTGGCAGTCCCTCGCACATGTGCTGCACTGGAAGGCTCCACAGCTCTGCCAGAGAGGCAGCAATCTGTGCTGAGATGTGAAAGCCTTCAGGGATGGACATTTTCCATACAGCCCATCAGTGGCTTTGGGGAGCTGTGGTTGATGCTTTCTCATTTTGATAGGATACATGACAGCATTCCTGCTCCAGCTGATAAGCTGCATATACCAACACACTTGGAAGCTCTCCTGAGCTGTCAGTTTGAAGAAAAATGGTCATCAATGGTCCAGAAATGCTTTTTGGTGGGCCATTGCTGCTTATGTTTGGCTGTTCACTCCAAGAGTGATTTTGGAATGTGCTTGCATTGGGGTTTGAGGTTTTTCAGAAAAACACTGGTTCATATAAATGTTTTAAATATACTTTTGAGGAAGAAAGGGCAGAATCCTTTGTTTTGTACATTTCTCCAAGATGCACTTTACTGTTAAATTTTTCTTTCCTTATCCTGCTGTCCCACATCTTTTTGTTGAAGTCTTTGACCTAAATCATATGGTACCAGTCACTGAGGGATTCTATTTGTCCTTTTCCTACCTCACATTCTTCTGCCCCTCTCCCCCCACCAAACAAATAAAAATGGAAGCTATATTGTCTTGAGAAAAGGTCCTAATCTCAAGGAAATGACAGGATAATATGACAAAGCCCCAGCCACCTACAGGATTAGTTTGGATCTAAAGACTTTGGAAAACTGAAATCAAGAGTCCAAATAATTTTCTTAAGTAAAATAAGTCATTTTAAATACCATGAAAATGTTTGTAACATTTAAAATTATAATTCCACTTACCCAAGAGGTTATACATTCCACTTCTCCAGCAGTAAGACACCTGTGTAACCCATGGGCTGCAGTGTTAATTGTAGTTCCCTTAGTAAGCAGTAAGGGAGTCAGTGGGCTGTGATTCAATACAATAGTGTTGTAAACAAATAAATTCCATTTACCAATGGAAATAAGATTTCAATTCTAAAACTCATGAGTTAATATATTTAACTACTGTAAGTGAAAAAAAAATTGATTTCAGGCTACCAGAACGATGAAAATAGTCCTTAAGAGTCATTGCTAAGTAATTACAGGAGACTTATGATGAAATAACATCTCTGCTGAATGTTTTAAATTTCTACCTGAACGATTAAAACTGAGAAAATGTGAGGGTTAAATCTCCTGTACAACAGCTTCTGTAGCATTTCTGGTGTTGCAAAGGAACAATATGTAGGGAGATTTCTCTGCTTCAATGTCTTCTGGAGGAAACATAGTAAAGTAAAATTTAGCAGAGCCCTGAATAAGTTTGTACTTCCTATACTATGGGCAAAAAAAGGTAGACTAAGATGTAGATAAGAATATTCTTTCTTTCTAAATCCTCCTCCACTCTTAGACAGAAAATGGTTTGGCCAGAGCAGAGCATCAGTGTCAGTGTATGCTTTTATTTTGACACAAAACATCATGGCCCATTTAATCTTAGGGGAAAGATACTGCATTCAGATGGATTTTTAGCACAGACCACAGAGAGGCTATTCTGTACTTTAAATTAAAAAGGACATGCATTCCAAATCATGCTCTAAACAGGATCTGGCTTTGGTGGGGAGGAGAGGTTTGCTGCTCCCACAACAAGGACTTATGAAACATTTTAATAAACAATAAAGCTTTGTCTGAAGAGAGAGCCTTGACATCCAGTGTGCAGAACTCAGATATATGCACAATACATTCAAACTGAACCACTGTTGTATTCAGAGAAACCATGGCATTCTAGTGGATGAAATCCTTATTTGCACAATTGTGCACTTATTGAAGTGGCCTTTCCCAAAGTATTTTCACAGGGGGTTTAACTCCATGCCAGTCATGTTTTCTCCTGTCTTCTATGACGTGAACATTTTTCACTCTCTGAGTAACAAGAGATCTTGTGTGGGAAAATGTTTTCCCATTATACCTTGCAAAGAAAAGTTCTTTCACTCTGAAAAATTATGTTGTTAATTGCGTTAATCCCATATTCTATGTGTATGCTTATTCCAAGGAATACTCTCAAAATTTTATGAACCACAGTTTTTCTTTGTTCAGGTTACTGGAAAGTTATTTAGGAAAACATTTGGAGTATAATAATTATGACTGTTTTTTCGAGATCTTCTAATACAAGAGAAATCAATTTAGGCAACCACAGTTTTACTAGACCTCTGCACAATTCTAGGCTTTAAACACTCACATCTCTGGCCATACATGACATACATCAGGCTCAAAAAGGCTGGAATGTAGAATCAGAGTTTTGGGTACAACAGCATGGGCCTTTCCTTAATGGTTCACATATGTGAAAGAACTACACACTGCTCTCTATCTCAGCCCTGCTAGAAAAGAAAGAATTTAGAAGTTCTGTGTTGAACACTTACATGGAGATTGAAGGACATGGAGACCCTCAAGGATTTTGATTCCAGATTTCATTACTCACTAATGGCAATGTATTCATTTTGTTTTCCAAACGATCTTGTTGTTTACTTCCACTGAAGTTGCAGGCAAAATTTCCATGGACTTCAGAGGAAGTCGGATGGCGCCAGTGAGGTTCTCATAGCTTTAGAAAGCTTTCTAAATTTGTCACTAACTTCAAGAACTTGGTCTGAAAAATCCTTTCATATGTGGGCTAAATACTGTGGGAATAAATACAGCCACTGTATGTACCAAGATATTTTAGTTTCTCTTCATACTGTAATTATATGTATTATCTTACATCACTAATTAACTTCAAATGTTCTTTTCTTAACCCCATCATTAATAAACTGTAAAAAAACTCTCCAGAAAAAAACTAAATTAAAATCCACTGTAGACACCACTTATAAGAGTGTAATCGGGTTAGGTTTTTTTAACTGCTGGCTTTCAGATACAGCCTCAGGGACTCCATTTGGGTGGTCAAGTAATTCTGTCTGATGAGTAATAAACAAATAATTCTACACCCAATTCTCTTTTGTTCCCACTGAGTGGTAGCTCCTTATGCAAGTAGTTCCACTTCAGTATTTAGGCATGCAGTTAATCCCAGCTATTTACACAGCTAAACACCACTCCCTGAGACAAGGGATACAGTATTAGGTCATGTGTAAAAAAGCAGTAAATTGTCCAATAAAATGCAAAAAAATCCTATGTTGAAAAGAGAGGCATTATATTCAGGACTCAGACATCAAACTAATTATAATTTTCAATTTTAAAAAAAAGTTTCTTAACACCACATCTTAATGCATTTTTTTTCCAAATTTGACATGAGCATTCATAAGATTCACTTACCTATGTTTTGAACAACACTGATTTCTTCAATAAGTGGAATGTCACTGCTGTCGATCTTTCACATAGTCAGCACTAATGTTAACAAGAGCTATTTTGGGGTGTTAAGAATATTCCAATGAATGTTAAGCATTGTTTTATATTATCTTGGAATAGCAGCTGTCAAGTTTTGCAGTTTCAAGGGAAGATTTTTTATTTGGAAAAAAAGTAAGAGGGGGAAAAAAGACATCACTGTACCTTCTGGGCGCTCACACCAAAACTCTTGCATGGAAAATATAGAAATATTTTCTTTATTAGTGGTTTAACTAAAAACAGACTTTGGCAGATAATCTTCTAAACATCTAAACCTCATCAACTACTTTGCTGCTGGAGTAAAAGTATGCCATCCTTTGGAAAACAATACTCAGGATGTGAAATATGTATGCATTCATTTTTGTGTATGCATAGTGTGGCAAAGATATTTTTAGCAAAATGTCACTACAGCTCAAGTTCAATAAGAAAACTGAGCAGTCCAGCCTACGAGTTTTATCTTTGAGTCTTTAGGGGTGAGATTTTGACCCTTTTATTCAAGTTAATAGTCAGAATTTTCAGTGAGGTTTAGTGAGTATTGGTGAAAGCTGCAGCAGCCAACAGAGGTCTGTGGGTCAAAACACAATGGAAAATAGACTGCTATTGTGTTTTTTTACCCTTGTAACCTGGCTGTGTAATAACTGCAGGTAGAAAACACAGTCAGCCTCACTTTATATTAATATTTAAGCATCATAAAAAGTGCTACCCCTGAGGATTGTTTCCAAACTCTTCCCCATTTCTTAGCACAGGCAGGCATATGGTCACACACAGCTCCATGCCCATGTGCAATGATACAGAGCACAGACTCAAAGGGTCCTCCTGCAAACCTCCTTCTATGTGGAACACCTTTATTATTATTTTTTCAGATTTCAGTTCAGCCAAATCAAAGACAGTTTACTTAAGAAACAAAGATCCTTACTGACACTTCTGGCAAATTAGAGAACAGCATCTTAACCTCAGATTTCACAAACAGCATAAAGAATCTTTTTCAGGCAACTGCTTGTCTTGCTGAACTTCAGACACTACATTTTCCTCTGCCTGTTCTCAAGCCCTTTAAAAATTAAATTTGGAAAGGCTCATGCAGCTGTGCCTGGCACAGTTTTGGCTCTGCACTGTAAGGCTGAATGCTACCGACTTTTCTTGGCTGCTTCAAATCAAAGAATTCCCAGAATAAATCTCAAAAAACTGCCACCAAGTAAAATTTTAAAAATATATCTATAAAAGCAATGATATAGAAGGAAATGAAGTATGTTTTCCTGTGCCTTAAGATAACTTTTTATCAGTAAATTTTGTAGTGCTCCTCTCTGCTTTAGGATGGCAGTAACCTATGAAAAATATATTATTCATAATATTAATAATTCATAACTACAATAATGAAAATATTAAAAATTAAGATTAGAAATGACAATTTTATGTCAAATAGGAGAAGGATAATTCCCAGGACATATATATGCATTTGAGGACAACTGTAGTAACTGGCACCTCTGCATTAGCTCTAGAGGTGCCATACTTGCCACAGAAAATACACATTAAAGAAATAATGAAGAATGTGTTCAATATTACAATAATAAGAGAAGATAAAGCAAACCAGTGACCCTCCATTGCTTCCAGACAGGCACTGTCTTTCCATAGCATAATTCTACAGAAAAACACCTTCTTTGTCATCTGACAAACTACCTCAATGCAGGAGGGCACAGCTACCAGCCTCTGACACCTGCAAGATGAATTCCCTGACTTGGGATCTAGCCAACAGCACCTTAAACTCTTGTCCTGAGCCTTTGGTAGTTTTGCTTATCCAGTGTGATTTTTATTGTCTCCTTAGTTGAAGCACAGACTGTGAGTTAGCTTGGGAGATTTTTTACTCTGAAATATGAACTGGGGATGGGTGTGGGGAAAATCTTTTTTTGTCTGGTGCTCTATTTTCTTGCTGAATTCACCGGGAACAAGAGAAGTTCAGAAACAGTGAAAAAAGGCCTCTGTTATTTATTCCACTTGAAGTGTTGCAACTCTGAATCTTGTTGTAAAAGTGCATTAATTCAAATTAACATAACAAATTGTATGTTTTGTGGTTTGGCTCAAAAGAGCCTTTAAAGTCTATTTTGCCTATGGATTTCTCAGATGCCATTACAGTGTGTTTTCTGCAAAGTAGTCTCTAAATAAAACAAGAATGAAAATTGTTTGACAATAAACAGAAGTATATAACACAAAACACTAAAATGCTTTACCTCTCTCTCACCTCCACTGAGGGTTTTTTCTTCTTTTTTTTCCTCACCCAAGAAAGCAGCACTCTGGAGCCAGGCCCCACAGCCTGTCTGTAAGTGTCGCTGTTATTTTGTTTAGGACAGAGAACAGGAAGACTTTTTACCCAGATGTAAACATAAATCTCAGTAGAAGGCATCAGTTCTAGCTCACTGTACCACAAGGCTGGTTTTTGCATTTCATTCATTTCTTTGAAATCATCTGAGCTGATGAGGGAAGTGATTTGGACATAGCTGTGTCCTGTGATGAATCCCAATTTTTTTTTAGAGCTCTGAAGGTTTCATTGCAGAGTGTGAGAACCAATCACACCACTCTTCTGTACATTTCAGATGGTGCTATTTCTTTTAAAGATGTTAGTAACATCTTGACCATCTATTATTTTTCCTAAAGAAAAAGGTGCAAGGCATGAAATTATCTGAATTTTGATGTCCACACCTGTTATACAGTGCTGCTGTCATCTCCAGTGGGAGTGGAGCTCTTTTAACCACTCTGTTCTATACAAGACAGGCAACTCTGCTTTAAGGTCAAGATACAGGGACACAAAGGCATGGCTATACAAAAGAAATAATGACATACAGTCAAACCAAATCAGCACAGTTAAATGATAGGTACCATGCAGCATTTTCATCTTCTGGAAATTCACGTGATAATTCCTATGAAAACTAAAGCATCCATGATATGGGTACTAATGGAACAGAATAAATGAGACTGGGAGAGATGCACAGATCCTTGAACAAGCAGGGTAAAATCCATAATCAGGCACACAGCAAGCCAGGTGGTATGTTACAATGTCCTTCTTTAATAAGCAGCAAAAGAACAAGATGCAGCACATTACTAAGGACAATCCTGCTACATGTCCTGTCCTGGGAAGTGGAAGTGTACAATGTTAAAATATCAATTTAACTATAAACATGACTTCTTAACAGAAGACGTTATCCTTACAATGTCCAAAAACAAAGATGAAGGGAATATTTGTTCAGCCACCAGATTTTCTGTGTATCTGATAAAGAAGAAAGGTCTGGCATCCTTCACATAAATAAATAACTATAATGACCTACCACCTAAAATGCTGTCCAAAATTTAAATATTTTATCCAAAAATGTTTCAAACCAGGTGGTGTTACATCTAAGAATACAAAACGTGGGATTTTATTTCAATGACACACAGAAACATAATTAAAGACATTAAAAAGAAACATAGAAAATAATTTGGGGAATCTGGTTCAGTTAGAAAAACATCAAAGAACTTATTACTCTATCTTGAGTTAAGTAAGCATGTTGTCACTCTAACAGACTGGTTTTAATTTGTCTAAACCACTCTGTTGGGGTGATTTATATCCCAATCTTTCTGGCAAACACATTTAGGAGAGTTCATTATCTTTTCTGAAAGGCACAACAGGTTTGCGTTGACTCAACCGGGGTGCAGAATATCAACATTTACATTCAATGATTTTGAAGAGGATGTTTAAATTGGGTACTCTAATTAAGCACCTCCAATCCAAATCAGAATCTTTCAGTTTAAAAAAAGCCCTTTAACTTTCTCTTTTATGATCTTCTTAGTTTTCTGGGGGCAATTCATGGGATGGAATTTATGGGGTGAAACAAGAGCCACAGTGACCCCAAAGGAGCTCTGCAGTAGTTCTCTACCCCTTCAGCCACACTGATACAGCCCTTCACAAGAGGAGGGACTATGCTTTGGGATTTTTTTTTTTTGTGGTGTGGGGGGTTGTTTTGTTTAGTTCATTTCAGTAATTCAGGTCACTGAGTAGCCGCATATGCTGCTATTCTTGTGCAATGGGGATGAGGTTTCCCAACAGCTTAAACCAACTTTGCCACCAACATCCCTGTCTTTCTCTTGCTATCTCCACCCCTCTGCTCTGGCACTGACAGCTCCCAGTGGCTCTGAGCTAGTTCAAAGGGCTTAACAGCAAGCTACTAGCAATTTCTGTAGCCTCACCCTCTCAGAGCCAGGAGAAGGAGGAGGAGAGGGAGAGACAGAGCAAAGTATGAAGACGGGACCATGACTGTGCTGACTCAGCTTAGCTTAATTTGTCACACAAGTGCAACCTGAGGGTATGGTAAACACTAGCATGGAGGATACAAAGCACCAGGGCAGAGGGGGTGACTGGAAACTTCTAAAACCAGCCTTTCCAGCAATGCCAAGGTCTTGAGTAATTTCAGCCACAGGGCTGAGGTTGACGTTGATGGAGCCTGTGCTCACAGCATGTCCTGGCACAGCTGGACCCCCTTCAGTCCCTGTGCCTCTGACTGCTGTAGAGGAGGGAGGGGTGGGAAGCAGAGAATCAGCAGTTTTAACACAGCTAGGAGACTGGTCCCTGAAGGAAACATCTACAGGCCATGTTCACACAGCTTTTAAGTTCTTAGCTTCTTTTAAGTAAAATGCTTATTAAATACACTGCCTGTTATATCACTGCATTAGTAGGCATTAATAGGTGAAGCTATTGCTTGGATTCTTTCGTCAGGTGATTTCTCACCGGGAACGTTTTTGTGTCTTTTGTGAGCAGAAATGCAGACCAGAGTGAATACTTGTAACCCACGTTCCCCAGTAAAGGATATTCATGTTGAAGGAGAGAAAACACAATCAAATTTACCAGGATAATGTCTATTCTGGTCAGTGGAGGAGGCCTGTGCACTCTCCTTACCATCATAGCCCCATTAGAAGTGATGTACAATAGGGTTTCTAAATCCTCTTTTAAGCACTGTATGTAAAAACAGAGATTGCCCCATACACTGAATTTATGCCTTCAAGGGACAGCGATCTGAGCATTTTAGGATTGGAAGAGATTCTCAGAAATTTCCTAGCCATCTCTTCAGGGAGAAAATCAACCATATCACTGAGAGATTCAATTGTATTCCATACAAATTAAGCTAAAAATATAGGGAAGAGAAAGAAAAAAAGGAAAAAATATGGGACTTACACGTTGTTTGTTTTGGCAAGCATCCTGCTCTATGCAGTTCCATAGACGCTGCCAGAGTTTATGGAAGGTTCAACATTTTTATTTCAATCCTTTTGGCCCATTTCAGAGGACAGTGACCTGTGGGAAACATTATGTATGCTTACTCAGAAAAATATCTGAAATACCACTGTAGACTCCAGCTGTTCAAACGAGAAGGAAGAATGATTTAACTGCGGGCCATGACCAAACTTGGATGACAATAGTTAATGTGGGATTCCCATCTCAGTAAAAATTTACTTCAGCATCTGCGACATTCAACAATAGAAGGAAATAGTGGAAACCAACAGCAGGATTTCCTTTGAAAATTCACTTTTATTCCTTCTTCCCTTAAATCCCTTTATTCTTGCCTAGTAAAAATTGTATACATATAAGCAGCTGAAGGGAATGCAACTTGAGGCCTGAAAACACTTCAATCCATCAGCAAAGAGGTGTGGCAGCTGGTCAGTCTGCTGTCTTGCAGGAAGGAAGCTGTGGCCTTCGCTCTGAGGCACGAGAAGCAGCCAAGGATGGAAACATTCCTGCTTAGATGGTGGATACGGTAGGGTCAAGCTCTGCATAGAAAACTCTATCAAGCAAAGCTGCTCTGTCATCAGTTTACAGCAAACAGCAGTGTGTGTCTATGTTCACAACTAGAAACTGAGATCCTGTCTGTGTCTGCCTTGGCAAGAGGTGGATGGTAATAGGAGCAGATCTTTGGAGAGACAGAGTTGTTCCTGAGGAGTCAGCTTCTCTTGGCTCAGTAGAGAGGATTTTACAGCAGATTAGGTCTGGTCTGGCCCAACTGGTCAGAAGGGGTGTAAGCACATGAGGAGCCAGCTGGATCTCTTCTCATTGAAAGCTCTCCAGTTTGGTCTGCAGTGTAAAGTTATCTCAGAGTGAGCAAACTGCAAAAAGTGGGCATAACAGGAGACTTGTTGCAGAAGCAGTCTCACAGCAGCTGGTTTTCCTCTGCTTCACTAGTGAATGAGTTGTCAGATCAACATCCTGATAACAGTCAGAAAGGAATTACCAGCAATGATCCTTGGAAAGACAGATTCTATCACTCCCCCTGAGTCACATCAGAGGGATAACTCCTGGTCAGGACTTCTGAGATCACAGCAAATCTACTGCTGAGAGCACTCAAGCAGCTACAGCATGACACAAGCTCTCCATTTCAACTGAAACCACCTGTGTGAGAGGGTATACAGTTTGACCACATGGTAAATCTCCCTTGAGAGTCTCTCCTATCCATCACCTTTACAAGCTTTTTGAAGTTGCTTAAGAATGAAGGCTAAAAAAAATTTTAGCCAGACAAGAATATCATGTTCAGAGCTGTTGAGCCCTCTCTCTGTTCCTTTTTGTTTCCAGAGCTTATTATGGTGCAATGTAGTAACACATGCACAGTGAACAGCACTTGGTTGCACAAGGTAGCTGAAGGATACTGAAATCAGCTCTTGGTTGGCTGCCTGGCTTCCTCTGGGTTAGCAGCAGGCTCCCAAGGAAACACTTTGAAGGGTTCAGAAAGACTACTGTGAAGAAAATTATTATATGCAAGAGTGTCTTCTAACCAATGTCACACAGTAATAAGCACAAACCTTTGGAAATGCAAGTGATTTATGTTCAAAAAACTACAGGAGAAGCAGTGCTTTTTGGAAGAAACATGGAAAACCAGCTTGGCAACACTCATTATCATAATCATGATCATTATCATAAGAATTCCTAATTTTAAGAGGACTTATTTACTGTTATTGTAATTATTACTTTAACAAAAAATCCATTTTGCATTGTCTATGACATTGTATCATAGTTCCCTGGCCCTTCAGAGCTCAATGTTACCAAGGCAATCCTAGAATGACCATTCTCATTAATTTTAAAGAAATCTTTCTCTGCAATGTCACAGCTCTTGCCTTTGATCCTTTCCACAACTGATCACTTCTGAAAATTTCCAAAGTAAGATTAAGAAACAAACACAATGAACTTTTGGGTTCAATATCTAGTGAAAGGCATGTCTTAATGTCTTATCAGCTTCAATCTTTAGAACAGAATGTGATGTTCTTGGGTTGAGAGGAAAAGCACCAGGAAACACCACACTAGGGCTGAAGCAGGGGTATGAACATAAGCACACACTTCACTGTTAAGTCATCCTCTGCATTCTAAATTTGAGTAATGAAAACTACTTTCTTCTATCAAAGATCACTTCTATCAAAGTCACCAAAGCTTCCATGAAAACTCAGTGGCTTATGTAAAATTGGATGAAATCACAACTGATAACCTCAAAGGAAACCTCCAATGGCGTGTGCATGCTGACATGTATCACCACCTTCCAAAATGTTTCGACTTTGCTGATCTCAGAGTATATCTGTGGATATTTCAAATCTGATATGATTGTACTGAAACTGGACATTTCATAAAAGGGCTTAGAGTGAGCAAATGGAAACATGTGGCCTAATTCTCCTCTCACACTCATATCAGAGCAAATTAAGACTAACACTGGATTAGATTTTTTGACAAGCTGCAGAAGCTGTATGAAACCCAAAGCTTTTGCAAATTTGTGTTTAGCCTGACAAAACATTTCCAACAGGAAAGTATTTTTGGCATTTTGATGGGAAATTATTTTCTTTTTTAAACTGAATTTTTTTAACATGAGGAAGTGTTAAATAAATCAAAAGCAAACCTAAAATTTATTGATAATTTCTTTGTCCTTTCTGCAAATAGGAAAATCTTATATGAAATCATCAGCTCCATTTCTGTGTTGAAAAAAAGTAAAGGAAAACTAAGAGTTTAATATAGTGCACAATTGAATTCAACATGTGACAGTACAAAGAGTATTAATGCACTCTCCTTCCATGGATCAATTTTGCTTAAACCCTTAGATCATTTAATATTTTCAGACTGTATCATGACAGATCAGGAACGGTCTCCAGAAAATCTGATCAATTCCTTAAAGATTTCTTGCACTTAAACAGAGAAAATTGCAAGGAGCTTTACAGAAAATTCATACCCCTGAGCCCTGATTAGAGACAACACATCCCCACTTGCAGTGAGTATTCTTTTCACTGCTTGGAAAAAAGTATCAATATAAGGCATACTCATAGCATTCCAATTTATCGTCACTTTAATTTTCCATGTCCCTCCTTCAAAGGTTCTAAAGGGTTTTAATATAATCTGTAAATCTAAGTTATACTGACATAAAACTATTTTCAGTGGTATGATAATGATTGTTTTTGTTTCACATCTGGCCAAAAGGGAGTTAAAAGGGCAATCATTGAGAGCTGGAATGACAATGCCTCTTCCCTACACAAGAACAGAAGCAGATGCCTCTACTGAAAATGGTGTTAGCTATCAGGGCAGGTTTTGTGATGGATTCATCTCTGCAGCTACCTTACTACTGCAGGCTCAGGTTTTTCATTCAGCATTGACAACTTTCTGAGCTTTTCAGTCTAAGCCTGGGTTGAATTGCTAACAAAAAATTAAACTGTTGGGTGTTTAATATTTTTCCAACTGAGATTTTTAAAAAATTCACAAGACATAAATACATTTCCAGTTTGCCTTGATCACTTGTGCAATCTTCAACATTATTATGGCTATTTTTCAGCATTACTTGACAGTCAAGACTGCATGATATGGCCAGAGAGATGATCTAGTCTCCTCAGCAGTCAAGAGAAATCTTCCCACTCTTTGATGCTTTATTTCTTAATTTCTTTTTTTCTTTGTAAAGTATTTGGAACTTCATTATCTGTGCTTAGTCTTATTGAAAGATATAATTTAAAGGGTTAAAAAGCCCTATGAACTGTAACATGGACTGCTGTCTGGGATGTTTTAAAAGCTGCTAAAATAGCTCCTTCATTTTCTGAGTTATATAACAATCAATCAATCAATCAATCAATCAGTTGATCAATCCATCTATCTAGGTGTTGGGGGAAAGGATTGAAAGCAGATTTGGCAAGGGGGTAAAGAAGAGTTGTCTTTATTCAAGATGACCTTGCAGGTGGGGGATGCTAGGAATATCCAATGTGGAAAATTTTGTACTTTGTGTTTGCTTTGGGTTGTTTTCTGTCTGTTTTGAGAAGTGGAGTTTTTGTCTTTGATGGAAAAGTCAAAGAATGCACACAGCTTCAAGATGCTACTTGGCTCTTACCAGGCAAAATGCCTTTTGAGTGTTGTTGTCACACAGATAAGTCACTGGGAAAAAGCACGAGTGAAGTCATAAGGATGAGTTAAGTGGTGCCAACTCTCATAAGGAGAGAAAGGATATTGCCAGACCACCACCATTAACAAGTTCTCAGACCTTTCCCGCATGCTGTGAAGGACTAAGTCATTGTGTTGGAGCTGCAGTGCATTTCCTTCCCAAACCTGAGGCAGGAAACAGGAGTGCAAGGAAACAAAAGAAGAAAGAGAAGTCCAGAGATAGCTCCATTATAACCACATGTGACACTACAAAATATTTCCTTTCCTTTCCTCCATAAAAAAAACATCTAAATTAAACTGAGCTATGAATTTGGACAAGAAGTGTTCTTCAGCCTTCTTTGGAGTTGCCCTCTTTTACTCCATGTCCAAATTTTGTCACATGATTGGCATTCATTATTCTTTCCTTTCCTGCCCAGCAAGAAGTTTGAAGTGCCTGACTACTCAGCCAGGAAAAAGACACAGAGAGACTGCTAAGTTACCAGAAAACCCTCCCAATTATCTCCCTCTCAGCTGAAAGGGGATTCAATACATTTATTGCTTAAAATATCTATATATATTTTTTAATTGCTTTTCTTTTCCTCCTTTTCCCTGAGGAAAGTATTAGTATTTACTTTTTCCTGGAAAGATATCCACTCCAGTCCAGCAACTGTAGCTTAATAACTCACTGTTACTGCTAAATCAAAGGTGCTGGAGGAATGCTTGCACTCCAAGCCTTCATTGACTCCAGGAGACTTTGTACTGGGACCTCTAGGGGAAATATAATATGAGACTAAACAGGTTTTCCAGTAATCGCATTTTTTCTTTCTTCCTAGTGCAATAAGATACACCCAAAGCCACTCTGTATTAAACAAGAACATTTTTAGATTTCCAAATATATTTTGCGCTGTTAAACACATAGATAAACAGCTTGAGGATACAGTTTAATAGTTCCCTTCAGTATTAATCATCAAAACACACACGCACAAAATTATTATTCACACTTCCACTGAAACAGTTAAATGCTGAAATTTAGAAAAGATCTTTCCATAACAGGATTGGGAATATTACCTCTGGGCTAATGCATACAGTAAAGGAAATTAAAAGAGACTGCAAAGCAAAAGTAAAAGTAGAGCTAGCCCTTACTGAAGTCAGTGACAAAATTCCTTTAAACTGCAGTAAGACAAGAACAAGCCCCAGCAGCCTGGATTGACTACAAAGCCAAGGGAGATTTTAAAACATGAGTAATAAGAAGAGAGAACAGTACAATAGTTATTAATACTAAGAAATTAGAAATCATGCCTTTTAATATTTAAAACACTTTTGCAAATTTTCATTTCAACTTGTTTTAGGATTAGTACAATGTTATCAATACAAAAGTAAGAATCTATCTCCTTAGTCTAATTGTGTTGGCTTTCCCCTCACAGTATACATGCAGTGTAAATGCATTCATATTTGTATATATCTTTACCATGTGTGCCTGCGGAGAGGGAAGTACCATAGTTACATGGGCAGGAAACAGAAAATGTTCCATTTTCCAAGCTTATCCTTGCCTTCAAATCATTACAATGCCAGATTTTATCAGGAACGTTGTTTTAAAAAAATTAAAGAGAATTTCAGTTCCAGATGGAGTCTACAGTGATGTTACAAAGATAATATAAGAAACAGAAAGTGGAAACAGATGTGTCATTTTTAAGGAGATGGATTACATTAGCGTAAAACTCTCCAAATGTTCTGTGAGTTGTGACATCTGCAGCAGTATTTTCAAACCTAGGTAGTTCTCTCCCCTTCCCCTGTGGGTTTCCTGCTTTCCATGGTCATTTCTTCCTTTGCAACTGCATGGATTGTAAGGGACCATCTAGCCTCACCCTCTCACAGGCTGCTGGACTTCCCACAAGCAAGTTCCAATATGAACTTGCCTTGAATTGCATCAATAGACAAACTATGACTATATTTGCTAACTGTACTAATGAATTTTTCATAGATAGACAAAAAAGCTGAAACCAAATGTCTCAGGAGAGCCATGCTCTCATCCTGCTCACAGGATTGTCACCCCTTTCCCTCAGTCATCATCTCCTCTGTTGCATTGCTGCAATGTTTTATACTTTGATGAATAACCTTCCCATACAAAAATAAATTATTTTCTTTCTTTCTGCATCAGTACTCCAGACAGGAACCACCTGTCCTCTGATAGCTGCCAGAAATGGTTAAAATGTGAGCTATCATGGTGAGGTTCTAGACTGTGCTATATCACCAATTGCTCCTTTCATGTCTCAACCAGAATGCCAGATAAAAAAACATTTCAGTGTCGTTGTCTTTATGAACCAAACTTATCTCAATTCATTAAAAACAAGATATTAAAAGCTGTTTGCTGCATACCTATGTCACTTGCTGCTGACGCTAGGACCTTCCTTTCATTTTTCATGTGGAAGTTCTTCAGCAGCTTCCCATAAGTCCTCCAGCTACTGTAGTCACCCTCTTGTCCCTTTAAAATATTGGTAGGGTATTAATTTTTCCCAGCTCTAGGTTGGAATAATTGTTTACAGAGAGGCTTATCAAACTAATTTATTTTAAAATATCTAACTTTAATGGTATGTGTTTGATGTCCTTCTAAAATACTGGATGACATGATTACTTACAGAGCAGTTCTGCCTCTCTGTGTCATTATAGACAATAGCACTTTCTTTTAGCAGTGGAAAGATATAATTGCAAAGTTTTCTTAATGTATTTTAAAACTTTCCTCTTACATCCTATGTGTTTTGTCTCTGTGTGGTTTTTTTCCCCTTCAAAACAGTTGAATAATTCCTGCCTTCTTTAAGGTCTCTTCCAACCCTAAGCATTCTATGATTCTGATTCTGACTTGTACCACTATCAGATTTGCCTTTCTTCCATTTTTATATAAATTTTCCTTCTTCCTGGGATTTTCTTGTTTGTTGCATATCTGTTTCCACTTTCCCTTCGAGCCAGGGTTTCATTTTCTTTTCTTTTCTTTTGTTTTGTTTGGGTGGTATTTTTTTTTTAACTAATATGGCCTTCTCTGTCATTTGTGGTTTTTGAAGCGTTTGGTAAAATATTCCTAAGCAGCTCCCAATTATCATTCACATTTTTCTGTTTAAAAGCTTTCCCCCAAAGATTTAGCTCTTAATTGTTTTCAGCTTTATGAAACTGCTCTTTCAAAGGACTAAGAGAGAGAGTATGTGAAATTGTTTTTTTACTTTTTTTGCTAGTTTGAACACTCTTTTGCTTTCATATGCCTAATATAATTTTGCTGAAGATGTATGGCTAAGCATTAACTACAGCATTAACACTGACTTTGAAATTCATTTTTACCTTACAAGATAAGTGCAGTAGAGGGCTTAGTGCTCCAGAAATATTTTCAGATTTAAGAAACAGGGTAAAAGAAATTCCTATAAATTTTATAATGTTGAAAATAATTATTTAAAGTACCAGTTGTCATGGTCTGTTCTGTTACTTGTTGCTGCAATATTCTTAGAAGAAAAAGTTAAAAGCAGGGTTTGATTCATCATTTGGTACCAGGTAATTAAATAAATATTCTTCCTGCAAGACCAGTCAGATCTTCTCAAGAGACACACTCACCATTGCATTTCAGATTTTCATCATTGCTCTGAAATGTTCCTCAAATGTCTGAACTTTTGCTGGATACTTGGTGGAGAGGGATACAGGCTTTTCAGTAGAACTACCAACCTCTTTAGGGACTGTGGGGAATGGGATTTCAGAGAGCAACTGTACACCAGTTTGTATATTCAAAAGCATTGAGGTTTATGTATTTGACAGAAAAATACAATTAAAGTTTGAGGTTTTGAATGCACTAAGAACTGGACCACATCTATGAGCAGGTGAATAATCACACTGTCACCCAGCTGAGTTGGCAGATGCTTCCATATGCTCAGAAGATTTACAACTGGACGACAATATTTTTTTGAAACCCATCCAATCCCAAATTTTTAAATTAATTCAGTAGTGACATGGATAAAAATAAGAAACACTGACAGAGAATAGCATCCTTCTTCATACGTGTAGTCAAAGTTAAATACATTTGAAACTGATATTCACTGCTGACCCACTGAAATAATCACAGAAGTTTTTCCACAATGTTACAAAATTCAATTATGGGCTTTGTTTAATGATCTAGAGCACAATTTAGATCATTTTTCAAATGAGCTCCTTAACTAAATAATCACTATTCTCTTCTTAACAGGATTAAAAGATATGTAGTAACTCACATGAATTACGAGAGCATTAGTGGCAGTAGTCATTTGAAGAGATCCAGTGAGGAATAGGCAGAAGTAATTTGGATGCCAAGATCAATTTCCTTATTATTGTAAGAGAGCTTATGCTTATAAAACTAATGAATTGAAAGACCATCAAGATTATCGTGCCAAATATTTTTAATAAATTAGTTGGAAGGGATAAGGGGTGGTCACTTATGGAAGAGATTCAAAAACAAGTAATCTTCAGGTTTAGTAATATAAACAAAGTGTTTCCAGACAACTCTTAGGTATGTGTTTTGGATCATCCTTTTGACATAATCAGCTCCATCTCTCAGTGCCAACATGCTTTTTCTGTGTCTGGTCAATAGGGAAGATCCAGAGGGCACCTGGGTAATTGGAGGAGGGAGAGTGTTCTATTTACAGTGTAGGCATGGAGCTGTTTATTCTTCAGTTTGATGGGCAAACACATTGACACATCAAACATGGTGCTGAATGTTCCCAGTCGAGAACTCTTTCAAGAATAAGAGCAGACTTTGTCTGATCAGCACCTCTATTTTCTGTACCAGAAGAAGGGAAAAGATTTCTTCAAAGCAGTCAGTGTTGTTTCACTTGTTATGTCCACGAAGTTAATGACTTAAGCAGGTAATCAGAAAAGTTTGATAACTAATTTTAAGGCAACAAAACAGAACAGAATAATTGTAAATAAAAATACTGTTTTGGCTTAAAGGAAAAAAGACAGGTTTTCAAAGAAGGTGTCATAGACTGGAAGAAAAGTTTGATTTAGAGTACATCCTTCAAAGTGTCTGTAGAAAGAGTTTGAAAAACAAAAAACTAGATTTAAAATTATTAAGGCTTTCTCTTAATAGCAAAAAAAAAAAAATAATGTTTAACTATAGGGATTTTGGTTCCATTTATTAAGGAGTTTGAAATTGCAGCCATCTGGTTCCTTAATAAATGTCTGAACAACAAGGTTGTATGCTAATGTTAAGGATACCCTCAATCTCTCATTGCTTTTTCTCACTTCATATTAAAACTCAAGACAATAATTGGAAATAATCACAAGTTTGAAATTTGATTTTCCATCTCTCAAGGCCATGGACCTAATTATCAGTCTGGACTGTCATTTTTTATTGTGCTCCAAAAAATATTCAGATAACTTTCATAGAGCAAAACCCCACTGATAAAATGGGACAGACTTTATAAGGATACTAAGAGAAGATCACTAGAGCACTCTTCCAAATACACATTACTAATTTTAAGGGTACAGTGCTGTTAAAAACCTTTAGAGTTGAAAAGTGCTTACGATCCAAATGTCCCACTTTCTGAAAAAGCACTCTGATCTCTGACTGTTATTTAAAAGACTGCTGAACACACACACCCTAATGTGTTAAGATGAGTCCTATGTGATCACTACATATTAGGAGCCCTAGAAATCACTCAACTAGAAACAAATCTTTCAAAGAACTAAGGCAAGAGGAAGTCAAATTTCGTGACCCCAAAACTCATTAAGCAGAATGCAGGCTACTGACAGGAATTTACTCAAACCAGATGAGCTTCTGGTGCACACTCCAGTCACCATCTCAGAGTTTTTTGCCAGTCTTTTCTTGGAGCTGTTGCTTTAGGTATGCTCCCAGGAGCTGCATCGTATTTCTCTCCCTCCATCCTCTGCAGATGTATCCAAATTGCAGCTTTCCTACTATTGCAAATCTTGCTCACCATATATGTATCTACAGCTTTGCAGTTATCAAAGCTAATTACCAGTTCTGCATGCACAGATGTGTTCAGAAAGGCCCAGTAAAACCATTTAATACCCTCCCAGGCTTCTGCTCAATTTCCACACTCAGGTGTCCACTGTAGCTCCACCTTCTGACTCCCCAAAACTGAGGCCAAGTACAATGGCTGGTGGTCTTCTCTTCCTCCCAACAGCTCAGGAGTTGTGCTTTACGCTGTCCATTTCCATTTTATAGATATTACTGTCGGTCCTCAGCTGTCTGGTGAATTGCCTTCCTTCTGTAGCAACTGCATGATAGATGGGCATACTAAGAAACTCAGTTTTTCAAATGAGAGGAGTAAAATTATGATCTTAAATGTATTTTGATGTTCCAGCCACTTCCTCAGTATGAAGGAGCAGAAGCATGGAAAAGAAAGATGATAGGGGAGGGAAGGGCATGTAGACTTCCAATAATGGAGAGATACAAAGAGCAAAACAAAAAAATATACACATACATAGAGATATACATAAGCAAATAAAAATGGAAAAAATATGAAAATTGAAGAAAAAACTGGAATAGAAGGAGAATTCTAAGAAATGGTGGTGGAAAAGAGAAAAAAAAAAGCAGCAAAGTATAAAAAACCTTTCAATTAACTATATTTTAACAGCTAAGCTGAAATACATGAAAAAAAAGCCCAAACATCTTCAATTTAAAAATTCTGTTTAGAAAATGCTTTCATGGGAAAAAGAATTACATGATGAAACTTTATTTTTATCACACTTAAAAAGCACTAAGTGTTTCTTTTTCTTTTACCTTTATCAATGGGTATTACAGTATTTCTGTTGATGCAAAAAAAATTCTTACTTCCACTGAAATGAACAGAAATCTGTATATGACCATTTAAGTACAGAAATCTCATCCATACTTTTACAAAAATATGAGCAGAACACTTCCAACCTGATCAGGCCACTAAACTCGAAAAGTTACAACAAAAAAGGAAAAAAGTACAACTGATTGAAAGAGTTTAATTAGGAGGTCCTGCTGAATTGTGTCAGCTTTCCTTCTATTCAAAATTTAATCTGGTATAAATCAGAAGCTGACATGGATAGAGCAATAATGATTAGGGAGAATATAAAGAAAAGCCCTTCTCATTTAATTCTCATTTATGTATTGTTATGTGACACAGCTGGCTCTCAAACTGGGCAGAGGGAGAGATTTAAGAGAAGTAACAACTCATCTGAATGCCAGCAGTTTTCCAGAAGAAAGAGGAAAATGCATTTTCTTTACAAAAAACTCAGCTGCTTCAACGTGGCAGAATATGTCTGTGAGAAAAAACATCTATGGTGATTACGGTTGAGAAACTGAAGCTTTGCAGCTGAGAAAGGCTCCCTTCTAAATGAACACGACATACAGGAGATCTCTTTCCTCTGCTGTTAATGGGCACAGACAGCAATGCAGTGTCACAGCTGCCCCTCTCCCCATGCCTGTGACAGCAGTGATGCTGCTGAGGAAAATGAGATTTCCCTGGGTGCACATAGTGTCCAAAAACCAAATAGGAAAGGACAGTGTCAATGAGTTTTTTATTAATCACAGGAATGCTGAGGAGATTTTCAGGGAAATGAGGGTTATGAGGAGACAGACTGAAGACTGAAGGTGATGTCTTGAAATTATGGAGTCAAAGGCAATGTTTCTCCTGGCATTTGCAGGGCCAAGAGCTCATCTTCTGCATGTAAAACAGTGAATGCAAAACTTACTAAAGGGAATAAATAATTTCAATTTCAGAAAGAATTCTGTTAGGGAATTACTCCCCCTGATAAACATACCATGATGATTTAAAAGCAAATGCTTACATTGCCTACTAATGGTGATGTAAATTACCATGTAAAATGACCATGAGAAAGAAGCTTCTGAAATTATTGAATGCTTGATATGGCAGCATGTTAAGTTGTGACAGCATTCACAACACTTCTCCCAAGGCTGAATAATTTGGAGTAAACTTCAGAGCACAACAGAGGTATGTCAGTTCTGGTATATCAGGGGAGTTACTCTGAAAACCTCTGTGCACACCACACCCAGGCACCAACATGATCTTCCTAATTCCAACACAATTGAATAATGTATCTGCAGCCAGTCTTGGTCATAATACACATATAGTCTTCTTATTTTACCTAGTAACAGGAGAAGTGTTACTACTGAAACAAAACACTAGGAACACCAATAACCCAGAAGAGAGCAAACCTGGATGAGAAGCTTACATCCTGGTTTCCAAAAGCTAAAATCTACCCCAGCTTCTTCCCTCTCCAATCATTTTCCTCTGCTGAAAAGTGACAGTGATTGATGTCTTCTCCCACCCGAAGTATGCTGTGGTTATTTCTCCTTATGGTTAGAATTAAGCTAACAGCCCAGCTTGAACACTCACCCATTAAGATGAAGTATTTATTAGCCATGAATCCTTCTGTTCTTACACCACCTCAAAGTTCTTGTGTACGTCACTGAGGAGCACAAAGGGAAGGACTCTGGCATTCAGTCGGAGGCTCCTGCACCAAACCCTCTAACAAGGCGAGCAGGCATGGAACAGCTCCCAAAGCCCAGATGTTTAAACCATATGAAGCTGCAGAGGAAAATAAAGAGCAGCTGAATTACAAAGGAGGGAAGGATACAATGTTTGTGTATGGTTAAACTACTGTAAACTTTGAAATCTGTATTATGGAATCCATTAAGAAACCCATAACTTTGATTTAAAAGTAATAGTCGTAAGATTCTTACTTTGCCATTATTTATGGTATAGTGAGGAGGTACCTTACTAGAATCCCACAAACTAAATAGATGGATTTCATTAAAACTGTCCTGATGAAGAGTAAAATCGAAGGAAAAAGGAAATAACAACTTTTATTCCATGCCAATTTATTTTCATAGGCTGCTTTGCACAGCAGAAACCTAGGAAGATGAAAAGACAGGGAAAACTTTTTCCTCTCTTCCATAAGAGAGAGAAGTTTTTAATGGTATTTGAAGGGCGGAAATGACCTACTTCCAGTTGCTTCTATATTAAGAATCTGGCTACATATCCAAGATTTGCCTGAAGAATCAAAGCAATGTACAAATTCAAATCATGATTTATTTGTCAACACATTGGTTAAATCGAAAATTTGTTGCTAAAGAATGTGCTGTAAAAATGAGTGCTTGAAAGTCTCTCCCAGTAGGGTCCTTCAGGGACATACCTCCAATGTTTGCCTTGTCTCCCCCAGCTCCCTCCTGCTCTCCCTTCCTCTCTCCACCCTGACTGTTCTGGGGAAGCAGAAATCACAGGAGCATTTTGGCTTCATTTCCATCTTTCAAGTCAGCTTTTTACTCCACAGAGCCCACAAACCAAGTCTGCACCAAGTGAAAGCAAGGCTGTTGTGATCCCTGTTGGGGTTTTGTTGCAGGGATCCCCTTCCCACTCAGTGAAGCCCCAGCAGCTCACCCATCCACCCCTGCCCCAAAACTGCTCCTGCCACTGGGTTTTGGCACAAGACAGAGCTCCTCAAGGAAAATTACTGTGATGAGCAGAAAGTGACTGTCCTATCTTAGGGGTTCCATGTTAAATGAGCAACAGGTGAAGGAGACTGGCAGAAGTTTGGAGGGCTCATCTCCTCTCTGATAAACCAGCACCACACCGATATCTGCACAGGGCGTGCCTGGGAAGGCTGTTCTCCTCTCCCTCCTCCCCAAGAGCACTCCATACAGGTTTGTGCTTGGGGTAGCATGAAACAGATGATAGGTATCACACAGAACCACTTCTGGGGCTGTACCCACCCCCTGATGGGAGCAAGAGGAATGAATGATCCAGCATTTGCATGTTATTATCTCATGAGGAAACAGGAAGGACACAGGCCCCTCAGAACTGTTAACTCCAGCCTTGAGTTATAATTATGGACATCATAGAGTCTATATCTAGTTTTACAGTAATCAAAGGGCTCTGTCCACAAAATCTATTTATTTCTCCACTTCACAACTCAAATGGCCATTATCCCCCTACTAGTCTGTGCTGCCACTTTCCTGCACCCTAAATTGTGTTTCTGGCATGTTACTGCTGGCTCCCCAGGCATGCCAGTGCTTTCCCACTTCCAGCCCACACTCACCACCTCCCAAGGCAAAGGACTGGAGCTTCCAGGGTATGACCTTCTAGGGGAGTGCTCAGCCAGCCTCAGGTCAGAGGGGCTAAAGCTCTTCCAGCTTCACTGGAAACTCTTACCTTGATTAGAGGGCATGCTTATTTTTGATGTCAGATTATATAAGGAGCCCATTAGATACCACTGTGACTTGAGCCTTCTTCCCTTCTCTTCACCTGTTGCCTACAGACAAACCTTTGGCTTATTCTTCCTAAGTCTGAGCCTTTGCATTCCACTTTAATATGTGCATCCCCTTCAGATGGCTGGAGCCCTCATGCTTGTCCACCCCTGTAGTGCTGCACTCCAATCCTTCTTCCCACAACAGCAGCATTTCAAAATCTGTGTCACCCTCTCACTCTGTAAGGTCCCCAGTGTGTTGTGCTCCCAAGCCCAGTAGAAGCTGAAATCTGCAAACTAACCACATCTCACTGAATACCTGCAAAACCAAGTATTTTTGTTTTCAGCTTTTCCTTATGATGTTGCATCCACAGGTGTGCACATGTGCTTCTCAGATGTACCCCTGTGTGCACACACATAATATGAGAATTAAAAGAACAGGCTTTAACACTGCTCAGTCATTTTGGTAGTTTTGCACTCTCAGCTATTGAACTAATGGCCTGAGCAGCTGAATTTTGTTTGGGATAACATGTTTTCAGATGCGCTGTAAATCCAAGCCATGAGGAAACTTTGAAACTCCCAATTCCTATTCTTATTCTGATGCTTCTAACTCTTCTTGATTTATTAGGAGTTAAATAATCATTGCAAGAATATTAGAGCCATAAAGTACTTTTCACTCATTTGTTTTTAAATCTACAGAGTTTTGACCATCACTGCATTACAGTGACACCTTCTGGAAAATCTAGGAGGAGAGGGAAAGCTGCTCCATAAAGGAGGAGACTGTGTAGGGGATGGATGTGAATCAACACAGCTCAGCTCTGGAGCACCCATTCCTGGCAGACATGTACAGTGCTGTTATAGCCACCCTGCGGTTCAGGTCTCTCTAAGAAAACAAATCTCTGCTGTGTCATTAATCTGGTCATGCTTTTTTTCTTCCATAGAATGGTGCTGAGGTGTAGGGTGGACATAGTATCATTCTTCTTAGGATTTCACAGATATAAAAACAAATAAAACCAGAAGTTATTTTTGCTGTATTATAGTTTATTCTTCTTGAAATACTGTTGAAAAATATTGGAATATGCTGAGAGAGACTTTTTTGTTAATATTAAGTCTTTAAGGGACAATAGCAGCTGCAGTACACTGGTTAGGCAACTTGCTTGATCAGACAAGGAAAGCAGGGGGAAAAAACCTCAAAATTCATTAGAGAAGAATAGCAGAAGATGTGAAAATACAGTTTCCATTTCTAGAGAGCAGTTCAGCTGCTGACAACCTACTGTCATGGCAGGGCTCCCAGTTTCCGGGAGTCTCCCTCGATGTTTGACACACAAAGGAGTTACACCAGCATTGACAGTAGTTTCTGAGACCACTCATACTGCACAGCCATGAGAGAGGCTCTCTTGTGTCCCACCAAAGTTACAAAAAAGGAAGGCTTTGAGGCTGGCTGCCATTTGAGCAAATGCAAGTTATACAAGGAAGGGCTGGGATCTGGGGATGGCCACATTGATGAACAGCTTGTGCAGGAATGGTGTAGGAGTAGAGTCAGTTTATTATAAAAAGCTGAAATCTAACTGAAAACAGAGCTGTTAGGCCCCCACAAAGAGTATGGCAGGGTGATTGTCCAAATTCACAGCTACTGACGTCACAAGAGCCAACTCCAAAATGTCTCAACATCCTTACTCACATTGTCACTGATGACCCTTGTGCCATGAGTCTCCATCCATTTGTGTAACAGTGCTAGCTGTAAATTCCCGGTTCATTAGTTAGTATATGCAAACATGAAATCTGTACAGCCATGATGATTTAAACCAGATGAGGATTGACCTTTAATTTGGACACAGGATCATGTGGGAGAGGAAATGGTATTACATGGGAAAGAGTCATTACAACTATCAAAATAAAGTGTTAGTCAGGTGAGCATGGCTGTACTCCCAGGGGACTGAGCCTTGTGCCCAAAGCCACCAGGCTGGCTGGGTGACCCAGCCCAGAGCAAAACACCTTCTGGGTGCTGCAGCCACCAAGCTCTCAGCCCTGCTAGATGGGGCAGGCTGGCAGTGTGGCTGTACCTGGCGAACCTGACAGGGACATCCCAGATTTCCCACCTCCAAAGCTGCACAGCTCATCTCTCTGGTCCCAATGTGGTACCAAAGCCTGCACTCAGTCTCAAGAAAATTGTCCCAGTGCTGCCAGCAAGAAAGGACCTCAGCCTTCAGGAGTCTGAGGGATCTGCAACAGAGACCTTTCCAATGTAGATTAGCCCAATTTTTCATTTATTTCCAAAGATTTCCATTATCCTTTGTGTGTTGGTAGTTTCTTTACCTGATTACATCAGAATAGGCACTTTACCATTCCCAAAAATAAATTGTATTTAACATCACAAAAAAAACCCTGGGAGACTTTGCAATGCGACCCAGTTTCCAGAAGAAAAGCGAAGAAAAATCCACATAACAATAAAAAAAAAGATGTCATACATTCTAGATTGATCACAGAATTTGTTTCAAACCCATGAAGTTTCCAAACTTGTTATTACCAGCTCTAAGAACTGATTTAGTTAGGTCCTCCAGCTTTACCCAGAAGGTGGGATCTTTAGGTAGACAAACCCGCAGCATCTGGGGGTTTAGAAAATTCCAGGTACTGCAGGATTTGTAACAAAGAAAAGAATGACTCAACCCTGATTATATTTCTATATAAATTTAACCTCTTTATGTCCATGTTGTTATTCCAAGGGCAGTGCTCTTTCGTAGCAGCCCACTACAAAGATCACAAAGGTGAGTACAATTGGTATATCATGGAGAGAGAAAGATGGAAGGAAACATAATGTGGACTCATTGGAACTGATGGGAACAAAAAGGAAAAGAAGGAGAAGGAGCAGGTGTGATCTACACCTAGGGAAGAGAGTTCACCACAGTGGTGTAAGTGAAAGGGGCTTAGTGCTGGAATGCAAACTGATGGCCATCTTAACATTTGATTTCTTTTTTTTTAAAAATGGGAGTCAAATTTGTCACAGTAAGCTCAGACCACCCTGTGAAGGTTTGCAATAGCTGCCCCCACTGAGGCTCTAGAAACACCACTGCAGTAGCAGCATGAGAAACTGGAAGAAGAGCAGGCTTTTTCAAGGAACAGCTTAAGATAGTGACTATGAGGTTTTCTTTTTTCCTCAGGGTCTGCTGAATTATAAACAAAAATTATTCAAGAAACAAGGGATGCATGCATTTTTCATTGATAACTATGAGAGTCACATAGCTATAACAAGAAGTTTATTTCAGCCCGGATGCAAAATTTCATTGGTCTTGAAACCATGAAATGAAAGAGAGAAAGAGAGAGGGAGCCTGAGACACAGAAAGAGAGAGCCTGTGTATTTGCAAAAAGACACAATATGCTGGCTGTTATTGCCTGGTGAAGTACAGGGAACCTTCTGTACTGTCAATGTAGTTACTATAAACTGCCCCTGAGAAAATATTTAAATGAAAATTTCTTTTCAATTCAAGAAACAACCTTCAAAAAGAATCCTTTTACTTAAATGGTAATCCATATTAATTTAGTACAACAATAACCAGAAGTCAGTTTGCCAGTTGATGTTTTGCTTTTACTATAAAACTTGAAATGGAAACTGTGGCCTTGATGAAAACTGTAAAATTCCAGTAAATGGGATTAGTCATCCTTTTGTGTGCCCCAGTTGCACATATCGAATAACAAGCAGTGACACCCTCAGCTACCAAGTAGAAGTAAATATACTTCAAAAAGGAAAAAAGCCGCAGAGAGGATGAGTAACATTTGACATTTTCATGTACGGAATTTCTGTAAATATCTGTCTCCCAGAGGAGAAATGTCTTCCAAAATATTTAGTTCATTGTGGTATTTCTCTTTGATAGAGTACTGTGAAATCCAGAGCATTGAAATTCTTAATGAAAACATCTTAATATTTAACTCTTTGCAACCTGGGATCATTTCAGGCCTTTCAAATCAAGATTAATACAACAAATGTCAAAGAGTAATGGATTTTAATCTTTAAGATTCCTGCAGATCATGGAAAACTTCAGTGCCTGATCTCTCCCCAGCCAATGCCCCTAGCCTTTTAATTTCATCTTTGAGAGAAGTATTCCATTGAACAAGTAACTGCTCCCCTGAGCAAGCATATATTTCTCACACTAATACTGTATGTCTAATTACTTTGGTTTTGATGGGATATGGTTAATGTTTCTATCCCAGGGCTCGCTGTCCCCAGCAGAAACCTCATATATTCACTTTCTGCTGATCTTGGTTACACAGTATGTTTTGTCAAAGCCTGATGCATACTGCTGCTTGCACAAGCAAGGAAAACCCATTGAAAAAGTTGCATATATTAAGTTTCTGGGTTAATTGACTGTTGCTATTGAGTAAAGCACCCCACTGTTACAGTATTTTAACATACTGAATAAATCTTAAACAGTTTTCCAGTACAAACATGCTGTCAAACACATGGTAGAATAGGTATAACTCTTTGGTCCATGGTCAAATTACACGACAATAAAAATCCATTAAAAAATTGTAGTTACAAATGTCAGTAATTGACACAAAATTAAAACAACTTTAGCAAACCTAAATCCTTGCAAGTGCTTACTGCTTTTGTTATTCTAACTTCACATCATGGATCAGAAATAATGCCTCACTAGCACCAGTTAAATCCTCACAATTACTGGTAGCTTTGCAGCACTGGAAACACCCTAAGTAATTTCTTTCCATCTAGCAAGAAAGCCATGCTCCACAGCAATCCCACACTCCAGCCTGATAAAGAAAGGTCTTCCTCCAGAAACTCAGCCCTGGATGTCTTCCCTTGGCAACGCTGGTGTGAAAGGCAGAATGGGAGAGTTCTATCACTCTATCACTCTATCACTATCCAGGATACCCATCTCCAGAATGGGAGAGCTCCACTATCCAGGATACCCATGGCCATCTCTAAACACACAGGTGAACTTCAGAGAGTGGAGTCTCTTCTGCAGTTGCAGGATGTCACAACAAAGGGCCACATCCCAGTATTGCCACGCTAAACAACTGGCCTGACAGAGTAGTGTACAGGTGAAGGAGAGACTGAAGCCATCACAAAACCCACCTGCTTAGCTTCTCTTGGACACCCACAGCAGATTTATACCTCAAAATGCTTAATTTTAAATTATAGTCTCAAAAGGGAAAGGATCTTTTGTTTATTGCTGTTATAAACATTAATTGTGCCACATTCCTATTGGAGAGGATGGAAATTTGCCTTGCCTTTTGAAAAGAAGGGGAAAGTCCATACTGCACCACTGGGCAATTCTTTGCACATTGCATGCAAGCATTTTGTGGCCTTGAGTTTGGAATCTACAGCATTCCACTGCTTAGTTTTCACAAGTCAATGCCTTATATTTGATAGGAGTTCCTTACATAGGACTAGTAAGTTGAAAGAAGAAAAATATAGCACCATTCACTGTGTTCCCTGGCAGGCCATGGCAAGCAATGCCTGTGGATGAAAGGACAGCTGACACAGGCTGTTCATTAGTTCACAGGTAGTTCATTTTACAGAAGGAAAAGGTTATGTTCTCCAAGCTCACAGTAATTACAGCAGTAAGGGCACAGGGAGCACACAGATGCTGCATGAAGCCCAGCAAGCCCAAGTGGGGCTGCAGGCAGAGCCGGCCTTGATGCCAGCAGAAAGTAAAAAACACCCTCAAAATTCTCCTTTTAAGCTACAGCTGGCTGCCAACTGTTCAGCAGCTGCACAGGAAAGGAGGAGGAACAGGGAAATTTTACAATTTAACAGCATATAGCTTTGGTACAAATAATTTCAAGGACAAATGGAAGAAGAAAGCAAACACATGAAACATACATTCTCCCCACACCATTTTAAAAGGAAATAAGAGAATTGCAGGGAAATGACATGGTCATTTACAGACACCAAAATTCTGTGCCAGCTGAAAGACCAGTGATAACAGAATAGCACAGATTAGACCCCTAGCTAGATAGGAGAAAGACTGGAGTTTAATTGCTCTACAAATGCTTAAAGGAGACCCTACAAAGTCTACAAAATACAAATTCACAAAACGCATAAATTTTGACATTTAAAGAAAGCAAAGGAAGTTAAAGAGATTACTCAGGACACCTGAATTAGAGCATGATTACCAAATGAGACACAAGACCCACCAGTGCACTTCTCTAGGCCCATAGCATCTGCTGATGAGAAGATGTATCACCCATTAAGCTAAATAAAGATGCACAAAGGAAGAGTAGGTTCTGGGAAAGTATTTCCAGTAAAGCCACACCAGCATGAGTAGCACAGACCACATAGTCTGACACAGCAGACCCACCACAGAATAAAAATTAATATCATAGCTACATGGTTCCCCAGGCTGCCTGCTAAAGGGCACCAATAGGAGCCCCCAGAGAGAAAATACATAGAAGACCAGTGCAGGAGACTAATAGGAGACCACAGAGGAGAAAATTTGGAGAAGCGTGTTGCTGGATTTCTAAACATATTGATATTGGAGATTTAAACTCACATGCTAATTATTTTCTCATTAGAAGAGTGTGGTTGCTCTATTTGCAGAGTCAGTAACTGCTCAGCGTGTGCACTTTGTCCCCAATCTGTCCCTTAGTAGGAACATATTGATACACACTCCCTCATATGGAATACATTAGACATTAAATATAAGAGCTGGTTTTGTTTTTACATAACTTCACACACACAGAAAATCATATTCCACAGACTATATATTAATCATGTTTACTGATCTCTGCAGAGTATTAGTACACTTTGAAGTCAGCCTATTGTGCCAAGCCTCTGCCAGCTGAAGCCATAAATTTTCTGCTTTGCTCCTTGTGTAACTTTTCCTTTCTCTCCCCACCCCAGCCCTCAATGAGGCAAGGATAGATTTGACCTAGATGCATTTCTGTATCAGCCTGCCAAAGTGTACGAGATGTGTGAATGGATGACTTCTATTTGAAGGTACATGTTCTTGTACAAAAGTCATCTTTTCCACCTAGTAAACCTCTCAAACAGGCATCCTTTTTGAGTCATTCTGCAACAGAATGAAAGCTTTCCAAAAGTACACCTCTGCCCATCAGCACATCGTTAGATAGCCAAGTTTCAAGCCTAAGGCTGCAAGTTACCTTTAAATAGTGGTGATTTGAAATAAAGCATCTGAGATATGGTTTCTCCCACATTGGAAACCATAGTAATAGCACATCTTTAACTGAATAGGTATTTTGCTTTAGAATACAAAAACATGTTCCAGTTTGGAAAAAAACCCAAATCAACAACAACAGAAACAGCTGCTAAAACAAAGTGAAAAAAATATACTGATAAAACTGAGCATAGAGTTGCACAAAATTTTCTTCCCTAAGACACAATGCCATCTAGCAGTGTAAAATGAGTTCTCCTCCATCAGCTAGTGTAGGGATGCACAGCTGTGGCACCAACAGGGTCATGGCATCAGCCAGCCAGCTAGTGGCTGATGTTCCCAAGATCTCTCTGCAAATCCTGGTCCAGTAGGAATATCTCTTGGGAGTCTCTCAGCAAGAGTCACTGAGAATTATTATGAAAGCTGTGTATGCAAGAATTTACTGGATGCCAAAGCATAAGCATTGCTTGATAAGAGCAGCTCAGGAAAGTCAGTCTAAATTTTACATACTTCCACCATTAGCAGCTCCAGCTTCAGTGTGAGTACTACAAAAATATAATCCTGTTACTTCACACAGAATAGAAACACAGAGTGCATATAAACAAGAAAGGCACAGAGAAATCTCAGCTCTAGCTGGCACACAAGTCAAAGTTAAGGAAGTAAGACAAATTTTCCCTGGAGTCACATCAACATTAGTGATTGTTTGTGGATATGCATAGTTAATATCTATATCCATCTGCATTGCATTTAAAAGTCTCAGCTTCTGGTTTTGACCCCCTGAAGAGTACAGAAGCAAGCTGCCTACAGTAGCCTGAAATCAGTGGTGAATATATATGACCCTCAGTATATTTTTTGTAGTAAAAATTATTTTAGCCCATAATTTCCATCTGACTACGGTCATTTAGGACCCAAAGACAGCTATCTCAGCTGGAAAGGACAAAAATTTAAATGGCCTTGAAATCTTTCTGATCATCTCTTTCCTTTGTCTTCCAAAAAGACAGCCCCTGCACAGCTAACCAAACAAGTTGGCAGAGTACACAGAAAGCTAAAGTGCCTCTGAAGCTACCGCTAGTACCTAAAGTAGCAAAACTAGCAACACAGCAGAACACTTCAAACATGTTAACTTTATTTGTTAATTGATTGATTTATTTATATTGGTGTGGAATTATTGCAGAGCCAATGTTAAAAGCCAAGCTGCTGTTCTGGTGAGTGAACCTGTTCCTTCAGGATGGACCCAGACCAGCAAGCAAGTGAAGAAAAAAGCACCACTGCTCTGGGTGGGGGAATTATGAAGGGGCTGTATTTGCCAAGTGAGGCCTCTATGCAGCCATGATGAGAAGCTGCTCAAACACTACTATTTTTGATGGTGGATAGGTTAGGAATGGGAGCATACAAGGGGCATTGAAGAGTATGGATGTAACACAAGATCCTCTCCCCAGCTCTGGGAAGCTGTCAGTAACTCAACCACACCTGGAAAGCCTTTGGTTTGACTCACCAGTGGACGAGCAAATGTCTTTTTTCTGACTGTGCAGCCAAACAAATACACCTTCTCTGAGTGTCTGAGCTCTGTGATCACACACCAAGGCCTGTGCTAGCTCTCAGTAAGAACAGGTTTGAAAGGTATCTGTCTCCATCACATTGGAGCTGCCTGCTCCATGCTGTGCCTGAAACACTGAGTGCTAGAACATTTCCCCAGCCTGGGATCTTCACCATTTTCTACTTTGATTTTTTCTGGCATTGTCCAGGGACAAGTATCTCAGATTTTAGTAAAGCATTGCTAAAATATTAAAGAAAAATGCTACATTCAGTTTTAAATTCTCTGTGAATCTTAAGACTTTGAGCCCACTGTCTTCCCTTTACAACCTAAAAATACATACATTGAAGAGGAAAAACTATATGATGAGCAGTCTCATAAAATGTATTCATAGGTAAGACTAGACAGTGTCACAAGATTATGTCATGAAAGATTCTGACACCAAAACAAATGCACATTATTCACAGGGGAGTTATCAAAGTAACAAGAAGACACCTGAATTCTAAATTCTCACTTTGTAGTTTTAGATCTGAAATTCAACCTCATAGGAGTAAGACTCAGTGTATTAAATAGAATAGTCTCCTTGAAAAAAATACCTGCCAGCATGCTTACTGCATCCCTATTCATAGGACACCCAGGGTGAACTCACTCTTTTCAGCACAGTACAGATAAAGACAAAAGATCAGAGATGCTTTTGAATGCTTTAGAATTTATTTCTACTTTGCAAGTGTTAGTCATCAGGGCTGTGATACAATTCAGAGGCAGTTTTCTGATGAAGCTGAAATGGCCACTCTCCTGGGCTGGGAAAGGATGTTAATGCAAGGGTTCCATTAGTCACCAAAGCATTTTTCTCTTAAAAGCACCAGTTTTTGACCTTGGAGGTCAGCAATAGACTGTGCATCTGTTGTTGGTTGGTTTTCCTGAAGACTCATATCTGAGAGCTCGGACTGATGTTTCCCTAATTGCATTTCCTTTTTCTAACAATTTGCCTTGGCCCCATTCAAAAAGGGGTTCATCCAACCTGGAAGTGCTTTTTGAGGTACTTGGGACAGAATCCACTCCATTATTTCTGGCTGAGAAAGAACTGCCAAGCAGAGCAATCACAAACCTTCACATCCCAGTAGAACTAACCAAAGGGATCTATTCAGAGCAGGGGAGGGGGGGAAAACAAAAATAATATGCAGCTCAATCAGAGCTATCCCACAACAGAGGGACAAAATGGAGCCACGAGGGAGCTTTCATTTGTAATCAGCTACAGGCAGAATGCTCCTCGAGTATGGACAATGGTATGAGAAGGAAAATGACAGCAATTACTACTAAAATCAACAAAAAGAGCAGGAATGAAAAGGAGACTTTTTTCCCCTCAAATAGTTCAAAGAAATGGATGAAAACTACCAAAAAAAATGGTCTTCTTTAAGAATCTCCCTCCTTACAAAAGACAAATACTTCAAAGCAGGAAGCAAGCACTGTGACACATCAAGGTTATTGATGGTAAGTGCTTTTGTTTCCAGTAAGTATTTTGTGTGTTTCAGATTGCTTAAATGGAAGAAAAAAAATACAAAAACCACTTCTGCCACATACAAAGAGGCAATTTTTTTTTTTTGCTTTTCCTTCCATGTTACTTGAATTGCTGCCTTTTTTGTTTGAATACTTTAAAGCAAATACCTTTAAAAACTTGTTTGCATTCACCCAAGTTGCAATATACAAGAAAGGCAAAACACTAAGTATCCTGTATAAGTCTTCTTTGTGTATGTGTGTAAGACCAAATATTTACAGCACATATCCCCGTGGAAAATTATACAAAGCAGAAAGCAGAAATCATGGAGATGACAGACACAAAATATGGATTGACATCACAAATCAAAATATGATATCTGAGAGTTCCTTTTTAAAACAAACAAACAAAAAAAACAAACAAAAATCAAAACAAAATAAAACCCAAAGAAACAACCAAACCTGCACCACAAAAAACTCCCTAAAACCCCAACCAAATAAACAGGAAAATAGCCCATCTGTTCTTGATTTCCTCATGTCATATCCTTAAATCCCATCAGTGAAAATGTCACTTAGAAACAATATTAAATGCACAAGCTATCCCTGTGATCAGGACTGAGCATAAAACAAGTTTATATAGACACAGAATGGGAAAATTTCCAAGAGGTCACAAAAAAAATAACTTGCACAGGCTTTCTGGGGAATTGCATATCTGAGAGAAAAAGTCCATAACGCTATATCTATCACCCTGTGGCAATACTTTATCAAGAAGCCAGGCCTTTTCTCTGTCCTAAATACAACCTGTTATTTAATGTCCGACCATTTCAAGCTTGAAATCCAATGAAAGTATACTTATTCTCAAAGCTACTCTTTTACAAGTTATAACTGTAAAAATTAAATTCGTTTAGTAGAGGGTTGTATGAGGTGGTTAATTCTTCCCTGTTCACTAGGTGGCACTATGAGTCCACCAGTGAATTTGAAGCTCATCAGTATTTTCTACTATTGTTGTTGCAGGCATCTGTCTGAAAAAGCAATGTTATCTTTTTAAGCCTTCTTTAAGAGCTCTTCTGGGGTTTAACTTGACATGTTTTGTCATGTTAAGCAGGAAAGCAATTTTTCCAGAAGAAATTAAATCCATAAAATGCAGCATGTACATATATCACTTTATATTTATATTACTCTGAATGGTGATAAAACCTCATAAACTGAAAGATCCAGCGTGGGGAGAGAAAGAAACAAAAAAATTGTAACTTTAACTCGACATTTCTGAATTTTTAGTTAGAGAATATGAACTGTAATAATAGTAATCATATATAGTATTTATTTTGTTTGTATTTGCTTACTGATTACTAAAACTTAAAGCAATAGCCCATGTAGCAAGTTTGCTGATCTTTATTGAGAAAACAATGTCAAAATTATGGGAATTGAAATTGGAGCCTGGCTTTTCTTAACCTGAAGAGCTAATAACTTGGGACACAAAATTCAATGTTTTCCAGAGAAGATGACACACTCATGAGAGGCCAGGACACCAGGGCAGGTCTGACAGGTACTCAATACCCAGGGGAGAAGTGCACAACCTCTTGCAGTGCTTTATAAAGGCCACAATTCATATCCAGTTTGTGTGTCACAGAAAAGAAAGACCCATTCACAAGTGTGTCCCAGCCTTGATCAGAGAGTAAATCATGCACTGGTTTCCAAATTACCAAGAGCCCTTTAGAATTATGTTTTCAAATACACTTACCAGTTTGACTGCTTCTGAAAATCTGGATCTCAGGTGATGAAATAGGAGATGGGACAAATCTGACTCTGAGAAGGTGTCAGAATCATAAATATGGGAGATGAAAATCCCTGCTAAATCAACCCTTATGTATTAAGCATAATGCCAGTGTTTCCATGCAGAACATTTTCTAAAAATCATATCTTACAATTCACAGTAATGTGTGCTTATGAGCAGTTACTGAGGTCCTTTAAAAATATTTATTTGAATGTCTTTCTTCTTCCAGTTTGTCACTTGCTCACATATCAAAAGTTCAGAAAAAGGCACAGAGCACCACTGTGCTCACAACCAGCTCCTTGAATAGTCCCTTGGCAGCTGTAACTCAGCAGGAAAGCTTAACTGCTTGGATGTGTTAATTAGTTGGCAGCTCTCCTCAAATTTTCAGCAGTAATGCTTAGTGCTACAGGTCTGTCTCCAGGCATTCACTTTCATTTTGCTGTTTCACCAAGCAAGTTCTGAAAAAGGAAGAGCAAGTGCTGAATTTAATAGGAGTTAATGCATCACTGTGCAAGTGCTTCATGGCTGAGAGTCTAAAGCCTTCCTCTCAGCAATGTGACTGAGACAGCTGCAAAGCTCTGAGTAATGACCTCTGCTAAGTGAGTCAGTCGGTTCAGTCCAGCTCCCAGCAGATAAATAACACCATATATCTGCCCTTCAGCTATTTACCCAGCCTTGGGAAGGAAACAAGGCATGTGAGCCTCGTCCTGCTGTAGCTGCACACAACCAGCTGCACCCCAGGGAGCGAGTGAGAGGTTAACCCTGCAACTGAGACCTTGCAGCCACACAGTGACTGCATGTTCCTGTCACAAAAACTACCTGAGAGCATTAACAGCCTCCAACATGCATCAGTTTAAACACATTTTAGAGTATTATGCTGTTTCCTAAACACCAAGGGTTCTTTCGGACAGCGCATTACCTGGCTCCTCACACATTGTGTCCATTGCAGGAGGGTATTTCAGTATCCAGAAACAATGCTGGACAAAAAAAAACAGAGTCACCTCTGAGCACTGGAAGGGTCCAGTTTTCAAAAGCTTGGGAATTTTCTTTTTCTCTCTTTCAGCAATAAGTGATAATAAGCAATTAGCACTCTCAATATTAGTTCTATGCCCATTTTCTGGACTCCATTAACAAAGCGGACATCGAAAAAGTTTCTTTCATGGGTAGGTTTTCTTCTGCAGCTTTTGCTTGTGGCCAGGCAACAAAGTAAGAGAATCTCAGTAGGCTGTAGGGAGTAGAGACAAGCCCAGCTCACCTGAAAAGAGGTATTGCAATCTACAGCCATATACCATTATCTGTAATTGTTCAAATTAAATGCATGAGGTAAAATACTGTCCCAGCCAGGCAGTTTTGAAAAATACTCCCCTTAAATAGTTAGAGATATTGTTTGTTTATAAAATACTGTGTCTTAAGGTCTATACCTTCTCTTTCCTTAGACTGGCTTGTGCCAACAGTTAAATGTATGTCTTTAAAAGGAGAATCTGCAGTAGGAAGGTAAATGTAAGATTGCTTGTTCCACTAGAAAAATACCAAATCAGTGAAGTGATTCAATTCTGATTAGCAATTTCTACATCTAAGGAAGTCACCGTTGGTTTGGAGCTGAATAGGACTGCAAATGTTTGCCCATACAGCCATACATTTAATAGGAAATACTATTACAGTGCTTAAAACAGTATTTTTTAGCTTCATTTCCAGATATCAAATTGGGGAATTAATAGAAAATTCTGAAAACAAAATGTTACTGGTAGATATCTACATTGCTCACCACTGTTTTTCCAAGAGATAGTTTAAAGAGATACAATATTAAATATTTGCCCTGTCTTACCACCACAGGAACATTTTGAGGCACTGCTATAATGTTTCCATTTTTAAGGCAGAAAAGATAGCTCTATTCAACCAGTTGAATTTCCCACAGCTATAATTACTTAATATCTTTAAATTTTTCATTATGTATGCCTTCCTGGATTCTGGGGCTTAAAGGGGTCCCAGAGCTGACTAGAGGTAATGAAAATAGTTGTGGTGGCTTCCCTGTGTGACACCTGCTCCTGGGGATCCCAACTCATCACTATCAGCCTCTGACGAGGCATGCAGTGAGCTAGCACAGAGCCAGAAAAGTAGGCATTAATGCTGCCATCTAAAATCTGTTTAAATATGTTGCAATGCATCCAATTCAGCTCTATTTCCAGCCAGGAGGTGGCAATCTTGTTTCATATTTGTGCTGTTTTCAGCCAGACTCCAGCAGCAGGACTTCCACCTGTGCACTCCTGCAGAACAAATAATGAAAACCAACTTCATTTTAAATTGGCAGCTACATCTTATTATAGGCACAACGTCAAAAGACAAAAAAAACCCTCATCTCTAGAAATAAAGACATACTAAAGTTGATCATTCCAACCGAAAATAATTTTTAAAAGTTGTTCTTGTTAAGTAGAATTATTTTGCAACAGGTCTTTTATTTGCAATTACATTTAGGGCTGAAAAACTGATCATGGGCCTATTTTATAGGCAGAATTTCAAAGTGGAACTAGGTTTGATGGAAAGCTCTTTTTCTTTACAGGAGGTGGGATTTGTGTTCCTCACAAAAGGAGCACAGAGGAGCTCTGTATGGGAAAGATGATGTAAATTTTGCTTCCTGGAAGAACCTAAAGTGAAATAAAAAATTAATAGGTGTCTGAACACACAAAAAGGTTGTTTGAATAGGCACTTAGAAAAAAAGTAATTCAGTAATTCAGACCTGGCTTGAAGAGAAAACTAAAATAATTTCTCCCAAATATACAGGAGGGAGCTGCTTCCTGCACAGGGCCTGCTCCCACCTGCAACACCTTACTCAGTGAAGGACATGGCAGATTAACCACAACAAAGTCTGTGATCCCTTTTGAACTGGAGGAAACACAAGTGTGGGATGATTTTTTGCTCCTCGGGCTCTATTCTTGTGCCCCAGCATTTCTGTACATTTTGGGAAAGTTTGGCTGTTCTGCCTTTCCAAGGTCCTGTGTGGAGAGAGAGACCCACCAAGGGACAGAGGTGTATCACAGAGAGCAGTTTCACTAGGAACTTTCACAGGCTTCACAGCTGTGCTTCTGCTCTCCGGAGGGATTACTGTAACACAGGCAACACTTGACATAACTTGGTATTTTTCACCCCTGAAATGTTTCAAGAAGTCCTGTTTGGATAAAAAACTTCCTCTTCAAGCTGTGTGTAAAGCCCAGAAATCAGTCTCTACAGAGTTTTATCAGTAGCAAGAAACCATTTCATTTCAGATGTTGCAGATTCCAAAACATTTAGCACTAAGGGAAGAGCTTGTCCACAAAGAGCACCAGGAGCTCTCAGCAGTGTCCCATAGCATGCTCAGTGTCAGGACTCCCCACCACTGCCAAGTCAGGTTTTGGTGCACCAGTGCACTGCTGCACCTCCCAAAACAGCACCTGAAATGTTCTGTTCTCTCTGAGACTCAGCTGGGCTTTGCAGCAGATGCTTTTTCATCATTGTGCAATGCTTTCAAAGAGCTGTCCTGGTAACTCTAAGCAGTCCTATATTAAAGGAAATCAGAGCACACAAGAGTAGAGTATTTCTGGTCCTTTGAGGCACCATCCATTCAAGCTATGCTGGGCCTGCTGGGGCCCAGGGTTCCCCATCCCCTGGCTGCAATGGTAAATGGATGGGTTTGTGCCTCTTACAGCATCAATCTCTCCATCCTCTGCAAGAGGCTGCTGTTCTGGGCAGCAGAACAGCACAGTGACTGTAAAGGACAGAAAGCAAGAATTAGGTCAATAAAGTATACATTTCAAAGTACAGCAATCATTATGCTGTGCACAGGCATTTGCAGTTCATTTAATTAAATAAGAGAAAAGGCCCCAAGACCAGAGGGTGTGGAAACCTTCAATCCACAGACATACACTAGCTGCATACCAACTCAACATAAGACCAAAATAAATCACTAAGATAAGAGAAGATTCCTCCTGGAGACTTAAAAACTTGGGAACATCTGGAAAGAAAAAAAAAAAAAAACCTAGTTGGAATATGTGTTTTGGACACTGTGTAGGAAAAATATCTGCAAGAGACTGTCATGTCTTTAAACACTGAACATTGAGACCCAGGATATTTCCTGGGGATTAATAACTACCTTGGAGAGTTAATGACCCAGAGAAACGCTGAGGGTCATTAAAGCCAGTCAGTCATCAGGTCATTGGGAAATTCCCTCTGCTCAAGTTTGTTATGGTTGCTGATAGCACCTCTTCTTCTTGGTAAATATGAGAAAATAAAAAAGCAGCAGCATACTTCTTTCTGCATTGCCAGGAAGCCCTGCAGCCATCCCTCTGTGAGGGGGAAGTTGAGGGGCACCACCATTGTGCTAAACTTTGCAAAAAAATCAATGAAAATTCTCCCCTGAATTTAGATAATCTTATTATATATCAGTGTGCTTAGATTAGGCATAATTGCACATGAAAAGCCTATGTCACCTTTCAGTAAACACTGGATATCCATCAGTTTAAGTATTACTTACAAAGTTTTTTACACAATATAGTACCTTTTCAAATAAATGCAGCAAAAGTTATTAATTGCACTTTTAGCTGAACAGAGAACGGACTTCTGTCTAAAGGCACCTGAATATTACCAGTTATTAAACCCTGATTTGGCTATGAACACTGGGAGAAACATACTGCTCTGAATGTTTCACTTGTCTAAGAGCTCGTCAGTAACAAGGGCAAATGCAAGACAAGCAACAACTATAGTCATGTGTCTCCTACCTTAGCCATACACCATGATACTGGTACAGCAGTCAGCAAACAAAAGCAAAATCATAATTGCCCTGGAAAAGATATTCTTTCAGGGAAACCTGTGTTTAGGTTGGGGAAGTCAGCCATAAAAACTGGAGGCAGCAGTTTCCTTTAATGAGTAGATTTGGTAGTGAAGCATGTCTAATCTAAAAATGCATGTTTACTAAATCTGAACTGAAAGAGGTAGGGGGTACAATTAATAAAAGTAGCTTGAACAAACAGCAGCTCTCAGTTATTAGGTACTGCCACCAAAAAACCTTAAACACCAATTTTAATTCTCAGATGTGCAAAAAGATGCAGGTGAACACAGATGGCTTAAGCAGTGAAATAGGGCAGGACTGGAGTTCTTCAGGCAGAGACCAACCAGAGAATGCCCAGGCCATGTCCTTCCAGCAGCAGAGCCTTTAGACAATTTTCAGAGAATTGTGGAATCATTTAGGTTAAAAAGATCTTTACCATCAGAGAGTTCAACAGTTAACCAAGTTCATCATTAAACCACGTCCCTAATTGCCACATCTACATGTTTCTTAAATACCTACAGGGATGGTAACTCTATGACTTCCCTAGACAGCCTGTGCCAGTGTTTGACAACATGTCTGAATAACAAATTTTTCCTGATATCCAATCTGAACCTCCTCCGATGCAACTTCAGGCCATTTCCTCTTGTCCTGTCACTGGTTTCCTGGGAGAAAAGACCAGTCTCCACCTCACTACAGCCTCCTTTCAGGCAGCTGTAGAGAGCCACAAGGTCTTCCCTGAGCCTCCTTTTCTCCAGGCTAAACAATCCCAGCTCCTTCCTCATAGGACTTGTCTGCAGACCCTTCCCCAGCTCCGTTGCTCTTCTTTTGGTACATAGCAAAGTATTTACTGCGTTCTTCCCCCATAGTACTGGGGTGGGATTGGAGCTGTGTATGGGCAATTTAAGAGACAGAGGCCAAGAGTTGTTCAGGTCTGACAGAAAATAGTCATATAGACACTACAGTATCCATACATTAGGGACCTTCTAAAACAGAAAGGGAATTATTCCAGAAGTCCCATTTTATAATTTGAGTCAATTATTCAGAGCTGATAGAATAAATCTTTGTACTTTCTTCTGTGGATAATCTCACTGCACTTTCAACCAGGAAACCTTCTTGCTTTTCTCGACTGAACATATGGCTCCTCTCAAGAGAAGCCTCTTCCTCCTTGCAGGAAAATGATGTACCACTTCTCCTTACAGACTGTGTTTGGATGTTACTCTTCATAACTTTTCAAGATGTGCTGGGCCTGAAATGCTCAGGATAGTAACTTTTACTGCAGAAAAAGGAGAATACTTAATTTTAAGTGGTCCTACTTTAGAACCAAGCACCTTAGTCTAAAGTTTTTTGTTAGGAAATTTCTCTGTACTTAGAAAAATAAAAGTTCACCAGGACACAGAAGGATCTTAGGAAATTCAATCCAGCCTGCTTCCACAAGGGATAGTTAGGCAGATAAAAATTTTCCCAGAGTTTACTTTTCTTCCAAGCTTCACTTTTCTCTATCTCAGTGTGACAATCTTAGGCAGCAGCATCCTTCATTACAGAGAATGGAAGAGAAATTCAGCAGCCTCTACAGATTACCCTGCACATGCTAAAGTGTTACCTGAAATTTCTCCCATCAGCAATATGCACCCAAGTAAAATTATTTGCTATATCAGCCCTATGATATTTTATTGAAAGAGCAGGGTTCAATGCAAGGGTTAAAATAAAGATGTGAAAGTGAGGCAAGAGAGAGGGAAGACTGCCAGCAAGGCAGAAATCTCTTCCAACATTTTATATAAACCTTCTCCTTTCTGAGTTTAGCTGGAAATCTGTGAAAATCAGGTGCTACCATCTGCATATTTTTGACTTAAGGTAGTGGCAATCAGCACAAAATATAAGTAAATACAGGTAAACAAACAAACAAAAAAAAATCAGCCCTAATTATTCTATTATGCAAACCTGCGAGATTGAGAGAGATGAAAAAGAAATAAGGAAGTTCAAAACAGAGAAGCTTCCAATTTCTATGTCATAATTTTGCCAAATATCAGGCACTATAAGGAGAGCAAACAACAGAAAAATGAAGACAAATTAACCTTTATCACTCAGTGGATGTATCTATCTCATGCATTGCACCAGGGTGCTTAGGAAGGTGATGCTATGAGCAGATCCAGGTCTCCTACAGCCACCACACTGCACCTGGGCACCAGACTCTTCACTCCACATTTGCTCAAAGTGCATTTCATGTACACAGGAATTAAGTCTAAGAGAATTATAAAGTAATTCAGCTGGAACAGTTTCTTGAAAAAAAGAAATAAAGGTCTGTTGCAAATCAAAATGAACATGTGGAGGTTTCTTTAAATATCACTTGCCAAAAGCTGCCAAAGGGGACTTTTCTGGCTTTGTTATGGGATCTCTCTGAAACTTAATTTTTCCTTTACTGCTTCTACAGTTTCTGGGAGGCTGAAAAGACCATGTACTCTGAAAACAACTACAGCAGGAAAAGCAGAAAATTACGAGAGCTCCAGTTAAAAATACATTCTTAGTGACAGTACTCTAAAGAGGTAAGATTGCACTTGCCAAGGCTGGGGGACAAAGCAAGATGCAATAACCTATGTGATGATAGCCTCAACATGTTTCAGGTTTCAAGCTTCAAGCAGTCACCAGCTGTGACAAGAATGACTTTTCTAAAAATTCCTCTTTAGTCATCATGTGCAAGCAGAGACTTACAAAAATCAAAACCTGAAGACTGAAAGATTGTTTCTTCTCAAATATCCATCCCACATCCATGAAATACATGCAGAATGGGGGTAACATTTCAATGGATGTCAGATCCTTTGCTCACCAGGAGCTTTTACAGATAGGCAAAGCCAAGAAAATGATAGAGAAGGGAAACAGAGAATGACTTGCTGAAATGAAGAACAATATTGGGTCATCCTTTAATACAAACAGTGCAATTGTTTGGGATTTGGGAAAATGAGAAAGAGTTTCTAGAGCCTCCTTAAACAGCCTCTGAGAGCTGGCAGGTCTGAGAGCCACTCCCACCCAGGTCTTCACCTCTCCCACCTCCCAAGACAATGTGTCTGATGCCTGCCCTGCCAATATCACTTGTAACCACGATTTGTGCTGACCAAAACTGCTTCTAAATTAAATGCTTTGCAAATTTTTTCCATGAAGCCATCAAAAACCCAAACAAATAAACAAACAAACAAAAGCTGTCAACATAAACCCTTCATGCAACTCCTCAGTTTAAGACCTATTTTCAGAAATACATTTTCAATCTGACTACTTATTCAAAGACATCTGCTAACATATTCACTCTCTGGAACAATTTATGGAGAGGAGAAGAAGCAGTATCATTTAACAGAGGGACCATACTGATATACAAGATTTTCCCCAAATTAAAATGGGAGAAATTGGTAACAGCAATCAGAGAAATTGTGACAATGAGTTTTGTGAAAAAATGAGCTTATCTCCCAGGATGGAAGTACCCTTAGCTTGCAGGTTTCAGTGGTAGTCAGAGCTGGTAACAGATTAGCTTATGTACAGCAAATGAACAGCCTGTTTAATAGTGTACACTACAACATACAGACACTACAGTTTCTAGAAATTCACAGAGTTGACAGAAGACAAGAAACATTTGCTCAGGGAGAACAGGGCTGGGCAATTTCCTTCTTTCTTGACCTGGAACGCCAAGATCTACACAAAGAGAAGCTCTGGAGATATAACTGGCTTCTGTATCTTAAAAATTCATCATCTCTCAGTCTGTCTATTAATTTTGCCAGACAGTCATGCATCTTATTTTTGAAGATAGCTGTTCTGGAGAGGAAGGATTAAGCTATCATAGCCTGAGGTCCAAGAAATTAAATTTGCTACTTCTCTGAACGTCACTCTGGGACTGTCTTAAACTTTTCTGGGGCATGGGGGTGGGATGTTGGATTTCTCCCGCCCTGCTGTTTTTCATGTGCTTTCACACGGGAGAGAAGGAGAATGCAGCCCTTACACTTGACACACTCAGAGTACAACTGCCAGGCAGCCTCCCCTTCTGCAAATACCATTAGGAACCTTTCTGTTCAACAAAACAAACTTGAATCAACATTAGCACCATAATTATTGCAAAGCTGATGAATGGGCCACTCTGTTACCTAAAGTCCATTTTAATCCCAAAACAACATAGTTAGGATGGGAAAGACTTACTAAAGGTATTTGAAATATGCATATTCCATTTCAGGTCCAGGGAATCAAGTTACTAGCCCATAAGTGAGATAAGGCAGCCAGAGAGTACCCAGATCCTGGGCGGCTGCAGTACTTGGGTGATTTGCTCAGCTCAGTCCTCAGGCTGAGCAAAGCCTCTGGTAACACCAGCTGGAACGTGTGCCCTGCAGCCCTGGACAGCTGGAAGGAGAAAAGGCTAGTCACAAATTAAATTAAGAGGTGTAATATGGTGTGAGAAGAAAAACAAATTGAGATTGTGAAAACAGGTGCCAACTGACATTTACTCAATACTCAGTCACACTTTCCTTTCTCTCTCTGTGATTAGCAGCTAAGCTGAATTAGGATAGATTTCATGCTTCTGTGACCTTCTAAAACCCCCCTACAGAAAAAGAAAAACACCTGTAGCGAAAAGTTTTTTTTTTCCCAAGAGGGTAAAAGTGCCAACTACTGTGAAGCTTAGCTGGCCAGACCAATACAAAAAAGCAAAAATATATGTATATGCTGGGTGTTCCAATCAGTTAAATGTTTTTGGTTTGGTTTTTTTTTTAAAAAAGCACTAAAGACAGGGCTTTCAAGTAGCACCATGCTGGAAAAGTAATGGATTTATTCATCTGCATCATTAAAGGCTATCTTACTAGTTATTGTTCTGAGAATAAGCTGAAACCCGTGAGCACTATCCTGAAGTTCTTAGGAAGGAAGTGATGGAACAAATTGTTCCCTGCAGAGCCTTGTGCTCTTTCTGTGCCCCTGAAAGCAGAACCATGATTTTGTATAGGTTCCATCTGGGGCTCCATGAAAGAAAGGCTTTGCCTGTAAGGGTGCAGGAGATCCCCCCAGTACCAGCACACCTGAACACTATTGCTCTGCTCACACCACACGTTGGGATGCAAAACTAATTTTCCACTGCCTGGACAGTGTCTGCTGCTCAAACATGGAAGTTGCCATGGGCTCAGCACTGAGCCTGGCCCACTCACCAGAGGTTCCTCAAGGCTTCTGCTCTGTGCAGGCTTCACACTACCCCAAGCTTCTTTCTTAGAAGGGAAACTATAGCAGATTTTCAGCAAATCAACCGGCAAACACACAGGTCGTCTCTTTTGACCTGACTGAGATGCCAAGCAGATCCCTGACTTCTGGTAGGATTACATTAAATAGAAGATATGCCAGGTCCAGCTGCTAAATCCCAAACAACGTCCTTGTACACCCACAGCCCTGGTAATTTCCGAAAAGTCTCTTCTGACACAAAAGGATTGGCAGGTCTGTGGGAACAGAGAACTTCTGAAGTGCAACTTTCAAAGCAGACGTTTCCCTCTTCCCAAAAGCACCAGAATTATCAGAACAAATGCCTTCAGTGGCGTTTACCTCTCTCTGTGCGAGGTTATGCCCATCCTGCATCCTGCAAACCTGGCTGTAACAAATACTCAGACACAAACTCCTGAGTCCCTCAAACCAAACTGCAAAGCATGATCCCATCAACAAACAACCCCAAACATGCTACAATACACAAAGATCAAGTGCTTTGGGAGAAAATACTTTAAATTACACCTTCCACTTATTTTTAAGCTTACAGACTTTTGTGCAATAACATGAAGTTTTGGGACTCTGTCAAGGACAGCAGCATTGCATTAACATTTTTTTCTCAAAACCCTCCACAGCTGAACAGATGATGGCAAGCATGCACCATAAGACCAGTTTATGAAAATGTCAGGGGTCTTAGAAATAGTTGACATTCTCTGGCCTTCAGTTTCATGATCTTTATCATAGTAAAATGTTTTTGCTTATTCCTTGCACACCTGCTGTGTGTCAGTTTTCCCCCAGTGGAGCTCCCTTACTGCACGCACTGATCATACTGACATTCACAACCACTTTCTTTATACCAAGCAGATCTCAGGCACTATTGGACCATCACACATTGATAAAAACCACAGAATATAAAACACTTCATGAAGAGAGAGGAATGTAGACCAGGAACGTGGCTCAGGGTTAGAATAAACAAGAACAGAGGCCTGGAACTAGCTGCCATGAAGCTTCGGATGAAAATTCATAAATATTTCTAAGGTATTTATTTTCATCTCATACAACCAATTATTCTTATGAAATGTCAGCAGCAAATCACGCCAGGAGACAAGCTTCTTGAATTTTGAAGCCATAAAGCATAACCAAAACACTCTGCAGGGAGTGGGAAGAATGGAGAAGAGGAGGGGTGTAGATCCAAGAACTCCAGCGCTTGACCTCTTTTTAACCTCTACAGTTCAAGAGCATTTCAGCTCCTCCACTCCACTTCTTCCAAACTGCACTCAATAACTTCACCGCCTGTCCAGGAGTACATTGTCACATGTATTGTTCAACTCTACATGTGCACTGTGCAATCTGCTTTTAGAAACACACTATCCCCTGCTTGTACTTAAACCAAAACAATCTTAGAACAAAAAAAAAAAAACAAAACAAATAACAGCAAAAAAAAAAAAAAACCCACCAAAAACCAAAAACCTTAAATTTCAACTACGGAGTTGAAAAGAACAAATTTTAAAAAGTATTTCGTCAGGTTTGATTGTATTTGGAAATAGTTTACTTTTTTTTTGGTAAGTTTTATTTAGTTTGATAAAAAACAGTCTTTCAAGCTTATTCTTACACTGAGTAAACAGTTGTTGCTGTAAAACCTACTGAGCACAAACAATACTAGAAGTGTCTGGTTTACTTCAAACATAAATAAAAAAACAAAGAGTATATTTTTTTTTTTACTTGATGTGTTAGGGTAGTACACTATGCAAGTATGGAAAATCTCAGGTAATTATCCTTGAAATATTTTTTTCTTAGGACTTGGGAATTGAAATTACCTAAAAGATGCAGCAGGCTGTTGTAATGGAATTTAGCTTACCTGTGGAATTGTTAATAGAAAAGATTCATTTAAATGAAATTGTTCCAGACCCACAAAAAACAGGCACAGAAACAGAAAACCTAACTGTGGTTTCTTTGTCATTTAACTTACAGTAACAGCCACCACGTAGAAGGCAAAAGCACTCATAGTCCAAAGAGGCTCAGACAGCAATTCATGAATGATGCAGCAGTATCCTGAGCTGGAAGGGACTCAAAAGGATCACGGGATCGAACTCCTGGACCTCTGCACAGGACACCACCGAAAATCACACCAAGCCTGAGTTCTGTCCAAGTGCTCCTTGATGTCAGACAGACTGGGTGCTGTGACCACTCCCAGAGGAGCCTGCTCCCGTGCTCAGCCAGCATGTGCATGACTGTTTTGTGATCAGCTTCTGCTAGGCAACATTTCATTGTGTCCTCCTCTGCTTTAAAAGCATTCTTTAACAACTTTGGTGTTTCCAAGCTCTGAACATCTGCAATGCCCACAAAACACAATTCTTTGCCCCCATCTCCTCTACAGACACAACCCCTCTATGCTAGTCCCACTGCTGTTTAAGAAATGCATGGATGCATGGCATCACTCACCATAAACATGTTTACATTTGCCCATATTTTAAGAGCAAGTTCATGAAAAACATTCCAAGTAGCTGAAAACACTCAGTGTTGCCAAAGGAGACATGCAAATGTATGCCAGTCCTTTCTTTGTTGGGGGCATTTTTGATGTAAGGGATTATTAGAAGCAGAAAACTGGTAAAATTTAAAAAAAAAAATAATAAAAAATAATTTGGAAAAAAAAGGCATTAAGATTGGCATATTTTATATTTGAAAAAAATCAAAAGCATAACTTGTTGGTTCCCTGTATTTGACTTTAAAACTGCAGAGTTCCCCCAAAAATGGTCAGGAGGCTTGTACTTATTATTATACTCTGCAACACACAACATACACTTATGTACATATATGTAACCTAAGGTTATGTGTTAGACTTCCTTGGTTTAGGTTCCCTTGGAAGAAGGAAAGTAAGATTTACTGGTTGATTAGAATGAATTAGAAGAAGCAAGCATTACCTGTGGCAATTCCTAGTGGTGGCACTTAGTCTTTTTGTCTTTTCACAAAAAGAAGTATTTTCTAGCTCAGGAAATTTAACTAATTTTGATGTGATCAACCAAAGCAGTTCGCAAAGACTAGGCAGTTTATTTGGAGAGTACTTCTCTTCATCTGTGATAAAACCTACAAATAGCTAATGGGAAAGAAAACCAGTATTGCATGTGATATAGTATTTCTCTGATGTGAAATGCTCAATACAAAATGTGTAAGTCTCAGAAGTACACATGTACACAATAGTAGGGATGCCCAAAAATATAAATTATACTGCAAAAATAAATTATTTACTGTCTAATTTGTATAAACAGTGTAAAAGCTTTAAGTATTGCAATGGGATGTTGACAGAGGTTTTGTTTAAGTTTTCAAAATAAATCTGAAGTTGAGAGATTTCTGACTCACCTCAAGTTTTCTTCTGCAGTACTTTCTTTTCAGTTTATTCAATTCTCTAAGCTAATGAACTAAGTGAGAATATTGTACTTCACACACTGTTGCTAAATCAGTACAAAATTTTACTGTTTTCAATGAAATGGGTTAAAGGACCCACTATGAGAGCCACTTTGTGAGTTTAGTAAATGACCACTTGACTTGGTATCAAATAAATCATCAGTACAAAAGTTTCCAATTAAAATAATTTTTAAAGTTATTATTCTTAATAATTGTAATTATTACTTAAAAATCTTATTATTATCACTTCCTATGGATTCTCTTCAGTTGTGGTCCACAATACTAGAAGAAAAACATTATGACTGTCACTCCAAAACCAGCTACACTCAGTCCACCTACAAAACCAGCCATCTACCCAGTATTACCACACTTGTTAGGCTCAGGATGACACACCCTCTAAAGACCACAATATTCTTGGCAATACCACTGACAGAAAGTAAAAAAGGTGGATTCTGCAGCAAGGGGAATGGCACAAATGTTTGTGTGTGGAATCACTTGGCATCACTCAGGTGCTTCAGCAAGCTCTTTCACTGGTGACAACTCCGTATCTTGGTTCTACACAACCCTTGTCAGTAACACATTTCTACAGGCTGCACTTGCCTCATTAACAGAATGGTGAGGCTCCAACCCATGCAGAGGCATTTCCCACAACTACTCACTGCTAGCCAGAGCACCACTTAGAACCTACATGTAATAAGAAGAAAACTAACATACTATCAGATACACAGGAGAACCATGAGCCCATGTTTCCTTTACATGGTAATGCATAAAGTCAGCAAAATTGGTGAATTTCCAAATGCAGGACATCCCGGTTTCATTTCTGCACTGATACAATTCCCCAAGACAGAAGAAAATTGAATGGAACTCCCATCCTTTTTTTCCCAGATGCCTGTGTTTTTACATTAGATATAAGCATGGTTTGTTTGTTTGCAGAAATAATGTTCAGGATTAATGGGAAGCTGGTGTTTTAAATCAACACAGATAACATTCAATTGACTAAGATGTGAAACTAATTCTTTAAACAGACTATAAAGGAATGTTTTGTATGAAGTCCTTAAAAACAGACACATTGTCTTTGATAATCACATTCCAACTTCACCATTGCACTGAAAAATAACAAAACTGTAGCTTGCTAAGGGGAGATGACATCTGCAAAGTTTTGTACTTACCCCAATACAGGCTGGCTATTTTCAGAAAAAGAACTAAAACGGGTGAAACTCTGGCTTTTCTGTGCATGGAATTACCAGGCAACTTGCAGAACCATCTTATTACATGTTACAAATTAAGAAGAAAGTTCCCAATTTAAATAATTTTGAGACTCTCTTCCCTAAAGCTCCTGAAAGTTGATAACAGAAAAATTTCATCATTATCTCTCTGTTTATTTCAGAAGTAACATGTTTCCAGGGCTCAAGATGAGAAAATTCAGCACAAAACCTCAAAAGACTACTTTGGGCTCGTGTTTTATGGTCAGAAAGAACAATACAATTTTTGAAATCTACATTCCTTGTTTTCATTTAGTAGGTCTTGATTGCCAACAAACTCAATATAATCTTGTCCTCTACTTAAGTCCAACCTCAGAATTAATTCACATGCTAGTCCAATTCTAAAATGCCAAGTGAGAATTCCAGTTAGCCCTTACTAAACCAGGTATCAAATTATTTAACTGGCCCAAGCAGATTATCCCAAGCCCAACACGACATAGTAATTTAGAGACATGGCAAATATCTCAAATAACTGGGAAACAGTTATTTGAGCTTTCTGAACGCAAGAGTAGTCCAATGTATTCTGGGGAGGACACACTGTAGTGGCACAGATGTTTCAAGTGTTTACTAAAGCTTACTTTCTTCTGAAAAATTTAAGAAAAGTGAACTAATTGTTTTCAAGATAAAATTTCCCCTCCTTCAAGAGATAAATTATGGAATTTGTAGTTAAGTCAGGGAAGACTGATGCTGACTACTGAACTGCACAAAAACTTTAGCCATTACACTGCACCAGACATCAAAACTATCATTAAATAATCTGATATACTGAAGATTTAAATAAGCCACAGACACATATAACCCTTAGTTATGAAAGGAAAGATATTTTAAAAGATTGTTTTAAAAATAAGATTATGGAGGATATTTTTGCCATAAAATTACCCTAGGGTAACAGGTTCAACAAATAAGAACTTCCAATCAGCTAGTAAAATTCCTGATACGTGTCTATATCCTGTAGCAAGAGTGTGGGTTAGAGAAAGTAGTAAACACTTTACTCAAGGGTCAAAGAACTAACATCTCTCTAGCTGAGGACATCTTTTTGATGAATGTGAAACAGCTGGAATAAATACATCAAGGGTAACAATCATGATCCCATGGCAGATCCAGCTGCTGCAAAAATAAACCCAGGGGAAAAAGCCAGAGTAAAAAAACCTGTAACAATATAAACCCCCTCTCCCTCCACATCATACAATCACATTGTTCTGCTAAGTCTTTTTAAAATACAGGACTCCCTGCAAACACTGGTCAAAAATGAATGTAGAGATTAATTTGTTAGAGGCAAACCCAGTATATAACATGTTAAAAAAAATTTAAAAATCAAATAATGGTTGTTTTATTTAAACAGCAATAATTTTGTCTTTAGTGATCTTTCATACCTGCTAGTGAGAAAGTTATTTGAAAAATAAAAGGAGACTCATAGTAATCCTGTTAATACTTTATTAGTGTAATTTTTTTAGCTTTCTATTGGACAGAACATAAATGCAAACTCCAAAAAAAATTCAGAGTCCTCTGCCATTCAGTAGAAGTGACCATGGCAGCCCATTTCATGTTCATTCTTTGTTACGGAAACGAGAGGAGGGGGAAGGGAGGGGAAAAGCATCAATAGAACAATTAGGCACACAGCTGACACTTACTGTACAATGATATGCACAAGTAATTTATAACAGCTCTATTTATGAGATGTGTTCTTCAGATTCTTCCCTTGTAATAGATGAGCTTTGCTCAGGAGAGCAAGGATCATTGAGAACAAAGGAATTAACAAAGGAGTAACGAGTAAGACTTTTAAAACAAGTCCTTAAATAAACTAACATAACAACAGAATGCAAAATTGTTCAGCTGAGAAGACATTTTTAACCTAGACTTCAGAACATTAAAAATTCCTTTATTTTACAGCTATTCAAATACACATGCATTAAATGAAAATATTGCACAAAATTAAAATTTAGATTGTGGAATTTATATAGTTTCATTTTGGTACACATTCTGGTAGCACTTAAAATTTACTGTTTAGTTCTAGCAAACACCAGCAGCACAAGCTTGAGGATGAACCAAATGAAAAATTCAATTGCTCATTTTCTCTTAAAAATAATTAAGGCTAAAACAAGTGCATTTGTTGACAATGGCACAATTTTCAGCGGCCAGTCACAGCACCCAAAGGCCAGAAGATACACCCAGACACTTAAGTGCTGTATATTAACATTCAGTTTTGGAAACTTCCTAGGATAATAGGCTGCATGGGTTGGCAGGGTGGGTACTTTAAACCGTCAACAGGAAAACTTTTTAAATAAAGATACAGACAAACTCGCTTTAACAAAAAGTACTTATTTCTGATGGTTCTTGCCAGCCAACAGGCACCACTAAATTAGGAAGCCACATTCTGTAATTAAATACAGAAGACAAAACTTCAATACATATATACATATGCACACATGCGTGTATAAATGTGTGTATAGGTATATGTAATAAACTCATTAAGTAAAATTACTAATAAGCACGGTGTATTATGTTCAGTTCACATTCCTAGAGATATTATTTTATTTTTGTACAGAAATGTACCAGATAACTAAAAAAAAAAAGCCAAATTTGTATATTATCACTATTCTCTTGAAATTTTTCACGGTACCTACAGATAGATAAAAGGTTCCACAGATTTGACAAAACAGTATTTGAACTTCCCACTTTGATACTGCTTAACAAATTCAGTGACTTAAAAGACATAAGTTAGATTTGGTAGGATTAATGAGATATTTACTGTATCGCCAAGAACAACTGCTGAATGATCTTTCATCAGTCAGACATCAGTTATGCTTGAGCACCCTGACATCAGAGGAAGATACAGGCATGTAAACAAGAGGAGCTGGCTATGCTGATTACTTCACACAGAACTCAAGAATTCTGTTAAATTCAAAAGCATTTAACCATCACACTTCTACAGAACCTGCAGAGAGGAAGGGAGAGGGGTTCTTCTATATTTACCAAGTTGTCTTCCTAGGCATTACAAAAGAAAGGGATTTACTTTACAGCATTTAGTTCTGCAATAAAGAAAAAAAAACAAGTGCACTTGAGCCCATGCATACTGTATGAGAATGTTAACAGTACAATATGATCATCATTAAGTAGTATGATAAAAGGCTACATTTCATTAACAGAGTCCATGAGAAAAATTATCTATATAGAGGTGTCAGTCAATTTAACAAGGTCCTTTGAGAGCTTTCTATCTTCTCTCAGAACGCTTTCATCAAAGGTCTATGTTTCTCTCTTGCATAAAAGGACCATTTGTTCCCATTAAGACACAAATTACTACAAGGATCCTTGGGATCCTTGATCCATAGCTGTATCTTACCCTGTGTTTAGCATTCAGAAAAAAAGGGACTCTACCTTCTATTCACTCAAGACAGTAGTGCTCAAACAGTCAGGGACTATGAAAAAGAAAACACAAACTGAGATATGCTGTGGCCAAACAGGATTTTTCAGATGTTACTGTATTTTTAATTGGACAGAACTTCTTCAATGAAACTAAACAGATGGATGTGGGGCCTTGATGTCAAATTTTTATTAAAATTTTACACTATGCAAAAAATAAAAAAATTATTTAAAAAAATATTGTAGTTTTATTTCCTTTTTATTTTCATATATACACTGAGATGCATTCAGAAATTTCCAAGTGTTTGCATATGACTAATGAAATCTTTTACCTGTGAGGAACCAAGTAATTCTAACATTTTTCCATATGAGGCTTACACACTAGAAAGTAAGGAATCTTTCAATTAAGTAGGACATAGTCTTTCACATCCCAAAAATGTTCCAGATTTTAGTGGGGAGTTGTGTGTAGACTGTGTCTTAGTGCAATTTCCTCATCTTCTAACACAGTATCTATCTGTTTGAAACATATATCCCTTTCCTTCTACAACTATTGACTTATGTTCCAACAGACCAACTGAACATAAATACGATGCTCCTTCTCCACTGAAGTTACATGCAAAATGCATGCCAGATGCTGTAAGAGCAGCATACGGCCCTTAAAGCTACAGAATAATCAGAATAAAGGGTTTGTTTCTACTGCACCTCTGCTTTTACTACAACCCCCATTAGATATAAGGTTAGTTTAATTTTCAAAATATGAAAGGTGATGCAAATGTGGCATAAAGGCCACCTTACCTCAACTTTTATTCAATACATGTACTTTTATGATGGGGCTATAGCTATTTCTCCCCTCTCCTATGAACCTGCTATTCCAGAGACTTTTTTTCCGGTTAACTCAGCCTTTACAGGAATGTTAAAATAGCCCTACAGAGCCTCAATAGTCGTAACATAGAACAATTCCACCTGACTCTCACACATTGCACTATCTCCCAGTGCCAAAACACCCCTTTCTTCAATTGTAACCATAGTTGTGCTTTACTTGAACAGTCTGGCACTTTTCATTGCTGGCAAAACATCGACTCAGGAACGGAAGGGATCAGCATTCTGATATACTGGGCCAGTTTTCTTCTCAATGTTGCATGAAGACGCACCAAATCATTTAAGACACACAAACCATTCTGGTAGTGGTTGAACTACAAGTGAAGATGAGAAGATCCACAGGTCTTACAGATGCATTAATAATCTAATATGTGACACTAGAAGACTGGTGCAGAAATGACAGCATGTGAGTTTGAAGCCCCAGAGAATCTGTCCAAGTAATTAATCCTGGACAAACAAACACCAGCTTAATAGATTTGAAGTGTCACCTTTTCTGTAAAGAAGGCGCTTGAGTAGAGTGTAGTCTCTGCTTATATCTCTGCATTTGCTTTGACCTTGAATGCAGTTTGTTGAAGAGCTCAGGGAACTTATTTTGTGGAAATAAGGTTTCTAGGAATCTCTCCAGAAACACATACACCATTCTCTTATTCAGCTGACTATGCTGGAACATTTCAAAGACCCGAAGAATGCCTTTCCGTGTAGTCTCAGCACCTATGATGTGCTTCAGTTCATCTACAAAAACAGAAGTTACACAGTTTAAGCTAAATTATACTTCCATGTTTACAACAAACTCAAACTGAATGTAAGTCTTTCAAGCACTGCAGTCTGAAATCTGAATTAACAGCACCTCTACACAACACGACGAAACTAAAAGTTCTCTCACAGCAGAAAGTATTTCTGAAAATTGCTTCACTCTTACCTTATGTATGTGGAAACCATGTTTGCAGGAAATTGTACTGTTTTGGTATATATCTATTTCAGGCACTAAACTTAAATCCTCTAGTGAAATTAAATATTGGGCTGGATCTAAGAGAGTTACTGACAGTACATGTGAAAATATCCAATTCTTTAATAATTATAAACCTTTTTATTGAAATGCAGTTCATACATCAGCATTTCTTTTCAGTACTTAAAACAATCAACAAGAATACTGACATTAATTTCAGTAACAATATATGTTAAGGATTATTAGGCTTTAATCCCAGACTCACTTACCTGGCATTACCTCCAGCAATTTGGTCTTCCCCGCCACTCTTGTTCTCATTCTAATAGCTTTGTCCCTTCGCGGAACAGTCTCTGCTAAAATGCCATTTGGCCAAAAAGCATCTCTGTAACAAAAGCATATCTGTCAAAATACATAAACATTTTATCAAGTGAAAAGCTCTTTTACATCTCTCAGGGCTATCTCATAAAATAAATACAAGAAAGTAATTTGCATACAACATAACACACAAATATTAGAAGAGGGAAAAAAAAGATGAAGAAATCAAAAGCAATTGGTACAATATGCTCAACCTGTCAGTAGCTACCACATACGTTTTTAGTACAGGAACAAGATGAATTTAAATTTTAATAAAATAATGCAAATCAAAACCATTCAAATACCACCACATAGTTCTTACATAAAATAGACCTAAACCTTGCTTTTACCAGACTTTATTGCTACTGAGACTCTAGGATTATGTCTATTAGTTGCTTCATCAGAACTCTGACACCAGCAGTTAGCCTTTCAATAAGTTAAAGCTGGGAAGAAATAGCTTCAGTGTAATAGAAAGTCCACTGCAAAAGACATGCCTCTGGTCTAATAAGCTGTTTTGCCTCAGTGAAAGACTATCTTTTTTTCTGAATAAAACGTACACATTCCTACACAGTTTAATCAAAGAATAACAGAATACTTGTACAGTATTACCCTTTGGAGAATACATTACATTACTTTGACTTTCAACCCAACAAAAAAGCCCCAAACCATAGGGGAAAAAAAGTTGGTAACACTTTCTCAACACCAATGTAGAAGCCATTAAAACTTTCAGGAAATTGAAAGACAGAGTCTTTGTAGTTTCAAATTCAGACTTCATTTCCATTTTACATATCCAAAGTGAAACATTATAGCTAGGACTCTTTTAGCACTAATTGTTTGCCTTTAAAAGCAAGGCATATACATGCCTTCATCAAAGCAAGAAAACCCTTCATCACTACAGTGATAAGGTATAGCTGTACTCCAGCTGTTCTAGGCTGGTTAACAAAGAAGATTTTAAGGTAGAGAAGAAAACTCAAAAATACTTTTCTCTGTGTGACAATTGCTTTCTCTCACTTAAAATATGTAAAAAGCTTAAAATATTTAAAAATACGTCAAAATTATAATCCAACCGGTATTCTGGAGAGTGATGATAACTTCTTCATGTAAGGACAGGAAGATATATAGACACTAGACATCAACTGGTAAATACTTCATATTTGACATCTATTATAAAAGACATACCTGAAGCGTTTCACTGCATCTGCTACTTGCTCAGGAGAAGTCATCCAATCAACATGATCGACTATTTTTCTAAAATCAAAGCAACAAGTCTCTTTTTTAATTCTTAAAGCAGAGCACCCAGAAGTGAAGCATTTTAAAGAGCATTCAAGGGAAAACAAAGTATAATTTTAACTTTCTCCAACTCTGTAAGTAGGTTCTACAATACTGCACAATAGGAAGGCAAACACTGATTCTCAAGATAGAAATCCTAGGACACTGATCACTCCCTAAAGCTAAAGCTTTTTTCTTTTTTGGGTAAATATATGACAGTGAAGTTGACTGCAAAACTGCTGCTGCATCTCCCATCAGCATTAGATAACTGGTTTGCTTGTAGAGCAATCCTTTTCATTAAGCACTCTAAGTTCTGCTTCTGTAAGCAAAGGACGTACTCAGAATCTCAAAATACCACGCTTACACCAGTGTGTACATTTACTTCACAATCTTTAACAGGAGGACTGATCATTCATCAGGCCTTCATTCACCAACCCACCCACCCACCCACCCACCTCTATGTCCAAATCTAGGATGCTTATAGAAATGATATGTGCATTTGTGTATCACATAATTCCAGGATTGTTTCCCTAACCACAATTTGAATTTAGTTTTCTAAGAAACAGAAAAAGACAATTTTTCTGCAGAACGCCATTAAATCCCAAGAAATTGCCACAACAAGGTATAACTGCTGACTGGAGGAAGCCATGAGTATCTGGAATGGCCCTAAATGCAGAAGCAAAACAGTACTACAGTGATCTTTGCAATAAGGAAGCAGCAGCCTATGCACAAACTCTGCTACTTATACTACAATCTGGAAACAGCAAAAAACATTCAGAGACGCTCAACAGGTCCACATGCTCTTGGAAGCACAGTTCTTAAGACAGTTTTGAACTGGTCACAAGGAATTATTTGAGAAAGACCCAGTGCTATTTTATTACATGGTTACATTGCTACAGTTACCACAAATCTATTTGTTTAATAGTGATGATCAAAACATCATAAATATACTTGTGAAGGGTAAAAAGAAATGATCCAGTGAGGAATGTCCTTAAAAATGTAATAAGGAAGCTAATTCTCACCTGCTACAAATTAAGTTTTTGATTCATGGCACTAAATTAAAAGTAACAATGCATTGCTAAACCTGTATCTAAATTTTTTTTTTGTTGTTGGGGTTTTTTGTTCTTTATTTTTGTTTACATTTCAGAAACAAATTATTAGAAGGCAAGCCTGGAAACTGTGTATCTCTAAGCTGGGGGCAAGAAACATTACTTATTTAGCACTATTAACTGGCTTTGCATTTGCATGAATAAGAGTACATGTTAAGTACAAAAAACATGGTGGGGCCAAAACAAAGCCCGTAAGAGTCCTTCTTCTTTCCCACTTCCACCTTTTAAAGTGTGAGAGCAAAAATGTAACACTGCAACTCAGTATAATTCACATAATCTGATAGTGCCAATGTATCGTTTGTGGCACAAGAGATGTAAGCAGAAATAAGGCAGACAGTAATAAATAATATTAATAAAAAAGGTATAGTGTAAAACAGGGCAAGAAGCATCAATATTAAGTTACATTCACAGAAATGTGATGTCTTGTTATATGAAGGCCCTTTTGTAAGTTCTCTGGCATGTAAGAGTTACTGGAATTTTTCTTTCAGTAATGTTTTGTGTTTATTTCCACTGTATAACACATTTGTACTCAGTTTATTGGTTTTCTTCGAAGAGGAATGCTTGCAGATTGAAACCACAATAATGTACTAATACCAAGAAGGATGTATAGACATGCTACACAGTGTCACTCACATGACTGCTCTGTATAAGATAAACAGTACCTGTTAATTGTGTCACCATATGTTGCTCTAATAAGTTGCTGAAGCAGGTTTTTTATATTTCTTCTTAACCACTGATTTCTCTCCTTTAAATCAAAGACTTCATCCATAAGTAGGAGCATTACTCTCAGTGGAATATTGTCATCCACCTGACCACCAAGTAAAAAAACAAACAGTAAACTTTTATTTCAGTTCAAGAAAGCTATAGTTTTAGCGACTACTTCATGCATCAAATGCTTCAGCATATGCACAACCATGACAAACACTTTGCTCTGTATTTTACTGTCATATGAAATCTTTCCTCAATCTTCTATATCACCATTAGTAGCAAAGAAAGACTGAAAATATAATGGATTTTTAAAATAAGACAAATAGAAACAGCTATTTCAAAAGTCAACAGTTATTACAGAAGTTGAATAAAATCATTACATGTAAATATGTCCTAAAGAGAGACTTGATCCCTCTTATGTTGCTGTGCTTTCAACTGCTTAACAAAAACTCTGGAAGGAGCTTTTCTTAGGTACTATTTTCTTATGGATGCTAAAACCAATGACATTTCATTGCAATGAACTACCTTTTATTTAGGTATCATTGTAACCTGCATTGCTATCAAGGGCTTTTAAGCTTGAAGATTAAGAAAAGAAGTATAATTTTATTATTTAAGAGATAATGTTACACAGATTGGCCAACAAAAAACACGTTAGTATTTTTCTTCTGGTGAACTATGCAAGTATATCTTTAGATACAGCTGGAACACAGACAGTGGGTTTATATTCCAGCTGGAGATTGTACAGATCCACGGCTCACTTTTACAGTACTGCTTCTCCTATTAAAATTCCATTCAAACTGTCATATTTTTGTCTGATTTAGTGACTGTATGTTTAGTGACTGTGAGCAATGTATCTGAGATGAGCAGTTGAGAGTTTAAAGGTTTTAAAATATCTGAAATCTGATTTTCAGCACTTGATATGTTAACTTAAAAGTGATCAAGAAGTGCAACATCTAATCATTTTACAGAAGATCAATGAAATACCCACAGAGAAGCTGCTCATATACTTGAATTATATTATTTTGTTTTGCCTATGCAAAACAGAAGCTTCAGGAGTAACACAGATATTTGTAATTACAATTGAAATTACAAACTTGGGGATACAGTCTTATATAGTGAAAAATAATGGGGAAAAAGAAAATTCAGAAGAACTCAAGGAGATGTTAGCTGAATAAAAATACATTTACAAAGCCATCACAGCAGTGTACAGGGAAACAAATTGAAATGCTTTCATGTGACCGAAGAACTTGAAATGTGAAGAGCAGAACAGGTGCATAGCAAAATGCATATAATGACTGGTAATCTTAGGCTTTTCTCTCCTATTTAGAGATAAAAGGGTTTTTTTCCAATTGTTTGTACATACATGATCAATGTTTCAATCAAAACAATAGTAAAATACCATAGCTTATGATAATATCAGGAGCTTAAACTTCACTTTCAAGTTTCTAATATTACTACTTCACATATTTTAGGTGTTCACATACTAAAAGTTTGTATTCAGGAGCACATTCTGAAGGGTAATTTCACAAAAACATAACAAACACTTCTTTTGATCCATTAAACAAATGCTCCTTAAAAGGTCACATCAGAAATCAAATCCTTAAAATGCTAACTGAAATGATGCTGACAGTCTGGTACCACACTATCTTTGAACAGACATAAATAGGAGGGGGAAGAGAAAAAAAAACAAAAAAAAAGAAAGCCCCAGCCATAAAACACAGAAGTAGTACGTGCACTCTCACTGTTATTCCAGTATTGTGCAAGCCATTTCAGTGCAAGCAAAAATGTTAATTTTAAAAGGAAGTATGCAAGTTTATTTTTAAAAAGTTTAGAACTGTTTTGAGTGCCTGATATAGTGTCAGAAAACCATAAAAGTGCAGCTCAGCGCAGAATAAGTAACTCATTTGTTTCATTTTAGAGGTGTCAACTTTGAAAGGACAGATGTCAGACTCACATTGTCATCAATTGGTGCTGCAACACGGCAATGGTCAGGATCTGAATAGGTTTTCTGCATCAGAGGAGGCACCTACAAGTAAAAAGATCATGTTTATGATGGAAAAAATACCGTAGAGTATGAATAAATCAGAAAAATTTTCAACTCAATTTGGTTATGAAAATGTAAAACATTTGGTTGAAAGCCAATTGCAAAGTAATGAAGATAAATATACAGCAGTCCTTTCATCTTTCAAAACCAAAAATCAAGTCTGTAGATATTCTTGTATAGCTACCAAAATTATCAACATCTTTAAGACAAACCACATGTCATTTATCAAGGGCCTAATGCTTCAATTGAAACACACCTAAAAGGTCATATGAGACTGATATTTCTTTGGGTATTTCTTCTTAATCTTAAATCCTGCCTAATCTCTGGGCTTCCCAGAGAGTACAATTCAAATATATTGTTAATCACACACCAGGGAAAGGGAAGTTACTAGCAATGGGAAAATCCAGAGACAGTCATTTTACTCCACAAGTAATTAAAAAACTCACCAATCCCCCCAGGTCCCAATTTATTATTTCTTTTTATGGTTTAGGGGTTAATTCACTCATCTCAGTTGTTCTACATCTGCCACATGTAACTGCTTTGGTAGTACAAAATGGAACAATGCCTGACCACAGACCTTGCAGCTACACACAGGAAGAGGAAGACCAGAGAAACAAAGGCAAATTGAACATGTTCCGAAAAGTATGATTTTCATAGGACTTCCAGATTGCATGTCATGCTACCATTCCCCACCTCTAATGTATTATATTTTATGAATGTAAAAGATGAGGAAAGATGGCAGGAAAGACAGAAAGAAAATTTAATTTAAACCAGCGTTCAGCAAGGACTAAGCAGAAAAAAGGTTATCTCCTTATTCTGAGTTTCAAAATATATGGGTGTTTTTTTTTCCCTAATGGAAACAACAGATTCAGGAAATTAGCTTTATGAGAATGGTTGGCTAAAAAATAAGAAAATCAGTGAATCTCATTTTCTTCTGAAGTTACTGCATTGAATTAAGTGAAGGATAGCTAACAGTCAGTAGATGCCATTTTAAAACGTTAATAGCAAAGACCTCAATTTCTGTAGTATAATGACTGCTGAACCTTATTAAAAGGGTGCAGGTATGAAACAGATTGGTCTTCTGTTTAATGACTTGACTCTCCTACATAACATTAGTTTTAGTGAGTCAATGGTGACTCTTCTATGAATTTACTAGTATGTATTAACCACCAATATTTTCTTACCTTGAAAAATGATTGCTTTATGTCTTGTCCCAATCTCTCTGACATTTTACCCATGTTGTCTGACATTTTAGTCATTCCCTCTGCCAGGCTGTCAGGGATAGACTTGACTGCATTTGATACGTTTCTCATAGAGTTACGCAGTGGGTTTACAAATGTGTCCATCTGAAGGGGAAGATGTTTAACCAGAATTGTATAATCTATGAGGCCACTAGTATATTAATACACTATGAGAAGTATGGCACTGTTCCAGAGGACAATCATACAGAAGAACAACTCAAATTACCTAACTTCATTACAGAATGAAGAATACAGTTTTAATTTTACTTCCATTTATATTTCTCATTCCTCACAGCCCTACTGTAGCTATTTACATCTTTCAGCAGATGTTTTCCTGAGTCATTTCCATTTCCCATCCCTTGGCTTTTCTTAGCTTGAATTTATTTTCCTTTTCTTCTCCATCCAATACCATTTTTCCCTTCCAAGCTTTCTACTTCCAGATGTTTCACTTCTGCTTTCATTCTTCATCTTTGAAACATGCCTCTTTTAAACAGCACTGGAATAGTATGTATCATGGCAAGTATAATTGAAAACATAAAGCAGTTCCAAAGAAACTGTTCAAATTTTTCTTTCAGTATATACTCTAAATTCAGTCCAAACAGAGGCACAAATACTAGTGTGATGCCCTTTAAAAAGTTATGCTTAGAAAGAATCTCCTAAGTCGGAAAACACACCTTAGTCATTATATAAACCTTGATAAATATTTAACTGTTTCACTGTTAAATATTTAATGAATATAGGTAGAACAGTAACTTAAAGTGACAATAGAGTTCCAGATGCTTTTTATATCAAAATCACTAAAATTTTAGAAATGGCTACATTTGCAAAGCAGATGCCCACACAAACTAGTGAACTGAACAAAGAACCATTTGTCTGAAAACAGCTCTGGTGGCTTAACAATAAGGATGCAGAGTCCAGAGCTCTAAATTTGACCAATGACTCTGGATGGTTACACCTAAATACTTAACAGGTGCTTTTGAAGGGAAATGCCTATCATGTTTTGGGCTGAAGAATGGAAAGCATGGTACCAGCAGCAAATACAGAGTAAAGAATTGAAAAAAGAAATCAGAAGGAGTAAGACCACAAAAAAAAATATAAAAATCACAAATGTCAGACAGAAAGCAACTTGCAACAAACACAATTTTATAATAGTCTCCGTGCAATTCACTGTGTCCAATTTCAAAATTTTATTTCCTTGTCATACAAATAAATTTACCTATTATAAAAATGGTAATTTTTTGATTCCATACGCCCTCAGATACTTTGCCACTCAAAGTGCTGAAGCAACTCACTTGCAAGCTGTTTTCAAAGTGCTATATAACTCTTTAATATCAGTTGAACATGTCTGTTTAATGCAATCATTGCATGAATGAATGCTCTAGAGTTCCCTTGACAGCACAAAACATTCTTACCTTCCGTGCAAAATCCCCCTTCCCTTTGCTGTAGGCTTTATTCTCCAGGAAGTCATACACATAATGGGCTAAAGCTGGAGAAGATTTCATCATTTCAGGATTTAACAAGAGCTGAGTGAAATAATTTTTAGAAGTTATTTTAATAAATAATGAACAAGACACAATCAAAGACACCATATCTAGCAATGTATTGTTTCATTCCTAAATTTTAGTTCAACATTATGCTAGTCTCAAGATGGAAACAATGGGCTTCTCAGTAACTCCCATAATTTTAAGCACTATGGCAATTATAGCATCTCACAGAAAAATATACACCGTTATAACCACTCAAACTGTCACTTCACAGTGTCTTACTAATCATCATTTATTGTTAACATGTTCATTGACTTGGTCAACATAGTTTAGTGCTCAATGACCAGGAAGTCCCTACAAAGGACAAGGCCTGAATTCTTTTGTTTGGGCTGATGCAGGCCTTATCTGAAAAGAGGAACTGTGTGGTTTGCTACACTGCTGGAGTGGGTGCCATGGAAATCCTTATGCAACAACACAAGAGAAAGTGACCACAAACATGTGCCAGCAGGAAGAGGTCAATGGCATAAAGCTCAAAACCAACATAGCTGGAACCTCATCAGCTGAGAAAAAGCTGCGACAGAAGTGAGCGAGAATAAACCAAGACACCAAAGAAAATGCAAACTTATGAGATAGTACCAAGTTCATACGTATATTATTTAGTTTTGTGTACCACCTACAACACAGCTTTGTTTTGTATTTTTTACGGACGAAAAAAACCACACAAGCATGCTACCTCTGAAAAAATAATTCCAAGCACAGAGCTAAAAAAACCCCATAACAGCTTACCTGCAAATAAGCATTTAAATCTTTTTTCCTCTTTTCCAAAAACTCTCTGTCCATATTGTTAAATGTTTTTTTTCCAGGAAGTTTTAGTATATTTGCAAGGTTTTCAAACTAGAAAAAAAGAGAAGATTTTCTTGTTCTATTTTTAAGAGTTTCAAGTCTTCATATAAGGACATTCTATTCACCTATTCTTATATACCATCTAACAACTGACCGTAAGTTCTGCATCATGCCTGGAACTCAGAATCCTTGGAGAAGCCAAAGTGAAAGGTATGCTGTCACAAACAAATGCATGAAAATTCCCAGGAGACTATCAAGGGTAAAATTTAATTTCTGAACTTACATGTGACACTCACTTTATTTTGAAATACAGACTAATAGAGTGTGCAAAAGGCTTAGGCTCAAAGCTCATCATTATTATTTGGGATGAGGTTACTGTGATTACAAGACTATATAAAGAGTAAAGATTTTCAAGAGAACTTGTTAATCTTTCTAAAATCTCCTTCCTTTTCTATCCTTATCAAGTCTATTAAGGAAATAATTCAGCTTTTATCCCTGGAGAGATGGCAGCGCCCAGTTTACACATGGGTTACCATAACATGCTCTATATGTCATCACCTGTGCCTTTTCTCCAGGCAATGACAGTGCTTGGCACCGGTTGACATGTATTCCACTGTTCTAGTTTTGCAGAAAAATGGAAATTCCAGGGAAGCAGAAGGGAAGGAAAAGGCCTTAACACTTAATAAGGTTGAATATATTTGGTACAATGCACAAAATCAAAAGAGACAAGAACAAAACTTGAGGAATCAGGAGCATCCCCATACAGAATCCAGACTTCCTGTAACTAATACTGTTAAGGTGGCAAAGAGAGAAACCTAGGCTTTAAGAAAAAACCTGAAAACAGGCTGCATCCTTTTCTCTCTAGAAAAGACGACAACATTACAGATTTAATGATATGGATTCCATTCAGGCCCTGCAAGATCTCGCATCATTAAACTCTGGAAGGCCACGAAACTCATAAAATTTATGGTCTGTAGGAAGCACCAAAGAATAGCTCTTTACAGCTTTACAAATCCCATTCCCTTGCAAGTAGGTCACATGGGAAAATAACTGAACAGAAGATGGTCTAGTTTTTATTTGGACTCATATCTAAGCAGAAGCAATGCAAGCAACTAACAGACTATTTTAAATACAGGTATCTACTTCAAATATTAGTTATTACATGACTGACTAAAGGAACTGGTGTGAATCTACTCAGTACTCTAAGAAAAAAAAGCTCATATAGATACTTTGAACTGCTAACTTCAATTCCATTTTGGATCAACTATCTGTTTTCTCTGAAAAACAAACTGTCCCTGCACTTACTATTCATTTTAAATCAATGATTCTATCTTCTACTCCCAATACATAAATAAAAACGTCTCAGACAAGCACACAAGACATTAAGAATGTCTATTTTATTGTCAAAGCAAAAAAAACTCTTGGGAGTATCTGAGATGCCACAGTGAATGACAGAAATCTGTTTACTTTTTGCAACCTTAGTGTTCTAGGGTAACTTTTCTATTCTCTTCAAATTCAATCAGATTTAGCAACCAGATATGTCAAGCTTTTGTACTTTCAACATCTTTGCTTTTGCCATTAATTCCTACTCATTTAGAGTTATGTTTTAAATGACTGCCCTGCATCAGTAGAACATTAATTCACTGTAAGATACAGGATTTTTCAAAATACTGAATTAAAAGAAATCAATTTGAAGGAGTACAAAAACTGGTATTTCAAATTTATTGACAGCACATTAAGATCATCAGAAATTCAAAGTAAAGTCAGAGTTCGTTTATAATTAATCCAAATATTCAACACGTTTACTTTTTTATCACAGCCTTTTTAATTTTTATTACTGCTGTAACTTTAAAATGCTAACTTACGTGCACAGAATTTGCTCTCTATGACTTTCAATTCATAACAGAGTAAAGGGACATAAACTGACACTTCTGACTAGTTCAAAGGTTATGCAGTCAAATTTGACTTCTCCAAAGGCTTGGTTTAAAAGCACTTCAGCCTCCTTTAAAAAGCACCGTGTTTTCGTCATTTTTTTCATGTCATCAGGTTCTACTTTGTACCAGCTGGTGAATTACAACTCTCTATTTCTTCCTTCTTTCATTTTAGGAGGGTTAAGAGTCTGAGAATACAAGTGCAGCAGTAAAAGGCAGATTGCTAGTAGTATAGTGAAGTGCTACCAGCTCTCCCTTTTGGGACCCCACCAATTTTTAACATTCACTTAGAACCTAAATACCTATTTCCCAACCTCAGTTTTTATTTCTTAATCTCTGTGACGAATATAACTAACACATCACTGTTTGAGACTAACAGCACTTCCATACAAAGATTTTAAAGTAAAATTAAGTTGGGGGAAGAAGGGGGAGACTTTCTAAGTTCCTTTTCTTTTTCACAGAGCAATTATATAGTCATCAGTTATTCAGCTACAGAAACGTGCATCTATGAAGATTTTCATGAGATTGGTTACCTGCTCAGTGATCCTCATGTGGAAGTCATGGAAGTCACTGTAGCGTCGATATGTCTTCCACATCTCCTCACTGTTTGCATTTCGCCGGTGGACTGTGATGGCATACAGGGCATATGTCTTGCCGTGGTCATTACACACTCCTGCCACAGCATATGGGTCAGAGTCAGCATAGACTAGTAGTTTTAAAAACAAAAATAAAAAAGGAACAAACAGAAAGAAGGAAGACGAAAGGACACAAATGTGAAGTGAAGAAATGTCTGGAATGACAGACTTGAAAGACAAAAATGGACATGCAAGCAGAAGACTAAGCTATCCCTTTATCCTGAACACTTTATGATACCCTCCAAAACTTATTATGTAAACTTAAATAGAGATTAAGCAGCTTTAAAGTTAGGCAAGTTTCAATGGCATGCAAAGCATAAACAAACAGAAAAATTTTCAACTTTTAAATAGTAAATAGATATTTTTAAAAAATATTTTAACTTAAAGAACTCCAGATGGGGGTGAAATACAACTGTGAAACCAGAAGAAATTCCAGTCTGCAGAGTATTCTAATCTTATTGCAAAAGTACGCTCATCAAAAAAATCTATACATACAAGACAATGATAGCAAGCTGCAAGCATTCAGTTTTGTTACTGGCATCAGTAGTTTGTTATTAACTCAGCAGTTTGTTATTAACTCTAAAATAAAAAACACTCCCCACACTGTTTTAATCAATAGAAACTATACATACAGACACGTATGTGTACATATATATAACTTATTCTCTGTGTGCGCACACACACACATTGTATGAAAAAGATAATTCATAAATGAAAAGAACAGATATAGCTATCTGAAATAGAAGCAAACATCTTTTCTATTTCCATTAAATATTTAAGTCTTCTTGGACATTCCTCCTTCACAGAATTTTCCCAGTACAGTTTATTTCAAAACCTTTCCTTTTATTTAGAGTATAACCTGGAACCAATACTGTTTGCACCACACACCATTTAAATGCCAGTGTGTATCTTAAGTATTGAGCCAATATCCAGTACCTACAGTTTTCCAGTGGCTAGATGAAAATATTTTTAATCAAGGTCTCTGAATTCTGCTATGCATCCACATTCCATAAAATACACTTCTCCTCAGAAAATCAATTCCATCCTCTGTAGTACTTTCAGTCTTTATTTCTCTGAAGTATAATGCTTATGTCTAAACAACCAGAGAACATCTGTAGTATAGTGGCAGCTGCTGCCAATGCAAGAATTCCATACTAGGAAGGTTAAGAGCAGGCACAAAGCATCTTGTCTTTGCCATCTACCCTCTAAAAGAAGAATGTTGAGCGCTGAACCCCCAAGGGAAAGAGCAGGCAGTCAGGATGGTGCCAAAAGACTGCCCAGAGAGCAAAGCCAGGAACCTCCAGCCCCACAGCTGCTGCACAAGTTCTGTCCTCTACATTCACATTGACCACTTGGCCCTCCAGCCACCAGACCAGAACTCAGGGGCATAGCTAAGTGGCACCTTTAGGAGAACCACTTCAGGCAGAAAAAGAAAGAAATTGTCCTGCTGCCCCTTATGTCATAGCCTCTTAATTAGTATTTATTTTGCAACCCAAGACAATGTGAATCCTGAAACACACAAAGATAATCCTGTTTGTATATGAGCCTCAAGCACAGCAAAGGCTAGTAACTGCCAGATGAAAAGAATCTGCTCACAGATGCAATTTAATATTATCTTGCAATTTGAACCTGTACATATCCCCTGTTACAACTGGAGCATTATGGATTCACAGAGCCAGGATGATAGCTATCAACACACATTGCCATCAAGATGATAAATTTTACAATTTGTGTGGTTCTAACTTTACCTTTTCTTCTTAGGTCAAAACAATGAAACTTCTAAGATTAATTCAGAAAAAAAGTATCACATGGCATTTTAATAAAAAAGCAGAATTTGATTCTTAACTTTCAACTTATTTTCCCCTTTCTCTGAAGACTGACTACCATGACACTTGGATTGCACACTGCTCTCACACTGAATTGGAATAAGTTTAATTAAAATGTAAAGTATCTGAATACTTGCTGACAGCTCATGTGTCCACTATATAAATGCATATATGTAAAAGCCCATTGCATAGGAAAATCTACCAAAAAAGGTATCTGAAGGTCACTTCACAATTTAATTACCCAATGCAATCTCATTTAACTGGAGTATTTGCAATAACAGCTGAGATTTTTTCGTTATTTACTCTCAAGCAATAAAGAAAAGTAATTTCTTTCTACACAAAGTTTTTTAAAAGAAGGTAACCAAAAATGCCACCACTATTAAGTTACAGGAGTCACTTCCTTAAAAAAAGTCAGTAAGGAAGCACAAAGAATAAGGGAAAAATATTAAACAATGAGAATTAGACAAGAATTATAATTCTGCAACTAGGGATAGCTTTCAGAATTTCTTTAAATAATTGCTAAAATAAATTCTACTCAATAGTAAGTTTAATGAATGATTCTCCATAGATAAAAGTAGTAATAATAATAATACTACCATAAACAACAAAAATTAAATCACCTTTTAAGCACAGATATATAGCCTGTGACCTGGAGAACAAATACTGTAAAGATTTCCATTAGGATTTAATGGAAAATATGAATTCAAATGTTTTATGAGGTCAAAAAAAAGGAGACAATTAGGATTTCAAGGGCCTGTAATATTAAAAACTCAAAATAAATGATAGAAAACAAGTAAGGAGACATCATAACAGATTCACTTACCAGTATCTGAGATGTATGCATGGAGCTGAACTGTCTCATCAGATGGGACATTTGATAGGTCATCTAAGGACTGCATGGTGGGGGAGATATGGCAGAAGGAAAAAGTGGGCAAAAAAGACCAAGATCAGAAATACATCTTATTTGTGATGCATTTTCATAAATCTGTACAACTTTTAAACTTTCAGTTCAGTACACTAAAAAGAGCTTAGTGCACTGTAACAATGCAGGTGTTTGTACTACTTGGTTACCAAAGCCTTTCCTTTGCAGAGTATAGGGCCTGCATTTCCCCTACCATTTTCACACAGTTTTGTGACCACTCATATTTGATCAAACATATTTACCACTTTAGTTTATATCTCAACTCTAATGGAAGTACAACTATAAATGGTCTTTTACTGACCATTAGAAAAAACCACCAAAACCAGAAAACCTCCCCAAAAACTGGGGAGAGAGAGATGTTGTGGAATAGATCTTTTCGTTTTATTTATACCATTCTGTTTTCTTTCAAATGTCTTTAAGCACTACACAAAACTTAGAGTGCAGGAGAAACTCGAAGTTTTTCTGCTTTAGGTCAAAAATAACAGTCAATATTTTTCTCAGGAATATTTTCTGTCATAAAAAATTAACACGTACATCCTCAGCTGGTTTTTGTGCTATCTGCATATTTTATAATAACTGGGATCAACAGAAGCCTAAGAGGTCTTTTAGAGAAGTCTTGTTTATAGTTAAAGTTAATAGATCTGATTACTAAGATTTAACATAATAAAAGCTCTCCAAGATTGTTGAAAGACTTACATACACAAATGAAAGAAACAGAGGATAGCGCACTGCACATCCTAATCATGAATTAAGAGATTGAAAAAAAAAAAAGAAAAAAATAAAAGTTTGCACAGGCAACTGGGATCCCAGGTACTTTACATATTTTAGCCCAGAACTCGAAAATTCTCCAAAGAAACATATTCAGAATGAATACCGCTATCTGCTAGCTTTTATGATTTAATGGAGCCTGTTTAATAGGGACTTACCACAAAAAGTTACCTAGAATGGGACTTACTGGTAAGCAGTGCCACACCTGTATCAAACTAAAACCTCTACCTACATCAATTCAGTTTCTGAATCTCCTCTGTTTCCTTAAACATAGTACAATATATGTGATTACAATCAAAAGATAAGTTGGACTTGAAAACATGAATTATTTAAAGACTCTGCTCTTGTCCCTTCTTCACCTGGATTTTTATCAACTCCACAGTATCCCAACATAACACTCCACCTCCTTCCTCCTCTAGCTCTCTCCAAAGAATGGCTCTTCTCTGCCTCAACTACCTCAATCAGTGTCTGCCGAAATGTCTATCACAGAAGGTGAAGGAAATAACATTTCTGTTATCAAGTCTACATACCGAAAAGGTAGCTTAAAAGTGTCTGAATAACATGTGTTACAGTAGGGGGACTCCTGGATATCTTAATGATACAGCTTGTAGACTTACAGTATTCAGCTTGCAGACTTATAGTATTAAGGTCCCACACTGAGAAAAGGTAGAAGAAAGAAAAGCCCATTTGGAAAATCTGTTTTGCCACTGCTTGCTGTAGAGTGCTAAAAGTTTATGCCTGTCAAACGGTAGAACAGATGAATTTATGTACAAATATTTTGACAGCAGACATCATCTTTACCTCAAGAATTCCCCAATCTATAAATTACTGGATGCTGGAGAGTATACTGGTAAAGTATCACCGTAAGTGGGCTGTTCCTTGAATCTTTATACTTGCTTTCAGTCACTGCTGGCCACAGGAGTCCAACTTAGTCTGTTTTGAGCAAGTCCCTTGGACAGCAAGGATGCTGTAAGGTGTGCTGCTCTATAATGTAGTGTCCAATTTAGGATCAGAATATCTCCTGAGACTGGCTAACAGCAGACACTTGTGGAAGCTTGGATAAATTGCTTGATAGTCTCAAAGCTCTAGGATTTGATTATCAATAAGAGGGAAAGAAGAGAAAGTAACTGGCAACTGCCCAAGTGTTTTGTTTGTTATGAAATACTGACATTAAGGTATTGTGGGTTTTTTTAAGACACAGCTATTTCTTGTTTTCCTGTTTCCCTTCATCGTCACTCAAGGTCAGTTTTCTTTGTGATAACTGAATGGGTTCAAGCTGACATACGCTAATGCTGCCAAAA